>NC_133520.1:50232500-50832500 GCF_049354715.1 Callithrix jacchus
TCACTGCACCCAGTCTCCTCTGTGAATTTTAAACTGTGCATGTTTGACTTGAATGCACAGCTCTCAGTATCCCCAGAACAGGACCCTGCACCCATCTGATCCCTGACACTGAGGAGGAGGAACGGGCTGGAGAGAACAGAGCTTTATCTGAGGGTGGTCAGATGGCTGGGTGCTAATGAGGCTGTGTCAGCCAAAGTGGAGGAAGAAACAGGCCTTCCTGCCTTTCCTGGTCTCTCTGTCTAGCCTAGCAGGTCCATTTGAATGCCCGCTGACTGCTGCACGTTCAGGGTCGGCCTCTAGCCCGTGTTGTTTCCGGCCGTGTAGACACCCATGGGGAGAGGCAGGGCTGCTGAGTGGGGCACTAACCTCAGAGTCAAGAGGCCAGGCTCAGGTCCCAGGGCTGCTAAGTTATTAGTGCTGCTACTTGGCAAAGTGTTTCTCATCTCCAGGAGGTGACTGCAACCAGCCCTGTCCCCGTCATCGAGGTCTGGTAGGGCTCCAGTGAGAACGGTGATGGTGGACCGAAGAGCACCGTGCTGGTGTCAGAGTTGGCTCTGAGGGATTTCCATCTGGCGGCCTTACATTCAGGTTGAGTAGGACCAGGGCTCGTCTGGAAATGGAAAATCCAAATTTTCATAGATTTTTAGTACATTAGAGCTGGATGGAAACTTAGCAAATATTTACTCCATTTCCACCATTGGACAGATAAGGAAACAAGAGTCTTAAACAGTGAAGTCGCTTGAAGGGTTGTGGTGGGCCATTTGAACAGCCCTGGGAGAGGCCCTGGAGAGACTAATCCACAGTGAGGCCACATACCAAGGAGACCTTGCCCTGCCAATGGAGAGTGTTTTCCGTTCAAAAATAGAACCAGGCCAGGTGTGGTGGCTCATGCCTGTAACCCTAGCACTTTGGGAGGCTGAGGTGGGTGGATCATTTGAGGTCAGGCGTTCAAGACCAGCCTGGACAACATGGTGAAACCTCTTCTCTACTAAAAATACAAAAATTCGCCTGGCAGTGCCTGTAGTCCCACCTACTTGGGAGGCTAAGGCAGAACTGCTTGAACCTGGGAGGTGGAGGTTTCAGTGAGCCCAGATGGCACCATTGCACTCCAGCCTGGGCAACAGAGCAAGACTTCATCTCAAAAACAAAAACAAAAACAAAACAAAAATAGAATTGATGATTTGAAAGGCAGATGGCAGAGCTGAAAGAGCCAGCCCCTACAGGAAGAACAGAGGCCCAAAGGAGAAGACCCAGGGTGGGATCCAGGCGGTGCCACTGTTCCTATTTCTCGTGCCAAGCCTCTTGACCTTATGAGTACAGGTGAGCCTCAGCGACTCTTCTGACTCCCAGAGCAGCCTGAGGATCAAAGCTGCCTGTTAGTAGCTGCTCCTTTCGGGTGGGCCCTAAGAAGAAGCAGTGACTCACAGGTGCTGCCTGCTGGAGGGCTCTTCCTCCGCAGCAAATTGCTCTGGAGGAGAATTATATGTCTAACCTTAAAGGCTACAACTTTATAGTGTGTGATACAGGCTGATGCATTACAACTTTATAGGGCGTGAATAAAGCCTGATGCATGGTGCCTCCTAACAAAAAAGGGGAAGCTCCAGCTCTTGACCTCATCCAAAGAGGTCTCAACTTGTTCCGCGGGCTGCTTGCGTTGCCCAGGATGCAGGCGGTACAGCACGAGAGACGTAGGAGCAGATGAGAAACCCAGGCGCCAGGCCAGGAGAACAGGGGCCTCGTCTTTCAGAAAATCTGGATATGTGCAGCCTCTGTGCTCTTTGCTTGGAGACAACTGACACCTGCAACTCCAATCGCACAGGGACAACTGGGGAGGGACAGCTGTGTCCTTGCTATTTCAGGAATGTTGAGAACATTGGGAAGGAAAATAACCTCTCATTCTGTCATGTCCCCCAAACCCAAAGCATACACAAACCTATCAGGGCTGTGAGTCTCTCGAGGTATCTGTAGGCTGCCCCGTTTTACTGGCGTGGACGACATGTCTCCCTGGCAAACCTGGAAGAAAACGATTCCTCCCTTCGTTGCTCTAGTCTGCTGGGTACAGTGTGAGGATTGACCGAAGACACTGAGAAGCCCCCAAGAAACAGGCCCCAGTTTCTGGCCAGGGCTGCAGGATTGGGGCTCTCGGCTCACTGTGCATGAGGAGGAAGAAGAGGAGGAGGAAGGCAGCTCTCTGGTTTCCTTGGATATCCCATGGGAAGGTTAGAAAATGGGAGTCCAGGAGTTGGAGTGTGGAAGTTTCTGCGCTCCGTCCAAAGCCCAGATGGGAAGGGTGACGTTTCTTCCAGGAGCAGCCTGCACACAGTCCCACAAGGAATCAGGACTGCTGTAGAGATGTTTCCCTAAGGCGAGGACTGCCAGAGGCTCCCGTCAGCAAGGAGAGACTACCCTGCTCCTCTGAGACAGAGGCAGCTTGCGGAGCTGAGTCAGAGGGAGTGCTGCTGCTCACCCTGGAGCGGGGCCAGGACATCAGGGCTGGACTTTGCTAAAAATAAGCCATTCATGTTTGGACATCACACTCTGTCTCCTCGGAGCCCTGGCGCTTGGCACCATGCCATGTCCTGTGGCGCCCGGTGGTGTCCTGTGGGTTGAGGCCAGGGGCTGACTCAGGACCAGGACGTTCTTTGGACTCTTCTACTGGGTTGGGTGCAGCAGAGGCCACACTTGGTGATGAGTTTTCGCCATTGCAGCTCTGGACCGCGCCAAGGGCAGGCGGTAGTGGGAGACAGAGCTGGAAGAAGTCGGTGCTCAGGCGGGAGCCTGCCCAAGGATGTCACTGCGGTCTGCTTCTTTGAGGGACTGTCTTTCCTGGCCTTTTGCTGCCCTAACACCCCAGAAGCCAAGATGTTATCCTGACTCAGCCCTCCCTAAAGCTGACACCTTTCACCAGCTATTAGGGAGTGGAGGAAATGAGCAACTTTTGCCCCCAATGAAAAGAACTTTAAGGTGTACTCATTATTTAAAAATCAAACACACACAAAAATATAAGGAAGAAATTTAAAAAATCCCATCTATTATCTTCTCCCACAACTTTCTAGAGGAAATATTCATAGTTTTCGATGCATATTTTTATATGCACATTCAGGAAAATACATTTCCTTTTATAAGAATGGGATTTTGTCAACATTTTCTGACTGATTTTCTTTCTTTTTAAGAGATCATGGACTTGTCGTCGCCATAATTACAGACTTACAGGATCATTTAATAGCTGCATTTAGAGGAATCATAATTTAACCTAGACGTCGACAAACCCTTTCTGTAAATGGCCAGATAGTAAATGTTTTTGGTTTTGTGGGTCAGATGGTTGTTGCTACAAATACTCAGCTCTGTTGTTGTAGCTCCAAACTGGTCAAAGACATAAATGACCAGGTGTGGCTATGTTCCAATAAAACTTTATTCAAAAAATAGGTCCTCGACTGGGTTTCGGCCCAGTGGCCCACTTACAGATTTGTGATTCAACTTGTCACCTACTGACGGACATTTAAGAAGCTTCCAATGTTTTGCCATTAAAAACAGCACATAAATATGCTTTTGTGTGTATACATTTTATATGTATGAACAGGTGTATATTTGTATAGATGCATATGTATACACATACATAGTATATACATATATAGGATTTATATAGAAACAGGGTTCATACACAGATATATGGGGGTGTGTGTGTGTGTGTGTGTGTGTGTGTGTGTGTGTAATATATATACCTTTCTCTTATGGCATCCCTAGGACAGATTGTAGGATATATTTTTCCTGGGATATCAGAGAGATGGTCGTAAACCAGCTACAGATTCTGTTTGCTCTCATGAGTTCATGAGATTCCTTCCATCTCTGACTTCTCAAATGAATTCATTTTGTCCAGGCCTTGATGGAAAAACTGCTTTGAAAAGAGTCAGCTTCAGGTCTCCCTGTTAGAGGATCCTTCTTCCAAGCACAGCCTGCCCAGGAAGCTTGTTTCTGATGGATGTCAGCAGGCTGGGTGGCTTCCTGAGAAGTTCAGAGAAAATGGACTCCCTCCAGCTCTTGGGGTTCTGGGCATGGGCTGGAGCCCATCCAGGTGCTCTGGTAGCCCTGAAGCCCGCCTGGCCTCTGAGAGACATGTGTGGTGCATGCATTTTTTAATAGAACACTATTAGAGGGTGGGGACCAGGTAGGAAATATATTGAGGACAGCCTCTGCCCCCCGAGACTTTTCTCTTTGGTATGAGAAGCAGAGCCACCTGCTCCAAGCATTCTCCTGCTGCCGTGAGAGGCAGTATCAAAGGAGTCCTTGGGAAGGGTCCTGGTGGGATCTGGCCGACAGGAGGATGCTGCTCCCTTCACTTTCTTCCTGCGAGAAAGTTAACGTTCTCTGGTGCCCACTCATTCTGAGGAGTTAACAGGGGCTGGTTACAGAGGGTTTTGTTAGTGGGAGAAGGTCCAGGGTTGAGTTCTGGAGGGAAAGCAGGGCATTCATTGGCAAGAAATAAAATAAGAGGAAGTTAAAAAGAACACTGAGCTGGGAGAGAAGAAGGGGGGTCCAGGGTGACATTCACTGTCACTTCCAAGGGTTGATGGTGAAACGCTGAGCTTCCTGGGGCCTGGGTGTCCTCATCTGTAATGAGAGGGCCTAGGAGAAAGCTCACCTTCTATCTGGTTCTCTAAATAGCATGAGTTAAACTGGAAGAAAAAGTGTGCATGTGTCCATGTGTGTGTTCATGTGTTCATACAGGTGTGTGATGCATGTGTTTGTAGCAAAAACAGAGTCTTTTAGATTTAGGATTGACTAGTATGAAGCATGCCTGCCAATCCTTGTGTGTCTCTGCTGAACGTGTCTGTTACATCAGGACAGTGCTGGATGGCTCAGGGCTGGAGCCACGTGTGGGGCCAGTGGGGTCTGTGGAGAAAGTTTAGTTTACCCTGAGAACCCTGGGGCCCAGCTTTGAAGGCCTCCAGGGCCCACTCTGAATAGAACTCTGGTCCCAGGAGGAGAAGGAGGGCTTGGTTTGAGTCTGAGAAGCCTGTGGAGGTTCAGATCAGCTTGTGTGACAGTTGCTCTTCAGGAACTGTGAAAGTAAAGTGTCTGACCCAGGACCCGGTGATTTGCAATGAAACCACCACAGCAAGGCTGGATGGCTGCCACCAACCCCTGGCAGAAGGCAGGATTCCACCCTCCTCCACGGGCTACCTCCATGCTGCATCCTCCACTCCATTTTTGCCTGGAGTGAATGGATCATGGTCCCCATCACTGGGGGGCCCTGTCAATCATTCTGGCTTTTAGTTCTAGAAAGGAAAAAACAAGTAATGTGCACCATTGACTTCTCCCTTTGCCTTCTCGAAAGTCCCTTTTCCTTGAGTTCCGTGCCATCTTGTTGCTTTTTGTTCTGTTCCCCTGAGGCCACACTCTCTGAGAATCCTTTGTTGGGAAACTTGTTCCTTTAATTGTGGATGTTCTTAGCACTTTGTCCCTGGCACATGTCTCATTTAATGCATTCTCCTCTCAAATCAGCCCTGTGGCTTCCAATGCCATTTCTATGCCCATATGTCTTTCAAATCACTGTCTTCTGCCCAGCCTTCTCAGCTCTGGACCTGAGGTCTCACAGGTGCAGCCACTACCATATGACCCAAACAACCCAAGGCCATCTCCCTTCCCAAACTTCTGCCTCCCCTGCAGCACCCCAGCTTCATAAATAGCAGCACCCTTCACCCCATTTCTCAGGCAGGCACCTTGGGCTTCTTCCCCTGCATCCTCCTTCCTCCCACGTCTCACCTCCAGTAAATTCCACGTTAACTCCAATAAAGACAATAGCCAGTGTTGGCTGAACACTGGCCATGTGCTCAGAGCTTTATCGGCATAGTCTCCTCTAACTCCTGCCCCCCAGTTCTGTTTATATTTGATCCTTGAACAACATGGGTTTGAACCGTGTGGGTCCACTTATATGCAGACTTTTTCAACCAAATGTAGATGGAAAATAGTCTTCACAGGATGTGAAACCTGCATATAGAACAGGGGGACAACGGCCCTGCAGATTCTGCAGGGCTGACTACACACTTGAGTATGTGCAGATGTGAGCACATATGGGGTTGCTGAAACCAATCGCCTTGTATACTGAGGGCCGACTGTAGCAGGAATTCAGATAATGTTATTTAGCATATGAAGAATGCGAGGCATGCAGAGGCTTACAGACTTGCCTGAAGTCCCAGAGAGATTTAACTCAAGACCAGGGCATTCCCAAACTCTCCAGGTTACCAGATGCCCCTGAACCTCCACGGGGGCTGGTGCACAGCCTCTCGCCTGGGTATTGGCCGGGCCTTGTCTCTTCTGCAAGCAGCAATGAGAAGGAACTCTCGAAATGAAACCCTGATGCGGCACTCCGCTCCTTAAACCCTTAGTCTCCCCGTTGGTCCTGAAACAAAGTCCTTATTTTTCTTTTCTTTTCTTTCTTTCTTTTTTTTTGAGATGGAGTTTTGCTCTTGTTGCCCAGGCTGGAGTGCAGCGGCGTGATCTTGGCTCACTGCAACCTCCGCCTCCTGGGTTCAAGCAATTCTCCTGACTCAGCCTCCTGAGTAGCTGGGATTACAGGCGTGTACTACCATGCCCAGCTAATTTTTGTCTTTTTAGTAGAGACAAAAAAAAGTTTAGTAGAGAGGGTTTCACCATGTTGGCCAGACTGGTCTCAAACTCCTGACTTCAGGTGATCTGCCTGCCTTGGCATCCCAAAGTGCTGGGATTATAGGTGTGAGCCACGGTGCCCCCAAGATCCTCATTTTTCAACAAGCATTAGTCACAAGCATTGAAGACACTACAGTGAATGAGACATGTTCCTGCCCTCATGATGACAGATAATAACTGAATAAATAGACAACTTAATTGCAGAGTGATAGGTGATACTGAAGAAAATAAGGCAAGGTGAGGGATGGAGAGTGACCTGGGAGGAGTGAGTATTAGAACAGAGGGTCTAAGGAGGCCCCCCAGGGGAGATGACAGTGAAGCTGAGATAGAGTGAAGTGAGTCCCTACAGTAAGGGGAAGGAGCATTGCAGCTAAAAGCAAAAAGCATGTGCAAAGGCCCTGTGGTAGGAATGAGCTTGGAGTAATTGAGAAATAACAAGGCATGTGTAGCGAGAGCTGGGTGAGAAACATGGAGAGTGACAGGCAGAGGGGCTGACTGGTGGCCAGGTGGCCCTGGATGGCCACAATAAGGAATTTGGCTCTTATTTGGCATGTGACGGGAGGGTTTAAGTGCACAGTGGGAGGTATAATAATCTTCTGGCTGCTGTGTTGGCACTGAGTGTGTGGGTTGTAGTAGAGAGAGCAGTAAGAAATTTCCTTTCAGGCTCCAGGGGAGGGACAATAGTGAGGAGGTGGCCAGAAGGCACAGTCCTGGCCGCAGGTGTTGAAGGTTAAGCCATCCTCTCTGAGTGAAGGGGTTGGGGGATGGGGGTGGGAGGGGCAAGAGCTGAGTCAGGATGTCTGGTGGGCTTTGCTCCGAATTTACTGAATCAAGGGATGAGGGTGTATGAGTCTGACGCTCTGGGGTGAGGTTGAGGCTAGAGGTGCAAATTTCAGGGGTGCTGGAAAGCGATGGCTTTAAGAGCACAGAGTGAGATCGGTGGGTCTTGGGTTTGGTCCCCTGAGTCTAGGTGACTCTTTGGAGGGCTTTTTGCTACAAAGGAGAGCAGAGCAATGGCAAGTGTTATAAGATAAATTGTGTCCATCTCAAAGGATGCTGAAGGCCTGACCCCCAGTATCTGTGAATGTCAGCTTATTTGGAAATAGGGTGTCTGAGGATGATGAAGTTGAGGTCATTAGGAAGGGCCCTCATCTAATATGTCTGGAGGAAATTCAGACACGGAAACAGACACACGTAGAGGGAGGGCGATGTGAAGACACACAGGTTGATGATGGCCATCTATAAGCCAAGGAATGCCGGAGGCTACAGAAGTCAGGAGAGGGGCCTGGGCCCAGAGTCTTCTGCATACTCTCAGAAGAAATCGACCCTGCCAGTGCCTTCATCTCGGACTCTCGGACTCCCAGGCTCCAGAGTTGGAGACAGTCAATCTCTGTTGTTTAAGCCACCCAGTCTGGTACTTTATAACACTGTTAGTAGCCCCAGGAAGCTAATAAAAGGCGATAGCTGATGCAAATGTGGGGTTCATGGTTTTTTTTAATAAGAAAGAATAGCATGTTTATAGGAAAACAGGAGTGATCAGTATTGAGGAGAAACAGGGCATTCAAGAGAGCAGAGGGAGGGTTCTCTGTAAGGCACTAGGCTCTCTGTGTCCTGGGTTTTTGCACACGCACCACGCACCACCTCCCCTAGTGCCCACCTGTCTAGGCCTCAGCTGATGGCTCTGTCTCTCCAGGTAGATCTAGAACTCTCCTTTGTGCTCTGGCCACATTTGCCACTTTCTCCATGTCTGCACCTGCCTTGCAATTGGTTGTTGAATGCCTGCATCCTGCATCCTTCCCTGCCCCAAACTTGGTGGAGACCCAGACACAGATGCTGTGTCTTGCAGAGAGCCTAGCTCATGGTAGGGGCTCTGTGAGCACTATTTCTGTTTTGTTTGTGAGACGGGATCGCTCACTGCAGCCTCAGCCGGGGCTCAAGCAATCCTCTCACCTTAGCCTCTCCAGTAGCTGGTACTACAGGCGTGAATCACCATACCCAGCTAATGCTTTTTAAATTTATTTATTTTTGTTTTTTGTTGTACTTTAGGTTCAGGGGTACATGTGCAGATCATGCAGGATTGTTGCATAGGTACATATGTGGCAATGTAGTTTGCTGCCTCCATCCCCACATCACCTATGTCTGGCATTTCTCCCCATATTATCCCTCCCCAACCTCCCTACCCCGCTCTGTCCCTCCCCTAACCCCCGTTGCTTTTAAAATTTTTTGTAGAGACAGGAGCTCCCTATGTTGCCCAGGCTGGTCTTGAACTCCTGAGCTCAAGTGATCCTTCCACTTGGGACTTCCAAAATGCTGGTGTTACAGGCATGAGCCACTGAGCCTTGCCATGAACACTGTTTGAATGAAAAAATGTGATGTCCCTCCAGATTGCTTTTGTCGAAGTGGCACTGATTTTAGAGCCGATTTTGGAAAATCGCTCCTGGAATGACGTTCCAATCTCTCCATTGACAAATGCTGGTTTTGACTTGAGTTTATTCAGTGCTTTGGGGGGCTATAAATCTGGAGATGGCTCCAGCAGGAACTTTTAACTGGGGGCAGCTCCTGTGAACTGCTTAACCTTGAGCAAGTTACTTAACCTTCATGACCTTTGGTTTTTCCATTAGTCAAACAGGGCAAATAGCTGCCCTCTCTCCCTCACAGCGGAGGATGTGGTAGCTCCAGCGAAGACCTGAAGCAGAAAAGTGGGCGTGTGCATTCATGATTCCGTGCAGGCTCCAAATAAAAGGCACAACCAATGGTTCTCAGAGAAGAGTGTATATACACAGCTCTGTATGCGCAGAGAAGGGGAAGGCTTAGCCATTCAGGATTCTTTATTTGCAACTCTGGAATTTAAAAAATTTAATTAGGCTGGGCGAGGTGGCTCACGCCTGTAATCCCAGCACTTTGGGAGGCCGAGGCAGGTGAATCACGAGGTCAACAGATCGAGACCATCCTGGTCAACATGGTGAAACCCCGTCTCTGCTGAAAATACAAAAAAAAAAAAAAAAAATTCGCTGGGCAAGGTGGCGCGTGCCTTTAATCCCAGCTACTCAGGAGGCGGAGGCAGGAGAATTGCCTGAACCCAGGAGGCGGAGGTTGCGGTGAGCCGAGATCGTGCCATTGCACTCCAGCCTGGGTAACGAGCAAAACACCGTCACAAAAAAAAGAAAAAGAAAAGAAAAAAAAAATTTAATTAGACGTTTAAAAAATTATGGTAAGATACATTAAAAAAAAAAACTGTGGCAAGACATATAACATAAAATGTACCATCTTAACTTTCTTTCTGTTTTTTTTTTTTTGAGATGGAGTCTAGCCAGGCTAGAGTGCAGTGCAGTGCTTGGTTGCGGTGGCTCACTGCAACCTCTGCCTTCCGGGTTCAAGTGATTCTCCTGCCTCAGCCTCTCGAGTAGCTGGGACTACAGGCATGTACCACCACGCCCAGCTAATTTTTGTATTTTTAGTAGAGACCATGTTGGCCAGGATGGTCTCCATCTCTTGACCTCATGATCTGCCCACCTCAGCCTCCCAAAGTGCTGGGATTACAGGCGTAAGCTTTAACTATTTCTATTGTAACTGTTTCCACTTTAACTATTTCTAAGTGTACTGTTTGGTAGTGTTATGTACATTCGTGTTGTACAACCATTACTACCCCTGTCTCTAGAGCTTTCGCTTTTGCAAAACAGAAACTCTTGTTAACACTTAAGTCCCCACTGCTCCTCCCACCAGCCCCAGGAAACCACCGTTCTACTTTCTGTCTCTATGAATTTGACCCCTCTAAGAACCTCATGTAATTGAGATCATGCAGTATTTGTCCTTTTGTGATCAGCTTATTTCACTTAGCATCATGCCTTCAAGGTTCGTTCATGTTCTAGCAAGTATCAGAACTTCCTTCCTTTTCAAGGCTGAATAATATTCCATTATTGTGTGGATTTACCACATTTTGTTTAGCCATGCATCTGCTAATCTTTTGGCAATTACTGAGCCACACTGCTGTAAAATGGGTGTACAGCCGGAACTCTGGATTTTGTATCATACCTCTATTTAAATGCATTTCTTAGTCCCGTGTTTTGATTCATGGAAGGATATGAGGAACCTGGAAGAATCTTGGCTGTTGCTCCTACACAGTCTGTGCTTTTAACTATTCTTTTTTTTTTTAGATGGGGTCTTTCACTGTTGTCTGGGCTGGTGTGCAGTGACGCGATCTCAACTCACTGCAACCTTTGCCTCCCGGGTTGATGAGATTCTTTTGCCTTGGGCTCTGGAGCAGCTGGGATTACGGGCTCACACCACCACCACACTTGGCTAATTTTTTGCATTTTAAGTAGAAACGGGGTTTCTCCTCCATGTTGGCCATGCTGGTCTCGAACTCCTGGCCTTGTGATCCACCCGCCTCGGCCTCCCAAAGTGCTGGGATTATAGGTATGAGCCACGGTGCTCGGCCGCTTTTAACTACTCTTTAACACAGGTAAACACTGGGTGGGGCCTTTGTTGCTGGAGTTAAGCATGAGATAATTTAAGGTGTTATAATTTGGAAGTTAAGACTGGTTTTTTTTCCCTGGAAGATCCTCTGTTTCATCTCCACTTGACTTTTTAAAGATGCTGGAACTGTCTTTTGATTGAATACAAAGCTTTCTCCCCGCTTTGACGTTTATATGACCAAAGGTGGAAAAATAAGACCTTTGCTTATTAACAAAATGAATCAATCTCTTCCCCCCAGGGGAACTTGAAAACAATTTAGAGACTAGAGTAAACTTCAGATTTTCCTCTGCTATGAATTGGGTTGACCTTTCCTCCAGGTAAGATATAACACAGACCCAGCTGGGCTTGCCAGAAAATGAGGTCACCCCAGATACCACTAGATTGAGCCCCGGCTGGAAGCACCTTGCTCTGTAAGCCTGTTTGGGCACCTCCAGAGAGAGGAAAGCTGAGGCCAGAGAGTTAAAGTTTGCTAGCAAAGGTCGGCTGGGGAGACAGAGACCAAGGGAAGATAGTGCTTAACTTCCAGCCCTTAGGAGATCGCAGTGGACCATGCTCTAGGCAGTAAATCCTCAAAGGCAGCGGGGCTTACTGTGTGGGGTTCTTTTTTCCCTTTTACTCCGTAAGTGCCAGATGTATCTGGGGAAATTCCCCATAAGAGGGGCACGAGGTCTGGTTTGCATGTTCCACCTGCAGAGGCGGTGAGGACCCTGGAGTTTCCAGCCCACTTGCCTGCCCATGCAGCCTGATCCCTGGGCTGGCTCCGGCCTGGGAGTGCAAAGCACAGAATAAACAAAAGCAAAGAGACTGTGTTGGAAACGGGACTGTAGGGCTGAGAAGATACTCGGAAAAGTGGCCTCAGGCCAGCTCCCACTCTTTCCAAATATGCCAGGAATGCCGGGCCCAGAGGCAGGGGACGAAACAGGAGAAAGAAGGCAAAAGAACAGGCGTCACCAGGCCATCGTCTAGCCAGTCTAGTTGTCAAAACAAAGCAGAAGAGAACTCCTAGCTTCAAATAAAAGTGGATCAAGACGTTTCAGAGCTCAGTGACTATTGTTACTCAAGTTTGCATGTAGAGATCTGCACATTTGCCCCTGCCCAGGACTTTGCTGGGAGCGCAGCGCAGGGTATCGAGCCCAGCAGAACCCAAAACATATCTCTTCGTCTTCTCGGCATCCCATTTTTAGGCAAGGATCCCGAGGATCCCTTGGAGAAAGGACTTGTCTGGTACATGCGGCCTGGAGTGAGCTGCTTGGGGCTGGGGATTTGGCCTGTGCACGGCTTCCCAGTTTGAGATGGAGGATCACGACAAGGGACAAAAGGTCAAAGGGTACACTAGTGGGGGAGAAAAGCAAAACAAAAACAGGAAGTGGCCAGCTCAGGGATTTTCCATGAGAAGGCTGGGAAAGGGGTCCTGGTAGAAAAGAGTGTCAAAAACCGGAATGACAACAAATTGAGTTTAAAGACCTTGATTGGCTTGATTTGTGATTCTGGCATTGAGCGACACTTCATTCCACACAAGAGTAAGTGTTCCATGAGTAGAGCTGAAGGGGCTGGCTTTGTGGACAGAGAAGGGCTGAAGAAAGCAGAAACAGGGAACAAAGAGTGTATTAGTTACTTTTCAAAGTTACTTATTCTTGTAAGGAGGGGATGGGGACATAGAACAATAGAAAAATCACTAATTAGTTAACCTCGGGTGACTTCATGCTACCTTATTTTGTGGCAGGATTAAAGCAGAAAGAACTTCATTAGCGTTCTGACTGAAGATCTGAACTGGTCTTTTTGGCTGTGTTCTCTCTCTCTCTCTCTCTCTTCGCAGAAGGTCACATAACAAGCTTGTTTTGATTTGATGGTGTGGAACTTTAGCGTGGGTGACTCCAGTTTGATTTTTTTTTTTTTTTTGAGACAGGATCTCACTTTGTTGCCTAGGCTGGGGTGCAGTGGTGTGATCTCTGCTCACTGCAACCTCGACCTCCCCGGCTCAGGTGATTCTCCCACCTCAGCCTCCTGAGTAGCTGGGACCACAGGTGCACACTATCACACCTTGCTAATTTTTGTATTTTTTGTAGACACAGGGTTTTACCATGTTGGCCAGGCTGATCTCAAACTCCTGGGCTCAAGTGATCTGCCTGCCTCAGACTCCTAAAGTGCTGGGATTACAGGGGTGAGCCACTGTGCCCGGCCCATTTTGATTATTAGTCTGGTCTGTTGGGGCCTAGTGCAGGAGCTTAGTCCAAAACAATGGCCTCCTATAATTTTTTTTTCCTGAGACGGAATCTTGCTCTGTCACCCAGGCTGGAGTGCAGTAGTGTCATCTCGGCTCACTGCATTCTCCGCCTCCTGGGTTCAAGCAATTCTCCTGCCTCAGCCTCGTGAGTAGCTGGGATTACAGATTCCCACCACCATGCCTGGCTAATTTTTGTATTTTTAGTTGAGATGGGGGTATCACAATGTTGGCCGGGCTGGTCTCGAGCTCCTGACCTTGTGATCAGGCCTTGTGATCAGCCAGCGTTGGGCTTCCAAAGTTCTGGGATTACAGGCATGAGCCACTGCACCTGGCCTATAATTTTTATATAACAAGAGGAAAAGGAGAAAAAAAGCTCCTTGAATCCTCTGGAAGCCGCTTGAGATGTGGAATGTGGGCATCCCGCAGGAGCCAGCTTGTCCAGGGACCAGGACACCAGGTGGGTGACAGAGTACAGGACTCAGCACCGGCTCCTTGCTGGCCTGATGCCAGCCTGGTCTCTCCCTCCTCCACTGTCCTCTTTGAAGGAGAGCTTTGTCACCTCTTGTGTCCCTTAGAGAAGTGTATGTCCTAATGCCAAAGCATGGAAAGGGGTAAAACAGTCCAGAGAAAGCACTCCCACCTCCAAGCTATTATCCACAGATGAGCTTCCTGCTGTACAGGGTTAGAGTATTCACAACTATCATTGCACAAACGGAAAAAGATTTGTTTCACCTGCCTCTCAACCTTTTTTTTTTTTTTCTGACAGAGTCTCGCTTTGTCGCCCAGGCTGGAGTGCAGTGGCATGATCTCGGCTTACTGAGATCTCCGCTTTCCAGGTTCAAGCAATTCTCCTGCCTCAACCTCCTGGGTAGCTGGGACTACAGGTGTCAGCCACCACACCTGGCTAATTTTCTGTATTTTTAGTAGAGACAGGGTTTCACCATGTTAGCGAGGATGGTCTGGATCTCCTGACCTCGTGATCTGCCTGCCTCTGCCTCCCCAAAGTGCTAGGATTTCAGGTGTGAGCCACCATGCCTGGCCCTGCCTCTTACTTTTAGAACCAACTGACTCAGTCCTTTTGGTGTCAGAATTTGGAAGGGGCAAGGCCCAAGGGTTGTAGGTAGGTGAGGATCTGTGGGGCAGGAGAGTGCCATGTCTCATGGGGGACCCCAGGACAAATGGGGTCTGACAAATGCAGAGGACCAATGTCCTGGATCCCAGTCCCTGGGCTCTGACTCGGGGACAGAGGAGGTGCTGATGACTTCTCCACTTGCATTAAAGTGCTCCTTGGCCACAGCAGGAGAAAAAAAAATCTCTAGTTCCCTCCTAGCCTCGTTCCACCTTGAGATCTTATTTTAGTCCCAAGTTAATCAAGGAAGTCAGGACTTCATGCGAAAAGGGAAGAATGTGCCAGTGTGTTTCGAACACCGTATATGCAAATGAGTCAGCAAAGTATGTTGCTGGCAGCCCCCAGAGGTCAAATGTCAGCCTCCACACTCAACAATTATTTTGCTGAAAATACACTGCAAGCAGGGCGGCAGGAAATGAGTTGCAGCAACCTCAATTCTTGTGTGAAAGTTTCTAATTAGGAATTCAAAGAAGTTGTTGTTTAATGAAAAAGTGAAACGAATGCCTTTTATGTGCCTCCCCACTTCCTCGGTGGTCCCTGATTCAGGGCTGGATCCATTGCCGGGAATATGGACATTATTTAGTTCAGCCAAGAGCAAGCAGAATCTGATGTAATGGAAAGGAAGTTGATCAGATCCTCAGGTTTTGGGGTTGGCAAACTATTGCCTGGGCCAGATCTGGCCCACAGCTTGTTTTTGTAAATAAAGATTTATTGGAACACAGCCATGCCCATTTGTTCACAGTTGATCAATGGCTGCTTTCACAGTACAAGGGCAGAGTTGAGTAGTTGGGAGAGAGACCATGTGGCCTGCAAAGCCCAAAATATTTACTCCATGGATCTTTATAGAAAAAGTCTGCTAACCCATGCTTTAGTTCATCCGTTTTTAGTTTTCCTTGTGTTATGGGACCCCTTTGAAAATATAGTGAAAGCTCTCTTTATATCCCCTTTTGGAAAAGTGCCTTACTTCCTGGTTAAGAAGGCTCACATATAACTCTAACTAGACTCTTCCACAGGGCCAGGGACCATTGTAGTGTATTCTGGACCCCTCACAGGAATCGTTTCTGATGGTATGAAGGACATCGTCCACACTAACGCTGCCCCCTGAACACTGTACAGCAAAAGCAACCTTGGATTACAGATGAAGAGACATAAGTTGTCTTGTGTCTGCCACACTTATGCTGTGTGACGTTGAGTAAGTCACTTTACTTCTCTGAGCCTTGGTTCCCTCAAATGTCAAATGAGGAGTCTAAAATATATGACTTCTTAAGAATCTTTCTGGCTTTAAGTTTCTGTGATCTCCATGGGTCTGGAGTTTATTTCTGGAGCTGAAAAGAGAGAGGGGTTGTGATTTATTTATTTTCAAAACTTCTGAATTTGTTTGGCCACCCAGAGAGGTCTGTGGCAGTTAATTTAGTTAATTCCAAGCTGGGATTTGATTACCACACTGGATACTTGGCATCTGTTGGAGAAAACTCTGCCATGCCCCTGCCTTCACCCTGGTCAGCCATCCTGGTCGCCACATGGGGGACGTGTGAGAGAGTGAACATAGTTCAGGCCATCAGAGCTCTGGAAAAACAGAGCCCACCACCTTCTGGTGGAATGTCCACAGTAACGCCTTCCATCGGAAAAACCTGTAAAACAACTTGCACGGATATGATCTGTTCGTCAAACAGCTGTTGAATTTGTGTTGCTTTTCGTTTTAAAATGAGAATAAATGTATTCATACTTTCTTTTTTTTTAAATTTTTTTTGAGGTGGAGTCTCAATCTGTCACCCAGGTTGGAGTGCAGTGGGGCGATCTCGGCTCACTGCAACCTCTGCCTCCCTAGTTCAAGTGATTTTCCTGCCTCACCCTCCTGAGTAGCTTGGATTACAGGCGCTTTCCATTACTAAGGCCCAGCTAAGTTTTGTAGTTTTTAGAAACAAATTTTTACCATATTGGTCAGGCTGGTCTCGAACTCTTGACCTCAGGTGATCCACCCACCTTGGCCTCCCAGAGTGCTGGGATTATAGGCATGAGCCACAGTACCCAGCCTGTGTGTGTATATTTTCTGATCATAAGTATGCTTCATATGTATTATAGGCAATTTTAAGAAATACAGAAAATGTGAAGAAAGTAAAAATCACCCCCAGATCCCGCTCTGCAGAGGTGACTGCTGTCAATGGTTTGATAAATCTCTAGGTGTCTCTTTTATGAACACACACTCACAATAACATTTTTACATACATGGGCTACACATGTTATAGCAGCTCCTACTTTTCATCGATCAAAACGATCCATGTGAATATCTTCCTATGGTGTTGGATGTAGATTTCCAACATTATATTTAATGGTTGCGTGGTATTTGATTAAATATACTGTAAGTCACTGACTCAATCACATCTAGATTGTTTCCGCTTTATTTAGTTTTTGGATTTATTTGCCACACTGTGATGATTATCTGTGCATTTTTTTCTGGTGGCTCAGCTGAGAATAAATTCCTAGTTTTAAAATTAATAAGACAAAAGGTACTCATGAATAATTGTAATGTGAAGGGTCAAATTTCCTCCAGAGAATATATCACACTAAACATCTGCCCACAATAAGGAGAGTGCCCATTTCCACACTCTCTGGCCAACACTAGCCATTGCCAATATTGAAAGTTTTGGCCAATCTGATAGGTTAAAACTGATGTTTTATTGCTGTATTGATTTGCCTTTCCTAGATCATTTTACCTTTGAATGGTACTGTTTATGGTTAAATAGGGGCAAAAATAATGACTTCATATGAGGATTTCATTACTACATGAGGAATTAAGACTGGCATGAAGGAAGACATATGCAGAGAGCCATGGAGCCAGGTGCCCAGCGCAGAAGTTTGATAACTCTTGGAGGGTAATAATATTTTGCTGATTGATTGATTTATGGACTCAATGGTGACTATGAGGAACGGACTGAATGGCTTCTAGAAGCCAGGCTCTAGTCATAAAGGATGACAGGATGACATTTTCCTCTAACTGCAAGGCCACTTGCAGGAAGAATACATTTCCAATGTCTTGTTGATGGTTCTGTCCTGTGCAAGATCCACCTGATTGAATCTATCTGACCTCCCTGGCTCAAGGAATCCTCTTGCTTCAGCCCCCTCCAATTAGTTGGGACTACAGTCATGCACTACCACATCCAGCTAATTTTTGTATTTTTAGTAGAGGCGAGGTTTCACCATGTTGCCCAGGCTGGTCTTGAACTCCTGGACTCAACCGATGATCTGCCTACCTTGGTGTCCCAAAGTGCTAGGGTTACAGGCATGAGTCATGGTGCCTCCCCTCCCTTGGTCTTGAATGGGTCTGCCCATTTCTTTCCTTCCTGGGATAGGAAGATGACAGCTTCACTTCAGCCAATGTCACCAAGAATTTCTCTCCCTTCCAGGTTTGGAAGGTGACAACTTCATTTCAGCCAGTGCAACCCAAGAGAGCCTTCAGAGAAGTCAGAAGATGCCTAATGCTGCCTGTGACCTAGTGCAAGGGGGAAACTGAAGCCCCCAGGGACGAGGGTGGAGATATTGAGAACACAGAGTGGCAACTCTGCCCTGCCGGCTTCCGTGGTGGACTCTTGCCACGAGGACCAGCCAGGGTGGGAGAGGCCCACTGCAGGGAGCTGCTCCTTCCAGGGCAGTGGTTTCCTGCCTTGCTAAATGGCCGTTGCTCGGTGGTGATGATTCATGGCATTTGGAAAGTGTGGCTGTGTTCGGAACAGGGAAGTGAAAAAGAACACAGCCAAGGTCAGTGCAGGACAGGATAGGGGCTGTTACAAAATGTGCAGCTTTACTCTGAAAAATGCAGCGGGTGGGGAGCCACGGTAAACTCGGTCCTGGTGGTTCACACCGCGTGCGTGGCGCCCTGCTTGCTCTCCTTTTAGAGCGTCAGCTTTTCCGAGTGTCAGTCACTAATTTGTCCCTTGGAAGCGGCTGCTGGTCTTGGCTGAGCGGCTGTGGGTAGGAGGAAGTGGATGGGTGATTCAGTGAGTGTCTGCTTCCTCTCTGACTCAGGATTGGATCTGTTTCTGAGGGTGGTGCCAGGGGGCACAGTGTGGCTTTAGCTAGATTCTTTGAACTTGGAGTCAAACTTGAGGCTCTGCCCCTTGTAGCTGCTGGCCGTGCCTTGACCCCTTTAGATGAGTGAGGGGGTTCCGCTAGATCCTATGACCTTGCTCCAGGCTGGGGCAGCCCTTCTGATCTGAGGCCTTCCTGTGGTTTCAGCGGAGAGAGGCCAGCGACATGGAGGGCTGAGACAACTCCTGGACCTGTGCCCACCTTAAGGGCTCCCTTCTCTTTGGGAATTGCATTTGGGGAGCAGCATAGTTCTGAGGGGTTCCACCTAGGCAGGTGCTAGACTGATGGAGGAGGCAGTTGAAGGAGGAGGTAGTTTTCTTGTCCATTTGTCCATTTAGCCAATGATATAATAGGAGAGGCTCAGGTGGGGGGCTGAGACATTCTGAAGTGAAAATCAGGATTGGCTTTTTATTCCAGAGCATGAGTTTTCCAAGGATCTGTTGCTAGTGTGCTGTCTGAAAGCCATCACTGCTGACACCTAAAACCTGTTCTAAGACACTCCAATTCTTCAGATAATTGCTTGTGCCTAAGACTGTCTAACCCTGAGAGTGGAGCGCAGACTTATAAAGAGTTGGAAGCCCGCTGCGAAACCGCTGCAGGTGTCCTGTGTTCCGATGGCCTCCTTCACCTTGGACAGTGGTCTCTTCTTCCTGTCCGTTCTCTCCCATTTCCTCTTTTCTCCCTTCATCGCCTCCCATTTCCTTGGGTAGAGCAGAGCTCCGCAGTTCTAGTTCAGGCAGATGACCCGCATCCGGTCACTGCCATATTCAGTGAGGACTCTACTGGTCACTTGAGAGAGAGAAATGCAAGTCAAACCAGCTGGGGCTTTTTGTTTTCTTTTGTTTGTTTTTTGAGATGGAGTCTTGCTCTGTTGCCCAGGCTGGAGTGCAGTGGTGCAATCGTGGCTCACTGCAACCTCCGCCTCCTGGGTTCGAGTGATTCTCCTGCCTCAGCCTTCCAAGTGGCTAGGATTACAGGAGCCTGCCACCACAACCAGCTAATTTTTGTATTTTTAGTAGAGACCGGGTTTCACCATATTGGCCAGGCTGGTCTCAAACTCCTGACCTCGTGATCTGCCCACCTCAGCCTCCTAAAATGCTGGGATTACAGGTATGAGCCAGCACGCCCAGCCCAGCTTGCGTTTTTTTTTTTTTTTCAGACGGAGTTTCACTTTTGTTACCCAGGCTGGAGTGCAATGGTGCGTTCTCGGCTCACTGCAACCTCCGCCTGCTGGGTTCAAGCAATTCTCCTGCCTTAGCCTCCCGAGTAGCTGGGATTACAGGCACGCGCCACCATGCCCAGCTAATTTTTGTATTTTTAGTAGAGATGGGGTTTTACTATATTGGCCAGGCTAGTCTCGAACTCCTGACCTCGTGATCCGCCCACCTCAGCCTCCTAAAATGCTGGGATTATAGACATGATCCACCAAGCCCAGCCCAGGTAAGGGTTTTAAAAGAAGACTTTGTGTGACCCCGGATACCTGCAACTGGGACCCAACACTGCCGCAAGCTCTCTCTTTTCTCACGCTCCAACTTCCTCCGAATACTGATCTAAATCTCTTTGCTAAGCTTCCTCTCCATGGCAGGTAATGTGGACGATGGCAGCTTTTGCTCACTGTGCCTCATGACTTCCGCCAGAGAGGGACAGAGAGGCCTTCATAGCTTTCACCGGGGCCAGGTGACTGTCATTAGCTCTTGTTACCCATTCATCTGAACTGATGGCTGCTCACATCTGGGCTCTGATTTGTGCTGGGGAGGGAGAACTTTCCAGAGGAAGGGGTCCGTGTCCTGGGAGACATACAATGGAGCCCACCACCCTGGTGCTGAGAGCTAGTCCCAAGTCCTAGGGTGCAGTGGGCCCTCCCCCGTAGCCTCTGCTTCCCCTGCCTGGCAGGGAGGGGCATAGGCTGGGGGAGGAGTGGTATCTGTCCAGAGAGCCCGTTGCTTTCTGGCTTGAAAATCCGTAGGAAAATGGGGATTTTTCTCAGCTCCTTTTATTTGGAGTCGGGGCAGCAGCTGTGTGATTTTCTGAGCGGAATGCCTTGGAGGATCCAAGCGAAGGAGTGAAGGAACAACAAAAGAATCATTCTCAGAAGCATGGCAAAAACGAGACCAAATAAAAACCCCATAAAAATCCCTGTGGGGCAGAGGAAATACCAAGCCAGTGCTTTTGTGCTGCAGATTCTGTAATAAAGCAAAGATTCACAGTTAGGCTGTGCAACTTGCTTATGTTTGGACTGGAGGGAGAATGTGCAGGAAAAGGATATAAAGAGTCTTCCAGGAAAGGGAGGCATCACTGTGTGCATTTGTGTGGTGTGTTGCTGCAGTTCGGGAGCCGACTAAGGACCGGGGTTCATGGGGAGCCTGAAAGAGACGCTGGACAGGAACTGGGTCAAAGTTGGTGCACAGCTGCCAAGATCAGATGACTGTCAGCTGGGCCTGCCCCCTGCTGCCGCTGCTCGATTGCAGGAGGAACTCTGACCTCGATTTAGTCACCAAAACACCGGTCTGGAAAGCTCTTTTGAAGATTGATTAAAGAAACACTCACAGCACAGATAATCATAATTGAGTGACGTAGCTGAATTATCTGCTGTGAGTGGAAGAATGCGCTGATGAGAAATCTCACAGGCATGTTCCCTCTCCGTTCCTCTAATTTGGCTTCCTTACTTAGGGGTGCAGTTTTGGGCCCTGGGAGTGTTTTGAGTTGAGGGGATGGCATGGAGGATGTGGAAACTTTCACTCTCATTTGGCAGGGTGACACGACCCTGGGCACAGAACACCACCTGTCACCGCACTGCAGCTGGTGTGGCCTGTGGCAGGTAGCGCTGTCCACGAAGCTGACCTGAGACGCTGCCTGTAGGGGCTTTCACTTCTGCTTTGTGGCTGTGGGCTGCCGTGAGCCCACTTTGGGGGAGGGCTCACGGCAGGCATCGGGGAAGGCCTGGATTTCATCTGGGAGTGCCTCGCCTCTCTGCACGATGGTTCTGCTCTGGGCAACAGCTGGTGAGCTTCCTCTGGGCATGAAACAGTGGCCACATTAGTTCCCTAATGATCTCTGCAGCTCCATGGGAGATAGAGATGGGAGCGGCTGTCAGCTCTGGGCTTGGCTTCTGGACTCAGTATGCTTGGAGTCTGTTCAGAGTCCTCTGGATTCGGGGAGCAGTTTTGATGTTCATTCAATGCATTCATGATTGATCCATCCACCTATTCACTTACTCACTCACCAGGGCTATCATCTAATCATTCAGTCACATTGAGATGAAGTCTCTCCCACCTTTTCTCTCTCTCTCTTGCCTGGCACAGTGCCAAGCTCCTGCCAGTGCTCCATGCACTTGTTGAGATCTCTTCCTGCTCTGCCTTTGTTATGGTTGAATGTCTAACACCCAAGACCTCAGAATGTGACCTTATTTGGTGATAAGGTCTTTGTTTATTTATTATTTATTTAATTTTTGATATGGAGTCTCGATCTATCACCCAGGCTGGAGTGCAGTGGCGCAATCTCAGCTCACTGCAACCTCTGCCTCCCAGGTTCAAGTGATTCTCCTGCCTCAGCCTCCTAAGTATCTGGGACTACAGGCATGCACCACCACACTGGGCTAATTTCTGCATTTTCAGTAGAGATGGGCTTTCACCATGTCGGCCAGGCTGGTCTCAAACTCCTGACCTCAGGCGATCACTTTGTTACAGGTATGAGCCACTGCACCCGGCCAAAGAGGTGATTAAGTTAGAATGAGGTCACAAGGATGGGCCCTAATCCAATATGACTGGTGTCCTTCTAAGAAGAGGAGACGAGGACACAGACACACATAGAGGGAAGCCTATCTGGGGACATAGGTGAAGATGGCCATTTGCAAGCCAAAGAGAGGCCTCAGAAGAATCCAACCCTGCTGGCACCTACACCTCAGACTTCCAGCCTCCAGACCGTGAAGAAATAAAGTTCTGTTGTGGAAGCCAGTCTGTGGTCCTATGTTATGGCAGCCCAAGGAGCCCAGTACAGCCTCTCAACACGTTCGCTGCGCACACAGTCATCTGCAGG
Source organism: Callithrix jacchus (assembly GCF_049354715.1). Classification (NCBI taxonomy): domain Eukaryota; kingdom Metazoa; phylum Chordata; class Mammalia; order Primates; family Cebidae; genus Callithrix; species Callithrix jacchus. Next base: position 50,255,117 of record NC_133520.1, read on the forward strand.
TTATCTAGACCATCTACAGACAGAAGGAAAGACGTACAGGAAAAGGAACAGGAACGAGCTCATTTTTTCTTCATTTTCTCCTCCCAAACCGCCCCTACTCAGCCTCTCCTTACCTCTACCCCCAGCAGAAAGCAGAAACTTAAGGGGAAATGAAACAGGGGCAGCAATGCCGCCCTACAGAAGCTCTGGAATAGAATGGACATCTTTCAGTATAGAATCAGAAGCATCATTTTCTTCTGGCTGTCCCCACCTCTCTAAGTTTGTTTTTAACTCATGTGTATGGACACACACGGCCAGAACACACACATGGCCTGATGGAGCAGCCTCGTGTGTGCATCTTGAAAGACTGGGAACAGGGACCCCAGCTGCTGTGGACACGCTGTGACTGTGTGGCTGGCAGTGTGTTTGCCAGTGTTTGCCAGTCCCAGCTTTATGGGGCATGGTGGCTGGAAAAGGCTCCAATAAAATGATTCTCTGGGCACAAATGATGTCACTTTTTGCCCTTTGTGTGTACAAATGATGCCAGTGTTGTGGTTCCACGCTATTGCTACAGGAGGACTGTCCTCTGATTTACGGCCCTGGCGAATGGCTGTGTGCTCTGATCTCTTGATCTGCAGGAATCATCTTGAGATCTCTGGAATCACCTCCAAGTCTTCAAACCTGCTGTGCTTATTAAGAAGCCAGGCCCGTTTAAAACTGGCTCAGTATGGAAGACACGGTGCTTCTCTTTCTTCTACAGTATCTACCATTTCGGATCAAAGATATTTTTCACTACACAGCACAATAATAATCCTGTCCTGTCAGTCTTTTTGCAATCCTGGCTTAGTTCACCGATTTTAAAGGGAACTGGGATTCCAGGAGCTCAGTGTTGACCAACGGGTCCCATGTTGCGAAGGATTGTGTCCCCAGAGGACTTTGGCCAAGATGTGACCGCAAGTGTGGCTGCAGTCAGCTTCTTTGTGCGTGCTGGGGAGTGAAATTCGCACGTCACAGTCACTTTTCCCTCATATTGATAGTGGTGTTTTAAAGTCCAGTGGCATTTCTTCATTTAATGTCATTGTGAAAACAAGCTTCCCTTTCTTTTCTATGTCTGTTCCAGTGATGGTCTGAGGGCCAGCCCAGCAAGTGTCCCAAAGGCCCCATATGCTCAGCCCGTCCTGCCCCGCTTCCTCCTGCAGTGCCTTCCTTTCTTGGCCTTCATTTCTGCCCCTCGGCCCTGCCTTCTTCCTCTTGCTCCCCGCTTATTGCCAAGCAGAATCCTCTTACTTGATGGGACCTTGGGCGTGCCCTACTCTTGAGGTTAGCTGCGTTTTAGAGGAGTGACTCCTGAATATCATAAGCTTTCAAAATGTAAGGAAATTATCTCCCAGTGCTTGAATGGAGCCAAGGTTTTCTCCCTTGACTGGTTGGGCAGACAGGTCTACTCTGCTGACTCGCATAACCAGGCAAGGTGATCTGCCTGGTTCTAAGCAGCATCCCCTCCTCGGAGTGTGTCTGTCTGCATGTTTGGCTGGTGTGCAGATGCCTTCTCAGGTAGGTCTGGGGTGATGCGAGCTCCTATTACTCAAGGATATTGATTATGTATCTTGCTGCAAGTGGAGACGGACGTGGGCTCTTGGTGCCATCTCACTGCCACCTTCCCTTAGCCCCAGAGCTATAATGACTAGCTAGCCAATGAAAACAAACAAATACTATTGCCCTACATGCGTTCAAACCTTTGCTCTTTTCTATGCTTTCATTTCATAAATGTTGGTACATCCAGAGAACTGAACTGAGCCCACAGCCATGTACATGCTTTTCAGTGACCTGATCACTTCCAATCCGCTCCAGCCAATGAGGATTCAGAGTAGTGACCCTCAGATAAAAGGCTGCATTTGGCATTAGTCATCCATGGAGACATCTAGCCCACTTGGTCTGTGTTAAGTGCCTGGTTCCTGTAAATATTAACAGTTAGAAACGATCCCAAGAGCCACCACGCAGTGATCTGGAAGGTAATGTACACGAACATGACCAGCGATTAGGCAACGCTCATTATTTGCTAAGATTCAGCCACTGATAAATATCAACCCATTATCTCTCTTCCCAACAGTGGCTCATTTACTTGTGTGTGACTCATAGTTGATATTTTATGGGGTCTGATTCAGCAAGGAAAGTTTGCTGCAATAGTGAATGATATCCAAAGCCACTTAACTTCTAGGATACTGGCTTCTCAACAAGAGTGGCCTGGAAAAGCTAAAGGGGGAGGCTTCATCATTAAGGAACTAAAGTGGGTATGGAGGCATATAGAGCAAAAGAGCGTTTGTCACCAGTCAAAGCCAGCGTGTTAAAACCCACTTATCCCCACAGGAACACTTCCGTTACAGTTTATCTATGGATGCCAGTGACCTGCAAGAGGCTCTTTCTCCCTGTTCAAGCGACCTCCGGCTTGTTAGCTCTACCTCAGAGGAGGTGCCAAGATAAACCTCTGCTCATGCAGAAACTGATTTTACCTTTTGCTCTCCGTTTCTTTTCTCTCTTTCTTTCTCTCCCTCCCTTCCTCTCTCTCTTTTTTTTCTTTTCTTTTTCCCTCCCTCCCTACCTTCCTTCCTTCCCTCCCTCTTTCTGAGCCTTGCTCTGCCATCCAGGCTGGTGGCAGTACCGCAATATTGGCTCACTGCAACCTCCGCTTCCCAGGTTCAAGCAACTCTCTGCTTCAGCCTCCTGAGTAGCTGGGATTACAGGCACACACCACCACACCCAGCTACTTTTTCTTGTACTTTTAGTAGAGATGGGGTTTCACCATCTTGGCCAGGCTGGTCTTGAACTCCTGACCTCGTGATCCACCTGTCTTGACCTCCCAAAGTACTGGGATTACAGACATGAGCCACCACACCTGGCCTGCTCTCCCTTTCTGACTGCTTAAAATAAATGTATCATTACCTGCATGTCTACTGATGGTTTCTGACAGTTGACCGCTTGGTTTGTTGAGCTTTATGATGTGCCAGAACTTTGAATGTGAACTCTAGTCTTTATGAATGCCCTTTGTTTATTTCCTACATTTGTGGTGGGCTGAAGGTCAGAAACACACTTTTCCATAGGTGGGTTTTGAACATGGGCCTTTGGCAGACTGTGTGCCGCTGAAAAGCGCTGTCCTGAGCTGAGGGTGTATACACACACACACACACACAGCTGTCGCCCTCTTGCATAATGGCTTGGATTTACTCTATGCTGCCCCACAATAGGAGCTCTGCTTGTGAGTACCTGTCTTCACGCAGGTCCGCACAGCGCTGTGAAGGAGGCATGGATTACCTTAATGGGAGCCACCTCTTTGCCACTATCTGTGTGACTTTGGACAAATTACTTAACTGCTCTGAGCGCAGATTTCTTATTTGTAAACTAGGAATAACGATACCTCCCTTGCCGGCTAATATAAGTGGAGGTGAAGTGTTTAACACACATGGCTCATCAACATTGCTCAGTACATTGCAGCGATCTCCTTCAGCACCAAGCCACTGTAAACGCTGCTGCTGCCAACAGTGAAAAGGGGCCTAACAGAAGCCAGAAGTGTTAGAGACATTGTATTAGCCCGTCGAGCAGGAATTATTATCCAAGGCTTGGACTCCAGCTGGCCAGGACTAGAGAGCGTGCCCTGGCTGCTCCCCGTGCCACCCTGCCAGGATCCTGGAGGTCGTGGTTGTGTGTGTGTTTAGTGGAGGCTGGCAACTTGCTGTGTCAGGTGGCCACGAGGGCATCTGCTTCATCTTCGCCCCCATCACGGGAGCACAGACTGGTCAGGGCGCTGTTAACCAAACAGCTTCTCAACGCCCTTGCTAAACCACCTGGCAGTGGCCGAGGGCTCTGTCTGTTGTTCAGGTAGATCATGCACCTGATGACTTGCAGAGTTCAGCAAGTTCTGGAGATGTTGCTATTCTGTATTTTTAGTGGCATGTCCATGGGTGGGTAATAGGAATCCAATCTGTTGGGATGTACGGGCATGGGGATCCGGGGGGCATGCGGAGTGGGTAAGAAGCTCACGTTGACAGCCAGCTCTGCCCTGTCCTGGTGATCAGAGGGTAACGAACTGTGTTCAAGCAGAAGCTCCTCCCCAAGATCCCTCCCTCCTCACCCACTCTACCTCTCAGGGAAACATCTTACACGAGACGGGGATGTTTCAAATCATGCCCCTGCAGGAGTGTTTTTTTAAATGCATGTCTTTGGTGTCGGGGCTGTAACAGCATGTTTGGAGGAAAGAAAAACTCAGAGCAATGAGTAGATCATGAAGGAGAGAGAATTCCCCTGAAGTTACCAAGAAATGGCCAAGGTGCATTTCCAGGAGGAGAAACGTGAGGTGGATGAAAAGGATCCCTGTGATGATGTTGAAAAGAGCCTGCTTGGCTTTAATCAGCAAGGGCTGCGAGGCACAAGTGCTTCAGTCGGGTCAGTCTGTGCTCTTCTCTTGAAGGTGAGATAAGTCCCCTGGAGGCCGCCAAGGACAGGCCCGTTGGCATCACTCTGGCGACCTGAGTCCCCTAATGTCCTGGAAAAGTGGAGTGTGCTTCCTCAAGAGCCCAGCGGTTACCCATGAAGGCTGGGCCCAGAAGCACGAAGGAGGTGCCCTCGAAGCCTAGGGATGCCAGATCTTCCCTTCCCTCCCGCAGTTTTCGCGCGGCACGGAGGGAGCAAAGGGGAGAAGGTGGCTAGGCCAGCTTTTGCTGCCTGGGATCAGAGCCATTCCTCTGTCAGCCCCCTCAGGGGTGTCTGCACAGTAAGTCAGCAGGAGAGCAACTGTCTCCTCTCAACAGTAGCCAAGGCAGGCAGAAACTACAGTGGAGGTGAGACTCAGGCAGGCAGGGCCACCAAAGGGCCCACTTTGTCAAGTTGGAGTTACACATGGGTTGCTCCTGGTTGAATACATCCACTTCAAGTCTTCCTAAACCCTTCGGGTCCGGGAGTTTCTTCTCTGGTGCCCCAAAGAGTCAACATACCCTTAACCCATTTCCTGCTTCCTGGGGTTGCTATGAGAACCAGCCGAGATGGTATGTGTCAGACACTCACTGTCTAGCACATGGCAAGTGTCCAAGCATGTTACCGAGTGTCACCGTCATCAGTCATCATTATGCCTGACTTGTGGTTTGGGTTTACACTTTAGAAGTCTGTTGTCTTCCAAACTGATCCAGCAGCTACCCCCGTCCACCTCCAAGAAAGTTCCGGCTCCAGGCCGGGCATGGTGGCTCATGCCTATAATCCCAGCACTTTGGGAGGCCGAGGCAGGTGGATCACAAGGTCAGGAAATTGAGACCATCCTGGCTAACACAGTGAAACCCTGTCTCTAGTAATGATACAAAAAAAAATTACATGGGTGTGGTGGCACGAGCCTGGAGTTCCATCTACTCGGGAGGCTGAGGCACAACAATCGCTTGAACCCAGAAGGCGGAGGTTGCAGTGAGTGGCAACAGAGCAGAATCCATCTGAGAAAAAAAGTTTCAACTTTGGGAGGCCGAGGCGGGTGGATCACGAGGTCAACAGATCGAGACCATCCTGGTCAACATGGTGAAACCCCGTCTCTACTAAAAATACAAAAATTAGCAGGGCATGGTGGCATGTGCCTGTAATCCCAGCTACTCAGGAGGCTGAGACAGGAGAATTGCCTGAACCCAGGAGGCGGAGGTTGCGGTGAGCCGAGATCGCACCATTGCACTCCAGCCTGGGTAACAAGAGCGAAACTCCGTCTCAAAAAAAAAAAACTTTCAGCTTCCTTTTGCTTTGTTTTCTAAACAAATTCATTCCTCTAATTCATTCACTTGCTCATTTGTTCATCTACTCAACCTTTATTACATTAATGAGAAAGTGATCTCGGTTTTCACCATGACTTTTAGTGGCAAAGACTGTGGTTACTTATGCACAATCTAAGAAATATCTACTGTGTGCTGTGCTCTTATGTTACCTGCTTACAAAGCTGCTACCACGCACCCGCCTCCCCCCCAGTACACACACACACACACACACACACACACACACAGGTTCTTTTTCAGGTTCCAGGTCTAATTTCTGAGTAGATTCATGTGACCTTGCTCCATTTTCTTGTGCATTTTTTTTTCCCATGGCGGCTGTGCTTTTCACATGAAGCTGGTGTCTGTGGCATTTAGAGCGTTTAGAGGCTTTGGTTTGCTCTCTGTTCTAAGGTCTTCCGATGACCTTACCGCCTAGATCAGGGAATGGGTGAGGGGGAGGCCAGTACACCCCACATGGAGAAAACCAGGCCCATGTGTACTCTGGGCCTGCTCCTTCCTCCGCCTGCCTGAAACCACACTTGCAGTCAGCACGTCAGAACCTGCGAGGTCTGGATAGATTTCTGCTTTTAAAGAGCTGCCGGACCGAGAATGTCAGAGTCACGTTACTCTAGAGATCAAATGGCAATTCACAGCCACAAAGGGAGTGGCACACTCCACCAATCCTCACCCTGAGACTGTCGGGCTAGACCCCTAGGGTGTCTGAGGCTGCCCCTGTTGAAACAGTGGGGCTGACAAAAGCAATTTGAAGGGGAAACAAAAGTCCTGCAGGGTTCGGTTACAAATGTTTGCCTGAACTTGGAATCCTTATTCTAGAAAGTTCTATGCTAACATGGGGGCAGCTGCTGCTTTCATGAGTAGAGAAAAACAACTCTGATGGAGGCGGGTGAGTGAGGGGGAGCAGAGCCAGCAGAAATCCTGGCTCAGCAGCCCGGGATGGGTCCCACGAATACAGTAGCCAGGGAGCAGGGCGCATGCTCTCCAGGATCCCATTTCAGGCCAGCTGGAGTGAGGATGTGTTCTTGGCCACAGGAAAAATGTTCCCTCAGACAGAGCTGTGAACCCGGCAGGATGGAGGGAGGACTGCACTGCCAGGTGACTGCACTTCCCAGCAGCCTTTCCTGTCTTCCTTCCCTGGGTAGCATGTGTTTTTGTGTTGCCAATTCACCCACCTCCCGAAATACCCTTTTTTTTTTTTTTTTTTTGAGATAGAGTCTCACTCTGTGTCACAGGCTGAAGTGCAGTGGCCCAATCTGGGCTCACTTGGAACCTCTGCCTCCAGGATTCAAGCAATTCTCCTGCCTCAGCCTCCCTAGTAGCTGGGATTACAGGCGTATGCCACCATGCCCGGCTAATTTTGTGTGTTTAGTAGAGATGGGGTTTCTTCATATTGATCAGGCTGGTCTCGAACTCCTGACCTCAGGTGATCCACCCGCCTTGACCTCCCAAAGTGTTGGGATTATACGGCGTGAGCCACCGCGCCCGGCCAATTCCCTCATTTTTTAAATGTAGGAATTTTTCTGAGCCTGTGAGCTGTGTTGCAAAACTATAAGCACTTTTCCACAGCTACCCTATGTCATCGGTCTCTGACATAAAGAGGGAAGGAGGAAGGTGGAGCGGGGAAAGGAGGGAGAGAGGGAAAGAAGGAGAAACGCGAGAGAAACATTTTGCAGACGTCAAAGAAGACCACACTCTACAGGATAGCATTACTTGTACATCAACCACCCACTCCCTCTAATTTACTAGAAACCAAACGGCCTCTTTAGACGCCCTTAGACGGGTGAGTCTGGGTTGGGTTTTTCTGGGGGCTGGGAGGTGTTTTGTTTTTTCGCTATCTTCCTTTGACCAAAAGGGCCATTAATTGTTGGGAGTTTGAAAGCTACCTGATTCCCTGAAACAGAGGGGATTTCCATGAGTAATAATTCAGACCGTGCTTGTGTAGAGTGCTATGGCTCGAGTAAATTGATCCAGCTGCTTACAAAGCTCATGGAAAAGTGCCCAGGGGAGAGGACGGCGGCGACTGCAGCTGGGGCCTCTGCTGGTGCTGTCACGTGGTCCAGCCGGCGTCCGCCCCCGGGCCCTGCGCGCCCCCGGAGACCCTCTCCCAGCTCCAGGCGCCCTCTATTTCCCGGCTGCCCGGAACCCCCAGTTCCTCGAGAGGTCGCCACCTTGCAGCCCTGGCTGATTTCGCAGGTTGAAGGCGATTCTTCAACACAAGTTGCAGCCTCTTTTTGGGAAATGCGGGATACTGATTCTGGTTGGAGGCGCCCCGAAGCTCCCTCTTGAATGGCAACCTCTGGTGCCGGGCGTGTTTGTGCTTCCCAGAAGCATCCCGCAGTTCTGTTGTCCGGACCCACCAGGCCCTATTTGCAAAGAAAATCAAATCTGGCAACAGTCACCTGTAACCCGAGGCTACAGAAATACCGATTCCACTGCCCAGATGGTAGAGTTCAATGTGTTTGCTGGCTAAGGCCGCACAAGTTAATTTTTATCCTAGTAAAAAATAATAAACACTGCATTAGCAACTAAATGTTTATCAATTTGCAGTTCATTTCCAGCCAGATCATTTCGCTCCTGCGTGTTTTTACTGCTAGCTGATGCACTGGAGTGCTTTTCCCCAAAACCATATGTGGCTATTTAAGTCTTAGCCTCTGTAGCATTTATATGGTGCTTTTCACCTTAATTGGTTAATATAATTTGGCTACTTCAGCCGTGGTCTTCAAATATCGTGTTTTAATGATCAAGAAACCGCAGTAGGGAAAGATTAAATGACTTGCTGGGGGGATCATCCTGCAGTTCAGGGGTGATGCTAAACAAGGAACCACAGGTTTATATGGCACACAGACCTGTTTGGGGGGGCGCACGTGGCTGAGCAGAGCTGAGTTTGTTGTGTGTCTTTTGTGTGAAGATAATATTAGAGGAAGTGGCAGAGAACAACTAGCTAATGGAGTTGGCAACCCTGCCTGGGAAGAAGATGCATTGGTGCACATAAGCAAGGCTAGCATGTTGAGCCTGTGATGGAAACTCCAGTAGCTATAGTTAAGCCCTTCTGCACATGCTTTCGCTATTTTTGTTAGCAGCATTAGAGGCACTATGGGGTAGTGTCGTCCACTGTTTGTCAGTGGACTGTCATAGCCAGAAACAGTGATTTGGTTAATACAAAAGGAAGCGATGCCCGTCCTGGGATGGTGCAGATGATAAACCTCCTCCTACTTCCCAGTACGAGTAGAAACCTTGATAGTGCCGCTTGGTTTAGGGTGGATCTAAAGCTGCTACCCTGGGGCGAAGGAGAGTATAAAAGACTCTTTAGGGCAGAAGGCAGGATAAGTCAGTTCCTCCTTTATTACCTCTGTGGGAAAATAACTCACTTGCTTGAAGTCTAAATTTTTCTCCCCTGAAAAAGTGAGGGGATAGTAGGATGTCCCTCGCAGGGTGGCTGTGCCCATAAGGGACATGATACTCAAGGCTTGGCATGGTACCTGGCATCTGGTAGACACTGAAGAAGGACTCTTGCCAGCAGAGTAGGCTTCGTGGAGGCGGGTAGGTGATGGGTTGAAGATACCATGTATGCAAGCCAGTATGAGGTCATGCCCGTTTCCCAATGGGCAGGTGACACAAATTTTGTGTCCTTTTTTTGGTCTCCTTGAATATATACTTTTTTTCTTTTTCTTTTGAGACAGCATCTTGCTCTGTCACCCAGGCTGGAATGTAGTGGTGCAATCTCGGCTCATTGAAACCTGCCTTCTGGGTTCAAGCAATTCTCCTGCTTCAGCCTCCGAAGCAGCTGGGACTACAGGCGCACACCACCACACCTGGCTAATTTTTGTACTTTTAGTAGAGACAGGGTTTCACCATGTTGGCCAGGCTGGTCTTGAACTCCTGACCTCAAGTGATCCGCCTGCCTCAGCCTCCTAAAGTGCTGAGATTACAGATGTGCATCACCACGCCCAGCGGCTTGAATATATACTTTTAATGATGCAAGTGAAATAGTCACATTTCTAGTTAAGAATTTATTCACTTAGTTACTTGTTTATTTGTTTATTTGCTTGTTTGAGACAGAGTCTTGCTCTGTCACTAAGGCTGGAGTGCAGTGGCACAATCTCGGCTCATTGAAACCTCTGCCTTCTGGGTTCAGGCAATTCTCCTGCTTCAGCCTCCGAAGCAGCTGGGACTACAGGCGCGCACCACCACACCTGGCTAATTGTTGTACTTTTAGTAGAGACAGGGTTTCACCATGTTGGCCAGGCTGGTCTGGAATTCCTGACCTCAAATGATTTGCCTGCCTGGGCCTCCCAAAGTGCTGGGATTATAGGTGTGAGCCACAGCGGCTGGCCCGTTAGATTAAGAATTGTGTGCATAAATATACTTAGGAATCTTGCCTTATTGTTACTCATTAACTCATTATTCAGACTCTTTGTTATCAACTGTCTGTGTCATTACTTAAGCCCCCCAATTTTTTTTTTTGAGACGGAGTCTTGCTCTGTCACCTAGGCTGGAGTGCAATGGCACGACCTCAGCTCACTGCAGCCTCTGCCTCCCCTGGGTTCAAGTGATTCTTTCTTCAGCCCCCGCCCCCCAAAGTAGCTGGGACAACAGGCATGCGCCATCATGCCCAGCTTATTTTTGTATTTTTAGTGGAGATGGGTTTCATTATGTTGGCCAGGCTGGGTCTTGAATCCCTGATCTCAGTCAATCTGCCTGCCACGGCCTCCCAAAGTGCTGGGATTACAGGCGTGAGCCACGGTGCCTGGCCTTGTGCCCCTTTTTAAATGATCTGACTCAGTCTTCCAGAACACTTCGTCTTGCTTCTGCCCAGTTGTCTTTGAGATCTGGGACTTTCTGAGTGTGTGTGCCATGCTCACTGGAAATGCTACCCCAGGCCTTCATATCCATGTGCTATTTGCCATCTCCACAAAGCCGACTTCCTGCATTGCTTTTAAAAGCGATCTTCATGGCGTTGTGGCTATGAAGGGAAATGTTCATGTGTTTTAGAGACGCATGCTAAAGTAGGAAGGAGTGAAATGACGTGAGCCCTCTGATGCTCTTTAAAAGATTTCAGCAAAGAGAAAAAAAAGTAAAACACACAAAATGAAGCAAATGTTAACAAATCTGGGTAACTGTTGATTAAGTGATAGATCTGTGGGGAGTCGCTGTGCTGTAGTCTGCTCTTTCTACATGCTTGAAAATTGTCCTAATAAAAGTTAAAATGCGCTGGGCCTGGTGGCTCACGCCTACAATCCCAGCACTTTGGGAGGCTGAGGCAGGTGGATCACTTGAGGTTAGCAGTCCAAGACCATCCTGGCCAATATGGTGAAACCCCATCTCTACTAAAAATACAAACATCAGCCAGGCGTGGTGGTGGGCACCTGTAATCCCAGCTACTCAAGAGGCTAAGGCACGAAAATTGCTTGAACCTGGGAGGTGGAGGTTGCAGTGAGCTGAGGTTGTGCCCCTGCACTCCAGCCTGGGCGACAGAGCAAGACTGTCTGAAAAAGAAAGAAAGAAAAAGTTTAAAATGAGCTTTAAAAGACTGACTTACAGGCTGGGAATGGTGGCTCATAATTATAATCCCGGCACTTTGCAGGGCTGAGGTGGACAGGTTGCTTGAGTCTAGGAGTTCGAGACCAGCCTGGGCAACATGCTGAAAGCCTGTCTCTTCGATTAAAAAAAAAGGACTTGCTTACAATATCTCATACTTGTAATTGGAGGTCATACCTCCAAGAATAACTACAAAAACTTTTATTTTTCTTTGTATTAAGAAACCAAATCAACAAAAATTCTTCTTCCAGACAACCTCTATAAACATTCCAAACTAAAATTGATGAGATTCCTTTTGGAGTATTTTCTTGTTCCAAATAAAGAAATCTTGTCATATTAAGAGCTTTTTGCAGACTCAAATGTAAGGTGACACCTTATACTTGCCTATCCATCTTATGTTTCTCTTTGCTGTGCTGGTCTGAGTAGACAGGGTTGGTAATGACCCCAAATGGAACACTTCTCTAGAGAAGTGATAGGGAGAGCTCTCGCAGTGCCCTTCATCAGAAGTACCCATTACCTAGTGCCCTTGTTGGCACTGGAGCTGGAAGGCTCAGGATATCAGGGAACAGGCTGCCCACAGTCCTGGAAGCAGGCCTGGTGGCACAGGCCTGGGTATGGAGTGTCAGTTGTGGCAGAAGAGGGGAGAGTCACTGTTTTCTTCATTAGTTAATGTCTGTCGCCTGGAGGGAGGGCAAGAGCCATGGTCTACACAGCCAAAGTGAGAGGGTGGTTGAGCAATTCTCTAGCAAAGTCAGGCAAGCGTATTTAGGCTGAGGAGCCCTGGTTCCCACAGCCTAAAGTGTTAGGAATGGAGAGTGAAAGGAAGAGAAAACCAGTCCATATTTGTCTTATATGAATTTTGTAGCAATGGCTTTTCCAAAGGGGGAAAGAAAAAGTTATTTTATTTTTTCGCACTTGGACGTATTTATCTTTGTTGTGGCTTCTTTTTTTTTGTTTTGTTTTTAATTGTACTTTAAGTTCTTGGGTACATGTGCAGATCTTGCAGGATTGTTTTTAAAACGGGATTGAAAAAGAGGATGTGTTCCATATGGACATAGTAGGCCATTTACCGACGAGTTACTATGATAAAACAGATCTACTGGGCCTGTGTGGGAAGCCTGGAATTCTTTTTCTTTATAGTCTTTTCCCTTAGGGATACATTGCATTATTCCACAATAGGTTGATGATAATCTTTGAGAGATTTACTTCTGAGACTTCTCAGTGTGGCTTCATTCACACTTCACATTTCATAAGAGAGATGATTTTGGCTACTTTGAAAGAACCCTCCCTCAAACATAAAGATCACAGCATCACGACGTTAGAATGTCTGTCTCAACATTTCAGTGCTAGAAGATTTATTAGAATACAGATGAATAAAATAAGATAAACACAATCCCAGTGTGCTCAAACTGAGAGCACGTTCTTTTTTTGAAAACGTTTTCTTCTTCTTCTTCTTTTTTTTTTTTTGATGAGCTAAGTGTTAATTATAACCCAAAAAGAAGGAAAAGTGTGAGATTAGGTAAGTGTCTGCTAGATCCATCACTGACGTGCATTCTGTGAAATGGGCTTAGAGGTCACTGGTTGCATCTGCAGGAACAAGTTCACTTGTTGTTTATTCTCAGTCTGATTGGGCCACCACTGAAAACAGAAGGTGAACTACGGTCCAGAGGCCCTCTGTGAGATTCAGGTCTGCCTTGGAGGGTCGCTTCCATCGAGGGCGCGCATGATGAAGTCTGCAGGCAGCGCTTGGGCAACGCCAGGTGGCCACTGGCCAGGGTAGAAGTTAAACCAGGAGATGGCCATCAAATGCAGTTGCTGGGTTTTGCACATCTTTCCCAAGCTTCTGAGCTGAGCAGGAAAGAGAGACGTTTGTCTGGGGATTTATCTCATCTCTAAGACGCTCTTATAGACGAACTCTACCAGTTCTATGTAGAACTCTGTGTCATTTCTATAAGTCACTCTTTAATCTGAAACTTTCTGTTTGCTCAAGAGGAAAACAAGTCTGACTTGCATACCACTGAGGATTTAGATTGGACAGTTTATGTCTGTCACCTGCGCCCCCACAGCGTCTTCTACCAATGCTATCCTGCACTGATTTTTCCAGCAACCTGGGAGGCAGCCTCATAGGTTGTTTGGGATGTCTTTTGATTGTGTTTAAAAACTTCTGACAGATTTCCTGCACATCCTAGGATAAATGTGTTTCCTGTGAATTGTGATGATTTCTTACACTACATTTGCAAGCCTGTGTATGCATCTGCAGGAACCGTAATCCGGCTCTGGGAAGGAATGCTGCTGTGACCGCAAAACTGTTTCTGCGGAATTTCTCTAGTGTAGTCATCCTGCCTTCAGGTCAGTGAATAGATGGTGTCTGGACAGCGTCTGGCACAAATACTTTAACCTTAAAGCTTAATGTGTAACTGGTATCCTTTCCCCTTCTGTGTCAGCAGTGGGCCACAGGATACTGTAAATAAGGATTCTGGTTCATAAATGGGCATCTGCTCTTCCAGGGGAGGGGAAGGCTGCATAAGCAGTTTTGAAATTCATGCTGCAAGTGATAAGATAATTTGAGTAACCTGTAAGACCTGTGGATTCACAGGTTTCAAAAACAGGAAAGTCTCTTGTTTGAAAACCCTCTAAAGCAACATGTGGGCTTAGAAAAGCAGGCTGCTTGTGGTTTGGTGATTGTACTTCCTTATTGATATAATGGCCACTGATGCAAGGCCTCCTGGGATTGCAGCCCGGTGACCGCAGGCCCGACGGTTACCCTGGCCGAGTTCTGAAACAGCCCGGGGCTTTCAGCACAGATGAGAAGTCTAAAAATTTCCCTTTTCATTTCCTCTCTTGTGTGACTTTGTCATTTTTTAAAATAAACTGGTCACAGAAAAGGGAATTTTGCCCAGGCTTTTAAGGAGTTTATCTCAACCTAGTAGCTTCCCTGCCACTCCTCTAAACTCCCTCCCCAAAAACCCCAAGTTAAAAAAAAATGATCTATTCTTGTAGATTTTTGTCTGTGAGTCTATGTTTCATTCATCTGCTTTTAGGCTGGATTTATAACAAGCAGATCTTTTAAAACGGTATGATTTTAAAATAAAATGAAAAAAACATGCTGAGATCTTTCCACAGCTTTGGCTTCTGGGAGCTGGAAGCGCAGGTAAGTGCTACATCTTCTGGAAACCTAACCCTAGCAGGCCAAGTGGGAGGCTCTTTTGGTCAAATACTCTGAGGACTCATGCTTGAGTTCTGAAGTAAGTGAAAGCAGATGCCATTCCTGTGCGACATAGCTAACTGACCGCAGCCTAGAAAGTTCTGTTGGCCAGCTGCGACGGTCTTAAGCCCTGAAAACATTCCGCATCAGAACTCAGCTTCAGAAAGGGGTTCCTGCTCTTCCCTCTGCCCTGGAGAGATTCATGCGTGACAGCTTGTGGGATGACTGTGCATTTAGGCAACTACTTTTCCTCTCTCCCTCCAGGAGGAAAAGAGAGCAAAAAGGTAGAACTCACTTCCACACCCAAATTTCTCCTGAAGGCACTGTGCCTGTTTGCTACACATGTTAGGTACACATGTTTGCATCTACACATGCATGCATGCGTTACGTATGTTACTTGGTCCAGCCTTAGCGCTCCTTTTGTTTTTCAGTGAATTGAAAGAAGGTAACCTTTGGAAGTGTGTATTTTAGTGTTCCGGCAGATTACCAGTAAAACATGCTGACTCTTACCAAACGGCCCCATCTTGCCAAATCTTCTCTCTTGGCCCTGATGATCTGCAATTTAAAACCAAGGCCCAGGTCGACTGAACAGCAGAGTTGACTGTTCGCTTGCTCACTCTCTCTCCTCTCTCTTTTTTTCCTGTAAGCCCAATAAATCTGCCCCAGTCACGTCATTGAGGCCACAAGGAAATATAATCCTGCCAAGTGTGGGAGTTAGCAAAAACTGCCAAAGCCTTAAGGTTACAGAGAGAGCGAGAACCACTTTCTGGGTTATGCACGTCTACTGTGTGTGTACATGAGCGCCATGCGTATGCGCTGCCTGTGTGCGTGGGTACTGTGTGCGTGCATGGGCGCCATGCGTGTGCGCCGCCTGTGTGCGTGGTACTGTGTGCGTGCATGGGCGCCATGCGTGTGCGCCGCCTGTGTGCGTGGGTACTGTGTGCGTGCATGGGCGCCATGCGTGTGCGCCGCCTGTGTGCGTGGGTACTGTGTGCGTGCATGGGCGCCATGCGTGTGCGCCGCCTGTGTGCGTGGGTACTGTGTGCGTGCATGGGCGCCATGCGTGTGCGCCGCCTGTGTGCGTGGGTACTGTGTGCGTGCATGGGCGCCATGCGTGTGCGCCGCCTGTGTGCGTGGGTACTGTGTGCGTGCATGGGCGCCATGCGTGTGCGCCGCCTGTGTGCGTGGGTACTGTGTGCGTGCATGGGCGCCATGCGTGTGCGCCGCCTGTGTGCGTGGGTACTGTGTGCGTGCATGGGCGCCATGCGTGTGCGCCGCCTGTGTGCGTGGGTACTGTGTGCGTGCATGGGCGCCATGCGTGTGTGCCGCCTGTGTGCGTGGGTACTGTGTGCGTGCATGGGCGCCATGCGTGTGCGCCGCCTGTGTGCGTGGGTACTGTGTGCGTGCATGGGCGCCATGCGTGTGCGCCGCCTGTGTGCGTGGGTACTGTGTGCGTGCATGGGCACCATGTGGATTCACCATGCATTACCACGTGTGCATGAGCACCATGTCTGTGTACTGAGAGTGTATGTGTCTAGTGGTTGTGTGTACTATGAGAAGCTGAGCACTGTGCTATGTCTGGGCACATATTTACAGTATGTATGCTGTGTCCTATGTGTATATACCATGCACTTGCGCACATATACTGTGTGTGCAGCACACTAGATGCCACAGAAAAGGTGTAGGGAAGGTCAGTGACGGGGAGTTAGAGGGATGCAGCTGTGAGTCAGGTCTGCTTGGGAACAAGTAAATCACTTAAGGACACGATGCTTTTCATCTGGTTTGCTGCTCTTTTCCTCTTAAGCAGCCTGCGCTGAGATTGCAGAAACCTGAAAGAGGCAGTGTGTATCCCACCTCCCCGTCCTGCGTGACTCTCAAGTGAGTTTTCTTTAAGTATCTTTTTCTTCAGCCTCAGGAAAAAGAGGATCTTAGAAAGGAAGGAGCAAGGATCCAACATCACACTGTTTTTGTTAGCTGTGTGTGTGTTTCCTGCATATCCAAAGGACAGAGGAGATGAGAAAGCAAAAGAAGAGAAACGAGGAATCAGATTGGAAAGACAGTACGAGTTTGTACTTATGAAATGAAACTTCTGTGCCTCTACACAGGCCTGGGAGTCTGTCCCAATTTCCTGTCTCTAACCTCACTGTAAGTGCTGACCCACTTCTGGCTATCTTTGTTTCTTTGAAAACGCTCACTGTGTGATTGGAGTTGGCTTGCTGACTCTGTTCTCTATCCTCCCCACCACCTGAGTCCCGAAGGGCAGTCCTTCCCACCTCACGCCCAGTAATTATGGGTGAGTGCAGAGCCAAAGGATGGCAGGGTTTTGTTGGTGGTGTGACAAACGGGTCACCCCTTTCCTCGCAATCAGAGACACAGGGACAAGCAGCTTGCACCTGCACGTGGAGCTTTGCACATGGCCTTTGCTGATTTTCCTCTCTGAGGCATGCCCTCTCCACTAAAGATGGGCACCTTCCTGCGTTCCGGAATTCTGGGGGGTGTGCTGACGTTATGCTCCCGCCCCAGCTCTGTGCTTTGGGTCCAGGGCAGGGAGTGTGCGTAGCTACTTATCTAGGATTGCAACCTGAGTCAACAGTGGAACCAGGAAGTGAACTCAGGGTCCGGCATTGTACGGAAAGTTGGGTGTATTTACTTTTCTCTTAAAGCAAACTTTGATTGACTCTTTAATAAGTTACCATGGGGGATATAGTTCTGGTGAAATTTGACTTGGCATCTAAATCTAAGTCACATATTGATAATGGAGAAGAGGAACAGGGAGTCTTTTACGTTTTTCCAGTTTTATCATTAACCCCAAGTTTGGAAATCTGTTTGCTTTTAAAAGTTTCAGTTTCCCAGTTTAGGAAGGCGACAGTTCTTTACTGAGGAGTGTTTTTTTTTGTTTGTTTGTTTGTTTTGTTTTTTGAGACGGAGTCTCGCTCTGCCACCCAGGCTGGAGTGCAGTGGTGCGATCTCAGCTCACTGCAAATTCCACCTCCTGGGTTCAAGCGATTCTCCTGCCTCAGCCTCCTGAGCAACTGGGGCTACAGTCAATCCCAGGATTGCTACACCTGGGTCATTTTTTTTGTATTTTTAGTAGAGATGGGGTTTCAACATGTTGACCAGGCTGGCCTCAAACTCCTGACCTCAGGTGATCAGCCTACCTCAGCCTCAAAGTGCTGGGATTACAGGCATGAGTCAACCTGGCCTGATGAGGTTTTTGATGTCCTTTGTGGACAGGCCTGTCACCTGGCTGGCACACAGCACTGTGGGAACCTCTGGCAGGGCTGTGTGAGGAATTAGAGTGACCTCGACTTCCGGCAAGCTCAATGTGGGTCTCAACTCTGTCACTTTAGGTGTCACCTGGGCAATCCCTTCCCTTCTTTGGCCTCGATGTCCTCCTCTGTGAAGTGAGGGTAAAAAGTCTCTCCCTTTTTACCCTCACTTAGAGGGCTCAGCAAGGAGGAGGTAGAGGAGGAGGACATGGAGGTGAAGGGCTGGCTGGGGGTGTGGAATGCAGCATACACTTAGAGGGGCAAGTTATCAGGGTTATTTATTACTGAAGTCATTTTAATTGTGGGTCATAAAATTTGTTTTCTCTTTCCAGAAATTTCTGCAGGACGTCACCTGTGCAAGGTACACAGTGTGATGACAGGCTCTGTGCTTTTTCTGCTTGGGTCCATGTGAGTGTCTGGAGCTGCCCTTCAAGGCCGGGGGTAGAAGAATGATTCTGCCTCCCTGCTGAGAGGGATGTGGGTCCTTCGGGGGTCGGGGTGAAGCTTCCTCTCCTTTCTGCTGACAGCACTTCCTCATTAAATGCAGAGATCTGCAAAAAGGAAAAATAAAAACACACACAAAAAATTAGGCATCAAAGACCCTCCTCTTAGGCCCATGGGGATTTGGGGGATGGGTTATTTCTTTGCTTTCCCAAAGGACCCAAGGAGAGCTTCTGGGGAGAGGGAGAGCACCCTTTCTGAGGATTCCCGACAGGTCTGTCTCCGGAGCTATAGGAGAGGCGGGAACTAGGGTGCAGATCATTTTCTGTGTTAAGGGCATCCAAGGAAAGAAGAGAGTGACCCCTTATGACTTGAGAGGCCCGTAAAGATGGGCCCTGGGTGAGCAGTGGCCAGGAGGGTGCAGGGATGGGTGTGCCTTGGGGGCTGGCAGTGAGGACTGCATTGTCCCTAGACAGTTTAAAGACAAGAATCAATCCAGCTCCAAGTCAGACTGCTTTTAAACCATTTTAATTGCCACACACCATTAAGTCCAAACAATATCAGCGATAAAATCTCCTTCTGTTGGGCAGCCAGTCCTTCTACTCCCTCTTGGTGTGTCCTGAGAGCGGGGTAGGGAGGAGCTAGTGTGATCCGAAGACAAAGGAACCTGAGATATCTCTTTCCTCTTCCAAGCAAGAGAAGCTGGAGATGGCGAATGAGGGTCTGAAGAGAGAAAGGAAGAGTGGGAACTTCCACAGCCAGTGAGGCGGGCAACGCAGGCTCTGCCTCTCTCCCCCGCCCATCTAGGAGGAGGGTCTGGTGTGGAGTCCATGAGGGGCTGGGGCCCTACTTTGGAGGGAATACGGTAAGCAGACAGTACAGCCAAGCAGACAGTCCTGCAGATCGAGGATGTGACAAAGAACTGTAGCATCCTCTGTGTGTAAAGACACCCTTGCTTCTGTCCTGACCCACAGACGGGGGCTTCTCCTGCCCTGCCATGCTGCTGCCATTTCTGGTGGAAATAGCTTAAAAGACTCCTGCTTATCAACAGTGCAGGGGAATCGACCCATTACAACCCTCTGGTGAAGTGATACGGTTATGCCCATTTCATAGATGAGGAAATTGAGGCCCAGAAAGGTGCAGGAAGCTTCCCCAGCTGTGAAGTGGTAGATCTGGGACTTGTCTACCCCAGAGGCTGCCACCCCGACACCTCACTGCCCTCAAAGGCTGACGGGGGCCCCCCAGCAGCTGGAACCATTTCTTTTGAGTGCTTTGCACTGTGTGGAAGATCATTTTGGGGGATGCACGGAGCTCCCAGTTTGTTGTGATTCAGCACAACCCTGGGGGGTCCCCTATGGGATGTGGCCTTGATGGGCACAGTGCCAGCTAGCCAGAGACCCTCAGTGAATGGGCGGTTTCCAGAGGGCCTGGTGTTTTCTGCATGGCAAGGCTCCTACAGAGAGGTAGCCCTGTTTTCAGAGGGCAGTTTGCACCTCTGGTGGCTCCGGGGGCCCATGTTCCTATTGGATTCCTGCCCTGGAGGCAGGCCTGGAAGGGAGGTTGTGGGGCCGGGCTGCCAGCAGGGCCTGCCCTGTGCCAGGGCTTTTTCTGGTATGGAAAACTTGAGAAAAGCACCACCGCCACCTCTTTTTTGCTCAGGATTTGCTCATCTCTCCCCACCTGCTCCCGGGGCTCACGCCTGGAAGAAGGCTTAGGACATGGGGGAAATGTCTAATGTGGAGCCCACCTGCTGAGAAAGGACCCGGTGTGAAGGAAGAAGCCTTGTTCTGGTTCCTGATGACCCAGCCACCCATCGCCAGAGCTGAGCCTGGCCACAGGGCCCGCCTGCAGGAAGGGTTGGCTCATGGCTTCACGCTGCGCTCAGAGCCCAGGGTGAGGAACTCCAAGCCCGTTAAGCCTCAGCTGGCCAAAGTGCTAGATGCACGTGGTCTGCCTCCGTCGCAGCTTCCCTGAGAGCTTGCATCTTCCGAATTCTAGAGGCTCTCCCTTCGAGAAGACCTGCCTGTCTAGGTGATTTATGTGTCTCCTACCCTGTCTCCCTTTGTTCTGCAGAGCGGTGTGCATAAAAGGCTTTTGGGGAAGAGGAGAAGTGCCACTCGGTGACTTGCACAGGAAACTGGAAATCGGATCCCCAGGTCTACCCCTACTCCTCTGACTCATGCTTAAACAAAGCCAACAGACGCCCTGACCTTTGCTCCCTGCCTCTGATGCAGGCGGTACCTGCCAGCAGCCCGCTCTCCCGGCAATGCCAAGGGCTCACAAGAGTCCAGCATTTGGTAGCTTCCTAGGGGAATGAATCCTTCCAACTAATGCTATGCATGCAGCCTATGATTTTTTTTTTTTTTGTCTTCAACAATGTGAATACATTTTTTTTTCTCTTTAGATTGTCATCCATTATATTCATCAACACAGAGAGATGGAACATTTGGCAAAATTATTTTAAGTAGCACTCCAACCTGTGATCGTAATTTCAAATCAAGGAATTTGCTGAGCAGCTGTGGGGAAGAACAAAGGGCCCAAGAGTGATTTAGGGCCTAGGGGAAGGGAGGCGGTGGAGCTGAAGGCCCCAGCCGGTAGGTAGCAGAAACAGCTGGGGAAGCAGGTTGTGTGCACCCCCAGCCTTCTCAGCCCTGCCATCCCGTCCACACGTGCCTCATCAGAGAGTTTTCATCTGTTGAACACACCACATGCAGTGCTTCAAAACAGATAAAATGAGCATAGGATTCAGATTCAGTCTAATACCCTCGCTGAGAGCTTCGGCTTAGGAGTTGGATGGGCCTGGCCTTGAATCCTGGCTCAGCTGCTCACCGGCCTCAGTGGCATCATCTGTAAAATGGGGCTAATGTAGCAATCACTTTGTAGCAATTACTATGAGGATGAGTGTTTATTTGACCCAGTCGCTGGCATAGAACAGGTGTTCCAAATACTATTATTATCACCAATATGCAGAAACGTTCAACTGATACACTTGGTTTTCACAACCAATTAATTCAATGAACATCTACTGAGTACCCGTTATATGTCAGGCGCAGGCCTGGGTGTTGTACGGGTACAAACACGTAAAGCATAGGAATTGATATGCTATTAGACAAATTAAAAAATACTTCTATGACTCAGAAAGTAATAATGACTTCCAAGAATATTTAATTTACCAAAGAGCCTTTTTTTTTTTTTGAGATGGAGTCTTGCTCTCTCAGGCTGGAGTAAAATGGTGCCATCTTGTCTCACTGCAACCTCTGTCTCCCAGGTTCAAGCAATTCTCGTGCCTCAGCCTCCCAAGTAGCTGGAGTTACAGGCGCACGCCACCACACCTGGCTGGCTAATTTTTGTGTTTTTAGTAGAGATGGGGTTTCAGCGTGTTGCCCAGGCTGGTCTTAAACTCCTGACCTCAGGTGATCCAACCGCCTTGGCCTCCCAAAGTGCTGGGATTATAGGCATGAACCACCACACCCGGTCAAAAGAGCCTTTCTTAACAGAGAGTCTATTAGAAACAATTTGAAAAGAAAATATAGAGTTGAAAAAAATAAAAGGGAAGCTGTATTCTTTCTAATTGTTCTTGAACTTGTTGCTTTTCGATACAACTATTATCTAAATTAACTTAATTTCTTAAAATAAGCCCTGCTTCATATCCAGGAACCTTCAGTCAGACCTATTTACAAACAGCCGGGTTTGCCTGAGTGACTTTTAGTGACACATGCGTACTCAGAAAGGGTATCATTTGCCAGAGATTAGCCAGTTCTGCTGAATTCCAGTCTTCAGAATGAGAAGTCATCTAGTTCAAACTTTCATCCTTTTAATAGAATTTCTGGGAGATAACAGCTGAGCTTCTGCTCAGACTCTGCTAGGAATGGAGAACTTACCACTTCAAAACGTACATGCTGCCCGGGTTGGACAGCTCTAGTGTTCAAGATGGAATAATTCATGGGGAACTATTGAAAAGAATTTGCAAAGCACATCTCAAGGACAAAAATCCCTTCTGCTGTTTTTTTCCTTTCGTTTTGGTCTCAATCTCTGTGGTTTGGTGGAATTTAGACTGTCTGTCTTCCCCTTTTACTCCGAGCCTGCCCTCTGCCCCCGCCCCCCAGGGGAACACCAGTGGCTCTGATCACCATTGGGTGGCCAAGCGTATCTGGCTGCAGAAGTTTGGAACCAATACTCAGTTCAAGTTGCCCCTCTCCTTATTCCCTAGGGTGGCTCAACCAGGCTCTGCTTTCTTGGAAAACAACAGTGAACTTTGTTCAGCCCCAACCCGATTTCCAAACGGATGTTTGCTCACTGGCCTGCCCTCTCCAGCCGCTCCCCACTGCTGACCACTTCTTGAGCAAACCGCTAGCTGCTTCTGCTGTTCCAGCACTTCCTGGAAGGCAGCGCAAGGGGCCGGGGCAGATGGAACCCAAGCCCTGTTGCTTGTGGCCTTGGCTTACTGAGCCTGAGTCCGTCACCAGATCATTAGAAAAGGGACGTGTGTGTGCCTACCTTTGAAGCCAGTAGGCCAAAAGGAAGTGAGCAGGACAGCGCCGTAACACTTAGAGTACTGTGTTTGCTTCGCCCTTCTGGTTTTCTGCAGAATTGCTAGAATTTTTTTAAAAAGGAAGCAGCAAGTTGAGAGCAACTAAAGTAAAAAGAGAAAAGTGATACAAAGGGAAAGGTTTATTTTTGGAGCGCTTAGATTCTGAAACTCCTTCTGACTCTTACTACCTCTCCCATTCTCCTAGCTGGGCTCTTTGTCCTCATGGGGACTGTGCGCCTCTGATCTCACTGTAGCTCTGGGTCTTCTGGCTTTCTGGCTCCTGGAGTGAGCCCTTTCAATGAGGCCCTCCCTCAATTTCCCATCCCTCTTATTCTTCTGCCATCCAGACTCATCACAGCCCAAATCGGAGACTAGCTGGCTGCACAGCTACTCAGAGTGGCTGGAGACAGCCAGCCCCCGAGGCGACTTGTTCCACGGTGATCTGACTGGTTCACCCAGGGGTCTCGGACCTCACAGACCTTATCAGGAACATCAAATGGGGTTTGTGTGGCCCGAATGATATTTAAAACAATTTGATTTAGTTATGAGCATTGAAGAAACAGGACATCACCGGAAAATCCCGAGTTTTAGCTGCACTAGCAGACGGAACTGAGAGCTGGTGGTGCCTGGTCTTTTCCCACTCTGGAATGATCACTGCCTGGAGCTGAGAGGCAGCAGCTTCTCTGACATAGGGCACACATGATGTCTGCAACAACAGAGTGTCTTCCTGGACCCGGAACTGAGAATTAGATGTCACTGATCCATGGGCTTGCTTCCTCCCACTCCCCAGACAACCTGATTCGTGAGATGCCTGCCTGTTCCCCCGGACATCTGAGTTTGCAGCCCGTGCTCAGTAGAGTTTATTCAGCAGTCCTTTCGTGATCTGTAGTGGATTCCTGGCCCGCCACATTTCTAATGCGGTTGTTGCAAGTCTTGTCCAGACCTTTCAGACCCTTGATCTCTCTGGGAGACCGCGCCTCATACATTATTGAAAAGATTGAGGCCACATAACATGTGATTCAACGCCTCAGCTTTTTGCCTTTCGGCTTCTAAGGTCTCTGCTGTCCCTCCATTACTTCCTCCTTCTCTCCTTTCTGACTCCCTTTTTCTTTTTCTCATCAGTTTTAAAAATTGTAAAATAGAATGCACCTACAGAAACGGGAGGCCGAGGCAGGAGAATCGATTGAACCCGGGAGGCAGAGGTTGCAGTGAGCCCAGATCATGCCATTGCACTCCAGCCTGGGCGACAAGAGTGAAACTCTGTCTCTAAAACAAAACAAAACAAACCCCAAAAACAAAAACAGAGATAAACAGTTCAGTGATTTATCACAAAGTCAGCACCACTGTCATTATCAGCCTGGTTGAGAAACAGAACTCTGCCCTCACCCTGGATTTACTCCTTCTTCCCCCTGCCCACGTCTATCCTCCCTCCCTGTCAGAGGCGACCATTATCCTGACTTTTTATGTAAAGCACCTTTTCTTATCTTTACCACCAAAAAATATATATAAACAGATGTTCACAGCAGCTTTATTTATAACTGCAAACACTTGGAAGCAACCAAGATGTCCTTTAGTAGGTGAGCAGATAATAAACTGATACATCGGGCAATGCAGCATTATTCAGTCCTCAGAAGAAATGAGCTGTCAAGCCACGACATGGTATGGAAGAACCTTAAGTGCAAATCACTGAATGAAAGAAGACAGTCTGAAAGGACTATATGCTGTATGAGTCCAACTCTATGACATGCTGGAAAAGGCAAAACTGCAGAGGCAGTAAAAGGATCAGTAACTGCTAGAGGTTAGGGGGAGGGAGGGATCAATCGGTACAGCACAGAAGGTTTTTAGGGCAGTGAACTACTCTGTATGATGCTATCACGATGGACACCTGTCATACGTTTGTCAAAACGTATAGAATGTACAAGACCATCAGAGAACCCTAATGTGAACTATGGATCCTGGGGAGTACTGATGTGTCATTGCAGGCTTATGGATTGCAACAAACAAACCAGTTAGATGGGGGATGCTGATAGTGGGAAAGGCTGTGCTTATGTGGGGGCAGGAGGTATATGAGATATCTCTGTACCTTCTGTTCCATTTTGATGTAACCTAAAACTGCTCTCAAAAAATAAAATCTTAGGCCAGGTGCAGTGGCTCACGCCTGTAATCCCAGCACTTTGGGAGACCAAGGCGGGTGGATCATAAGGTCTGGAGTTCAAGACCAGCCTGGCCAACATGGTGAAACCCCCTCTCTACTAAAAATACAAAAATTAGCTGAGCATGGGGGCGCGTGCCTGTAGTCCCAGCTACTCAGGAGGCTAAGGCAGAAGAATAGCTTGAACCCAGGAAGCGGAGGTTGTAGTGAGCTGAGATCGCGCCACTGCACTCCAGCCTGAGTGACAGAGTGAGACTCTGTCTAAAAAATAATAAAAATAAAAATAAAATAAAATCTTTAAAAAAGGGAAAAAAGTCTCTTTAAATGCCAAAGTTTAGTTTTTTTGCTAAACTAAACTTTAGCATTTCAATGCTAAATCCTGTTTTTTCAACTTTAGATAAATGTAACTAAACAGTGTGCGTTCTTCCATGTGCCCCTCTTTTTACTCAACATTATACTTGTAAAAATCATCCAGGTTGTTAGGTGTAGTTTGTTTTTTATCAATGGTATAGGTGTAGTTTGCAGTTTTTAATCAACGGATACTGTTATATTAAAAAATGTGGCACAGTTTGTTTATCTGTTCTACTCTTGATGGACATTTAGGTTGTTTCCAGTCTAGGGCTATTATAAATGATGCCGCTATGATCATTCCTTCTGCTTGTGTGCAGGTGGAAGCATATGTGTATTTCTGAGGTCATTACTCCAAGCCTGGAGTTTTCCCTGTGGAAGGGTTTAAATTATCAATCCAGTTTATTGAATTAGTTATTGGCTTAGTTAAGATTTACATACTTTCTTGTGTTAGTTTTTGATACATTTTCTTTTTAAGGGATTCAACAATTTATCTAAATTTGCAAAATGTTTTGGCATAAAACTATTCATAATACCTTCTTATGATCTTTCATAAAGGTGGGTCTGTTGTGATGTCTCTTTATCATGCCTGACACTGATTGTTTTAATCTTCTTTTTCTTTCTGTTTTCCCCTTGATAAATCTTGCTAGTTTTTGTTTGTTTTTGTTTGTAGAAACAGGTCTCACTATGTTTCTCAAGACCCAGGCTGGTCTTGAGCACATGGCCTCAAGCAATCCTCCCACCTTGGCCTCCCAAAGTCCTGGGATTACAAGCATGAGCCACCATGCCTGGCTTTGCTAGGGTTTTTTTTCTTTTGAGACAGAGTTTTGCTCTTGTTGCCCAGACTGGAGTGCAACGGCCCGATCTTGGCTCACCACAACTTCCACCTCCTGGGTTCAAGCAATTCTCCTGCCTCAGCCTCCCAAGTAGCTGAGATTACAGGGATGAGCCACAGCGCCCAGCCTTTGCTAGGGTTTTCAATCAATTTTATTTCTCTTTCCAAAAAAATGCAGATTTTGATTTTGTTGATACAGATGCTCCTTCATTTACAATGAAGTTGTGTCCCAATAAAAGTGTATTTTTAACTTAAGATGTTGATTTTGTTGATACAGATGCTCCTTCATTTACAATGAAGTTGTGTCCCAATAAAAGTGTATTTTTAACTTAAGATATTTTCCAGATAATCATGTTTATCTGGA
This sequence comes from Callithrix jacchus, assembly GCF_049354715.1. Lineage (NCBI taxonomy): Eukaryota > Metazoa > Chordata > Mammalia > Primates > Cebidae > Callithrix > Callithrix jacchus. The sequence continues at coordinate 50,281,568 of NC_133520.1, forward strand.
CATGATTCCAATGTAAGCTGAGGAGCATACTGCATGCATATTGCTTTCAGATTAATGGAGTCATAAAATCGTAAGTTGAACCATGTAAGTTGGGGGCCATCTATACTTCATATTTTATATTTGCTTTTTAGTGCATTAAATTCTTTTTTTCTCTTTCTTTCTTTTCGTTTAATTTTCTGATTTTTTCCTAATTTCTTGAGATGGCTGCTCAGTTAATTAATTTTAAACCTTTCCTATAATCTAATATATGCAATTATAATTATGAATATTAATCGAATCATAGCTTTAACCTCATCCCGTGACTGTCAGTATGCAGTATTTTTATTATCATTCTATTAAAATATGTTAACATTTTATTTTGGTTGTTTTCATGGGTTATTTAGATGTACGTCTGCATTTTCAAATACATGGGGCTGGTTGCAGTGGCTCACACCTGTAATCCCAGCATTTTGGGAGGCCAAGGCAGATGGATTACCTGAGGTCAGGAGTTCGAGACCAGCCTGGCCAACATGGTGAAACCCCGTCTTTACTAAAAATACAAAAATTAGCTGGGCATGGTGGCACGCATCTGTGATCCCAGCTACTCGGGAGGCTGAGGCAGGAGAATCACTGGAACCAGGGAGGTGGAGGTTGCAGTGAGCCGCGGTTGCACCGCTGCACTCCAGCCCGGGAGCCAGAGCGAGAATCCATCTCAACCAAAAAAAAAACATGGAGTTTTCTAATCATCATTTTTGTTATTGGTTCATCATTTTTGTTATTGGTTTTTTACCTTACTTGCAATGTATTTAGAAAGTGTACTTTGTCTAATTTCAGTCATTTGAGATTTGCCAAGACATGCTTTCTGACTCAGTATATGGTTGATTTCTGAAATTTTGTTTGAACAAAATGTACACTTGCAGTTGTGAGCTCAGTATTCTATATATGTCCATTAGGTGATAGTTGCTGGTTGTGTTGTTTGAATCTTTTATACTCTTACTGACTTGTCTGCTTGTTCTGTTAAATATTGCCAGAAGTGTGTTAAATTCTGCCATAATGATTGTGAATTTGTCTATATGTAGATATGTTGCTTTTTGCTTCATGTATTTTGAGGTATTAGGTGTATATAATTCTATAATATTATAACTTCCTGGGAAACTGGAAATCTCGTTATTAAGGCAGGGCCTTCTTTATCTCCAGTAATGCTTTCTGCTTTAAATTCTACATTGTGTGAGAATTAATAATATAGATAGTCCAATTTTCTTTGGATTAGTATGGTATATATTTTCCATACCTTTACTTTTATCCATTCTATATCTTTTTTTCTTTTTCCTCTCTGCAATTTTGGCTCACTGCAACCACCACTTCCAGAATTCAAGCAATTCTCCTGCCTCAGCCTCCTGAGCAGCTGTGATTACAGGCGGCTGCCATCACGGCTGGCGAATTTTTGAATGTTTAGTAGATATGGGGTTTCATCATGTTGGCCAGGCTAGTCTTGAACTCCTGGCCTCAAGGAATCTACATGCCTTGGCCTCCCAAAGTGCTAGGATTAGAGGCGTGAACCACCGTGCCTGGCCCATTTTATATCCTGAATGTAATCTTCTGTAAACACTATACAATTTAAAAAATTATCTGACAATCTTTGTCTTATAATTGGACCATTTAGTCCATTTATATTTAATGTGATTCCTGATTTCTTTTGTTGGTGGGGAGACAGGGTCCAGCTTTGTCATTCAGGCTCAAGTGTTGTGGTGTGAACATGGCTCACTGCAGCCTCGACCTCCTGGGCCCAAGAGATCTTCCTGCCTCAGCCCTCCAAGCAGCTGGGACTACAGGCGTGCACCACCATGCCTGGCTAATTTTGTACTTTTTGTAGAGATAGGGTTTCCCCCTATTGCTCAGGCTGGTCTTGAACTCCTGAGCTCTGGCAATCTGCCAGCCTTGGGCTTCCAAAATGCTGAGATTACAGGCATGAACCACTGCCTGGCCTAATCACTAATATATTTGGATTTAGATCTCCCCTGCTGTTGTGTGCTTTCTATTTTCCTTCTTATACCATGTTCATCTTTCTCTCATTTCATTACTTATTTTGGATTGGCTATTTGTTTTTTTGAGTTGGAGTCTTGCTCTGTCACCCAGGTTGGAGTGCAGTGGTGCAGTCTTGGCTCACTGCAACCTCCACTTCCCGAGTTCAAGCGATTCTTGTGCCTCAGCCTCCCGAGCATCTGGGACTACAGACTCGCACCACCACACCCAGCTAATTTTTGTATTTTTAGTTGGGACAGGGTTTTGCCATATTGGCCAGGTTGGTCTTGAACTCCGACCTGGAGATCCACCTGCCTTGGCCTCCCAAAGTGCTGGGATTACAGGCGTGAGCCGTGGCACCCAGCCTGGATTAACTATTTTTTTTAAATATTCCATTGCCTTCCTCTGTTATCTTGGAAATTATATATTCTTTTTACTCTTCTTTTGGTGATAAGTGCCAAGATCACAGTACTCATTCTTGTCATAGATTAATTGGTGCTTTAGGCTCTTTTCAGGCATTTCAAGAAGTCTGAAATACCCTGACTCTACTCCTCTCCCAAATTTTGTATTATTGTTGTCATGTATTTTAAGCAATATATATTTTAAATTCAACATTTTTTATTTTTTGTAGTCACTCTCAATTTATACTTACCTATGTATTAATACTTGCTATTTTTTAATGTATTACTCTTTGCTTCTTACATCTGACTTTCCATCTGAAACTGTTTTCCTTAGGCCTGAAGAACAGTCTTCAGTATTTCCTTCACTGTGAGTAACAAGTAAATCTGTTTTGGTTTCTTATCTTTAATTAATCTTTATACTTGAAGGATAATTTTTGGGGACCATAAAATTGTAGGTTGGCGGTAATTTACTCTTAGTATGTTAAGGGCATTCCATTATTTTCCAGAGTTCCTTGTTTCTCTTGAGAAATCGGCTGTCAGTCTAATTGCTGCTCCTTTGCCAGTGGTATGCCTTTATTCTAGCTTCTTTTAAGATATTTCTTTTTCCTTTGGTTTTCAGCAATTTTACTCTAATGCACCTAGATGTATTTCCTTGTCACGCTTGGAGTTTTTATGGGCTTCTTGAATCTGTACCTTTGTGTCTAATTTGCTTTGAAAAAATCTCAGTTATTATCTTCAAATATTGCTTCTCTTCCATTTTTTCTTCTGTCTTTTCAGGATTCCCACTGCACATATATTAGATATTCCAATTCTATTGTTTCTCTCTCTCAACTTCTCTTTTGTCTTGTTCATTCTTTTATTCCTTCATGCTTCATTCCAAATATTTTCTTCTGATCCAACATCCCATGTACTTCAGCTTTATAGGAGTCCAATCTCCTATAAAACACACCTATGACTTATTAAATGTAGTTATTATATTTTTCGTTTCTAGAGTTTCTGTTAGCATCAGCATCTGGAGACTCTCTGAGCATCCATTTTTCTATGTCCCGTTTTGCTCGTTTTTGTTTTTATTATCTTATTTATTTATTTTTGCTGTTATAGTGGGCATGGTTCTAAAATTTACCTTGGAAATTATTCGAGGCCTAGGATGATGTTATCTTCCTCTAGAGAGGACTTACTTTGCTTTGTCAGGAGTCTGGGGCCAAGAATACCCTGAGATTAATTTAATCCAGTTTCATGGATTGAAATGATTTGAAGGTGAACTACAATGTCTGCAAAGGCCTGGTGTTTCCGCATCGTATTTATTCCTAGAGTATCGTCCTTTAGGGTCACAACCCAAAGATAAGGATTTTCCTCGGATGCTCACCTTGGTGGGCCCCAGACCCCTGTGTTGGATCCTCTAACCATCTAATACTGTGTAAAGTGTTGCTCAGACTCTCATCCTCACTGCTGTGTCACCCGAAGTTAACTAACAATGTAGAAGAAGAGTGGCTTTAGATTCTGGGTTTACCTCCTAGGCCTCCATTTTTCCCAGTCCCTGGATTGCTAATGCTTCACTCTTGTGTTAGCTATCTGATGCTTCCAAAAGATAATCCTCATATTTAATGCAGCTTATATGATTGTCCTCATTGGGAAGATTGGTATGAATCATCTAGTTGCCATGGTTGTCTGCCTCTAATTTCCCGTCACTGTCAGCCTTCTTTCTTTTATATTTCATGGATAGTTCAGGGAAAGAAATGTTCCTTCTTCTCTCTAAAGCCAGCCCATATAGGTGTGACTTAATTTCCTTTCTTTCCATACTTGTCTAGAATCATAAAGCATCTTCAATCTCTCCTTCAACACTCGCGCTTTCCCTACGAACATGTTCAACTATCCTGTAAATAAACAGATACGTTTTCCTAAACTCTGCCGTTCTTTCCTGTCACAAGCCTATGTGGTACTATTTTTGGTAACAACTCTCTCCAGAGTAGTTTATCAACTCCTTTTTTCCCCAGAGTAATGTTGACATGTCTGCTCAAATCAGGGTTCCCATCATGATTGATTCACTTGGCCAGAACGAGTTTACATAGAAAGAGTGAAGGAGGAAGATTAAAAAAATTAAAAGATGCAAGAGGAAATTTATAATGTGTTATTTTTTCATTTTAATTTTTTGAGATGGAGTCTTGCTCTGTTGCCCAGGCTGGAGTACGGTGGCCTGATCTCAGCTCACTGCAACCTCTGCCTCCCAGGTTCAAGCGATCCTCCTGCTTTGGCCTCCTGAGTAGCTGGGATTACAGGCACCTGCCACCATGCCTCGCTAATTTTTTGTACTTTTAGTAGACATGGGGTTCCCCCATGTTGGCCAAGCTGGTCTTGGAGCACCTGACCTCAAATAATCCGCCCACTTCGGCCTCCCAAAGTGCAGGATTACAGCTGCGAGCCACCGTGCCTGGCCATAATGTTTTTTTTTTCTTTTCCAAAGGTTCTTGGCCCTCTTCTCTTCTTATTATAGACTTTTTGCCTTAGTAAATTCATGGCTTTCACCATTCTTTTTTTGTGTAAGGACACCCAGATCTAAATATCCCACGTAGGCTTCTCTGTGGGGTTCCAGTTTTGCATTTCTGAATGACTGCTGTTTTTTCTAGCTGAGTGTCCTAGAAGTCCTTCAAAGATATTTTTAAAAGTTGAGCTTGTAATTTCCATCCACAAACTTCCTATTTCTTCTAATTCACCATGTCGATTAATGTCATAACGGCATCTCTATGCTCCTACATTTTTCTCTACATTAAGTGCTCTTTCTTTCATCTCCACTTGTTCAAATCCCATGTAGCTTTGAAAATTCAAAGGTTTTTCTTTCAGAAAACCTAGCGTCACGTGAAAAAAGTATGGGCTTCAGCAGTGGCAGATGTGGCTCAAATCCAGGCTCTGTCACTAACTGTATGACTCTGTTCAAAGCGTTTACTGCAAACTTGAGTATTCCTCATCAATAAAGTGGGAGTCAGAGTGACTAAGTCACAGGTTTATTGGTAAGATTAAATGCATCATTTATGAGCATGTTCTATGTCATTTATTAGACTGTAAGCTCCTTGAGAGCAAGATTCATGTCTGATTAATCAATATATCCCCAGGTACTTACTAGTTACCAATGAATGAATTATTATTGCACATTTTGCCAAACAACGTAGTACTGATGTCAGCATTTTATTCACCCACTAAAAAGGTCAGACCTGCTTTATTTTGGTCAATTCAATATTACCTAATTATATGCAGGGACCACTTTGATATTCTTATTTTATTTCTATTCAGGTTGAATGGCTTAACATAATGTCAAATGGGTGCTAAGATGGGAGAAGGAATCGGGGGCTTCTAGACCTACCCTGAAGTCAGATTTTTGTTGCCCTCCCACGTGCAGAAAAGTTTGATTAATTGTCCGGTGTAGACAACAGGCCCTGGCTGAAAAGGTCCCAGGTCCCATTGCCTCTTTTTATTTTTGCTTAATTCCTCCAGATAAGTGCTTCATCTCTTCACTTCTTTTGATCTTTGTTGACTAGCCTCCTGGGTCCAGGAAGCCATCTGTTCCTACTTCTCTATTCTCATTCCCTCTCTAGCCTCCTTCCTCCTCCTTGGCCTTAAAAATGGGTGAGGCTGGCTGGAGTTATCCTGGAAAACCAGCCCTCACCTCGGACAGGATCTTTTTCCAAGAGCGTGTACCAGGCCCAGTGCATCTGTCTGGTAGGGTGAACATGCCAAGCACTTGTCTCTGTCTCGGCCTATGAGATGCAGCTGAATACATTTGGCTGACGCTCCGGCAATGTGGTTATTCGTTTTCTGCTCTCGGTTGAGTGTCTACACCTGATCAGAGCTTGGCTCACTCACTCACTCCCTCCCTAGTTCCCTTGGCTGAGTGTCTGCAGCCATTGCCTGAGCTCTTTCCCTTTCTCCTCACTTTCCCTCTTTAGGTAAGTTTTTCAAGGGAGGAATAACTGGCGGTGAGGTAGGGGATGGGCACGCACAGTGGCATTCCCTTTGAATAGCTGGGAAAGATCTTAGAACAGAGTTTTCTGGTCAAGGTGAACGTAGTAAGCTAAATTATTGCTTCCCCCAAAATATCAGGTTCTAATTCCTGAAACCTATAAATATTACAGCTGAATATTTGTGTCCTCTCCCAAATTCATCGGCTGAAATCCTAACCCCCAAAGGTGATGGTAATAGGAGGTGGGGCCTTTGGGAGGTGCCCTAATAAGAGACTGTAGAGCTAGACCCTCCCACCATGTGAGGACACAACAAGAAAATACATCACCATCCATGAACCGGGAAGCGAGCCCTCCCTGTGTTACTGGATGGAAGGTCTTGACTGTGAGTTGTCTAGGTTTGTGGTGTGTGGAACAAAGAATTGAACAAAACGCACAAACAAAGCAACAAAAGAATGAAGCAACAGGAGAATGAAGTAGCGAAAACCCAGATATCGAGGCAGAAGCACACTCCAGAGTGGGAACGAGCTCGAGCAAGCAGCTCAAGAACCGCCCCCCACAATTAGGCATTTTATTAAGCTAAAAGAATTTGGTAACACCCCTAGATGCCCTGTAAAGGTCCCCAGTTGGTTACATATTATGAAGCATTGGCCTGTGACCAATCAGAGGCTTAAGTGGGGGCTTGGCCTGCAGTCAATCAGAGGCTGAAATGGAAACATGTCTTGTTATCACAGGAGTGAAAGTGTGGCATGTGTGCTGCCTAATCTTGCCTAGAGCTGGCTGTACCTGCTATTCTTTTGCTTATGCCTTAACCCTTGGTTATCCTCATTCCCTATTCTCCTGTCTCACCAAGATATCAACTCTGCCAGTGTCTTGACCTTGGACTTCCCAGCCTCCAGAACTGTGATAAACAAATTTCTGTTGTTTATAAACCACTCAGTTTATAGTAGTTTGATGCAGCAGCCTGGAAACATTTACCTTATTTGGATAAAAAGAATTTTGCAGGGCTACATGAGGTGGCTTATGCCTGTAATCTCAGAACTCTGGGGGGCTGGGGAGGTCAGATCACTTGAGGCCAAAAGTTCGAGACCCACCTGGCCAACATGGTGAAACCCCATCTCTATAAAAATGCAAAAAAGTTAGCTGGGCTCGGTGATGGATTCTTGTAATCCCAACTACTCGAGAAGCTGAGGCAGGAGGATCACTTGAGCCCAGGAGGTGGAGGTGTCAGTGAGCTGATACAGTGCCATTGCACTCCAGCCTGGGCAACAGAGTGAGGCTCTGCCTCACACACACACTCACAGAGGATTTTGCAGATATGATTAAGAATCTTAAGATGGGGAGATTCTTCTGGATTATCTGGATGGTCCCTAATGACATCGCAGGTGTCTAGGTCTCGGCTGAACTTTCATGGATGAGTCCACTAAGAGTTTCTGCTCCTACTACCACCAGGAAGCTGGCTACTCACTGCCAGGCTGTCCTACGGCTGCTCTACTCTGTGCCTGCAACTGGAGGCCTCAGGTCCAAGGCTTCTCTCCCCGCTGAACCCAGTTCCAAATTCAAGTCTTGCGTAACTGCCTGTGATTTGAGGAATTTAAATGACAACTGGGACTTTGGTTGCAGAGGTGCTTGGGAAATGTGGTGTTTAGAGTCCCAGCTTCTGCATTTCAGGAAAGCAACTTCCCGTTGTGATGGTTGTTGCACTTCGGATGCCATGGGTGTTGAGTGGGCCAGTCCAGAATTTCTTACACAAACACCTGCTGTGTGCATAGGAGGGCTCTAAGCCAGTTAGAAAGCCCTGCACACAAGGCACTTACTTTCTTGTGGATATAGCTGGTAAGTTCAGCAACAAATAAACCCAGTAATTTAAGATACTGGGAGATAAAGTAGTGTAATGAGGTAGTGGCTAAGGGGGGGGGTTGTTTTAGCTATGTAGATTTATTTATATAAATATTTATTTATCTACATAGATTATAATAGACTGTTCTATTTGCTAATAATAGATTTATTTTATTTATATTTAATATATAAAAATTTTATATTTATATTATTTTTATACTTATATTATAAAATTTATAGGGGGGCCGGGCGCGGTGGCTGAAGCCTGTAATCCCAGCACTTTGGGAGGCCGAGGCGGGTGGATCACAAGGTCAAGATATCAAGACCATCCTGGTCAACGTGGTGAAACCCCGTCTCTACTAAAGATACAAAAAATTAGCTGGGCATGGTGGCATGTGCCTGTAATCCCAGCTACTCAGGAGGCTGAGGCAGGAGAATTGCCTGAACCCAGGAGGCGGAGGTTGCAGTGAGCCGAGATCACACCATTGCACTCCAGCCTGGGTAACAAGAGCGAAACTCCATCTCAAAAAAAAAAAAAAGATTAAGGGGAAAAATCCCAAAATATAGATATGGCTTTTTCAGAAAATATAAAACTAGAACCTAAACTCAAATACATATCACTTTATAGGACTCAAGAACAAAAACCATATGATTATTTCAATTGATGATGAAAAAGTGTTTGATAAAATTCAGCGTTCCTTCATGACAAAAATATGCAACAAACTGGGTATACAATAGGAACATACCTCAACAGAGTAAAAGTCATATATGACAAATCCATAGTTAATATAACACTGAATGGGGGAAAATTAAAAGGCTTTCTTTTAAGGTCTGGAACATGACAAAGATGCCCACTTCCACCACTAAAATAAAATAAAATAAAATAAAATTTATATTATTTACATTTAATATATAAAAATAATATAAAACTATTTGTATTATTTACATATAATCTAATCTACATAGATTAGATTATAATAAATAGACTGTTCAATTTAGCTGATAGAACAGTCAGAAAAACAGTCTCCTGACCTGACATTTTTTGTTCTCATCTGAATGATGAAGAGGCAGCCGTGTGCAAGTCTGGGGAAATGGTGTTCTAAGAGGAAGGGACAGCAAGTGCAAAGGGTTGGAGGTGGGAATACCTTGGCATGCTCAGGGGAGAGAAGGAAGCCGTTGCAGCTGGAATGTGGTGAATGAAGGCAGAGTGGAAGGAAATGAAGCCCAAGAACCAGGCAGATGCTAGATCCTGAGGACCTGATGAGAGTTTGGATATTATTCTTGTGACAAAAGGAAATCACTGGAGGTTTTAAGTGTGGGCATTAAGGTGGGTTGAATAGTGCCCTCCAAAATTCATGTCCACTGGGGAACTCCAAATGTGACCTCTTTGGAAATAGGTTATTTGCAGAGGTAATGAAGGCAAGGATGAAGATCCATCCTGGATCAAGGTGAGCTCTGAATCTATTACGAGTGTCTTAGTAAGAAACAGAAGGTGAGTCCTACAGAGAAGCGGGTAATGCAGAGATGGAGGTAGGGGTCAGGGTGATCTGTCTGCAAGCCAAGGAGTGGCAAGGATTTCCAGCAACCACCAAAGGCTAGGAGAGGGCAGGGAATGCGTTCTCCCTTGGAGCCTCCAGAAGAAACGGATCCTTCTGCCATCTTGATGTTGAACTTGCGGCCTCCTGAATGCTGAGAATACATTTCTGTTGCTTCCCACCTCCCAGTTTGTGGTACTTTGTCATGGCAGCCACAAGAAACAAATACAGGAGTGACGTGATGCGATCCGTGCGATAGAAAACTCACTCTGGCTGTGGTCTGGAGGTGACTTCTAGGAGTCAAGGCCGGCGGTGGCCGAGAGACCTGTTAGGACTGGGGTCGGAGATGATGATGCTTAGACTGGAAGAGTGTCTGGGTAGATGAAAAGCTTTCCGTTTCAGGATGTGCTAGGAAGGTGGACACTGTAAGTTTTACTCTTGGATTGTATGTTGGGGGTGGCCCGAGAGACGAGGAAGAGAAGTTAAATCTGACGCTTAGGTTTCTGGCCCGTGCTGCTGGCATGATTTATTGAGGTGAGGAGGCTTGGGGAGCTAAGTTGGGATTGAGACTTACACTTGGTCATGCTAAGTTGGAGATGCGTATTTGAATTTAAATGGAGAGACTGAGCCGGGCAGTCGGGCCAGACCAGTCTAGGACTTTAGGGAGAAATAGACACAGAGATAACATTTGAAAGTCATCTGCACATTGGTGACGTTTAAAGTCTCGGGACTAGATGAGAGAGCAGATGTGGAAGAGAGAAGAGCTAATGGGGTGGTTGAGTGATACCTAGAGATCTGGAAGAGACGAAGGAACCTGAGAAAGTGTGGGGAGGAGGGAGGAGAAGGACCGGATGGAGGTGGATGGCAGAAGTTGCGTGAGGGAAGTGTCTCTAAAATGAGGGATCCCTGATGCTGTTGAGGGCTTGAGGGAGAGGAAGACAGCGGTGTGAGCAGTAGTGTCAGCTCAATGTAGGTCTTTGGTAAGCTATTTTAGGAAGAGGTGGAGATAAAAGCTAGACTAGGGGCATTGGAAGAGAGAATGGGGGGCAAGGAGGTGGTAATGGTGTCTGCGCACCTCTTTGGAGATATTTCCCTCGGGAAGGAAGCATGGAAAGGGTCCGGGTGCTGGAGACGGGTGTGGAAGAGGACAGCGGCAGGAGGGGTGTCCATGAGGAGTATGGTGATGTGGTTCTGGGAATGAAGGAGCTGTCGGCCCTTGACAGTTCAGGGGCAGTTCTTCTCTTGTGACCTAGGAGAAGGCAGAGCAGGCACACCGGCTGCTGCCAGGGCTGGAGGATGGAGAGGGTGGCTAGAAGAGGTGAGGGAGGTCAAGCTACAACCCAGTGACAAGGGCTGGGTCCCTGTTTCAGAACCCTTAAAGAAGGCATTCTTAGCCTCAGATGTGGTCTGTTCATTCATCTCAGCAACATCCAGGTGGCAAGAGCCCAGGACTAAGCTCTAGCACTCTAGACCAGTGTATAATGACTAAGTTAACGATAAAGTATTACCTGCTTTCCAACAGCTAGAAGGAGGATATCGAATGTTCCCAACACAAGGGAATGATGAATGTTTGAGATGGTGGATATGCTAATTACACCGACTTGATCACTATACATTGTATATATGAAAACATCACTATGTACCCCCTCAATACAAATATGCACAGTTATTATTTGTCAATTAAAATAATTTAAAAATAACTTTTAAAGTCATTTCTCTGTTCAGGATCTAGAACCTCTGCTTTCCTTTCTTCCCACCACCCCATGTCCCCCACCTTTCACCCCTGGGGATTTGGTAGGGCTCAGGGGTTTTTCTATTAGACCCTATTTATTTATTTAGAGACAGGATTCTGCTTTGTCATGTAGACTTAAGTGCAGTGACATGGTCTGGGCTCAATTCTGATCCCCAGGGTCAAGCGATCCTCCTACCTCGGCCTCCAGGGTAGCTGGGACTATAGGTATGTGCCACCATGCCTGGTTAATTTTTGTATTTTTTGTAGAGATGGGATTTCAGCATTTTGCCCAGGCTGGTTTCAAGCTCCTGGACTCAAGTTACCCACCCACCTCGGCCTCTCAAAGTGTTGGGATTACAGGTATGAGTAGCAACCTGCCCTACTAAATAAACCCTTTATATACTGAGGATCTGATTACATTCCGTCCCTAGGAGAATGGGCTACTTTTTGTTCCTTCTCTTAGAAAGAAACCCAATAAAGTAACTCCTCTTCAAGTCCTCTTAGAGAATAAAGGACTATCGCTCTGCACTTTTTTTTAGATGGAGTCCAGCTCTGTCACCCAGGCTGGATGCAGTAGCACGATCTTGGCTCACTACAACCTCGACCTCCTGGGTTCAGGCAGTTCTCTGCCTCAGCCTCCCAAGTAGCTGGGATTACAGGCACCCACCACCATGCCCGGCTAATATTTGTATTTTTAGTAGAGATGGGATTTCACTATCTTGGCCAGGCTGGTCTTGAACTCCTGACCTCGTGATCCACCCACCTCAGCCTCCCAAAGTGCTGGGATTATAGGCTTGAGCCATTGTGCCCAGCTGCACCTATCTTTTAAAGTAGAGCTGCCTCAGACAGTAGAGCTGCCTTAGGGATCATAGCCCATTCTTGTCCCTCTCATCTCCATCCTATGGTGGGGCTTCTCCCAGGGAGCAGGTTTTCTAATGTTTTATTTTTTTCCTAAAAAGGGGGAAAAGCCCCCATAAATTTGATCTTAGCTAACTAGTAATATGATTTGGCTTTCTGTCTTTTTCACCTTCCAGACGTTTTAAAAGTGTTCTATAGATGACTCCAGTCCTGTGTAATATTCTGCCCCCAAAGAATTGTATGTTAAACTAATTTTGGACATCTTGCATGTTAAAGACTTAGAGAAGCCCTGCAGTTAAAAAACTTTTTGTTCTGTTTTAGTCAACATTTCTCAAACATATTTCACCACAGTGTTCTGCAGAATACATTTTGGGAAATTTCTGCTTCTATAACCCTCAGTTTATCAGAAAAAAAAATGGCCATTTCCATTTACCATCTAGATGCAATGGACCTTATAAAATATTTTTCATGTCCTGGATAGTTTTGCCTAGATTTCCTTCTAGGGTTTTTATCGTGCCAGGTCTTATGTTTAAGTCTTTAATCCATCTGGAGTTAATTTTAGTGTAAGGTGTCAGGAAGGGGTCCAGTTTCTGCTTTCTGCACATGGCTAGCCAGTTTTCCCAACACCATTTGTTGAACAGGGAATCCTTTCCCCCTTGCTTGTTTTTGTCAGGTTTATCAAAGATTGTATAGTTGTAGATATGTTGTGTTGCCTCCGGTGCCTCTGTTTTGTTCCATTGGTCTATATGTCTGTTTTGGTACCAGTATCATGCTGTTTTGATTACTGTAGCCTTGTAGTATAGTTTGAAATCCGGTAGTGTGATGCCCCCCGCTGTGTTCTTTTTGCTTAGAATTGACTTGGCTATGCAGGCTCTCTTTTGGTTCCATATGAAGTTCATGGTGGTTTTTTCCAGTTCTGTGAAGAAAGTCAATGGTAGCTTGATGGGGATAGCATTGATTCTGTAAATTACTTTGGGCAGTATAGCCATTTTCACGATATTAATTCTTCCTAACCATGAACATGGAATGTTTCTCCATCTGTTTGTGTCCTCTCTGATTTCGTTGAGCAGTGGTTTGTAGTTCTCCTTGAAGAGGTCCCTTACGTTCCTTGTGAGTTGTATTCCAAGGTATTTTATTCTTTTTGTAGCAATTGTGAATGGCAGTTCGTTCTTGATTTGGCTTTCTTTAAGTCTGTTATTGGTGTAGACGAATGCTTGTGAGGACATAGGAGTAGGCAAGGACTTCATGAACAAAACACCAAAAGCATTGGCAACAAAAGCCAAAATAGACAAATGGGACCAAATCAAACTCCACAGCTTCTGCACGGCAAAAGAAACAGTCACTAGAGTGGATCGGCAACCAACAGAATGGGAAAAAATTTTTGCAGTTTACCCATCTGACAAAGGGCTGATATCTAGAATTTACAAAGAACTCAAACGGATTTACAGGAAAAAAACAAACAAGCCCATTCAAAAGTGGGCAAAGGATATGAACAGACACTTTACGAAAGAAGACATATATGAGGCCAACAATCATATGAAAAAATGCTCATCGTCACTGGTCATCAGAGAGATGCAAATCAAAACCACATTGAGATACCATCTCACGCCAGTTAGAATGGCGATCATTAAAAAATCTGGAGACAACAGATGCTGGAGATGATGTGGAGAAAAAGGAACACTTTTACACTGTTGGTGGGAGTGTAAATTAGTTCAACCATTGTGGAAGACAGTGTGGCGATTCCTCAAGGCCTTAGAAATAGAAATTCCATTTGACCCAGCAATCCCATTACTGGGTATATATCCAAAAGACTATAAATCGTTCTACTATAAGGACACATGTACACGAATGTTCATTGCAGCACTGTTTACAATAGCAAAGACCTGGAATCAACCAAAATGCCCATTGATAATAGACTGGATTGGAAAAATGTGGCACATATACACCATGGAATATTATGCAGCAATCAGAAATGATGAGTTTGTGTCGTTTGTAGGGACATGGATGAATCTGGAGAACGTCATCCTCAGCAAACTGACACAAGAACAGAAAATGAAACACCGCATATTCTCACTCATAGGCGGGTGATGAAAAATGAGAACACATGGACACAGAAAGGGGAGTACTAAACACTGGGGTCTATTGGGGGGAAAAGGGGAGGGCCAGTGGGAGGGGGAGGTGGGGAGGGATAGCCTGGGGAGAAATGCCAAATGTGGATGAAGGGGAGAAGGAAAGAAAAGCACACTGCCATGTGTGTTCCTACGCAACTGTCTTGCATGCTCTGCTCATGTACCCCAAAACCTAAAATCCAATAAAAAATTAAAAAAAAATTTTTTTTTCAATCATTTTACATGTAGTTTGTAGAAATAAGAATACAAGGAGAGTGAAAAACAACTCTGCTAGAAATTCAGACACCAGAATTTAAACACAATTCTATGTTTTCTTGATTTTGAAGCTGTATATAACTCAAAGTGCAAAACTCTCCAAAGGCAACCAGCTACTCATCAGCTGTCACGCATGAATCTGGAACATCTGTCTTAGATACACTGATTCAGACTTCAAGCCCATCCCCAGTTAAAGTTCACACTTACAATTCCTTCTGCATCTTCTTGCACTTGCATACATATAACAACTTTGAAGTCTTCAAAAACAGTTTGTTAAAGAGAGGATGACCATCTTTTTTTGCTTCATAATTGCAGAGCGATTTTATTTTTAGATTTGTACACATGATTTAAGATGATCAAGCTTGTTTATTTCCTTCCAGTGACCTTTGTATACACACTTGCCTTCAATATCTGTTCACCTAACAATGCATATCAAGTAAATTTCAGGCTGGGCTGAAATTTCTTTCAATGGCTCACACCTGTAATCCTAGCACATTGGGAGGCTGAGGTGGGAGGATCACTTGAGGCCAGGAGTTCGAGACCAGCCTGGGCACTATAGAGAGACCTGTCTCTACCCCAAAAAAAAAAAAAAAAATTAGCTGGGTGTGATGGCTCATGGCTGTAAGTTCCAGCTGTGCAGGAGGATGAGGCAGGAGGATCTCTTGGGCCCAGGAATTTGAGGCCTCATAATTGCACCACTACACTCCAGCCTGGGTGACAGAGCGAGACTCTATCTCTGACACACAAACAAGCAAGCAAGCAAACAAACTAAAAAACCCAAGTAAATCTCAGTGTACAGACATCATAAAAGTTGAAGAAACACTGCCAGGCATCTTTTTGGCAAATACCATAATCCAGGTCCTGTTGGCAGAATATTGCATAATAAAGTCATTCTGGTGGAATGACTAACTGGATGAGAACACCATATTCACTTTAGGTCTATGGAAATATATCATTCATCCACCAAATTTTGAGTCTGAGAACTGTATTGAGGATATTATCATCTGTAGATGTGTGATCTGAGGTTTCACTTATGTGATCAATTTAGTGATCGCTGTTAGTATCTAGAGACCTGCTCTCTCTTTGCTTTCTCCTTTGAGTTAATCTAGGATTAATTAATGTTCCAGGTGTGGAACATCTTCCTATATATTTTTTTCTCTTTGCCATTGTAGAGTGAAAGTAAAAAATTCTGAATTTTCAACTGCATTCAATGCAAGCAAAAAGCAGACTGCAGGGATGGTGTCTCCATCCTTTATACCTTCTTGAAGATGATGCCATGCTTTTGCCAAGGCAATAGGAAAACTGAGAGTGAGGAAAGTGTATGATGTTTAATCTCATGATGCACCATTCTTCTAACCTAGGTCATTCTGCCATGGTTTTTCTAAAAGTATAGTTTGAAATAATTCATGAGTAATGACGGAATAGCAAAAATGTTCAAAGATACAGAAAAAATAAGAACCCTAAACTCCTCAGCTGTAACTCAGATGTATAAAAGGGTCAAGTGGATGCATATAGTAATTGCAATATAGAGTAAGTCTTATTTTTTTTTTCAGGAAAAATAAGTAATTACTTTTTTTCCTTTGGAATACCTTTAAGAAATAATAAAAATCAAGTAATATGAATCCTTATGAATAGAACTTCTAAAAAGAAACAAAAAAATGGAAATTAGATCCAATAGATCCTGATGAGAGTTTGATTTCTTTCATAGTTTGACTCATGTATAATTTTTTAAACCTTTCTGTAAATGGAAATGTGCTTTTCCTTTTTGAGTGATACATGATAAAGAAGAGATTTTAAGTAGACCATTTTATAGAGTTTTTTTTTTTTTGGAGGCAGCCCGAGTAATATAGCAAGACACCATCTGATCTACCAAAAAAAAAATAAGTTTCTTTTGAAACAGGGCCTTACTCTGTTGTCCAGGTTGGAGTGTGGTGGCACAATTATGGCTCACTGCAGCCTCAAACTCTTGGGCTCAAGCTATCCTCCAACCTCAGCCTCCTAAGTAGCTGGGACTATATGCAGGCACCATGCGTGGCTAATTTTTAAATTTTTTGTAGAGACAAGGTCTCACTATATTGCTCAGGCTGGTCTTGAATGCCTGGGCTCAAGCAATTCTCCCACCTCAGCCTCCCAAGGTACTGGGATTACAGGCATGAGCCACCGCACCTGGCCTAGAGTAGTGGATTCTTAATTCATGTATTGAAAGAATGTTTTTGTCTGGGCATGGTGGCTCACATCTGTAATCCCAGTGCTTTGGGAGGCCAAGGTAGGTGGATCACTTGAGTTTGGGAGTTTGAGACCAGCCTGACCAACATGGAGAAACCCCATCTCTGCTAAAAATACAGAATTAGCTGGATGTGGTAGCACATGCCTGTAATCCTAGCTACTTGGGAAACTGAGGCAGGAGAATCGCTTGAACCTGAGAGGCAGAGGTTGAGGTGAGCTGAGATCACACCACTGCACTCCAGCCTGGGCAACAAAGAGCAAAACTCTGTCTCAAAAAAAAAAAAAAAAAAAAAAAGAAAGTATATTTTTGTACAGTCTTTAAAATATTCATATTTGTCTTTGGTCCCTCTTGAGTGACACATATCACTAAGTTGACCTGAGATATGTAAGAAAAGTGTGATTCATGAAGTAAAACAGGCAAAAAGTAAAAATAAAGTGAAAAAAGCAAAAAAGTTCAATTTTGTCACTAAATATATATATATATTTATAATGTTACAGCATATAAAAACATGTAACATATATGTTTTAACACATGAAAATCCAACTCTTTATTTTTCTGATATTTGGAATGCTTATATTTGACACTTAAATACGTCTATTTTTATAATTTCTGACATTTTATTTTTTTTGAGACCAAGTCTCACTCTCTCTTCCAGGCTGAAGTGTAGTGGTGTGATCTTAGCTCCCTGCAAGATACCTCTTGAACTCCGCCTCCTGGGTTCAAGCAATTCTCCTGCCTCAGCCTCCCGAGTAGCTGGGATTACAGGGATGTGCCACCATGCGGGGCTAATTTTTGCGTCTTTGGTTGAGGTGGGGTTTTACCATGTTGGCCAGGCTGGTCTTGAACTCCTGACTTTGTGATCTGCCTGCCTCAGCCCCCCAAAGTGCTGGGATTACAGGCATGAGCCACCTGACATTTTATTTCTCATGGACATAATTAGACAGGAGATTTCAGCTGTTCTTTTCAAATAATACATTAGAGTATATGGATTTGTTTTCACCAATAAATAAAAAGGCAAATTAGATATCATCACCAATATATACATTTTTTTCTTTCAAGTTACATTTTTGAAGTACCAAAACTCTGGGTCTGGTGAAAATAATCTTCAGATAAATTTGCTGAATTATTGTCATTTTATGTTTTTTTATCCTTATTTTTTTTAGAAACAGGGTCTCACTCTGCTGCCCAGTCTGGATAGTTTATTTTTAATTTTTTGCAGAGATGGGTTCTTGTTATGTTGCTGAGGCTGGTCTCGAACTCTTGGCCTCAATCAATCCTCTGACTTTGACCTCTCAAAGTGCTGAGATTACAGGCCTGAGGCACCATGCCCAGCTCATTTTATGCTTGTTGTGAAGTTCCTGTATTTCATCATCAGGGTTCTTATGCTTCTCGTCTTCAGCCAATGCTCCACTGTGGATGTAAAATAAACAATATATGACAAAGAAGAACTCAATGAAAGACTGTATATGATCAAATCCACTGAGGGTCACAGAGAGTGAGTGGCTGAGTCACAAGATGTTCACTCATTTCTGCAAACAGTCACATAACCGGGACATTCTTAAATAGTTCTGTTTCAGAGGTGGATACTTTAAATAATCATTTTATTTGAGTTAAAAAATAGAAATGGGGCTGGGCATGGTGGCTCATGCCTGAGATCCCAGCACTTTGGAAGATGAGGGCGGGAGGATTGCTTGAGCCCAGGAGTTCAAGACCAGCCTGGGCCACATAGTGACACTCCATGTCTACAAGAAATGAAAATTAAAAAATTAACTAGGAGTGGTGGCTCATGCCTGTAGTTCTAGCTACTAAGGAAACTGAGGCAGGAGAATTGCTTGACAGCCTGGGAGGTTGAGACTGCAGTGAGCTGTGATCACACCATGGACTCCAGCCTTCTTAAAAAAAAAGGAAATGGACATAAAATGCTCTAAGCTTTTTTAGTGATTCAAACCCCAGGTCACTTTTTTATTATTACCGTTAGTGGTGCGGTCTCACTATGCAGCCCAGGCTGGAGTGAAGTGGCTCTTCACAGGCACGGCCATGGTACAATATGGTCTCCAAGTCCCACCCCAGCCTCCTCAGTAGCTGGGCTTACAGTGCGTATCTCCACACCTGGCTTCTGGATCACTTTTGGGAGATTTTGGAGTGTTACCGGCTGAGGGACCTTGGTCCGGCTTGGCAGAGCCTGGCCTTCGGGAGCCGGCTGTGCTTTTTGGTTATGTGGAGTGTGCCTGTCTCATTCTTCCTCTTTGAGACCCCTTTGCATAGGTTCCTTGCACACATCACTTTTTCATTTTCTGTAGCTCAAAACAGAGTTCAGTTTCCAAGACTAACTCAGAGTATGTGCATTTACATTTAGTTTGGGTTATGCTAATGTGGTCAGCAGCACTTTCTAGAAAATTGCTCCCAATGGCTGCTACTGCGAGGCTAAAGTTCTGATTTAATGTTGACCCTCATTGGCTGTGGGCGGGGAGGCTGACATTTTCACCCTCATCCCCACGATCTTGGAGGAGTGCCCTCTGTGGGGCCCTGAGCGCCTGACAGTGGGTGAGAGGTAGAGTGAGCCTGAGGGGCAGCACTTAAATCTTCATTCTGTTGTAAATAGGTAGGGGCTAATATTTCTCAGGCTATTCTCCTTATTGATGAGTTCAACCTAATTACATGTTCTGAATACATTCTACATTCAGGGATGCCATGTACAGATATGCACGTTGTGCACTGCACAAAGCTGCTTGGCTTAGTCAGGAGTGTGGAGTGTGTAGGGGGAGTGGAAGGTGCATGGGTGCTGGAGAAAGCATTTGGAGGAGCTTTGGCCATGGCATCTCCTCTTAGCAGAGTTCCTCTGGGCCACTGAGTGCAACCTCACTTTCTTGCCTGGTCAATCAAGCCTGTGTAGACACATCCCCGCTGCTCTCCTTTGGAGCTGTGGTATAGGCTCAGGAACAGCTGCCATCCACGGTCAATAGGGTCTTCCCCAGGGCACCGGCTCCAGCAGAAGGGCAACCCTCTAATCCCTTGCCGTTGGAAAACATAGCAGAGGTGGATGTGCTTTGCCGGGTCAGCAGTGCCAATAATAGTAGTGTGCCATGAACCCAAGGGTGAGCGGGAAAGAAAAGAGGATGGAAGAAGGACAAAGAGGAAATAGTATGGGAAGAGAAAAGAAAATTGAGAGAGGGGAAATGTGCCGGACGACGAAAGGCAGATCGACACACCTCGTGGGGATGGGTGCTGTGCTGGGGGCAGTGCCTCTCATTAGGCGATGCCACTCCCAGGCTGGACTCAATCGCTCTGTTTTGTACAATGAAGATAAGGCAGAATGTGAGTGGCATAGCAAGTGAGAGCCTGCTGACGTGGCATGCTCTGGGGGATCAATGCCATGAAGAGAACTGTGACTACGTTAGAAGCTCTGCAGAGGCAGATATTCGGAGCTTGCTCATTCCCGTTCCCCAGTGCCCAGAAACAGTGCCTGGCATGTCCTAGGCACATGATAAATAGCTGTTGAATTAAATCAAACGTTAGGTGAATGCTGAAGAATGAAATTGGATCTGCTGTTGTCCTTGCATTCCCATGGATCTAAAGGTGAGTGCCCCATTCCTCTAGGCCCCCATATTGAGAGACTACAGCTCCACGTCTACCCTTGACTTGGAATGATTCTTCCCCAACGAGGAGGGCACACCTGGGGCAGCATGGGGGAGCTGGGTGCAGCCAGGTCAGAGGACTGGGCCCGACACAGGACAGACAGCTTCGTTCATCTGGGGTGCTGCTGGGGGTGTACATTTTGGGTTGAGAGGCATCAGGAATAGCATGTGAGCCCAGGAGGCATCGGGATGGAGAGCTGCAATAACAGCACTGTGCCTTTGACGTCTGCGGCACTTAAATCTTCCTTCTGTAAAATAGGTGGGGGCTCATTTTTTCAGGCTAATCGTCTCCCCCACTGGGAAGCAGAGCTTTGGTACCACATGCTGGGTGCGGTGGGTGGCAGCTATCCTGCTGTGCTGAGTTGGGTACTGGATCCCACACTGGGAGCTCTGGTGTAGACTGGGGAGGGGACGAGGCAACTGGGGTGCTCCAGCCACGTTTCTGCTATTTTCCACCGTAACTCTGATGGGAGCAGGGCTGCTGTGGGAGTTCCTGGGCAAAGCTAGGCAGGAACCTCAGGATTTCTAGGATGCAGGCCAGGTTTCTTCTCCTCGAGTTCTGTCCATGAGCAGACCAAGAACCTTCAAATGACAGTGGCCACACTGTTTGGTGTGAAACTGGGGTTTCCAAAAAGCACGATTCCTTGCATAAGGTCAAGTCAACAGAAAGCCACCTGGACCAGGCTGTGTACTTGGCATTTGCAGCCTCTCCCTATTGATGAGTTCAACTAACTACATGTACTGAACACATTCTACATTCAGGGATGCCACGTACAGATGTGCAGGTTGTGCACTGCACAAAGGTGCTTGGCTTAGCCAGGAGTGTGGAGTGTGTCGGGGGACTGGAAGGTGCACGGGTGCTGAAATACAGATTGTGCTTCTCTTGGATGTGCTCTGGGGGTTTCCTCCACCAGGAAAGAGGGGTGACTTTTTCTTGACACAAGGGCATAGCTCCACCTCTGTAGAGCTGTCATGCAGGCTGGCAGGCACTGAGTGTGAGGGAGCCCCAGCTCTCTTCCCCAGGCTGTGTGGGTGTTGGGGATGTGACAGCGAAGAAGACAGATCTTCCCTCCAATTACAAACAGTTGCCTAGAAAGGCACCTAAACCAGCAACTGCAATCCTGCTTCTCCTTTCCCTTCCTGTCATATTCCTTTCTGGATTGTTGGAATGGTAGCCAGCTGTCAGCAACCTTGAAAAGGTGACAGTGCTCTTAGGGAGGACCCGCAAGCTCTGTGGAGGACATTTCCCCTCGGAAACCCAGCTGAGGGACTGAGCAAGGCGTCCTTTCATTCCGTAGACTTGTCCCCTGATGGAGTGCGGTCATTCCAAACAGGCACGGGTGGGACAGGATGTTGAATCCCAGCTCCTGCCATTGGAAACACTGTGACAGAGGACAGGTAGCATGGGACCGTCCCCAGCCTGAAAGAAACCCAGTCAGTAGAACTCTTGTTCCTCAAACTAAGGGGTGTGGTAGGTGTGTCTGAATATATTGCTCCGAGGCCAAGGCTGCTGCTCCCTTGGCCTCAACCCCATGGACAAGGAGGATGTGAGCTGGGAGGTTTCTGGGGTGGCATCCAGACCACTGGTCCTTGCTTTCACCTGTAGCTGTGCATGGGGAAGCCAGGTGGGCACTGGCCCAGATAGCAGCCTGGCTAGGATGGCTAGGAGACGTGTGGCAGCCCCACCCCAAACTCATGGGGCTGAGCGGGTGGGTCAAGCTCTGTGGGCACATGAACCATCAGCCAGGGTGGCAAAACACTGGTCAGGAGTTACCTACCAGTAACTACCAGGGCACCCCTGACCCAGCACCCTAGAATGCAAAGTCTGTCAAAGATTGAATTCCTCTAAGCTTTTTTTTTTTTTTTTTTTAAATTAACCTCCAGTCATCCCTATTCAAGAAGGAGGAAAATGTCTTAGCCTGAGCTGCTGTCAAAGTACCAGAGCTGGGTGGGTTTATTTTCTCCCTGCTCTTGTTGCCCAGGCTGGAGTGCAATGTCACAATCTCAGCTCACTGCAACTTCCGCCTCCCAGGTTCAAGCGATTCTCCTGCCTCAGCTTCCTGAGTAGCTGGGATTACAGGCTCCTGCCACCACGCCTGGCTAATTTTTGTATTTTTAGTAGAAATGAGGTTTTACCACGTTGGCCAGGCTGGTCTTGAACTTCTGACCTCAGGTGATCTGACCGCCTCTGCCTCCCAAAGTGCTGGGATTACAGGTGTGAGCCACCTCGCCTGGCCTGAGCTCGGCGGTTTATAAACAACACATAGTTCTTTCTCACGGTTCTGGAGACTGGGGGTCTGAGATCAGGGCGCCAGCATGGTTGGGTTCTGGTGAGGGCCTCTTCCGGACTGCAGATGGCACATTCTAGTTGTGTCCTCGCATGGTGGGAAGACAGTGACATTCCTCTCTGGGGTCCCTTTGATAAGGGTGCTAATCCCATTTGCAAGGGCTCCAACCTCAGGACCGAATCACAAAGCAACATCACAGAACAATGAGGAATCACCAGCCCATTGCACAAGTCTGGAGTGGCACATACGAACCCCACGTGGCTGAAGACCCCGCCTCCTAATGCCATTCGTTACCTTGAGAGTTGGGGTTTTTTTCAACATAGGCATTTTGGTTGGGGTCGGGGGAGCATAAACATTTAGTCCGTTACAGAAGGGAACTCAACACCAGAGAAATGTAACTCTGCTATTTCACTTAATTCTCACAGCAAACCGTCGAGGAAGGCAACGCGGCTCCTCCGATTTTACAGAGGAAAACAGTGGGCTCAAGAGGTGAAGGAATGCCTTCTTTAGAGAGTTAACCAAGGTAGAGGTGGGGGCCTGACCTAGGGTGTAGATTCCCGGCCTGGCCGTCCCTGCAGGGAGCAGGCAGTGACCTCCTCTGACAGGGCCCCTTTTCTCCTCGGTCTGAGGAAGGTGGACGATGAAGAATTAATATCACACCCTTTTCACTCCTTCAGGCTCAAGCCAAGTTCCACCTCTTCCATGAAGCCATCCCTGATTTACCAGCTCTGAATAACTGCTCATCGCTCCACACTGCCATCCATTTGGCCAGCCCCTTTTATTCTGCTTTCCCTACCAAAGAGTGAAGGAGCCAACTGCCCTTGCTTCAGGACATGGTCTTCGGCCATATGGGGTCGTATGTGCCACTCCAGACTTGTGCAATGAGCTGGTGATTCCTCATTGTTCTGTGATGTTGCTTTGTGATTCGGTCCTGAGGTTGGAGCCCTTGCAAATGGGATTAGCACCCTTATCAAAGGGACCCCAGAGAGGAGTGTCACTGTCTTCCCACCATGCGAGGACACAACTAGAATGTGCGATCTGCAGTCCGGAAGAGGCCCTCACCAGAACCCAACCATGCTGGCGCCCTGATCTCAGACCTCTAACTAACCCCTCAGGCCCTGGGACGCCGCCCTGCCCTCATTAGGAGTGGAGCAGTGTATTAACAAGGCGATTATGCACTGGATGCTGGGCTCTGGTGGGCAGAGAATAGGGCTGAGGCTGCCAGGTGTGTGCACACCTGTGCTGCAGGCCGGCCCCTGGAGCTGACTGACAGTCTCGGTGAGGAGAGACATCCCCGCCAAGGGAAAATCCATCAGATGGAAAATACTGTTCTGAGATATTAGCTCTCCAAAGCTAATTAGTTCCTCCCAAGCCCACCTGGGGTTTCTGAAACTTCTGGTTGCTTCCCCTGCTGGCATTTTCACTGGGGGAGGGGCATGGTGTGGAGGGGAGAGCTGGGGAGCATTCCCGGCTACGTCCCAGGGTCTAAGCTACATTCTTTGCAGACTCCCTTCTTCTTGCACATTGGTGATCCATCATTTCCTTTCCGGCAGATAAACGGCTGTTCTCTGACACCAGCCCACACTTTCTGTCCACTTCGGCTCCCCGCGGTCATGGCATATGCCTGTACTCACAAGCTCCTGCTTGGTTCCTGATGTGTGAAGCCATCCTCTGGAATTCAAGGGAGATCGCTCTCTCATGCAGCCTGGCTTTTTTCAATCAAAAGTGCTTTGGTTTTCAGCTGTGTCTTGTTTCTGCTAGAGATAGACAAAGGCTGCTTGCAAGCTGGGAAATGGAGAACCTGAAGCTGATGTGCACAGTGGGCAGGAAGCCATCCTGCCACCTGAACCGTGGGGGCTGGGCCTGGGCAGGTTTGGCACCAGCCTCCCTAGGGCCACCATTCATCTCAGACTTCATACATGTGTTCATAAATGTGAGCAGACTCAGTAAATGTGACAATCATCTGAGCGGCAGTGTTCTGAGGAAGGGGAACGTTTTTCTGAATTTGTGAATGAGCCGCTGGGGGTCTTTGGCAATGGGAACAAGGAAGCAGAGGAGACGGCAACCCTTTCATGCCCATTAAGGTCCCACTATTGTGAAGCAACACGGTGGATGCGCAGGCAGGGAGAGGGATGGGGTTGCGGTTGGTGCAGTCAGGCAAGTTTGCCATGGTGGGGGCGCTGGAACTGGGCTTCGATGAGGCATTGAACGGGCAGATCAGAGGGAGAGGCGTTTTAAGTAGGATGATGGCAGGGATACGGGTATGATGGACGGACGTTCATGGAGTGGCAGGGGACAGCCTGATGGTGATGAGGCTTGGTGTTGGAGAATAAGAGAAGAGTGGGTTGATGGATTTGGGTCCACAAAAGCCAGAGACTGAGAGGTGGTTCAGTGGGTAGTGAAGGACCCCGGAGGAGGAGAGCAGCCTCCCAGCGGGAGGTCGAGGGCAGGGTAGAGGTGAGGCTGCAGAGGCATGAACAGAAGCCCTTCTGGGCTGAGGCTGGGCTGGATGGGTGTGAGGAGAGGAGGTCAGAATGAGGAGACATTCAGAAGGGGAATCAACAGGACTTCAGGACTCTCTGGAGACAGTGAGTCTTCATATCTGTGGCTAGAAGCTGATCAGACTTCACCAGAAAGGGGGCCCTAGAGGGGACCCTGTTGGGAAAGCATCGGTGGGACTTTAGGGGTGTGATGTGTAGTAGGCAGATGGCTTCAAGACCCTGGACACTGCAGCGGGGTCAGTGCCATGTGCCCATGCAGGGGCTGTTTGTGGAGGGTGACCCAGGCCTGAGGCGAGGCCACAGGGATCAGAGGGACCTGGTGCAGAGCAGATGTGACCTGGGAAAGCCCGTGGCAGAAGCCACTCCACACAAGCACAAAGGAGCTTTAGAAAGGAAGCCCTGTGGGGTTCGTATGTGCCCCTCCGAACTTGTGCAACGGGCTGGTGATTCCTCATTGTTCTGTGATGTTGGTTTCAGTTTTGTAATGAGTTTTCATGAAAATAATTAGCATAATGAAAGCTTACATCCGTCTCAAAGTAGCAGAATGGAAAATAGAACTCTGAAGAACTATCTCTATGTTCTGAGGCCCAGACGTTTCTCCCAGGGTTGTAGAACAACCTTGAGCCTGCGTGTCTCCCTGGCCCCACCGGACACCTGCCCCTGGACCCTCCTAACATCTAGGGGTGGTGCACCTAAGAGGAGATTCTCCATGCAGCACCAGGGATTTCTGCCATCGTGGACATTTTTTTTTTTTTTTTGAGATGGAGTCTCATTCTGTTGCCCAGGCTGGAGTGCAGTGATGTGATTTCGGCTCACTGCAACCTTCACCTCCCAGGTTCAAGCAATTCTCTGCCTCAGCCTCCTGAGCAGCTGGGATTACAGGTGTCTGCCACCATGCCCGGCTAATTTTTGTATTTTTTTTTAAGTAGAGACGGGGTTTCACCATGTTGGCCAGGCTGATCTTGAACTCCTGACCCTGTGATCCACCTACCTCGGCCTCCCAAAGTGCTGGGATTATAGGCATGAGCCAGCACGCCCGGCCCATCATGGACTTTTTAACAAGCGTTCTCAGGATGTTGATTTTTCATCGGCAGCAGTTGTGTTTCTGGGCTTGAGATTCAAGGCATGACTGAGGAGGTGGGGGTGATGTGTATTTTTCGGCATGAGGTCTCTCAAGTAAACGAAGAGACCATTTCAGAAACACTGCAGAGAGAGAAATGCAAGCACACGTTATTTGCTCCAGCCACCATGATTCTTTGCATCTCATCACTATTTCCCTGCACTCCACGGCCCCCCTTCGCCAAGCTACTGGGCCCACTAATTGTGAGAACAACGAAAAGCATTATCTATGGACTCAGTACGCTTCCTCCCCGAGTGCTTCTGACAGCCAGCAGAAATCAATAAATTAGGATAAAGAAAATGACATTTAGCTTCATCTGGGCTCTCCTGTCCGGATTTTGTAGGCTTGGTGTGGAATGAAAATTCTGTTTCCTCCCCTCTCCTCCCCTAAATGTATAGACTGGCCTTCCTGCTTCCCTGTGAGCGCCTGCTTCCATCCAGGCAGTTCTGACACTTTGACTTACTGATCAACTGTTTTTTTTTTTTTTTAATCACAGTTTAAAAAAAGTTAAACACACAGGAAACAAAAAAGCACAAAACAACAAACCCTGTTTTCGAGCTGAGTAAGCACGGAAGCTTGCATTCCCTCCAGGACCAAAGGCCAGGATGAGAACTCTTGCGTCAGCTGACGAATACAGCTCACATTTCAATCGTCTGCAACTCTTTAGAAGCTGTTGACACTTTACTGTCTTGGAGGCTGTTTTGGCTGAGTACCTCCCATAGTTCTTCCACTGAGACGTACCTTCTCCATGCTACAGGAAAGCAAACGGGCACGTTGTAGAGAAAGATGAGTCAGGGACCAGGTGGGTTGTGCCAACACAAAGCAGGAACAAACCAGTGTTCCGGTGCCTTCCGAAAGGTATGTGTTTGGCTCCCACTGATCAGTGACAACACGATGTATTTGCTTTTCTATTCCTGTGTTAATTGGCTTAGGGTAATGACCTCCAGCTGCATCCATGTTGCTGCCAAAGACATGATTTCATTCTTTTTTATGGCCTCGTAGTGGTCCATGGTATATAGGAACCACATCTTTATCCAATCCACCGTTCATGGGAACCTGGGTTGATTCTGTGTTTTTGCTATTGTGAATAAAGATGGGAAAAATCGCCACTGAGAACTACGAGAGCTGGGAGTGGGGAAGAGGGGCAAGGGCTGAAAAACTACCTGTGGGCACTCTGCTCACTACCTGGGGGCCAGTCATACCCCAAACCTCAGAATCATGCCATATGCCTTTGTAACAAACCTGCACAGGTACTCACCGACTCTAAAATAAAAGTTGAAAAAGAGCCAGGTGTGGTGGCTCATGCCTGTAATCCCAGCACTTTGGGAGGCCAAGGCAGGCGGATCACCTGAGGTCAGGAGTTCGAGACCAGCCTGACCAACATGGAGAAACCCCATCTCTACTAAAAATACAAAATAAGCCGGGAATGGTGGCACATGCCTGCAATCCCAGATACTTGGCAGGCTGAGGCAGGAGAATCACTTGAACCCGGGAGGTGGAGGTTGCTATGAGCCAAGATCACATCATTGCACTCCAGCCTGGGAAATAAGGGCAAAACTCTGTCTCAAAAAAAAAAAAAAAGTTGAAAAAGAAAACAAAAATGTGAATGTATGTATGTGTCTTCTACACCTGAGTGGCCAGTTAGGGCTGTCCAGTCCAAGCCTCTTTTCTCATCTTTCTCTTCACCCCGACGGCCACGACGTGTCTAGAGCAGAAAAACAAAACATCCTCGAGGTCGCCTTGAGCACAGCTTCCAAGACTATTGTTAACACACACAAAGCCTTCCGGACCCCAGCAGAAAGGTGACATTTTCTTCTGGTTGAGTTTTTAATTTAAGATAAGGCAATAGAGCCTGAAGCTGGCCGAGGGGTGTGGACACCAGCAACACAGGAGCCTCACTGCTCAGGAGGAATCTCGGTTTCTGCTTCTAGGTCTCTGGGTTTGCATAGCCCGGGCGGACACCATGAGGATGCTAGATGGAAGTCTCTGTAGAAGGGCTGGTCCCGGAAGTGAGTCCATCGTGTCTGTGGAGAGGTCACCGAGAGGCCACCAACAGCTGCTAGACACCGTGCTGCCTCTTTTGGTGGCGTGCATCTGCTTGGAGGAAAATGCTCACTTATTTTGCTATTAGATAAAGAGGAGCAGGACTTCTCCAACAGTAAGCCCAGCTCCACAGAGCTTCTGGAGCCTTGAGGATGCCTTTGCTGAGCATCTACTGAGGGGCCAGGCACTGTGCTGTTGGCAGTGGACAAGGCAAAGGGCCCTGAGGCCTCCTACCTAGGGCAAGCCCAGCAGATGTTTTCTGCAAAGGGCCAGAAAATAAATGGTATGGCTGTGTTCTAATAAAACTTTATTTACAAAAATAGCTGCTGGACAGATTTGGCCGATTGGTTTGCTGCCCATATTTTTCCTCTGAGCTTTTCAATGATGTAAACCAAGTCTCATTTACTTTTTGTCTTCCTAGTGCCTAGCACGAGGGCTGACCCACGTGGGTCTTCAGTGGCCTGTGCTGAGTCATGCTCTGTGAACGTCTTCCAAGGAAAACATGGCGGCTCTCTAGGTATAGTCACAATTTGCAACTTGAGCTGCACTTGGAGTTACGATGCTAAATTGTTTAAATGAAAGGACCGCAGCATGATGCGTGTGTGCACACGCACAGACACGCACACACACAATGTACACACACCTGTACTCTCCAGGTATATGGGCTGTATATAACCCAGTTCTGTTGGCCTTTTGACGCTTTCCTTCTCCTTCTCTGTTCTCTTTTCTCCTCCTCTCCCTGCTCTTGCCTCTTTCCCTAAATATTCATTATGTACTCTCTGTGGGCCAGGTTCTATGCGAGGCGCTGGGCATGTGAGGAAGAGACTCAAGACTTAATGTCTGCCTGCAAGGAGCGTATAGTCTAGTAGCTGTGCAGGCAAGGAGAAAAAAAGTCTTTCCCAGGGAGTGGTGTGCACCAAGCGGGCACTCTGCTGTGCTGGGGAAATGTGTTCGTGGGGGTGGCACTGCTTAGCAGAAGCATGAGAGACAGAAGATATTTGCCGGTGGGGAGGGCAGGCAGAGACACGGTGTGAAGACGATGCCGTGTGTTTGGGGAAAGTCAGGCATCTGTGTAGCTGGAGATGAGGAATGAGGCGGGCTTGGGCCAGCAGGAGGCAGGATGGGGGGGGGGGAGGCCAGCCAGGGAGAGCCACTGAGGGGTTTCAGCTGGAAAATAAGGTGATCAGAGCTTCCTGTCTTAGACGGATGCCCTGGTGGTTTGCTGAGGATGGACAGAGACAGGCGAGCCTGCAGGGAGGGCTGGAGAGCAGTGCAAGGCCAGATGAGAGGTGCCGAGGTCGGAAACGGTGCTGCTGCTATGGGGATGTGGAGGAGAGGGTGGGAGCAAAGACCTTCCGAAGGCTGAATCTATAGGACTTGGAATCTACATAATTGGTGGTAGAGAGTCTGAAGCCAAAATGTAGGTACGCTGATTATGTTCAGGGGGTTGGGGAGAGAAGAAAGATTAGAACCATGCATTTGGGAAGGAAATAGGGAGAAGATGAGGAGTTGAGTTGGGGCATGTTGAGTTTGAAAATCTGTTGCCCAGTAGGGCTTTTGGGTTTGGTGCTCACGGGAGAAATTTGTGCAGCAGATATTGGCCGTGAAACACAGCAGTGGGTTGGAGTTGCAGGATGGAGGCACCCTCTCAGGGAAAGGGGTAGCGTGGTGGGAGAAACCTCTGGGCAGCACCGTCGCTTCTAACAGCCATGGGCCATAACAGGAAGGTCCCTACTGGAAGGAAGGCATGGGCAGAACCATGGAAGGAGAGCACAGGCCCTTTTCTTGAGGTTGTCTGCACATTGCTGGCACAGAAACTAAACACCCTGGCTGAGGAGGGCCTCCGATGGGAGGGGAGCCTCGGACTGGGGAACCCGTGGACAGAAGGAAAACAGAAGTCCCTGACCAGAGAGAACAGGTGTTTCTTCCAGCGATGACTCCTGGTCTGGGTTAGCAGTGGAACTGCACTTCCAGAGGTAAACAGAAAATAGCTCTGGGCTGCACAGATAGGAAGGAGGTTTTGGATCTGGGCTTCCAAGCCAGCCAGCACCACTCCCGGGCCTCAGGGGGAGGGCAGGACCCACGCCTGGCCCGAGCAGCCCGAAGAAATGGCTTCTCCAGGGAGGGGCAGCTGGCGTGCAACTTGGTGGTCTCGTGCGTCTGTGAGGCAAGGCACCGTCTGGGCTCTTGTGGGATTAAGATATGGGGAGAGTCACCTCCCTCCTCAGTGGTAGCAAGCTCTCTGCAGTCTGCATCCGGAGTGATGCCTGCCTGGAAGGGTCAAGGGCTCTGGTGGGGGAATTTGCTGTGTGTCTTTCAAGCTAGGTCGTGGGTAAATATGCCCTAGACCAATGGCGCATGGAGGTGAGGAGACAGGAGGCAAAGCCGCCCAGGTAAACCAGAGGCCAGGGCCGTGCAGGATGGAGCGCACCAGGGGTGGGGAGCCTTGGTGGCCAGGAAGGCTGGCGAGGGAAAGGCAGAGGCCAGAGGGTGAGAGTAAGGGGGGCAGGAGCAGGAAACGCAGGGAGTCTCAGGTGGGTGCAAAAGCCGTGGCCTTGAGGTGGAGAGACTTGAAACCAGGAACAGGAAATGAGAAAGGACGGAGGGGACGGGGCCTCTTTTCCCCAGAAGGAACAATGGTCATTCTTTAATTGAAAGCTGACGTTCCCTGAGAGAGGAAAGGACTCCCAGTGTGGGGGAGGGGGGCCAGGGACAGGAAGGAAGGGGCCCCAAGCCTGCCTGACCCAGAAGAAAGCAAGAGGCCTCTGGAACTCGATCCGGCCCGTCTCCAGCCTGTGAAGGGGATGGGTGAGCTCACACTGATGGCTTTACCGGAGTGTGACTTTCCCAGGCGCCATGGACTTGTCCTCTGCCCCCACTCTCTGCGGCCTCCTCCAGGACCCTGAGCTGCAGGCCATAGCAGACGCTTCCAAGCCACCCGGGGCAAGGGTCTCACAGGCTGCGAGGTTGTGCCGTTGTGTGAGACTTGCCATCTATACACACGGGAAGAAGGATTTCCCAGAAAAAATAGGGGAAGCTGCCAGTACAAACTCACACCAGCCCGCCTCTTCCCAGATAGACGCCTATCTCCAAAACAATCAAAACTGCCTCATTAAATAACACTTGTTCAGTACAAAGGAAGTACAGCATGATGGGATCGCACGCCGCTTCCAAGGAAAACATTCCCGATTGTTCGGCATGCAACAATGAACACAAAAGCTCAATGGCTTTCGCACGGGAGAGCCGCAGCGCTCAGGGCAGGCTCCGCAGAACTCTTGAGTGCCAGTCGTCCAGGGCGTCACCGGGTGGCTCTCCCACGGTCTGCCCCTGGGAGCCTCGCGCTCATCACACGCAGGTCCTCACCAGCTCTGCATGTGGCAACCTGGGCGTTTTACACCTTACCTACCTCCAGTCTCGGCCCCTCGGTCCCCTCGGTGGGAGGCAGGCTCTTTACCCACTGCAATTGGTGGCATCAAGGACCTCATTTGGCAGGAGGGTGGTCACAGGGCCCAGGGCAGCTGAGGGGAGGGTGCAGTCTTCAGTTCTGACCTGAAGAAGGGCTTGGGACCCTCAGTGACAGCAGTCTTGTCATTTGTATAGACTGTGCCCCCGCACCAACCTCGGTTCATATGTTGAGGCTCCAGCCCTCCGTGTGACCATGTTTGGAGACAGGAGCTTTATGAGGGTGGCTAAGGCTAACTGAGGTCATCAGGGTGAGCCCTCATCCAGTAAAGTTGGTGCCCTCTGACACACCTTCTCTCTCTCTCTCTCCACTGTGTGAGGACACGGGGAGAAGGCGACCAGGTGCAGGTCAGGAAGAGTCCTTACCAGGGGCCCAATTAGCTGGCACCTTGATCTTGGGCTTCCAGCTTCTAGACGGTGAGAAAGACATTCTTGTTGTTTAAACCACCTGGCTTGGAATTGATTTGTTTAGCAGCCTTAGTCCATTTTCTGTTGCTTCTATTGAAATACCTGAAACTGGTTAATTTGTAAAGTAAGGGAATTTATTTTTTACAGTTCAGGAGGCTGGGGAGTCCACTGTCAAGGGGCATATCTGGGGAAAAACCTTCTCTGCAGCATCCCAAGGCAGAGCGGCTTCCCACAGTGAGGGGCTGAGCGGGCAGCTCAGGTCTCTCTTCTGCTTCTTATAAAAGTTCCTCTTCCATGATAACCCATGAACCCATTAATCCACAAATGGATTAATCCATTTATGAGGGCAGTGCTCTCATGACCCAATCACCTCTTACAGGCCCCACCTCTCAATACTGCCATACTGGGGACTCAGTTTCAACATGAGTTTCAGAGGGTCTGTGCATTCAAACCACAGAGCAGTCTGAGAAGACTAACACATCATCCAGTGACAAATCTGAACGCCAAGAAAAGACAGGAAGTCTCAGTGGACAAGAGGACCCTAAGGGACATCTCAGATGTCTGCCTCTCCGTCTGTGACGGTTGCCCTCCCAGGGCCCCACCCAACTCTCCCCTGGGGACCTGGCCAGCGAATTCGCTTGGCGTGTGTGTATATGTGACAACTTTTATATTTTGTTTGCTGTAATGGAGGAATAGAAGCTCAAGGACATCCACACCCACCTTTAAGCCTTCACTTTGTCTCTTTTTGGAGACAAAGTCTCTCTCTGTTGCCCAGGCTGGAGTGCAGTGGCGCGATCTCGGCTCACTGAAACCTCCACCTCCCAGGTTCAAGCTATTCTCCTGCCTCAGCCTCCGAGGAGCTGGGATTATATGCACTCGCCACCACTATGCCGGCTCATTTTTGTATCTTCAGTAGAGATGGGGTTTCACCATGTTGACCAGGTTGGTCTTGAACTCCTGACCTCAGGTGATCCACCTGCCTCGGCCTCCCAAAGTGCTGGGATTATAAGTATGAGCCACCATGCCCAGCCCGGCCACTCTGTCTTTTTGTGGAGTACCCTTCACCGGTGGCTAAAGTCAGGCGTGGCCCCACCCTGGGCCATGTCATGTGCAACCCTGGGAATCTTCTGGCAGGCAGTAAACAGCAGGGAAGGGATAAATTCTTAATAAACTGAATCCGGTTTTCGTGCAAATGCACCTGCTATTACAGAGCCAGAGTGTAAGAACTACAGAATATTTATGACAGAGAGAAGCAGGCCTGTTTGGAAACAGACGTTTTATTAGGTTCCCGTGAGGCACCAGCTGCTCTTTCAACATTTCTATTTCGGGGCTTTATGTAGAAAAGTGATCGCTCTATAAATAGCAGGGCAAACAAAGTTAGGAAGGTGGCTGTTGACACGGGGGAGGCTGAGGCCCAGAGCCAGAGGACACCATGTGGCTCCTTCCCCCGGCCTTTCGGGGTGTCCAGGCTAGACTGTCCCTGGAGTGATCGGCCGTGGTGACTCAGGAGTTCCGAGCTCTTCTTTCAGCCCCTCCCAGCCTGCCTCTGTCCGCCTCCATTCTCCTTAGCTTTTTATCTTTACATTTCTTTCTTTGCTTTCTTATTTTGCAAAAAAATTCACACCTTGGAAAAGTTGCAAGAATAGTAAAAGGCCCACCTGTGTATCTTTCCTGTGAGTTTACAAATGAGTGTTTTGCTTCCTCTCTCTAGATATAGATATCATTCCTATTTTTTGCTGAAAAGTTTGAGATATGATGGCTCTTCACCCTTAAATACTTCAGCAGCGCCTAGGAATAAGGACTTTCTCTTACATAACCACATCCAATCTTGTTATCTAACGTAAATTCCGGATTCACATTTCACCAAATGTCCCAATGCTGGTCACCTGGAACAGCTCTATGGGCTTCCTTGAGACGGCACGGTGTTGATATTGGATCAGTTAGTCTCTGACCAAGAAAAGCAGAATGGTCACGAAGCTGAAGGAATAAGAGATTGACTAGAGGGTGCATCCTTGCCCCATCATGGGAGGAGCTGGGAAGTGAAGTCTGGGAGGGCACTGTGCGGGGTCAGAGGCAAGCGCACACTTGGGACCACCCGGGGGAGCTGGCGAAGACATCTGTGGGGGCTGTTGCCTTTGATCCAGGTGTTTGACCTGTATATAGGTCAGCAGGGCGAGTTGTGAGGAGGAGGGAACAGGGGAAAGTGGCACCTGCGGGGACACAGTGGCCATCTCTGTCCCCACCACACTGGTCCACACTGGTGGCCTCCACCACAGAGCTGCACCTGAACCTGGTCCAGCACTTGGACTGAACCAGGTGCAGGTGTGACTGAAGCTGAAGTTGAGAATGAGTGGAAGCCAGAGGTGACACCAGGCCAGCTGTGGCTGATGGCATGGAGGTGACTCAGCGGACAGTGGCGGTTCGTAAGAGTTAGCGAGCCCCTCCAGAAAGCCCCTGCACCTCTGCCTCCCAGCTCCTGTGCATATTTCCCCCTCAGCCAGTCCTAGCCATTTGTCCTCTTGTGAGAATGAGTCTGCTAAGTGCAGGATGAGTGGACATCCTTGTGTTCCCTTCAAGTCTAAGCTCGCTCCCTGGCCAGGCAGAGCCCCAGCCATGTGCCCAGGGCACCTCACACTGCCCTGATCACGCATCCTTCACCTTTTTCGCAGCTGCTAGTTCTCTGTGGGATCGTGAGCATTCCCCAGGAGCCAGGGCCCAGCCTGTCCTGTTTCCAGCTGGGTCTCCGGATCTAGCTCCAGTGGCGCTGCAGAGTCCTCACTCACAAAATAATTGACAAATGAAGGGAAGGACCTGGGTCTGCTTTTCTGAAAAGCATCGTAAGGCCGCTTGGGTGATGACTGGTACTTTCTGGTTCTGACGATGAGGAATGGCTTTGTAGATGGGTTCTCGTGGATGAGACCTGCCCAGAGCTAACCACCTTCAGTGGTGACTGTCTTGGGACAGAATTGTTGTAAGGAGGCAAGGTGGGGCAGGTGGGGGGCCTTCAATTCCATAGGCCAATCACTACTGGGGGACAGTCTAGCCTGGACACTTCTGAAGGAGGCAAGATGGGGGAAGTGGGGGTGGGGGTGGGTCCTCAATTCCAAGATACAAAAGGCCCAATGTAAGTATGGCTTAAACAAGATGAGAGTTTATTTCTCTCACATAAACCAAGTCCAGAAGGAAGTGATCTGCTAAGTCCCCAGGGGCCCGGAGTCCCCAGATTCACAGCTCTGTCCTCCTTAAAGAACCTGTCATCCTTCTTCCTCATGGTCGGAGATGGTGACACGCACATTTCAGGCAGCAGGAAGGAAGGGGGACAAAGAAGAAATGCCGAGCGCACCACAGGACACTTCGGCTTCCTTCCCGCTCCCTAGCCCTTGTTCACATGGCCACATCTGGTGGCAAAGGAGGCTAAGAAGGCGGTGTTGATTCTGGGAGGCCAAATGCTCAGGTAGACATGCTGCTGCCACGGAGGAACAACAGAACGGCGTTGGCAGGCACCAGCAGGCAGTGCCCAGCTGTGTTTTGGAGAAGGCACCATGCCTTCCTTCTCACTCCCTTTTTCGTATGCAGAATGGGCAAGAGATCGGAGGCCCTTAGCCCTGTGTTCTCACGCCAAGGCAGCGAGGACGATCAACTTCAGCTTTTCCTAGAAATGGGGCAAGTTGGTAGCCTTGTGTTGCAATTGGACTATTTGTACTGAAAGGCATGAGGTTGTCCATAACACAAATATCGACGAGGAGGGAGTGGTTGGCACCTAAATGTATTGGAAAGAAAACAAAACAAAAACCCAACTTCCCAAAAGCTAAGGGAAGTTTATTATGATTCAAAGGCCATGGTGAGAAGACAGAGAAGCCTGGGTTTGTACGCAGGGCCGTGGGTTCACCATGGCCGCTATGTGGCCGCTTTTGCTGCATTGCAATTGAAGAGTACTTTTACTGTAGGGTGGGAATCTTAAATCTCCTTTCCAAAGCATGGGTCTCCCGAGAGTGTGTGAAAGGCAGGGAACTGCTCCCCAGAAGGCA
Organism: Callithrix jacchus; assembly: GCF_049354715.1. NCBI lineage: Eukaryota > Metazoa > Chordata > Mammalia > Primates > Cebidae > Callithrix > Callithrix jacchus. The sequence continues at coordinate 50,317,980 of NC_133520.1, forward strand.
GACTGGAAGCTGCTTGTAACAGAGTTTACTTTGTTTGATTAAGAAATGCTCAGCCAAAGGTTTCTTCCTGTTCTCGTGCTTTTGGACTCCAGAATGTAGAGAGCGAGTTTGCCTCTGAAGAGGACATCCAGTGGCATGTGAACAAGGGATCCTCCCTGAGGCTTATCCCTTTCCTGCCCTCTGGGGTGGGGGGTGATGGCTTTGGGGCCCAGGTGAATCACCCTAAATTCCAAGTGGTCAGCGAGGGTGGGGAAGGTGGTGTGGGAGAAGACAATGCTGTTTGGCAGAGGAGGTGCAGCGTGCCGTTGCCTCAGCCGAATTCCACTTGAAAATTGAAATGCTGATCCTGGGGGCCTGGGCTGTTTTTATTTCTGCCATTGCCACTGTTGCCTGGGAGCTGGCATACACAACTGTGTGCCATTGCGCTGGGCGTTGAAGGGTTGGGCTTATCTTATTCCATTTTCTCTTGCTTCTATCAGAATACCTGAAATTGGGTAACACATACTGCTTTTTTAAAGTAATTTGCTTCTTATAGTTCTGGAGACTGGGAAGTCTCAGGTCCAGGGGCCACATCTGGTGAGGGTAAATAGGCTGCAGAGTCCATGAAGATCTACCAAGATGGCCAGGCATGGTGGCTCACACCTCTAATCCCAGAACTTTGGGAAGTCGAAGCAGGTGGATCACAAGGTCAGAAGATCAACACCACCCTGGCCAACATGGTGAAACCCTGTCTCTACTAAAATTATTTTTTGAATTAGCCAGGAGTGATGGCATGTGCCTGTAATCCCAGCTACTTGGGAGGCTGAGGCAGGAGAATCACTTGAACCCAGGAGGTGGAGGTTGTAGTGAGCCGAGATCACACCACTGCATGCCAGTCTGGTTGACAGAGGGAGACCCCATCTCAAAATATATATATATCTCTACTAAGATTATGTGCACAATGCCAGGTATATGTGTTGTGTGTGCCAGAAAGTGAGAGACTCCCAGTAGCGTTCAAATGGCTCTCAAGAGTCCATGGCCCAAACACAAGGTACGAATCCTTCACGTGTCATTCCTTCACGAGCTAGGCCTGGCTCATCTCATGCATCGTATATCAGAAGTTTTCAAACATTTAACCATGAGCCACAGTAAGAAATAGATTATCTTTTTTCGTTGTTTTCTTGGAGACAGGGTCTCACTCTGTCACCCAAGCTGGAGTATGGTGGTACAGTCATGTTCACTGCAGCCTTAAACCCCTGGGCTCAAGCGATCCTTTTGCCTCAGCCTCCCAAATAGCTAGGGCTGCAGGCAGGCACCACCATGCCCAGCTAATCTTTTAATTTTTTGTAGAGATGGGGTCTTGCTATGTAGCCCAAGCTGGTCTTGAACTCATGGCCTCAAGAATCCTCCTGCCTCAGCCTCCCAAAATGTTGGGATTACAGGCATCAGCCACCACACTTGGCCAGAAACGGATTATATGTAAGACAGAACCAGATTTTCACGAAAGTTCTTATTCTTACTACATCGGATATACTCTGACCCTTCCTCTTCTAGTTATTTTTTTAATGCTGACTGTGATCCATGAGACCGACTTGACAACCCGCCCGCTCATGGATTCCAGCCTGCAGTTTGAAAGGGAGGTTTTGATGCTGTGTTGTCTTTATGATGCCGAGTTATTTGGTGCGATCTTGATTTTTTTGGCCTCACAACTGGATTATGAGTTGCAACTGGATTGTAAGTTCCTTAAGGGCAGGGATGATAATATATACATTTTCAATATTGCTTGTAGCACATAGTAGCCACATTAGCAATGTTCTGATTCACTGAAACAAGAAAATGGCTGGAAGAAAATGTGGGAAAGCCCTGAAAAAAAGGTTCCCTGGGGCAGAACCTGCCGACTATGCAGGGCGATGTAAAAATAATTATTTGATGAATGAGAATTCACTGGTTTGCACTGGGGATGCAATGGGCGGAGTCCGTGCAACCACAGCTTACATGAATCTGTTTTCTAGGACGGGAGATACACAGGCCGGTGTAGTAGGAAATACATTGGCCTATGAATAGCTCGGAAAAAGTAAAGGGTGTACTGTTTCGTGTCTTTTTTAGCCATGGGAGGAAATAAAAACCAAATTATTATTGAAACATAGGTGGTGCTTTAAGAGCTAGAACCAGAAATACCATTTGACCCAGCAGTCCCGTTGCTTACCTTGCTTACCACAAGGTAAGGAAGTCACTTTTTTATTACTAAATCTGTCCATTGGTCTAGAAGAATTTGTTGCTCTCTCCTGTTGGTGCTCTACCAGGCAGAGGACTGGGGGACTGTGTGCCTCCTCCTCTCCAGAGTGTAAGAAACCAGTAGACATGAAAAAAGTCACCGATCCAAATGATGAAGGGTTAAACTGGTGGTGTGCACTCAAAGGGAAACGTTCTGGAAAGGAGACCTCACACTCTAAGGTGAATTCTTTATTCTGACCCAAAGCTAAAGCGCTGATATTGTCTTGGTATAAACAATGCCACAGGAAAGCCGGCGCTGGTCAGCTAGAGGGCCTTTGTCAAGCACAGTCGCTGCTTCTAAGGGTAGAGAGGCTGCCCTGAGCTGGCTTGTGTGGGGGGTGGAGGCCATACTGTATGGGATGTCGCTGTGGCCTCCACCCATCACGGCCCTCAAAGCCCCCACCTTTGAGGGGGAGCACCTTCCCTTTCCTGCACAAATGCCCAGTGATAGTGTTAATGCGCTGGGCTGCTCCTCCTCCTGGCTGCCCCACTGCAACCCTCAATGCCATCACACACAGACCAGAAGGCAAGATCCATCTACAACCTCGTTCTGCTCATCTCCGAAGAGAGAAAACAATTTCTGTCCTTTGTCAGAGGATGAATTGAGACCTGTGTATTCAGGACCCACAGCACAGTATGCACGAAATTAATGGTGGTGGCTAATGCTTTATATTTTATTCCCTTCATTGATGGACTTACGTAATATTCCTGTGTTTGCCTCTCTGGCCTCCCAAAGAGCATAAAGGCTTCGAGGAAAGGAGATAGAGCTAAAAAAGTAAGTCCTTCTATGGTTTGAGTGTTTGTCCCCTCCAAAACTCCTGTTGAAATGTGAGCCTAATGTGGCAGTACTGAGAGGTGGGGCCTTTAAGTGGTGATTGGGCCATGAAGGCACTGCCCTCATGAATGAATTGATCTATTCATGGATTAATGGATTAGTGGGTTATTGGGTTATCACGGGAGTAGAACTGGCAGCTTTTTAAGAAGAGGAAGAGAGACCTGAGCTCGAGTATTCATGGAGCCCCTTACCATGTGATGCCCTGCACACCTCATCCTCTGCAGGGAGTGCCCAACAGCAAGAAGACCCTCACCAGATGTGGCCCCTGGACCTGAGACTTCCCAGTCTCCAGAACTATAAGAGGGGTCTGCACACCCAGAGTGGCTTTGGAAATACAGGAGAAGCGGCCTAGGAGGGTCCTGGGAGGAGACGTGTGACAGCCACAGCAGAGAAGAAGGCCCAGCAAGCTGTGGCGAGGGGCAGAGGACTGTGTATACACACCCAGCCCCACTTGTGTCTGCATTCGGTGGGTTTGACAGCCCCACTCCATAAGCACCTGCTAGGAAGGGCCTTAACCTTAGCCTCATGTTCCCAGCCTGTGTCCTGACTGTGGCTTGCTGTGCTTCTGATGACCCAGCCACTGGGCTTTTGCTAATGGCCTGGCCCTGAGCCCTAGTGCTTGGTGCTGTTCATCGGTTCTGACCACTTGTTTTCCCTGTTTCCCCTGCCCATTGACCCACATTCGCTCTCATACCCTAGAACGAGCTTCTTCCATCCTGTCCATTCTGTCTGGATCACACCTGTCTCCTTCAGGGCCCCGTCTAGCCTGGGCTCCGGTGGCCTCATTTCTGCTGGGTTCTATTGAGTCTGCCAGCAGGAAACAAACCCAGGACCCTCAGGCTGCTTCAGGCTCAGGAACCTGAACTAACGACATCTGTGTCCACTCTCGAGGAGAAGGCAGACAGGAACCTAATGCTCGTTGGCTCTTGATATGCGCTACTATGACTCTGGGTTAGTCAAATTTGTATGTGATTATCTGGGTGAACTCTTTAACTATTTGTTTGTAATACCACTAAGTATTTCCAGATGTCAACACGACATGCAGACCTTGCTGCTGTGAGGGGACATTCAGTGTTGAAACTTGTTTTTTAAATAAGAAAAATCCATACAGGGAAATTAAATCTCCCATCATAAAGATCCTGCATGATTTGCCAACCACAAGAGTTTCTGCCGGGCAGGGAGGCATGTCTCCTCCCAGCACTGATTCCAGCTGCTCAGACTTCAGTGAAGTCACTTGTTAGCTCCAGATACTAGCGTTACCAGAGTCCTATTCAGTGGTTTAGTGATTTGGCACCCAGAGAAAAGCAAAGGCAGTTTCAGAATTCTAGTAACGCCCCCAGATAGAACCAAATAGCAGTCCTGACCTCATGAGGCTCTCGTGAGAATTAAAGGAGATGAGGTGTAGAAAGCACCCAGTACAGCGTCTGGTATCTACCGAGGTCTCTGCCAAAACTGCTGTCCCACTTTTTTTTTTTTTTTTGAGATGGAGTCTCACTCTGTGGCCAGACTGGAGTGCAGTGGTGCAACCTCCACTGCAAACTTTGCCTCCTGGTTCAAGCGATTCTCCTGCCTCCCGAGTAGCTGGGACTACAGGTGTGTGCCACCACACCTGGCTAATTTTTGTATTTTCAGTAGAGACGGGGTTTCACCAGGTTGGCCAGGTTGGTCTTGATCTCTTGTCTTCGTGATCCGCCCACCTCAGCCTCCCAAAGTGCTGGGATTACAGGCATGAGCCACTATGCCCCGCCGACCTCTCTTTTTTTTTTTTTTTTTTTTTTAAGGAAGGCCATGAAATACCAGACCAACAGATTTTCACATTATCTGGGGCAGCGCCGCTGAAGCCTGTGACATGGGTTTTATCAGTAGTTGAGAAATTGATCAAGAAGAGGCTATGCAGGAAAAGAAACAGGTAAAATAAACAGATGTGGAGCTGGAAGACCTCGGTTTGAATCTTAGCTTGGTTTCTTCCTACCTTCTCAGACTCAAGGTGGTTCTTTAAAAAATTATTTTATTTTGCCTGTATTTATCTGGGCAACGGTCTCGTTTTTCCTATGTGAATTTTTCTTTAGGATGGGAAACGGGTCTGATGTTCCAAAGCTCCAAGTTCCAAACACCAGACTATATGGGTGTCCAGGGAGCACTGGAAGCAGTGGCCACAGTGCTGGTCTGGGAAATCCGAGCACCTGATCCACCAGAGGACTTTAGAAATGTACGGTTCTGTACTTAGGAAGCAGCCAGCCTTTTTGGAGTTGGCTGTGCTTTTGGGGGAAAACAGCTGAAAAAATATAAGGGTTAGGCCAGGACCCACACCCAGGCCACCAGGCTAGCCAACCCCAAGGATACACTTGGCCTTGTGTATCCTTTGCTGGAAAATGGGTTCTCAGGGAGGAAGCATGTGGTTGGATGACATTCCTTCTTGTCTCTCCAGGTTGTAGGCTCAACCAGACATTTTTCCACATAGAATGCTAGTTCTTTAAGACAGAGGCTGGGCTGGGCGTGGTGGCTCACGCCTGTAGTTCCAGTGCTTTGGGAGACTGAGGTGGGTGGATCATGAGGTCAAAAGTTCGAGACCAGTCTGGCCAACACCCTGAAACCCTGTCTCTACTAAAAATACAAAAAATTAGTCGGGTATAGTGGCAGACGCCTGTAATCCCGGCTATTTGAGAGGCTGAAGCAGGAGAATGGCTGGAACCGGGGAGGCAGAGGTTGCAGTGAGCCAGGATTGCACCAGTGCCTTCCAGACTGGGTCACAAGAGCAAAAGTCCATCTCAAGAAAAAAAAAAAAAAAAAAAACCATGCAGGCTGGCCGACATGTTTCCTTCCAGTGACAATATTTCCTTATGGTGACATTTTCCTTGATTGGCCCCATGCAGAGTAGGAGGTTGTAGACCAGGAGGACAAAGTTTCTGCTGTGGCACCTGGCATTGTACTTGATGCCTGCAAGGTGCTAGACAATGTTTGTGACAAGGATGCACGTGAAATAGTCACCCCTGAGTGGCTGCAGTAAAGTGGCCCTTGTCATGGTCCTCTTCTGCATTCATTCTTCATGCTGGGTGGCATGAAGAGAGAAACAGAAGCCACTTTTCTTGCCAGGGTCTCAGTACTATTCTGCTGCTCTTATCTTTCAAGTAAGGGAAAACATCTAAGAAACTTATCACCGTATTCATTCTAGAATGTTAGGAATTTAATGCTTCCTTAAATTCCAACTCAAAACAAAGGGTTGGAGAAAAATTTACCAACTAAATGGAGAGCAAGAATAAATAAATAAACAAAAAGCAGGAGTTGCAATTCTCACATTTGATAAACTAGATTTCAAAGCAACAAAGATACAGTGGTAAAAGGATCAATGCAACAATAAGAGATCTTAATACCCAGATACATAAGACCCATAACGAGATTTAGACTCAACGAGACAGAAAATTAATAAGGATATCCAGGACTTCAACTCAGATCCGGAACAAGTAAACTCAATAAATATTTATAGAGTTTTCCATTTTCAATATACAAAATATTGATCGGCCATTATTAATACCCATTTTTAGAATGAAGCAATATTCCTGTTCTCTCTCCCTCTTTTTCTTCCTCTTTTCTCCTCTCCTTCTCTCCTTTTTTTACTTTTCAACATTCTGGTTCCTCACCTCTACTCAATACATTCCTCTGAACACCTGATTCCTTGTGATTCTCCCGTCCCACTGAAACCTCCAAAAAAAAAAAAAAAAAAAAAGAAATATGTACAGCTACTGTGAGTTTCGGCATATAAATACAGATATTCTCCTGCCCAGGTGTTCAACAACCTCTGAAAAAAAAAAAAATTAATGCTTCACCTACTACGCTGAATGGTCTGGGCTGGAGGTTCAGGGCTAAGTGAGCTGGGTATAAATCAGGATTCTGTCCCTTGACAGCCATGAGGCTGTGGGCAATTTACTTCATCTCTCTGAGCCTTAATTTTCTCACCTGAAAGTTGGGGATGCTAATTAATACTCTTCCGTCTCCTTTCCAGGTTTCATAGGATTAAATGAAATTATTAAGACAAAGCTCTTGGCTCAGCGAGGGCACGCGGCCACCATCCCCAGTGCTGGACACTGGAGCTAAGAGCTGGAAAGTCATTGACATGATTTTCTCTTTTGCCTTCCAGAGCCTATAACCTTTATGCCAATTGGCTGGTGCTAGAGTAGAGAAAAAGCTTAGGATTTGCTACAGAAAAAGAGCTCTCCATCATTTAGTTACCTCATTTCAAAACAGGGAGCTGATTGAAGGCAGAGTGAGAGCTTGTATTTTAGACAACAAGGAGAATGCATTCCAGTGATACAATATTTAGCAGGGATGCTAAGCCAGAGCCGGGGGAGTGGTCTTGCCTCAAGAAGGCAATAACAGGATACATTTTCTGCAGAGAATTTTAAAACAAGAATAAAATTAACCAAATATTGAGTTGACTTTTTATTACCACCAAGCCCAGGCAGTGTTAGATAATATCTGTGATAAAGTCATCCTTGTGCAAAAAACTTTTGCTCTAAGTTCTGAACAATTGGTACAGTTACTGTTGAGTTGTAATAAAACAAGTAAGCATCTTAGCAATTTTAAATGTCTTCTTCAATAAAGAATTGTACTCTTTGCAGAAAGTAATTTGGAGAATGCCGGTTGGTTCCCCCAACACGTATCCAGAACCATGTTTCATTTTGGGAGTGACTTCATCATGAACTGGACTCATTCATTCCGACTGTGACTGTAGCTTATGACTTCAGTCCCTGGGTACAACACATTCCTGTAAAAAATTGAAATTATTGTATTCAGTTGTGTATCCATTTTAAAAAGTGTATATCAATTTAATAGAATATTTTTCAATGGCTAATGAAGATAAGGTAGATTTATATAAACTGATACACAGTACAATACAGTACCTATGATACAGTCTCCAATATATAGTGTTAAACGAATTAAGCAACCTGCTGAACATTTAACAATATTTTAAAAGGCGATGTGTGTGCATGTATACGTGTGTAGACATACACACACACAGATGCTTTGTACCTCAACAGAATATTTTCCAAAAGACTTAAAATTTCTGTGGATTCAGAAGGAAGAATGATAGCTTGTAATTGTGAAGGCAAAAACATGAAGTTGAACTACCTCAATTCTGTCATTCCATATCGCTGCTTGAAGATTTTGTTTATGTTAAAAATTTAACACACGGAAGCAGAGTAGGAATTGCAAGGTGTAATATTTGTCTTGGTGAGTACAAATTTTAGTTCATACATAAAATATTTTTCTGTATCTGAATAGTATTTTCAGCACTGGCATTTATTTTTCTTTCCAAATTTCGAATTGTTGATTTTAAAGATACAGGACACATCCAGAAAGTAATGGCCATTACTGATTATCATGTGACCCTCGCACGAATGGTTTTGTAGCACACAGGGGTTGTTAAATGTTCTTCTCTGGGTGTCCGATATGCTATGTGTCACAGACTTTTAATAAAAATTTTAAAAATGCTTTTCAGGCATTCTTTTAATTTTGTCCTCACCAGATTTGCTTGGAGGAACAACTTAATCAACAGTTCGGTCCAACAATTTAATCCAAATCGGTCAACTTTGGGGTCACGCTGGAAGGCTTTGAGTGATTCCAGGAGCACGCACCTTATTAATTCTACCCATGTCACTCTGACTCCTGTTTCCAACAGCAGCAAGGCACTTCCTACTTACCAATACTGTGGTTCCTAGAACAATATCATTTTATTCTGTTTTTTACACATGGGGTCTTGCTATGTTGCCCAGGCTGGGGTGCAGCAGCTACTCACAGGCACGATCCCTTTATTGATGGAATTGGGAGTTTTGACCTGTTCCGTTTCTGACCCAGGGCCTGTTCACCCCACTTAGGGAACCTGGCGGTCCCTGGTTCCCAGGAGGTCACCACAGTGATGCCGATCTTAGTGTGGTCACCTGATCAGCATCAAGTGATCCTCCTGCTTCAGCCTCCAGAATAGCTGGGACTACAGGTGTGCACCCCCATTCCCCAAAAAATCCTTTTATTGTAGAGATAAAAGGCTAAACATATCAATGCTATTGAGGCTGCATCTTGAGCGGCTAGAAGCTTGGCCAAAGGAGCAGGGAACATCACTGCTGGGGGCCCTCTCTGTTCGGGTGAGGGGAGAATCTGAGGGGCCCACCAGGAATTCAAGATCCTGAAGTAGGGCAGGGAGCTCTTCCTTGGTGGGTACAAGAAGAAGAAATCAGGAGTAGAGCCTCTGAGGACCTCTCTCATCTTCCTAAGGTGGATCCTGTTTCTTCAAGTGGGCAAGGCTGTGCTTTGGCCATGAAATTGAAGGCAGAGCCACTTCACACAGTGTACGGCAGGTCGTCCTTCATCCCCTTCCCTTGGTCAGTGCTGCATCTAGGATTTTGAAGGACCTCTCCCACCTCCTTTCTGGAACTGCATTAGGAGAGGCGTCATCTTGTAGCAAGCCTTCCCACCTTATGGGCTGAGGCCTGTGCCAAATGCATTTCGGCTGTGCCAAAATTCTGTGACTCCCACCACCTTGGGGCCAGCAGCAGCCAGGAGTCCTGGGCCGAGCAGCAGCCTCCCATTTACCCTTCCATGCCACAGAAATATTATTTTACACCCGGGCCATTTTGTGTAAAAGGTTGAGAAGAACTACCCCCCAGGGGCAAAGACAGTACTATACCTGCTGTTTGTGAGAAATGAATCTGTTACATGCAGATAAGAAAAAGGTGGTCCGACCTGTTGTATGACGTAGTAAAAATGGTCTTTGGTGGTGCTATTGCTTCCAGATGAATTTGAGTGTTTTGCAGCCCGGCATCTTGGGGGATGTGTGTGGCTGGCTGGAAAATGCATCCCTTTGTGACGTGAAGCTCAGCCGTTGTTCCCCAGCCTGGAGTGTCATATGGCCTTCTGCTACCCCACACACCTCTTCACTTTCTCTTGCTGTGAAGTGTTCACAGATACAGCAGCTCAGTTCCCATGGCGGTTTTTTTCTTCCAGAAACAAAGAAAAGGCCGTGACCTTTGGTGCCCAGTGATGCATGCCATCTAAGGGATATAACAATAAGATGTTTAGGCCCCTGTGTCTGGAGTGATAGCACCCCTGTGTTTGAGGGTGATGGCGGCAGTTTATGGTTATCGTTGAATTCTGACCTATGAATGAAATCCAATTCAGTAACTTCTTTTGGGGGATATCCAGCTGTTGATGAAACCATCCAGACTGCAGCCACAATCTGTTGAGGTGTCACATTCTCTTCCCATGTGTAATGGATAGAAGGGTGGAAGCTACAGTACCTGGGGAGGCTTGTCAAGTGCAGTCGGTCAACAAATGCTGATGGAATGGCTCCCGTGTCAGGCACTGAGCTATGTGCTGCGGACACGAGGCTCGTGAGAAAAGCTCCCACAAAGGCCGAACGAAATTTCTGTGAACAAAAGCTGAAGGTGTTTTGAAGTCATCTAGAGGTGGTTATTCAAAGGATAGTGGATCCTGCCTACCCTCCATGTTCGTAAATGTGTGTGGCCTCATCCTCTTCGTACTGAAGGGCCTGCCTCTAACGTATGCAGAGCCCAGGGCAGGAGTGCAAAGAAAGTCCCTCGTTTGCCCAGATATTCAGAAATCTAAATCAAGCTTACAAAGAGTTAGAAAAAATACAGTGTGTCCTCATACTTAAAAAAATATACGCATAAAGACAAAACTGAAAAATAGATAAAGCTATAGTTTTTACATGACCCAAAGATGGCAGATATAAAAAATGACTGAATCAGTTATTAGCATACATGTTTAAATTTTGTTTTGTTTGAATCACTAACGAAATAAAGACTCATAATTTGTAAAGATCACATATTCACTTCCTTCATGTTCTGCCTTAATGTCATCGTGATCACAGATTCCGTCATTACAATGAACATTTTTACATAATTTTGTTCTATTGATAGCAATGAGCTAAAGGCTTTTAAAATGTAAATGTATTTAAAGTATGCAAAATTTGAATATATTTTCATCAAAAACGAGAAAATACATATGAAAACATCCAAGAGGCATTTTCTCATATCTATTTTCAAAGAAGTTCGTTTTTTCTCGCAGCATTCAGATGAAAAGTCAAAGGCAAAATTACAAATTATAATTAATATGTATAAAAATGGTAAATAAAAATTCTTTAAATAAAACTGAATTTTTAATTGGATTTTCTGTAAACGAAGTGAATCTTATTAAATACTTTTGTAAGTCACACTTCACATTTCTACCATCCAACTTCCAAGCAGCTGCCAACCAAAAGCAGCTCTGTTTTACATCACGCGCGGCGCATGCAGACTGACGTAGATACTGGCTTAAGAATAACGGGAACTGTGAAACGTTGCATGGCATTCCTCAGCTACCATGTGCCATTGTTGCAAATGCCACATTACTTCTTCACTGTCTCGTGGAACAGGAGACAGAGGAGGAAGAGAGGCGGGAAAATGGATGAGCTTCTCCACTGGGAAACGATGATTCCTTATGTAAGAATCTGTTCATTCACGGCATCGGAGGGTAAAGGACATGCGAATTTGTCTTTTCTCTCACCCATGTTAGTCAGCAACTCAAATCATCTCTCACTCCAAAACACTGTCCCCTCCGATATCAGCAGCCACAGTGCAGCGCAAAGACCTTCATGGCACCTGGAGGCGGCGGCTTTTCCTTACCCCTCCCAGCAAAGACATAGGGCAAAAAATATGGGGAAGCCACGGAGAAGGGTTTTCCTGGTTAGTTACAAGAGTGGATGTTTGGGGTTATGAGCATTGGATCCCAAGTGACTGAGGGACTTCCATGAACATTCATGAAATTACTTTTTTTTTTTCATTTGTGATTGTGCTGCTAACTCGGGACGAGTCCCTTTTGCCTGCGTCTCCTGGTGTGCTGACTACTCATACAGAGCAAGACTCCGGTGAAGAATTCCGATTTCGGGGTCCTCTTTTTACCTTCTGGTAGCAGACTTACCCTTGTTCCTCAGGGGTTCTGAAGAGGCTCCCTTCTTGGACAGAAGGGTGCTTTTAAGAGGCGTGGCCGGCTCCATGGGTCATTTCTGTTCTGGTTGCTTCCTGAAGTGGAGCAGAGTTGGAGTAAAGGTGGTGCGGTCAGTTGGCCCAGACAAAGAATATCCTTTTGTAGTTGGCATGAGGTTATAGTACATGAATGCGAACAGCTGAAGTCATCTCTCTGGGAAGCCTCTGCCTAGGCACTGTCTCAGGCTGGGTTGACCTCTGTGGGCTCTGTCTTGGATCTAAGCTGTGTTTGATCTTGTCTTCACTCCCGGTGTTCCTGATCTCACTTCCTATTTGCTGTGCCTTCCCCTAGACCCTGTGCTCTATCAGTTTCCCTCCAACTTCACCTGGATCCTTGATTCTCTCCTGGCTGACTGACTGTGATTCTCTCCTGGCTGGCTGACTGTGATGCTCTCCTGGCTGACTCACTGTGATTCTCTCCCGGCTGACTGATTCTCTCCCGGCTGACTGTGATTCTCTCCCGGCTGACTGTGATTGTATCCCGGCTGACTGTGATTCTCTCCTGGCTGACTGTGATTCTCTCTTGGCTGGCTGTGATTCTCTCCTGGCTGACTGTGATTCTCTCTTGGCTGACTGTGATTCTCTCCTGGCTGGCTGTGATTCTCTCCTGGCTGGCTGTGATTCTCTCTCGGCTGACTGTGATTGTCTCCTGGCTGACTGTGATTGTCTCCTGGCTGACTGTGATTGTCTCCCGGCTGACTGTGGCTGCCCCCGTAGTATTTTTCTTCTTTCCCAAAGACATAGGGCAAAAGGTATAGAGAAGAGGTCTGAGTTTCTTGTTCCAGAGGGTCTGAAAAAGAGACCCAGAATGAGATTGACATTCCCATATAGAATAAGCATACAAAAAAAAATTTTCAAAAAGTTAATGCATGAGTCGATATAAAGCCCATGCAGCATTTTCGTGGGTGTCCATGAAACAGAAGGGTCATCAGGAGGATTTCTACGCCCAGCGTGGCAAGATGAGGGCTGGCCCAGATCACCCTGGCAAAATATCACATTTTGAAAAAGTTGGAAGGCTCTCACAATGAAAACCCCTCACCATAATGACACCCATGAGTCATCGATCCCCTCTATAAATTGAGCTTCAAGCCCAGTGAAATTAGGTATGTCTAAAAACACATTTAGAATGTATTGAAATTGTGCTGTAATGCGATTGTTCTCAAGGATGCCCGTTTCTCTGGTTTCACAGATGTTTAGGTTGGATTGCATTTTGAAACTGCTGTAGCCCAGAAAACATATTCCTGCAGAAACAGCAGGTTCATTTCAATTCAATATTTCACTTTGGACAATTGCTTGACTTCGTTGAGCACCACATGCTGGGACTTGGTCTCCCCAGGACCCACATGCTTCCTTCTCATTAGCATCAGAGGGAGCCTCGGCAGACAGACTGAGGCCAAGGAGAAGCGGACCCCCACGACTCTGCACCGCGGCAGCATGGAGCGTAGCTGAGCAAAGCTGGCGCACGCTAATAGTTGTAAATGGTGTTTTGCGAGCCATATGCTGCCTCTGATTGTATTTACATTGAGACACACAACATCTTGATATCAAACAAGGCAAGACGCAACACTAAATGGTAGGAGATAGCAGCCTCAGTAAACGGCGGCTTCTCCATCATGCGCTGGTGCCCAGGTGTTTAGTCTGGCAGAAATTCAGATCAGAAGGTCATTGCTGGGAAGTGTGACAATGCCATGTGTCCTGGACCGATGGGCTGCTTTGGAATGTAAGAGGAGGCTCTCTCTGCACCCCAAAGCAGAAAAAGATTCAGGATTCTGCTGCCTGGCTGATTTTTTCCTCTAGGAACTGTTTGAAGCCCTTGGGCTGAGCCCAATGTGAATCCAATTTACCCTTAAGGGCTTTTCTGATTATGGACCTTAGGAAGCTGAAACTCTGGGCGTGGGGGTGGGAGAGACTTCAGAGGCTTATCTGTGAAAAGATGTGGCTGAGACGGTGCAACCCAGTGGCAGGCCTGGAGGCCAGGCAGTGTCTGTGCGGGGCTGGTTCCTGTTTTCCCAGTGGGGTAGGTTCTCATCCTGCAGTCGTGCTGGGCTCGGGGGTGCTGGTGTGACTGTTTGCATGTGGCTCTTCCTGAATCTGTGTTTTGTGACTCTGGGAGGCACAAACTCCCCAGGTACAAGTTATGTGGAACTGAGGCTCCAGCTCAGGTTACCTGTGGCACAGGTGTCTCGGAAAGCCCTCCTTCTGGGCTGAAGGCAGCCCCTCCTGCCCCAGCAAGTGGAGCAAGTGAGAAAGGATAGAGGTTTTTTACTGTGTCTTGGTTACATCAACCTCAAAATCATGGTGATTGGGGAGCAGCCCTGCCCTTGCTAAACTCATTGGGAAGGTGTTAGGGTGTTGGAAATGTTCTTTCTTGTTCAGAGAGAATATTAAGGCAGAAGGGGAATGTCAGCAGGTGACCTGTCAGAGGAGTGGACCTTCCTGTTTGTGCTGGCTGTCACTGGACAGACACATGGTGGCTGTCTCATGAGTCTAACCAGGGAGCTGGGATTATAAGCACGTGCCACCATGCCCAGCTACTCAGGAGGCTGAGGCAGAAGAAGCGCTTGAACCTGGCAGGCGGAGGTTGCAGTGAACGGAGATCGCAACACTGTACTCCAGTCTGGGTGACAGAGCAAAACTCCGTCTCAAAAAAAAAAAAATCTCGGCTCCTCTAGTCATGAGCTGTGCAGTGTTGGGCAGGTTACTGATCTCCTGAGCCCCAGCATTTTAGTCTGAAGCAGAGATACGAATTCCTACTTGGCAAGGGGGTTGTAAATATCCAAGGCAGCAAAGTATCTGGCACATGGGAGGCATTCCATAATAATATCCTTGTTCTTCAGAGCAATGTTCCCATGCCTTAGATCACTTACTTTAGATAATTAGACAGGTGGTTCTCAAAGTGTGGCCCTTGGGCCAGCATCATCAGCATCACCTGGGAATTCAGAGATGCAAATTCTTCACCCAATACCTACCGAATCCGAGACCCTGGGGCTGGGGCCCACAACGTGTATTTTCAGAAGCCTGCCAGGGGGTTCTGATGCATGATTAAGTCAAAGAACCTCTGAACTAATTAGAAATTTTTTCCAGAACCACATCTTCCAAGGTGGTTTCTTTTGCCTGATTAGGCTCGCTCGCCCCTGCGTAATGTGTGGGAGGGCTTACAAACAAGGCAACGAGGTCGGAGTCAATTCTTCTCAGCTGGGACTGGGGAGCATTTGTTTGCCTGAATTCGAGAGAAAGGGCTCCGGGACCCGTTGAGCCCCATCTTCCTGGAATAGACAAGGCCTCCATCAGTGTTCTAGGTATTGCTTCTCACCCACCCTCTGGAAGGACTGTCGTTCCTCCCTCACTGGGGTGTGTACAGATCCTGTGCTGATCAGTCTGTCCTCCTCCACCCCATCAGAGGTACCTTCTCTCACCTTGGCTTCGCTTCACGCGGAGGGGCTGGCCAGAGCCTGGGTGATGGATGTGAATGCAATTTTCCAGGTACGCTGTGGGAATGTATTCTGTAAACGGATACTGCCAACCCGTCAGTTCTTTGCCTGAAGCCCAGACAGCGTTATTAGTACCGTATGGAGACTCTAATTTTAGGGGAAAACCTGATACCATGGTGTTGCCGTGCTCTGTCAAGCAGCCTTGCACAGCGCATGCTGATGTCTTTCATCTGGCTTGTTACCATTCTGATGCTGAATTATCGAATGGGCTACATCCAGGCAACTCACACCAATAGCATTCAACGTTGAGTTCTGTGACTAGACATTATTCCCGAGGCTTCCTAGGTGGCAGCCACTCCACAGGGAGCTGCGGGGTGGTTCGCATCTGGGACCGCCTCTGTTCTGAAAATAGACCATTTCAAACACTGACCCAGAGTTTTGCAAATATCCAGATGTCACAGCTGAACTCAACGCTGGTGTGAATTGTGTGGTGTGGAGCTCTCAAAGATTTGTGTTCTTTTCAGAGGTAGTGTGGTTTTGGATAGAGGCAGATCTAGGGCTGAGTCTGATTCTCCACTCACTGGCTGTGTGAGCTGGGGAAAGTTATGTGACATCTCTGAACCTCATTTCCCTTTTCCCTCAAGTGGGATAAAAACTCCTGCAGAGCTCTTAGGAAAGTTACAGGAGATGCGATCTTGGGGCGTCTGGCCCTTGGTAGGCAATCCATAAGCTGTAGGTATTCTTGTTTTGGGGTTGCCTCTGGGCAAGGCATTGGGAAGATAACAAATCTTATCTGTGGAAAACTAACTTTGGAGGAAAATTCAAAATTATGTTTTAATGGAGGAAAATTAAAAACAATTTCAGAACTAGAAAGCAGAGGGTCCTTCCAGCAATGTTCCGGTTTGTTGTTTCAACATCCATCTCAAGGTTACCTCCTGGTCCGTCCCACAGGACACTCCTTCTGGACAGGAGGTGAGAGACGGTGTACCCTGCAACTGTGCCCTTGAGCCACTGTCCAGCCTGACAGCCAACGGTGGAGCTGTCTCAAGATGCTGTGATCTGGGCTGCACGTTGTAACCTAGGAGACATTTGCCTGGAATCAGTTGACTGACAGCAGCACCGAAAGCTTTGGCTAGCTGAGCAAAGAGTTAGAAGAATGGGTTCTTTTTTCCTGTGATCTCATAGGTTTGGTCACTTGAACGCTTTGTGATCGATGTAGCTGTCCAGGTGAGAGGGCCGGGTGAGAACATGTCTGCAGCGCCCTGTGGGCGGTCCAGGAAGCAGAGCACGGCGGCTGCAAGGGCATGGCTCAGGCACGGGCCTGGCTGGGGACGGGCACAGGAAGCCCAGCAGTCCCAGATGTCCACGACTCCTGAGTGTGCACGGCAGATCAGGTACTCTGAATGCAGAGTTCGTGATGAGGTGAAGTCACATGGGTGATTCCTTTCCTTTGTGAGACAAGATCTCACAGGCTCTTCCCAGGTTGAAGTGCAGTGGTGCAATCATAGCTGCAGCCTTGATCCTCCTGCCTCAGCCTCCAAGTAGCTAAGATTGCAGGCATAGGCCACTATGCTTGGCTAATTTTCATACCATTTTTTTGTAGAGACAAGGTCTCACTATGTTGCCCAGACTGGTCTCAAATTCCTGGGCTCAAATGATTCATTTCTTCAAACTGAACGCTAACACACTAAACACCAACTTCCCTTCCCCACTCCCTATAGCTTCTGCTGACCACCATTTGTTCTATCAAAATTTTGTTAAGACTGGAGGAGCCTTCTAGCAGATAGGAGAGTGTTTCCAGGACCTCCTCCTTCAACAATATATTTAAGAACACTTTCTTTTTTTTTAGACAGAGTTTCACTCTTGTTACCCAGGCTGGAGTTCAATGGCACAATCTTGGCTCATTGCAACCTCTGCTTCCCAGGTTCAAGCGATTCTTCTGCTTCAGCCTCCCAGGTAGCTAGGATTACATGTGCCACCATGCCCAGCTAATTTTGTATCTTTAGTAGACATGAGGATTTTTCCATGTTGGTCAGGCTGGTCTTGAACCTCTGACCTTAGGTGATCCTCCTGGCTCACTCTCCCAAAGTCCTGGGATTATAGGCATGACCCACTGCTCCTGGCCAAGAACACTTTTTAAAAATCTATAGCACTTTTGTTTCACCTCTCAGATGTAGGCACTAAATAAAGCCATGAACACATGTGGACATATGTGGCCCCTTTGGAATAATTGTACATGCCTTTATATTGCCCTTGCTGAAAAGAGCAATATAATGTTTATAAAAGAACACTTACAAAGAAGAAAGACTTGGACCAAACCACCGTCTTCCTGAGTTGTTGACAGCTGTTATTCAGTGGAAACCTCAGTGGAAACAAAGAAATATTGCAGCATTGTTTGAACATGAACATTTGAAGTGGCCTCCTTCCAAAGCCGGGCTGATTTAGGTACCTGGGATCTGTGGCCAAAGCCTCCTGTACTGTCTTGATTTCTTTCCTATAGCTATTGTTGACGCAGCTGTGGAAAAGTCTGGTATGTATCCTGAATCTGCAATTGCTTCTATTTGCTTGGAGTCAACTATTTCTAGGTTATGCCGCTGAGTCTTCCTGAACTGTGGACTGCTCCATTTACAGGTCTTTTTCTATATTGAGGAAAAGTGAGCTTTTCACGATGGAGGGGACTCACCAGGAGTTCTCAGAATCTTAGGGGCAGTAGTAGCCAACATACAGATTTCAGTGAACAACCTATTGAAATGTGAAGATGGGAGGAATCCAGGGCATTTAAGAGAAAGAAACGGTTGTTGTTGATTTTTTTTTCCGGGAAGGGTGGTACCTCCACATCATCGTTTTTCTTCTTTTAAAAATTTGTGGCAATGCAGCTTGGCCTATTTTGAGACCTGGACGTCCTTTTGTAGACTTACCCACCTAGCTCTGGTGCTGACTCACCGTGGGCCCTGCTGAGTCATTTCACAACTCATCTTTTTTTTTTTTCCTCACCAATAACATGGGGTCCATAATGCCTGCCCTGGTTGTGAGACTCAAATGAGAAAACCTAGTGAAAGTGATTTGAAAATCATCAGGCGTTCTCCACGTGAACTGTGGGGGCCCTTGCAGTGTGCCTCTTAGGGCAGGCATGTCTGAGTGGGTTTGGAGTGGAGGCTCCCAACTGGGTGCCATGGTGGTTAGGGGTGTGTGTTGGGGTGGTGATCTGCTCAGCCCTCTGGCTGTGAGCTGTCTCCTCCATTTATCTCCTATAAATATTATTACCAAGTGGGCCATGACAAATGACAAAAATAGTTCGGAAGCCTGACGGAGAAGGGCTGGCGGGCATTGGTAGGAACAGCTGGAGAGTCTGGGCCAGGGATCCACCACACACTCTTTCCAGTCATCCAGCTCAAATGTCTCTTCCTCCAGGAAGTCTTCCATCAGTCCCTGGGACACCTGGCCTCCACACTGCCCATCCTGCATTGGGATTGTTAGGTATAATAAACCCCAAGTTTCTCTTCAAAGAATCAGTATGTCAGTATGTTCAGCTCTCTTATTCTTTGATTCTCTTTTTTAAAGTTTAACTTCCTTGTAGTTTCAGTAAACAACCTTTTCCACAAGTTCTAATCAGTAGTTCACATCTGTTCCCACAGTCCCCTGCTTCGTCCTGACTCATCCCAGTCACCTGCTCTGGTCACCTGCTCTGACCCCTGCTCATCTGCTCTGACCTGCCGGTAACCATCCTTCCTGCCAAACTACCCATCCCACCATTCCAGCTCATAACCCTGCTCCCTTTAAACTAGCCAGTTGGAATTAGACTAGACTGTGTGGTGTAACCCTAGCCAATGGGGTTAGACCTTTAAAGGCTCCCTTTAAACTAGCCAATTGGAATTAGACTAGACTATGCTGTCTAACCCTAGCCAATAGAAGAATGACACAGCAGTAGGGGTGGCCTCCGTCAGGCATAAGTTCCCCTTCCCCTCCTTGTCCAGGTGTGCACTCGCCATTGTTCCATCTGTGAGCCACACCCTTCTATAGAAGTAAATTGCCTTTCCGAGGAAATTTATATTCGAGTGTTACTTCTTTTGTGGCATTGAAAACTCTACTTATAATAGGATTGCTCATTTAACTGTCTCCCATGTAGACAGTAGATTCCAGGAGGACAAGGACAGTTTGACCACATTAATCCCTGCTCCTGGCACATAGTAGGCCCTAAAATGAAAAAGTGAACACCCTAATAAGCAGCCTCATGGGTATGCAGTCTTTGTACGTATTTTATAACTATGTCCTTTCTTAAGATTAGTTGAAGAAGAAGTTTTGGAAGAAAACTAAAAAATAAAAGTACCATTATTTACAGTCTGGTTTCTCAGAGTGTGACCCAGGAACCAGCAGCAGGGGCATCCCCTGGACATCTGTTATAAATGTCCAATTTCAGGCCCATCTCACATGGACCGAGTCGGAGTCCACTTTTTAGCAAACGACCAGGAGCTGTGTCTGCTCACTGCAGGCTGTGAGGTGCTGGTTTCAGGCATCTCCTGGGCCTTGCGGGTGAGGGAGGGGAAGTCCTGCCCAAGCTTCTACTTCTGGATCTGGGCGCTGCAGAGCTCAGGCTTCTCACCTTGAGGGGAGACCGCCAGCTCTCAGACCTGGAATTTCCCAGCTCTGGAGTGGGGTTACCGCCCAAGGGATGACTTTCTTTAAGGTATCCAGGCAGAGGAACTGAGACATAGCTCAGGGGATGGCTATGGGCTGCTCCTTCACACCCGAGAGAGTTTAAGTCAGTAGCCCAGAAAGCAGGAGCCAGAGCAATGGAGTAAACCATCTGCCCTGGGGCTCTGAGAAAACCAGGGCTCATCTCGCCCTCTAGGAACCCTGGCCGGCTAATACTTTGATCCCTTTTGCTCTTCCCTGATAGAGTTTTTCTGTGTCCTCTATGTGGGGAGGGGTATGAAGAGGCCACTTTGACGTTGATTAGTCTGAACGAGTTCTAGATAAGAAGATTTCCAATCTTTCTCACCAACTCACCCTAGTATCATAGTCCTCCTGGTCTTCCTTATACCCAGCTGCAGTTTATTCTCACTACCTTGTGCAACACTTGTGTTATTTTCCCAGATCAATATTTGACGTTGCACTGTTATCTGACTGTGTACGAGCTCAGTTCTAAACTAGACTACTGGGTTCATGTCCTGGCCCCGTCAGGCATTCATTCAATACATATTTACTGAACATCTACAATGTGCCACGCACTCCACTTCAATGTGCCACGCACTCCACTTCAATGTGCCACGCACTCCACTTCAATGTGCCACGCACTCCACTTCAGCTGGGCACTGAAGAAACAGCGACCAACCTTTGCCCTTGTTCTCGTGGTAGACACTGGCAATAAACAACAAATAAGAAAAAAATAGCATTTATTTCATCAGCTATATGACCCTGTGCTTGCATAACCTCTCGGGGGCCTGATTTTTTTGGTGGATGTAAAATGCCAGACGGTGATAGTATTATCCTGAGAAGGTTGCTGTGAGCATTGAATGTATTAATACATACAGCGTAGGATGATACTTACAAAAAGCCATAGAAAACTGCCTAGCCAAAATGGTCACGGAGTAAGTGTTAAGCACAGTGGTAGCTGCTCGTGGGTATCTCTCCAGCAGCATTCTGAGACTGTTTTGGGCAGGCACAGTTGATTTTTCTCTGGCACCCCAGATCAGCCACGTGCCAGCCTGTGTGACCTCAGTCTTCCCGTTTGATGAGTGGGGATTTAAGTCTCCCTCTTCAGGTGAGGGCTGACAGAGCAGATTGACATGGGTGTGCCTGCTGGGAGGTACTCAGAATGGGAGTCCTGGAGTCTTGTCTTACCCAGCTCTTGGAGGCAGCCTCCTGAAAGGACTACGTGTCTGCTGTTATTTCTGTAATTCCTGATTTATTGCTGCTGCCATGTTTGTTCTTTGAGAGTCCTTCCACTTCAGCTTCATGATGGATAAATCCTTGAAAACAGTCAATTCCTCACACTGAGCAACCTTGGAGCTAAACGCTTTGAATCCATGTTTACTTATGTCATCAAATTGAGTGAAGGAGTGTATAGCTTTCTGTTTTGGGACAAGGACATTGAACCAGCTGGTTCTGACGCAGAAATGGGATGGGTGAGTGGCATCTAATGCCATGTTTAAGTAAGCATGTCTACACAGGGGCCACAGGCTGTCAAGAGAATTTTGTCCTGCAGGTATGGACACACTGGGTGTGTGAGCTCCTGCAGGTTTGGACACACTGGGTGTGTGAGCTCCTGTGGGAGGGCATCAGGCCAGCCCAGCTCGGGGCTCATCTCAGACACACAGGGCCTTCAGACACAGGGACTGAGCTCTGGTTGAGGCTGGGGGCTTGGGAGCCCAGGATGTGTAAGGGAAGGGGGGCTGCCAAGCACTGAGTTTGGGCAAGTGTGGGCTGGCCTGGGCTATGGGGTCCAGAGCTGGGAACCACCATCCCTTTCCTGGGCAAAGGAGGGCCGCAGAGCAAGGGAAGGTCTGCAACATGGAGAGGAGGCTTGGGGCACATCATGGGTCTGGGGAAGGGTCAGGCAAGAGGCTGGTGCAAGGGATAGGAGTGGGTCTGGAGGCACTGTGTGTGTGATTGGAGGAGGGTACAGAGGAAGCCCTCTGTACAGGACAGTGGCAGCACTGATGGTCCCCAGGAAATCACAGGGAGAGACCCAGCCTGGGCAGATGTCAGCAGGAGCTGTGTGAGGATGTGGCGTCCTTGCCAGCCCTCAGGATCCCAGGACTACTGAGGTCCTTGAAAGTGACCTGCAGGTGCAGCCTGTAGCCCCATCCCATGATGCTCAAATTGTGGCCACACTGAACAGTCACAGAGCCTAAGTCTTAATGCTTCTAGGAGCAGAGAAGTTATTACCTCCTAACATAGCCTATTTGATCCATTCTTGATTTTTTTCCACCAGATTTTTTTGAGGCACAACTCATGCACAATGAAATGTGCAAATCTGAAATGTACAGTTCAATAAACTTTCATGATTGCATCCACCTATGCAATCACTTCCCAGATTCAGACAGAGAACATTTCCATCATCCTAGAAAGTCTCTCCATGCAGGCCGGGGCAGAGACTCACGCCTGTAATCCTAGCACTTTGGGAGGCAGAGGCAGGCAGATCACGAGGTCAGGAGTTTGAGACCAGCCTGACCAACATGGTGAAACCCCATCTCCACTAAAAATGCAAAAGTTAGCCAGGCGTGGTGGCACATGCCTGTAATCCCAGCTACTCAGGAGGCTGAAGCAGGAGAATCACTTGAACCCGGCGGAGGTTGCAGTGAGCTGAGACCATGCCATTGCACCCCAGCCTGGGCAATAAAGGAAGACTCCATCTCAAAAAAAAAAAAAAAGTCTCTCCATGTTTTCCTGTACCAATAGCACCCTCCTCACCCTAAGGCTGTCACTCTTCTGACCTTGATTGCCTTGCATTATTTTTGCCTATTTTTGAAAACCGCAGGAATGGAATCATAGAGCAGTCACACCTTCGTGCTCAGCGGATTCCGTCTAGAGCTCTTATCACATTGAGCCTCCTCTGGCCAGCGTGCCTTTGCTCACACCCATCTTCAGTCTTTTCATGGGGAGCCTCCTGCGTGTACCATCTCTCCTCTCCCCTTTCCACCACATCCCTCTAGTCCTTGCTTGTCCTGTCTGACCCTGTGAATATGCCAGCAGTCCTTGTGCCGTGCCGCAGCCTGAGACCGTTCACTGTTGGGGATGCTGATGGCAGCAATGACGCGCCTGATGAGGCTGTGTGCCTTGTGTGCCTGCTGTCCTCAGAGGAAGTGCAGCAGAGCCGACAGAGTCGACTCTTCTCACCCCTCACAAGGGAAAGGCATGGTCTGGGGTTTGGAATAGGCAGGTGACAGATTCACTGGCTGGCAGCTCTGTGACCTTGGAGGAGTCATTTGACTTTCCTGAGCCTCAGTTTTCTCCTTCCCAAAATGCAGGGGTCATTTGGATGAGATGCTCTTCAAAGTCCCTTTTGATCCACAGCCTGATTCTGAGTCTTCCCTAGAAGGTTCACTGATACATCCACCGTGTGTGTATAGTTCTCAAGCAAAAAGTTTCAGCTTTAGGTGTGTATATATAATTCCACCTTGAAGTTTAACATTCCTGCAGTCCTAATTTATTTTATACCCTGTGTTCGAAAAAAGGCATTTAGACTGTGGGAATTCTAGACTGGTGGTGGGCTGACCTCCTTGGATTGATTTTTTTTTCTAGCTGACCTCGGGTGCTTGCCCCTACCCACAGGCAAAGGGCTATCTGGTGGTCTTCTCTATAGAAGGTCTCAGAAACGGATGAAAGGACAGTTTTGTTTGGAGAGTATTTTGATGTCTTGGTTCAGTAGTTTCAGAAAATATGAAGACTCAGAGAAATCTGTATTTTTGGATTTACTTCAAAATGGGGCTTTGGGGTCATGTGGCAGGAAGCAGGTGGTATAAGGACCATGCTACCATCAGCTGCCAACTGTGGGCCAGCCCCTGGCTGCCATGGGTCAGAGTTGCCCATCTGTAAGATGGGTGAATAATCCCTGCTTCACCTTGCAATATTGTCATGAGCATCAGATAAAACGAGGCCCAAGGAAAAGGCATTGTTCCAAGTCATCTTTGGCTGAGTTGGGTAAACTTGGGTTTGGTTAAGGATTAGTTAAGTAATGACTTATTCTGGTTCATGTTGCATGGTTTAGTCAGAGCCCAGGACCTTTAGAGGGTTCTTTTAGTTCCTCTTCTTACGTATCTTCCTTCTCTTCCTTCAGTTCTTTTCTCCCAAGCAGATCTCCTTCCTCTCACCCCTGTGCCACCAGGGGTGCTTTCTGACTAGTATGCTGTGTTAGTCTGTTCTCATACTGTTAATAAAACATACCTGAGGAGAGGTAATTTATAAAGAAAAAGATGTTTAATGGACTCAAAGTTCCACATGGCTGGGGAGGCCTCACAATCATGGCGGAAGCAAAGGAGGAGAAAGGCACATCTTACATGGCGGCAGGCAAGAGAGCTTGTGCAAATGAACTCCCCTTTATAAAACCATCTGATCTCATGAGACTTATTCATTATCATGAGAGCAGCATGGGAAAGACCTAGCCTTATGATTCAATTACCCTCCACTGGGTTCCTCCCACAACACTTGGGAATTATGGGAGCTATAATTCGAGGTTTGTGTGGGGACATAGTCAAACCATATCATATGCCTTCCTCCTTCTTTGCTGTCTTAAACCCACTCATCAGGTCTAGAAAATCCTCCCAAGAGTCTGACCTGGAGCTGACCCTCCGCAGCACTGCATCGCAGGCCTCCAAGGAGGCCATGAGTGGGCCAGGCTTCACAACCAGTACGTGTAAGCTTTTATTACTACTGGCCAGCTTGGGGTATTTAGAACCATGGTATTCTATGGCTAGATGTGACTTAGATTTCTCTTTTTTTAGAGTCAAGGTCTCCCTCTGTTGCCCAGGCTAGAGTGCAGTAGTGTGATCATGGATCACTCTAGCCTTGAACTCCTGGGCTCAGGGGATCCTCCCACCTCAGCTTCCTGAGTAGCTGGGACTATAGGTGCATGCTGCCACAACTGGGTAATTTTTGTTTTTTGTATAGGTGAGGTCTTGCAATGTTGCCCAGGCTGGTCCTAGATTCCGGATTTCAATTGATCTTCCCACCTCGGCTTCCCAAAGTACTCAGATTACAGGCATGAGCCACCACACCCATCTCAATTTTGATTTCTTAATTAAGAGATGAACAAACTGAGGGCAAGAGGCTGAGCCACCTGCCCCAGATCCCCTGGTGAGTTGGTCTCCAGTTTCCCTTTGCTCTTTAGGTCTGCTATCTCTGATTGTACTGCACTTAGTTTATCTGGGTGTACCTTGTCCCACTCATCAGCCTTTGATGAACTGGACTAAGCCTCACAGGGGAACTCAATACTTCTTTTTGATCAGATTAAATGCTCAATGCCTATTTGTTTCATTACATGGACGACATTAGGAACAGATACATCACGCAAGATGTTCTTGCATGTAAGTTACTTGTTACAGGGCCCAGCCTTGGGCCACAGGACGTGGAAACACCCCTCTCCCACTCTTTTTGGCAGTGCCTTCTGCCGTTCTTTGTAACCAAGAAGGTCAAGGCCAAAAGAGTGGTGGAGGCTAAGGGGTTAATCTCCATCCTCAGTCTTATCTCTTTGTTTCCTGTGCACCAGACACCCTTGAAACATTACCTGCAAGTTACTGGAGCTTTAAATCGAAATGTCAACCCTCTCTTCATTTCCACTTACCATGCTTGCCCCCACGGGACAGATTGTACTGCTTTTAAAGTGGGAGATATCCTTTCTCATAACTCTTCTGTGGATGACTTAATCCCTGTAACATCTGCCATGTGGGCCATGGGCTCCTGGGGAATAAGAGCTTGGATCTTACTCTTTCGTTGTGTCATTTGGTTCCCTGCTTCTGAACCTCAGCATCAAAACCCAACCAAAACAAAAGGGAAAATATTTTTCTGAGTTCAGCGTGACCTCAAGGATCTTGATGAATGGGTGGAATTAGATGCCCATGGGTGCTGACAGCTAAATGCATTTCTACAGAGGGGCGAGGGCTGTGGGTAGATGTCACCTTTATGGCAAGAATGAACGTGAAGGGACCTGTTCCTATTTCCAGCGTGGGATCATGTATGTGTTTCTCAGTCGGGTCTATGTGAGGTGGTCAGCTGAGTGCAACAGCTTTCTATGTTTGCTGAGAAGACAGTGTTTGGGGCTCGCTGGGTCCCAGCGTGATGGGGCAAGTATATTGCACAAAACCACATGACTAATTCCTAAGACCAGCCAACTGCATCTTTATGAATCCTGATTTAGACAAGGTGCTGTTCATTTGCTTAAAAAAGATATGAGTCCCAGACCAGGAGGAAACTGTCAAGGTTTATTTCGCAACCTCCTTTAAAAGATCTGGAGTTGCCCTTCAAGGGATAGAGAGGTAATTTATAAGCCTTCCCTTTAATCTAGTTTCCAAATATAGTGGGGCTATCTCACAGTCAAGATTGCCTCACTGCCAAGGTCCACTTGAATTTCAGAACACAGTGCTCTCACCACAGAGGCCCGGGGCACCAGGCAACTCAGGAGAGAAAAACTCCTGTGGCTCCCCGGGGACCCCCAGGCTGCCGTGGGGCCAGGAACATGCAGAGCCCTTGATCTCCTGATATATTTCTCTTTGTCAAAGGGCATCTGGCCAGGCACACTGACTCATGTCTGTAATCCCAGCATTTTACGAGGCTGAGGCGGGTGGATCATGAGGTCAAGAGATCGAAACCATCTTGGCCAACATGGTGAAACCCTGTCTCTACTAAAAATACAAAAATTAGCAGGGCGTGATGTCACGCACCTGTAGTCTCAGCTACTTGGGAGGTTGAGACAGGAGAATTGCTTGAACCAGGGAGGCGGAGGTTGCAGTGGGCCGAGATCGTGCCACTGCACTCCAGCCTGGCAACAGAGTGAGATTTCACCTCAAAAAACAAACAAAAAACCCCAGCAAATCCAAGAAGCCACAGGAAAGAAAAAGGAGGCCCTGCTGTCCCTCACCCAGTCAGTGCCCACCCACCCTGAGCTGGGGCTGGCTGCTGACCTTAGCCATGGGCTCCCTGTACTCCCTGGATGTGTGGCCTTGGGTCCCCTGTGCCATGAAGCTGGTAAGGATGGCAGGTCACCTTCAGGCTCCACCTTCCCACCTATGTCCCACTCAGCCTGTGCTTTTCAGGGGTTCTGTACCATAGACCCCTGGACTGTGGGGGACCCTAGCCAGGGAGCTGTCAGCCTCCTGAGCAGGGCTGACAGCCTCTCTGCTCTCCCTGAAGATGCTGAGTCCGGGTGGGCTGAAATGTCCAGCCTCCCTCTGTTTCTCGGCAGGGCCTGGCTGGGGTTTTGGCCTCCTTTTGCTTTTGACCTATGTGACCCTCTTGAAATAGTTGCCACCCCACCAGACAGCATGTGCATCTGGAGTCCCACCCCCAATCCCCAGCCTCAGAGGGTGTGGGCAGTTTGGGGCATGGAATGGCCAGCTGGTTGTCAGGGATTGCCTGTAAGAGGGGCTGTTGGTCTCTGAAACATGAAAGGGGAGCTGAGGACACCAGCTCAGTCGAGGGATAGTGAAATACAATCCCAGGGGTTGCCTGGCTTACTTGCCTATTTTGAGGGCTGGCCCATCCCTAGCCCGCATGTATGTCCTTGTGGGGCCTGCTGGGTAGTCTTCAGTCTTTCCCATGATCCCCTTGGGCCAGGGGATCCCCGGAAGGCTGATCCAGTTACTCGGATACTTTAGTCGTGCACCTGTGCGTTTCCTTTCTACATTTGAGAGAATTTATTAAATCATTGCTCTATACTAGGCTCTTGGGAAACAGGATAAAAAATAGGTGTGGTCCTGGCCCTGGGAAACCTCACCAGTTAAAGACATGGCAGGCAAGGCGAGAGCTGTATCAGCAAGGAACAACTACAAACATCTCAGGACAGACAGTAACAGACATTGGTTTTGTGGATCTGCAGGTTCCGGCTGTAGGTCCGCGGGGGTTGGCCAGGCTGATCTGACTCCATGGTTGTTCATCCTGGGTCCCAGGCAGGAGACTCTTCTTTTGACGATGGCAGAGATACGAAAGAGCAATGGAAGCACACAAAGCTTGTCAGGCTGAGGCTTGCAGCTGGCACACTAGCCCTCTATCCGCATACCCATGTCCAGTGCAAATTATACAACCAACCCTGCGGCCAAAGGGTAAGGAAGCTCAACCAACCCTGCAGCCAAAGGGTAAGGAAGCTCCTTCTCCTCCGTTGTAAGGCTGAGGGTGCAGGAGGGAAGAGCCAGGCTAATAATCCACCACTCGGGCAGTCACTGCAGGCGTGGGGGCCCCAGGGACCAGGTGCAGACTGCAGGGGGGCATGAAGGAGCCTGGGACATGTGGTTTGGGAAGCTGGGGGCTAGCTCCTTGTGGCAGTAGGACGGGGCCATGGGGAAGGCCACAGGTCAGCACAGGAATGAATCACATTGGCTTCTTGGGCCAGGGAAACCAGGCGCTCCAGCTAGGGTCTATGTAAGTGCTGGTGCTGGCTGCACCAGGACCGTGGCTGGCTGTGTGGAAGGAGGAGAAGGCCCTGTCTTGTCCTGCTCCTGCTCCTGCCCAGGCCAGCCCACTGCCTCTGCCCTGGACAAAGCCAGGTGCTGCAGAGCTCAGCGGTCCATGCGTCCGGAGAGGCCTTGATTTCTTTTGCCAGCCTCTGCCTCTCTGAGTATGGCACGAGAAGCTTCCCCCTCCTCTGCATGTGCGAGGTGGACATGAGTATGAGGTCTCCCCTTTGGGGGCCTGGAGCCACACATCCAGCATTCTCCAGAACATGTTGGTTTCTCTGCCATCCCCTTCATTCAGCACCTGCCCTCCTGATGGGTCTCTCTGATTCCACCCTTGACCCTCCTGCTCAAGTGACTTTCTAAAATATAACTCAGAATGTGTCACTCTCTTCTGAGCGCCCTCTAGGGCTTCCTTTTGCACTAAGGGGGAAAAAAATCACACTCCTTAAGATGGTGTCCAAGGCTCTGCACTGTCAGCCCTTGGTCTCCTCCCCAGCGCAGTTGGTGCCACTGACTTTGTATGCTATGCTCCTGCTACCTCACCTTTCTTCAATACCTCCATGTGACAAGCCCTTGCCACCCTTTCTTGGGGCCTTCTCACCTGTCCCCTTTGCCTGGAGGGCTTTTCCTCCTACCTGCTCCAGTCCCCTTCACCTGCCACCGTCTCATCTTGCTTGATGCAGCTGAAATATTACTCTTCTGGAGAAAAGTCCACAGCCTTCCAGCCTTCCATGAACCATGTCTATAACCACATTTCAGCTGGGCATGGTGGCTCACACCTGTAGTCCCAGCACTTGGGGAGGCTGAGGCTGGCGGATCATGAGGTCAGGAGTTTGAGACCACTCTGGCCGACATGGTGAAATCCTGCCTCTACTGAAAATATAAAAATTAGCTGGGTGTGGTGTAACTGTAATCCCAGTTACTTGGGAGGCTGAGGCAGGAGAATTGCTTGAAGTTGGGAAGTGGAGGTTTCAGTGAGTCGAGATCATGCCACTCACTGCACTCCAGCCTGGCCAACAGAGTAAGACTCCGTCTCAAAAAAACAAAAACAAAAAAACACATTTCTTTTGTTTATAGTTCCTGAACTTTAAAGCACTCATTCCCTTGTTTGTTTGTGTGTGTGTGTGTGTGTGTGTGTGTGTGTGTGTGTGTGTTTGTGTGTGTGTGTGTGTATCTGGTTTGTGCCTCTCTCCTCCTCTGAAGAAAGGGAGCCATGTGGGCCTTCCTCACCACTGTGCTCTCAGAATCTGGTACAGAGCACATACTAGGTGCTTAGTAAATACTGGATGGATGGATGAATGAATGACAGAGTGATGCCATAGCATTGTATGGGACGGAAGCTTTGACTTTTGATTCTGTTCACATTTAACTGGGGCAACCCT
Source organism: Callithrix jacchus (assembly GCF_049354715.1). Lineage (NCBI taxonomy): Eukaryota > Metazoa > Chordata > Mammalia > Primates > Cebidae > Callithrix > Callithrix jacchus. The sequence goes on from NC_133520.1 coordinate 50,348,022, forward strand.
TGAGGATGATACTTTGCCCTTCTCTCTGAAATACTGAATAATCAATCATATGTACCTGGTCAGAAGGCACGTAAGAATTCCAAATTACTCCTGTTCCCTTGACTATGTCCAGTAAGGCAAACAGATCCTTATTTTGTTGTAAGGCAAACAGATCCTGAAGTTGCATTAGAACATGCAAAGATGACATAGGGGGTAAGAAAACTGATTTTAACCTCCTCATGTTCTTCCTCACATGATCCAAGCACATCTGGTGCCCTCCTGTATGTTCTGTCTTTCCTCACTGTTCTGCTTAGCACCTGGATCCCAGGCACAGTGACTCTTGAGCTCCCAGCAAACATGGCTGCCCCCTTGTGATGTCCACAGCTGGCTGTGGAAACAGTAGGAACAACTGTGCAAAGCCCATGGAGAGAGCCAGGACCACAAAGCCTTCTCTCTAAGAGAACTGGTAAGTCCAGCCTCAGGGCTGCTCTGAAGGGCAACAGAGGTGTCAGAAAAGGCTTCCTAGAGGAGCTGGACTTTGGTCAGGGTTTTGAAGGATATATCAAAGTTTTCCAGGCAGAGCGATGGGGAGTGCATCTCAGACAGAAGAACAACACGAAGCAAATGAACAAAATTGTGACAAAATGTGATCAGGAATGACAGGAGCCAAAAGAGACCCAGTGACTTGTTTGAAATGGATGGAGCGTGGTTTGGTGACATTGTAGAGATCAGGTCTCCGTCTAGACAGACGATACCAAAAGTGATTATGGCACTTTCACTATTAGGTGTTATTCTCATTTTACAGATGAGAAGGACTTAAGGGCATTTCAATGTCTTTCCTGATGTCACATAATTAGTTAAGTGGTGGATGCAGATTTCAAGCCTTGAGTCCCTGGTTTTTCCATTCAGCCACGAGGCTTCCGTGGAAGAAACGCTGAGGGTTGACGGCTTGGCAAGGTGAGATTTGGTGTCATGAAATGCAAAATGTGTTCCCTAAGTGGCTCTAGGGTCACCCAGCCTGAGGGCGGGAGGCTGGCAGATTAGTGAGACTTTCATACGGGTAGCACTGGAACGCCATTCCACGTGACATCATGGGGTACGTCAATTAACAAAGAAGCTCCACTCAATAAGTCTGGGAAACATTCAGTTAGACCTCATAGAAGACCCCTCCCTGCAGGACTTCTCAGAGTCTGCGCCTCGCTGATATGGGCTGTGAGTTTCTAAAAGAATGCAGGGTAGAATGCCAGTTCTCAACGTGCAGGCCAGAAGTTTCAAGGGTCCTTGAGACCCTTTGAGGAGGGCCAGTGAAGTCGAGACTACTTTCAGAACAAGACTAAGGCATCATTCAACCCTTACTCTGTCACAAGCACACACTGGGATTTTCTAGAGCCAACATGTTAGTGCAACAGGTTGAAGTCAGGAGCGAAACTCCAGCTCTTAAGCCGAACACTGAGGAGTCGGACCAAAATGTGGGACAATGCCACTCATTTCACTGGTTATTTTTGTTTTGGGAATGGGGTCATTTTCCACAAAAATACAATGTTAGCACGGAGCAAATTTATTATTATTTTTAAATGAATGATTGGATATTTAAAAATTTTTCCAGTTTAATTTGATTGTGACAGGCATAACCCACATAAACAAAAACTCTTTGAAGATTTTGACTTTTTTTTTTTGAGACAGGGTCTTGCTCTGCTGCCCAGGCTGAAGTGCAGTGGTGCAAACATGGCTCTCTTGACTTCCTAGACTCAATGATCCTCCTGCTCAGCCTCTTGAGTAGCTGGGATTATAGGTGCATATCACCACACCCAGCTAATTTATAAATGTTTTTGTAGAGATGGGGCTTGCTAAGTTGCTCAGGCTCAACTCCTGGACTCCAGCCTTGACCTCCGAGGGTGCTGGGACTGCAGGCATGGGTGTCATGAAATGCAAAATGTGTTTCCTAAGTGGCTCTAGGGTCACCCAGCCTGAGGGCGGGAGGCTGGCCTCTGGCCTACTGTTGATACTTTTTAAGGGTGCAAAGGGTTCCTGAAATAAAAAAAGTTTGAGAACCGCGGGGTATGTAGTATTTCTTAAACTTATTTGATCCAGAACTCCCCTCTCCACCCATTTTAGGTCAGATAGCAACTATTAGCGTCTCTTGGCATAGTGTTCCATTTGGGAAGCATTGGAATACATGACCTATGGTGGAGTCAGTCAACCCTGAGTTTATATTGTGGCTCCGTCATTTAGTAGCCGTGTGACTTTGGGCATGTCACGTAACCTTCTGAGTCACGGTTTCCTCATCTGCGTGATGGTGACAATAGTAGTAGTACTAACGTTACTATGCTCTAGGTTTGCTAAGAAGATCACGTGTGATGATAAATGAAAGGTACACAATCCAAACTAGCACTCAATGAATGCCACTTCTACTACTACTCAAAACAATAATATCAGGATATACGATGCTAGGTATATCTTCATTAAAAACAATCACAATAATAAAAGTCTATGGGAAATAGAGGAAGGATTGACTCTGAATGAGAGTCAGAAGACCTTGGTGGTTAGCAGAGATGGCTTCTCTGGGGCCTGGCCTTGATTCTCCCATGAAAGAGCTGGAGGTGGCTTTTCCACAGCTGAGCCAGTGGTCTCCAATGAGGGGGCCTCACGTTATTCTGTGGCTTAAGCAGGATCTAAAATGAGAGTCTTGCTCTGTCTCCCAGGCTGGAGTGCAATGGTGCGATCTCAGGTCACTACAACCTGCACCTCCCAGGTTCGAGCGATGTTCCGGCCTCAGTCTCCCAAGTAGCTGGGAGTACAGGCATGCGCCACTGCGCCTGGCTAAGTTTTTGTATTTTTAGTAGAGACTGGGTTTCACCATGTTGGCCAGGCTGGTCTTGAACTTGTGACTTCAAGTGACCCACCTGCCTTGGCCTCCTGATGTGCTGGGATTGTAGGCATGAGCCACCGCACCTGGTTGAGAGGCTTTTGTATTCTTGTGTAAGCAGCCTCCAGCCGTGGTGGACACTGAGAGTCTCTGTAGGCTGGAGAGTACGGGGCGGGCCCAGGCCTCCCTCAGTAGCACTCTGTCGGATGCGTCAAAAGGAGAGAAAACAACAAAAAAGTTTGCTTTTGTGGGCCACCTTTGTCCTGGACTGAGCAAATGTGTCGCCTCTCCCCTCACCAGCTGCCTCTGGGTAACCACTTCTTTGTCCGATGGAGTGAAACCAAGAGGCATGATTGAGTGTGGCGTATTTATAACCAGGACGTAGGAAAGCATCATGAGTGAAACCAGAGGAAGGAAGCTAGGTAAGGGCCCCAGGGGAACGGCAGAGTTTGTGTGAGTGTGTGAATGTGCGTGTCCGTGCACAATGTTTTTACAGATTTAGGGGGCACAGGTGCAGTTTGGTTGCATGAACACACTGAAGTAGGGGAGTCTCTTTGTTGTGCCCACACCTGAAGAGTGAACGCTGGACCCAACAGGAGACCTTTCCGCCTTCACTGCTCTGCCTTCCACTTCTTGAAGTCTCATGATCTGCTGTGCATGTCCCTCTCTACCTAGCATTTAGCTCCCACTTCTGAGTGAGAACATGCCTGTGTTTCACTTCCTGTTTTGGATACAATTTGATGAAAGCCTTAATTATTTCTAGAAGGAAGCCTGATTCACTAGGTCAAGTTTTAGAGCAGAATCACTTTTTTTTCTTTTGAGACAGTCTCACTCTGTCGCCAGGCTGGAGTACAGTGGTGCGATCGGCTCACTGCGACCTTTGCCTTCCACATCAGAGATTCTCCCTTCCTAGCCTCCAGGGTAGCTGGGATTACAGGCATGCGCCACCACATCCAGCTTTTTTTTTTTTTTTTTTTTTTGCATTTTTTGAAGACATAGTGTTTCTCCATGTTGGTCAGGCCGGCCTCGAACTCCCGACCTCATGTGATCTGCCTGCCTTGGCCTCCCGAATTGCTGGGATCACAGGCATGAGCCACCTTGCCTGGCTGAGGAGTAGAGTTTCTTTCCTTCTTTAGTTTCCTCATCAGTAAAATGGGACAAGGGCTGCTGTCCTTGACATGCCTCTAAGACACACTGTCACGGGAGTAGCCTTATGAGAAACTTCGCACAGGGGAAGTGCTCTGGCAGGCATGTGTTCCCTCTCCAATCCGTAAGAAAAACCATGGAATTGCTGGATGAGAAGGGAAAAGAAATGTCAAAACATCAGCAGTTCACCTATCTGTGTCATCCTGGGCCTTCTTTCAAGTTTCCCTTGCTGGGCTGCGATCACAGCTGAAAACAATCAGCTTCGGTCTGTTGGGCATACAATGTCCTTGGCTGTCACGTGCCTCTCCTCAGCTGGGAGCCACTCCATGGCCTTGGGAGCCACTGCAGGGGCAGCTGTGGGTGCAGGGGGCCATGGCACCTCCCCATTCTGATGTTGGCAGAGGTAAACCTTAGGCTAAATCACTAAACAGGAGAGAAGAAGACAAAAGAAGGTGTTCTCCAGGGCTGCAAACTGAACTTCGTCCTCACGGAGGAAGCCTGGCACCCTCCGATCTTACTTCTGTTCCCATGAAAGCCACATTTCCAGCTGGGTGTGGTGACTCACGCCTGTAATCCCAGCACTTTGGGAGGCTGAGGCAGGAGGATCACAAGGTCAGGAGATCGATACCAGCTGGGCCAACATAGTGAAACCCTGTCTCTACTAAAAACACAAAAATTAGCTGACCGTGGTGGCAGGCACCTGTATTCCCAGCTACTTGGGTGGCTGAGGTGGGAGAATCGCTTGAACCTGGGAGACGGAGGTTGCAGTGAGCCGAGACTGTGCCACTGTACTCCAGCCTGGGCTACAGAGCTAGACACTGTCTCAAAAAAGAAAAAAGCCACATTTCCTTTTATAGAAGTGACATAGAGGATAATGTCCATGCTACATGATGTCCAAAGGGGCTGACCCACCCTGAAACGACCCAGCTTGCCGCATCCTTGCCTAGATGCGGCGTTTGCAGAGGTGTCACTTGGCCTAGAGGTGCAGTGCCCCTGTGTTTTCTCATGCCAGCTGGGACACTTGTTTGAGAATGAATGGAGGCACTATTAAGAATTACTCTGGTTAAGCAGAATAAACTAGGTAAAGGGGACATATGGCCCCCTAGCTAAAGGGCATGAGAGGGTGCTAGAGGACTTAGCAGCTGGTGGTTTCCCATGGAAAGGTGGCCATGCCTCCCAGCCCCACGAGGGTTTAGCACACAGGTGGAAATAGCCCCAGCATCTGGCTGAAAAGGAGTTGGTCAGTGGGGGCACCAGGGGAAGGACAGCAGGCACTTACTCAGTGGGAGGGGCCCATCCTGCAGGCCTGGCTTGGAGACTCAAACTGGAGTTTCCGTTCTGCCTCTCATCTTTCCAGTGTCTCAGGCTTTTCAAAACCGTTTCCCAAGATGCACAATGTTAGAAGAAAATCCCACCTAACCATCCAAGGGTGGCTGGGCCATGCTCTCATTAAAGAGGCAAGGACATTGAGGAGCAGGTGTGCCCAAAGCCATCGGCGTTCAAGAACTGGATTCATTCCTGGTGTTTGGCTCCAGGAGGGGTCTATCCATTCTGCTCCCCACTGGAACAGTGGCTAAGGCCTGAGTGTCTTACAATTCACTTCTGCCTAATTGACCACCCTCAAGAAAGCATGGACAATCAGAAAGGAAGAGCCCCACTGGGCCACGGAACAGAGAAGCCCATGGAGGACAGAGCAGCCATACCAGGGGTCTGAGTGGATGTGGGGCTCAGACTTTGCCTGGACTGCTTTGAGTCCTGATGGTTTTAGAAAACCGGCTGAGATGGGGCTTGGGGCCTGGGGCCTGGGGCTGGACACAGGAAGGAGAATAACTTACTGCCCCCGTGATTTCCTGGGACTGCATTAGGTCCGAGCTGAAAGTGGCCTTGCTGGCAATCCCTTCCAACTCCCTTATTAAAATGATGAGGTGCCAGGCACGGTGGCTCATGCCTGTAATCACAGCACTTTGAAAGGCTGAGGCGGGCAGATCACCTGAGGTCAGGAGTTCAAGACCAGCTTGGCCAACATAGCAAAACCCCATCTCTACTGAAAATACAAAATTAGCTGGGCATGGTGGCAGGCGCCTGTAAACCAAGCTACTTGGGAGGCTGAGGCAGGAGAATCACTTGAACCCGGGAGGCGGAGATTGCATGAGCCAAGATTGCACCACTGCACTCCAGCCTGGGTGACAGAGTAAGACTCTATCTTTAAAAAAGAAAAAAAAAAAAGATGAACTTGGCATTGGTGTGGGAGGAGGAGGAGGTGGCATGTGCCTACACCTTACAGATCACCTCCAGTTCATCCCTTTTAATTTACAAAATACTCTGAGATAGGAAATATAATCTGAGATGAACCCTGTTGCCCTAACTTCCAGGCTAGTGAGTGGGGAGGGAGGATTGGAATTCATTTCTCTAACGCCGAAGCTCCTGCTCTATGGCTCTGTCTCTCCCCAAGGCATTGAGAGATTACAACCCTTGTCCGAAGTCACTTCATCTGGAAGAGGTCAGGATGACTGAAGATACACTGACCCTTGTCTAAGTCTTTCCGGATCAACTTTCATTGTAAATATTTTCTCTCTGATTTTGCAATGCTCGGCAGTTAGTTACCAGGGCTGCAAAGTGAAGATAAGCTTGCAAGAGAGGAACCACCCACCTCACCCAAGTGAACCATAGGCAATTTCGGAATGTCTCTCAGGCTGTCAAAGGCAATTGTCCCAAGAGGTCGACGCCAAGGCTGCTCTGTAGATATGACCAGGGCTCATTTTTTCCATGATCTTAGAGAAACTGGATAGGCCCAAGGCAAATCAGGCCCAGAGAGGAGATGGTGGGACATTATGGCAGGCCCTGAAACCCCAGTGCGTCCCAGCAGAGGCTCGCGGTGGCCTCTGGGGAGGTGGGCAGTGGTGGAGGCCCATGTGAGAGGGTAGCAGCAGCAGGTTAGGCCCTGTGGATGCTCACTTCCTTCCAGAGACCATGCCAAGGTAGGAAGGATCCAGACTTGGGGCAGGAAGGGCCAGGGGAGTGGCTGGCGGATGCTCCCTGGGCAGGGGACCTCATCCACCACTCCCGTGTTGCCCCCTCTTACCTGCTCACTCTGGAGATAGGGAGAATGCAGAGCAGGGGCAACAGGAAGTATATTCCCAAGAAGGCCATGGACCGCCCCCATAGGGAAACATCAGTGCCCACAAGGGGTGCTGGTCTCAGGAGCCTGGATCCACCAGTTATGCAAGTGACGAAGGGAGTATGCCACTGCCATTGGGCCCAGGGCTGGCACAGTAAGAACAAGCAGGCTGTTCTGGAAGAGAGTGGCGCCTCCCCGCGGCCATCCTGCGGGGACTGGCATTTGTGGAGCCCTTTCTCTTGCTTGTTGATCTGCCGCACTGACCAATCCTGGAGAAACAGGTCAACACAGGTGGCCCTCGGGAGCCATGAGCCTCACGTTTGGAACTCTACCCACACAGGGGCAACCTGAGCTCCCGAGCCACAGCCAGCCCCTTTCACCTAGGGCCTCTGATGAGCCGGGCCCCCTGCAAATGACATTCCTGTCTGTGTCCATCTGTGAGCTCCTGAGGTGACCTATGGCCCAGCTGAAAGTGCTTCTTCCACCCCAAGCCACCTTCCTTTCATTTTCATCTTTTCTAAATGATGAACCTTTCAAACATTCCCAAAGAAGAGAGAGTGCACGATGCCCCTGAGCCATGCGTGCCCAGAAGCCATGGCTATCAAGGTCTTAACCACAGTTGCCTCATAGAGCTCTGCCTCTACTTATTTCTTTCTGAGTTGCTGTAATGTTTCACGTCACTTTATTTCTGTATACTAGATTTTGCGTCTCTCAAATATAGGGGCATTTTCAGACATAATGATGTTATGGTCATCAGGTCTAAAAATTGCCAACACTTCCTTGCTATATCATTCAATACTCAGTCCATACTGAAATTTCCCCTCTGACAGTTGATTTTTGGAATCAAGTCTACCATTGGATCTGGCTGAGTTTCTGAAGGAAGGGGATCTACTGTTCTGCAGAATGTCCCCATATGGCTTCTGTCTTCATCCACCACATATGTCCAGCTTGTGGCCCTGACTATAGGTGCCCTCAATTATGCCCACTGTGGAAATGGCCTTTCTGTGCCTTCTGAGGCTTGATTCTTGATGTCATGCATGACGTTTCATCTCTGTGTTCTTTGTGGTTCCCAAGGCAATGCATTGTGTATCCTAAGTGCTTCACTGAGTCTCGGAAACATCCCCGTATTGGAAGGATCATGGAGTGAGTTTTGTCTTTGCCACTCCACTTGCAACCGAAAGTTTGGAGATTTTGAAATAACCCATGACTGGGAGTGACCGTTGGCTTGGAAAGATTTGTACACAGAGCAGAGGGTAGACTAGATGACCCTTAAGACACCATGACTCTGCAGTTCAGGCATGTGGGACCTGGCTGATGACAGACATCGACTTTGTCCTTGTTCCGGGACTTATCAATATTCTTGTGGTTAAATTCCACAAACTGGCATGATCCGAAGAGAGAAATTAGGGCATGGTTTCTTGCCATTACTTTTTACAGCCTGGCAAGGGGCAGGAGGCCACTGTCCCCTTCTGTGGTTGCTGTGTCATTCTATGGGGTTGGGAGCTGGGGCCCGACGCGACGTGTCAGGGCGGTGGAAGCTCCTGCCCCTGCCCTGCTTTCTGACCCAACTCTCTGATCTCACAACCTCTGACCTTGTTTATTTCTAGAGGCATAATCTGTATGCCATTCTGAGTCCGTGCGAAAATGTGGCTTGGATTATGGAATTCAGCTTTATGATCCATTTGTTCAGCAAGCTCTTTGAGAATCTATCTTGTGCCAGGCCCTGCCTAGGTTCTGGGGGTTTAAAAATGGCCAAGACCTGTACGTGGTGACTCATACCTGTAATCCCAGGACTTTGGGAGGCCAAGGGGGGCGAATTACAAGGTCAGGAGTTCGAAACCAGCCTGGCTAACATGGTGAAACCCCGTCTCTACTAAAAATACAAAAAATTAGCTGGGTGTGGTGGTAGCCACCTGTAATCCCAGCTACTTGGGAGGCTGAGAGAGGAGAATTGCTTGAACCCGGGAGCTGAGATCCTGCCACTGCACTCCACCCTGGGTGATAGTACAAGACTCCATCTCAAAAAAAGAAAGAAAAATGGCCAAGACCCACCTTGCTAGCACTGTCTAATGACAGAGACAGACCAACAGTGGCATGACAGAAGCAAGCCTGAATCCTATGGGGAAGTACCCATCTCAGACTGCTGGGGTACAGGAGGGCTTCCTGGAGGAGGCAGCTTCTAAGCTGAGAAAGGGAGGCACAGAAGTTTGCTAGAAGGAGGGGAAGTGGAAGAGGAAAGAACATTGCAGATGTATTCCAAGGAGAGAGAGTAGCATGTGGAAAGGGAGACTGCGTTTACTCTGTGCTTTCAGAGACATGTAATGTAATTCACACTTCACAAATGATTTTTATAAAAAAATAGGCCTCAGGGAGGTTAAATGAGTTGTCCAAGGGGAAGAAGAAAAATTAGAATGATCATCACAGACTCTCTGGACAGCAGCTTGGCACCCTGACCTTATGCTGTGCTGTGTGACATCCACCCTCAATAACTACCTGAAAACACTCATTCAAGTCGGTCACAGAAGGGGCTGGGCCTGGAGTGTTCAGGGTGGATGGGGTTGCTGCATTTATCAGTTTAGGCTCAGAAGGGCAGAAACACCTGGGGCCCTTCACAGCATCCCATGGTTTCCCGGGTGCTGGGGACCAAGGACAACAAACCCCGTCTCCGAGAGCAGGACAGTTTCTCTCCTGATGCAAATATACACTGATGTTGGCTTACTGACAAGGTGGAAATACCACACTGCTGACCAAATACACCTATATGGGAGTTTATAGATCATGTAAAAACCATGATCGCTTATGTCTCTATAGATATATAGTTATTGCTTATTACATATATAGTTATATGTATATAGTTAGTAGTAAATACAGTTAAATTCAACCACCATCTTGAAGACCAAGATTCTTCTCTTCTGCATGTTGGAAAATTTTTTTTTAAAAAGAAAAAAGATTAGAAGTATTCCTTCTAGAGTAATTCCATGAGCTCTGTTAAAACCCTTTGATACTAGGCCAGACACGGTGGCTCATGCCTGTAATCCCAGCACTTTGGGAGGCCGAGGCAGTGGATCACCTGAGGTCAGGAGTTCAAGACCAGCCTGGTCAACATGGCAACATCCTTTCTCTACTAAAAATACAAAAAAAAAAAAAAAATTCAAAATACAAAAAAATGGTGGCGTGTGCCTGTAATCCCAGCTACTCAGGAGGCTGAGGCAGGAGAATCACCTGAACCTAGGAGGCAGAGGTTGCAGTGAGCTGAGATCGTGCCACTGCACTCCAGCCTGGGTGACAGAGTGAAACGCTGTCTCAGTAAATAAATAAGTAAAACCCCTTGATACTGAAGCGACCACCATAGCATCAGGAACTTCTCTTCGAAGACTTCCTTAATTAGAGGAAATCAGGAAATTAAGAATGGCCAGCATCTTTCGCCTGTCAGGTGCCATTTTAGATGCTATTCTGTTGAATTCTCATGGATCCTACCAGATACATCCACTATTAGCCCAGATTTCACATGTGAGGGAGCCAATCTTCTGAGAGGTTCAATCTTCTTAGTGTCACAGAATAAGGAGCAAAACTAGAATTCTGACCCCGAAGCCTGTTCTTCTTCTGCACCACAATAATATTTCCCACATGAGAGGCGGTGCCTAAGACTGAGCTCTCAGGCCAGACTGTCTGGGTTTGAATCTGGGCTGCAGTCATGGCTCACTGTGGCAAGTTATGTTTTTAAATTTTCTGATTTAAGTGACATATAGTAATTGTACATAGTCCTGGGGTACATAGTGATGTTTTGACTCATATACCATACAGCGATTAGATCCGGGTAATATGCATATCCATCATTTCAAACGGTTACCATTTCTTTGTGTTGGGAACATTTGATTCATCGTTTTAGCTGCTGGAGACTATAGTACATATTATTGTGCCCTACAGTCATCCTGCAGTGGGACAGAACACTGAAACTGATCCCTCCTCTCTAGCTGTGCTTTTGCATTCTTTAACCAGTCTCTCCCTAGCCTCCCCTTCCCCTGACCCTTCCCAGTCTCTATGACTTAGCCTTTTGCTGTGCTTTTCCTGGTTGCAAATGGGCTGATGATGGCACCTTTCTCATAGGATTGCTATGAGGATATGAGGATTCGATCCCTACAGAATGCTGGAAACAGTGCTTGGCACCACTAAGCACCTGTGAATGCAAACTGCTATTACAGGGATTTTTGCTTGACATCAAGGTTACCTTTTGTCCTGGCTGATCTCATGTGGGGAGAGGACAGCACGTGGGCACTGGCGGGCAGCGGGAGGCATGGTGACCACGGGAGGATGTACTGGCCCCTGGGCCCAGGGAGAAGTGGAGTCCATGGCTTGGGAAGGTCAGCAGGGCTGGGGAGAAGCAGGATGAGTCCTTCGGGCCACAGCAGAGGAGGCTGATGCTGGGCGGCTGGGGTTTCCAGCTCCAGTGGGTGAGGATGGGGCCCCAGGGAGGCAGGCAGAGGGCACGACACTTAGGGGCAAGGCCAGGCGTGCGTCCAGCTCTGCCACCTGCTAGATGTGCACTTAGGGCAATTTCCTTCAGCCCGGTGGAGTCTCAGTGCTCCTGTCTATTAACTGGGAATAATTCCGCTTTACAGGGTGAAGTACAGACATGAAAAGGGCAATGCCTGGGAAGGTAGAGCATGGTGCGGCGGGGAAGGGCTGCAGTCCAGCCCTGTCCCTGCACCCCAAGATGTCTGCTTCACTCCTGAAGCTCCCTAAGCCTCGCTTGTCTCATCTGTAAGACGGAGACAAAAGTAACACTCTTATTTCATTGTGTGAGTTGCAAATGACAGGCTGTATGTGAAGGCTCCTGGTGCCAAAAATGTTAGCAGCATTCACTGGAAGCAGAGTGGATGCTCACTGAGGGCTGGGAGACTTAGGAGGGAGCTGGACCCCCCAGCATGTTCTGCTAGATGAGCGCAGCCTGGGGAGGGGCTGCTGCCTTTGGAGGATGGCAACCCTGGCATGCAGCTCTGAGGCCGGAGTCTAATGCCCTGCTCAGCAGCCAGGCAAGTCCATTCCACCGCAGGGCCTGGGTTCACCTTGAGGACAGTGAGAGCTCAGCCCTGGCCACGTGGAGGTCAGAGCGTGCAGCTCCTAGGGACAGGGACCTCACCTTCCATCCAAGTTTCCAAACCACGCTGCAATCCAGACATTGCCAAAGCAGCAGGCTTCTCTCCTCCGGGTGACATCCACAGGGCAGATCTGAGCAATACTTATGTCTCCTGGGACCTTCCCAGCCTCGGACAAAATGGCTGTTAGAGGAACAGGGTAATGGTGATATACGTGGGACCTGCCAGTTGGTTAGGCCGGTGGCTTTAATGGCTATTTTGGAGGTGACATTCCATTAGGGGTGATTGGACTTAATTTTCATGACAAGATGACTTAATGTGTCATCATTTTCTTCTAGGCCTGAAGGTCAATGGGAAAACTCCCTTTCCTCCAGGAATTATGCTACAAAAATTTCCATAACACCGTGCCAATTTTGGTCATGCTAGCATATTGAGCTGTAAGGGGTACCCTTCTGCACAAACACGCTGGCTTTTGCAACATGGGCCCCTTGGCTCAGTGACCCTGGAGCCAGATGACTGAGGGTGAAATGTTGACTTCATCACTCCCTGGCTGTGTGGCCTCAGACAATGTACTTAACCTCTCTGTGCCTGAGTCTTCGTTTCCTCATCTACAGAGCTGGGTAATCGTAGTATGGGCTTCTTAGGGCTGTTGTGAGGATGAATTTGGTGTGTGTAAAACCTGGGAGGGGCTGCCGAGGGCTGCTATGATTGAATAGCTGTCTAGGGAAAGGACTGGCATAGGCAGCCATTTGCCAAGCATGTTCAACGGCACTTTTGAATAGATGGTCAGGCTAAGGTGAGGGGTTGAGGCGGAGCAGCGGGAGGTGTGTGTGGAACAGGCTAAGGTGAGGGTTGAGGCAGAGCAGCGGGAGGTGTGTGTGGAATGGCGGGCTGGGGTGGATGGCGGAGGCATAGGAATGCTGGGCTCCTGAGTTGAAAAGGCGCCTTGAATGACATCCCCGCACCCAGAGCACTTCTGCATGGTTCACCAGTGAGAAGGACAACGAGAAAGTAGTATTTTTGGAGGATCTTTGCTGACAGCAGGAATGAAAAGAAATAAATATATATGAGAGCCATTATGAAGGAAGGCCTGCAGGACCTCGCGGCTAATTGGATGTGGGGCTGAGGGAACAGGAGGAGTCTAGGGTGACTTTGAGGTGCAGAGGGAGGTGACTCACAGAAGGTAGTGTCATCACCGGCACGAGAAAGCTACCTGAGGAGCTGGTTTGGAGGGAGGAGGATGGATTCATTGGTTTTAGGCGCATTGCACGGGATACCATAGCCAGGGGCCGGGGTCCAGCCCTCAGGAATTGGGTCAGGGCTGCGATGGAGACTTGGCCACCGTCTGCAGAGATAAGCAGGTGTCTCTGTCCTTGAGAGTGAGTAGAGTGAGGGGAAGCATGGAAGATTGGGGACAGGGACAGGGAACACTGGCAGGGGCAGAAGCTGACAAAGGAAGAGGAGATCTTGAGAAGGCAGAGAGGGTGGGAAGAGAGCGGTGCCTGGAGGAAGCAGGAACGGGTGTCTGTGGGCAGACTCAGGGTAGGTGAGCTGCCAGATGCTGCAGAGGCCAAGGGGGGCCCGCGCAGGCAGGAGCCGCTGGGACCAGCCCTGGGCAGCCTGTGCCGGCACAGCCTCGGTGGACTGTGGGGGGCGTGAGTGCCAGCTGGAAGGCAGGTCTGGGGTGCTGGGTGAGTCAGCAGTGGAACTCAGTTTTAAGAATTTCCACAAAGCACCAGAAGTGGGAAGATGGTGTCTTCTTTTTTCCCTTTTCTTTCTTTCTTTCTATTTTTTAAATCTCCATTGCATTTAGCAGAGACTCGAATAGTGTCTTTTTAAATTTTTTTTGCAACCTCATCTCCCAGGTTCAAGTGATTCTCCTGCCTCAGCCTCCCGAGTAGCTGGGATTACAGGTACCCACCACCACGCCTGGCTAATTTTTGTGTTTTTAGTAGAGACAGGGTTTCATGATGTTGACCAGGCTGGTCTCAAACTCCTGACCTCAGGAAATCCACCCACCTCAACCTCCTAAAGTGTTGGGATTGCAGGCGTGAGCCACCGCTCCCTGACAGATACTGTCTTCTTGAATGCGAAAAATCCCAGCACATCTGGCAGTTAAGAAGTCCAGTTCTTCAACTCACTAAGCTGCCAAACCAGGAATGCAGGGATAAAAGATAAAAAGATGCTGGGTGTTGGGCCTATTGGCTGGCTAAGTTTAGATAACCTGGCCCCAGATTCCCCATCTGTGAAGGCGTGCTCAGGCTGGGTGGCACCTGGGTAATTCTCGTGCTGCCATCTCGGCCCATCAGCCCCTTCACCAAAGCTAGGTGACCTCTGAGTCCCTTCCAGAGATCCCAATCATGGGGCATTACAGCCCCCATCATGAGTGGGTCGTGGGCCTCCCTTGCTCCTAAAAGCCCAGTGCAGTGAAAATAACTAATGATTATTAAAGACTTTTTGGATTGCAGATGACCGACAGGTATATTCCCACGTGAGCTAGTTATTATTATCTTGTTTATACGGTGAAGACATTTGAGGTCCAGAAATATGGCCAACTCACACAGCTAGACTGGAACTTCAGTCCTGACCCCTTACACTCCAAGTGCAAGGCTCTTTCCATTGGGACGTGCTGTTTTAAACTCCGAGTCTAGATTAAAATTCTAATTTGAGTAGTGTGCAGAATTTTGTGTCACTCTTGGGGCTGTTTAGCAAAATCTGTATAGCCCGTGGAGACACTGGCCTCTCCTGAGGGGAAACCTGGCTGGGTTTAACCTTTTCTTTTTCTTCTTCTTTCTTTCCTTTTTTTTTTTTTTTTTTTGAGATGGAATCTCGCTTTGCCACCCAGGCTGGAGTGCAATGGCACACTCTCAGCTCACCGCAACCTCCATCCCCCAGGTTCAAGCGCTTCTCCTGCTTCATCCTCCTGAGTAGCTGAGACTACAGGCACATGGCACCATGCTAGGCTAATTTATTTTGTATTTTTAGTAAAGACGGGGTTTCACCATGTTGGTCAGGCTGGTCTCGAACTCCTGACCTCATGATCTGCCCGCCTCGGCCTCCCAAAGTGCTGGGATTACAGGTGTGAGCCGCCATGCCTGGCCAGTTAAGGTATTTCTAAAGACCATTCATACTTTGAGTATTATACAAAAGTAGATTCATCATCTGGTATTGCTCAGCCTAACCTTTTCTGCTATTGCAGATGGGGAAAGTGAGGTGGTTCCTGCTGACTTTCTGCCACGGCTTCTGAGTCTGACTGCAGGACAGCGGCCATGGTACCTGGGGCTTCCTCCGCTCTTCCGGGTGTCTGTGTTCAGCCGAGGGCAGTGGAGCCCAATAATAGCAGGCTCTGGCTCGAAGTCCCACCCACATAACTTCTGGGAGCCGAGCCCTCTCTCTTCGAGTCGGGCAGGAATGGGTCCTGGGCGCATGCAGAGATTCTCCCTGGTGGCACATGGCTTTCCACGGTGGCTGGGGCTCTGGAACTCATTGCCATGCTGCCTGACTCTCTGCTCTGCTGTCGAGTTCCCAGCTTGCTGATGTAGGTTGACTTTGATGTAACCTCGAGATTAGCCACTGCCACACTGAGGTCTGTCTTCCTGTCTTCCTGCTGTTGACCTCATCTCGTCTAGCGTCCAGCCCCATCTGATGAAGGAAGGGGCAAGTATAGCAGCTCATACCTCGCTACCAAACACAGTGTCTTCCTCCAGTCAATTCTTATTCTTCCCTCAGGGTTACAATTCCAATTTCACTCATGCTATTTCTTGTTTTTGTTTATTTATATCTATTTATTTTTTTGAGACAGAGTCTCTCTCTGTCTCAGGAGGAGTACAGTGGTGTGATCTTGGCTTGCTGCAACCTCCACCTCCTGCCTTCAAGCAATTCTCCTGCCTCAGCCTCCCGAGTAGCTGGGATTACAGGTGCCTGCCACCATGGCCAGCTAATTTTTGTATTTTTAGTAGAGGTGGGATTTCACCATATTGGCCAGGCTGGTCTCGAACTCCTGACCTTGTGATCTGCCCACCTTGGCCTTCCAAAGTGCTGAGATTACAGGCATGAGCCACTGTTCCTGGCCCATTTTACTTTTTTGAGACAGAGTCTTGCTCTGTCACCCAGGCTGGAGTGCAGTGCTGCGATCTCGACTCACTGCAACCTCTGCCTCCCAGGTTCAAGCCATTCTCCTCTTTCAGCCTCCCGGGTAGCTGGGACTATAGGCACCCACCACCACGCCTGGCTAAGTTTTGTATTTTTAGTAGAGACAAGGTTGTTTCACCATGTTGGCCACAGTGGTCTTGAACTCCTGACCTCAGGTGATCCACCCACCTCAGCCTCTCAAAGTGCTGGGATTACAGGCTTAAGCCACCAAGCCCTGCCTCGAGCTATTTCTTTCAAAGCTCCCTGTGCCTTGGCAAAGATCCAGGGGTTGTGTTGAAAGACAATGTGTGTAAAAGTACTGAGCATTGCACCGTAAATTGTCCCTCCCCTCTGGCAATTGGCCTCTGTCTCTATATTAAGCACAAGCATCTCAACAGGCCCTCTGCAGAGGATGGGGCTGAGGACAGGCTAGATGTGTCTTTTTTCCCGTCTTTGTGGTGTTACCTGCTCTACTGCAGAATTGAGCATTGACCCCATTATTCCTGAATGAGTCAGAAGTCTCCGCCTCTCCGCTGAACAGGCTGATGTCTCCCTTGACCCGCACTTGATAGCCGTGCAGTTAAGAAAACACACTCATAGCGATATGGAAGTGCGGGTGTGTAGAGGCCCCGTGCTTTCTGGTGACGCAAACGTCAGCTGTAGCTCGGGGACTTCCTCCTGATAGCACCCGCCATTGTGGCAGGCAGCCTCTGAGATGAGCTCCGATAGCCCTACCTCCTGACATCCATGCTCTCGTGTAGTCTCTTCCCACACTCCACACTGAAGAGGGCTGACTGCCTGACCAATGGGATATTCTGGAGCTGATCGACTCTAACCTCTGAGGCTGGGTTATAGAAGAAGCGGTGCTTTCAGCTGGGCGCGGTGGCTCACGCCTATAATCCCAGCACTTTGGGAGGTCGAGGCAGGCAGATCACCTGAGGTCAGGAGTTTGAGACCAGCCTGGCCTACAAGGTGAAACCCCATCTCTACTAAAAATACAAAAGTTAGCCAGGCGTGGTAGTGGGTGCCTATAAGCTCAGCTTCTCTGGAGGCTGAGGCAGGAGAATCACTTGAACCCAGTGGGTGGAGGTTGCAGCAGGCTGAGATCGTGCCACTGCATTCCAGCTGGGAAAAGAGCGAAACTCCATGTCAAAAAAAGAAAGAAAGAAAAAAAGAAGAAATGGTGCTTCCCTCCTTGTTCTCTTGGAATACTTACTCCAAAAGAGGGGGGATGCTAGCTGCCACCTCATGAGGACATTCAAGCAGCCAAACAAACAGGTCCATGGAGTGAGGGCTAATGGTCCCCACCAACAGCTAGCATTGGTGCAGGCTGTGTGACCATGGGGCCACCTCAGAAGCCAATCTTCCAGCCCCAGTTGTGCCTTCAGATGACAGTAGCCTTGGCTGACGTGATAATGATAGCCTGTGCCAGGAACATCCAGTGAAGTCACTCCCAGATTCCTGACCCACAAAGACTGTGACATAAGGAAGGCTAACATTTTGACTGCTAAGTTTTGGGCTAATTTGTTACACAGCCACTGATAACTGATACACCAATGACAAGGACACAGGGACATCTGACTTGGTCTGGATTCTTGCAAAGTTCACACTTGCCTATGTTTCCAGCTAACTTTGAGTTCTGTCCACCCTGCCTCTCTGTACTGCTTCTGTCAACATGCAGCTGCACTGAGGCATTTGATACCTGGCATTTTACTATCTGGGTCACGGCAGGAACCTCGGGTGCTTTTTTCTAGGCCTGGTAAAGCCAAGCAGCAGATTGGCAGGCAGGCACACATTAGCCCACGGGCTGCTTGAGCCCTGGCCTGCAGATACTCACCTTCTCCTCCTGGGCTTCACTCCATCAACTATGAGAGTCCAGCTCGACACACAGAGCCTGGTCTCACAGTCACTTACAAGGGGCCATGAGTTCCAGGTTTTCAAACCAGAGGAGACGAGGCTGATATATTTTGTCCATCAGAAACAGCTGAGTTCTACCATGCTAGCGGGACTGTGAGGAAGGTATGGTGAGCCTGGCATGCGGCAGGCACTGAATTGGTTGAACAAGTGAATGACCGAAGGGGACTTGGGTCTTGCATTCTCTATCATGCTGCTCAGACAGATGTGGGGCAGAGGTTGTGCTGTGTCTTTCTTTCTTTCTTTCTTTCTCTCTCTCTCTCTTTCCCTCCCTACCTCCTTCCTTCCTTCCTTCCCTTCCTCCCTCCTTCTCTTTCTCTCTTTCTCTCCCTCCCTCCCTCTCTCTTTCTTTCTTTCTTAGACAGGGTCTTGCTGTGTTATACACTCAGGCTGCAGTGCAGTGACATGATCATAGTTTACTACAGCTTCGAACTCCTGAGGGGACAATCCTCCTGGCTCAGCCTCCTGAGTAGCTTGGACTACAGGAATGTGCTGCTGTACCCAGCTAATCTTTTTTGTAAAGATGGTGTCTCATCATGTTGCCCAGGTTGTTCTCAAACTCCTGGCCTTGATCCTCCCACTTTGGCCTCCTAAATTCCTGGGATTACAGGTACGAGCCACTTGCCCAGCCTGGACTCAGTTCTGGAGCTCACACTTTCAGAAAGATATAGGAAAACTGGGGTGGAAGAGTGGGTGTGAATGAGGAGACTGATGGGGCCTTCAGACTCACACAAGCGAATGCAGCTGAGGATGGCCAGTCAGCAGGGGGATTCTCATGGCGAGTCATCAGTGGGTCTTCTTTTGCCACAGGAATCCACCTAGGGGTCCAAAGTATGAAGTGAGTGGGAGGGACTTACAGAGAGACACACGTCAGCTCTGCTTGAAGAAGGATGTCATGGATCTCAGCGGCATGCCCAGGACTCAGCGGTCCTGTCACTGGAGTGGTTCATTCCCAGCCAGGTGGCTGTGGTGGGAGTGTAGGAGATGAGAGGACTACCTGTTTTTTTCCTGGAGAGGTGCGTTTCTCTGGTCTGTGGGCTGTGCTTCTGAATGTCCTGTGGAGGCTGCAGTTCTGCTGCTTCCCTGCCATGGACTGTCGAATGGGCTGAGGGAAGGAAGGTCCTGTTTTCAACTGGCATTTCCAGGATTTCTTTGTGTGTGATCTGGCTACTTTAGACAGCAATGGTGTATTTGCCTTGGCTGAAGGGGGTCCCTCGTCCCTTGAGCAGTTTGGGGAGGGCAGGTAAAATATATCATAGTGCCTTGACGCTCCTGAGAAGCATGTGAGTCACGAGCACCAGGGGACCTGGTGTCTTTTTCTTGGTGTTTGAGCTTGAGAGCCAGACCCAAATAATCGTTCCTTCTGCAGTCCTTAATTGTGGGGAAGAAGTGGCCTTGTAGAAAGCAGCCCTGTGATTCTGGATGTGGAAGGATTCTGGACTTTCTCTTGGGCAAAGGGATTGGAAGGGGACAGGGGACAGAGGGCAAGGGCTCTGCATGATGCCCGGGGAGTAGAGTCCAGCCTCCAGCCTCTTGTCTCCCAGAGCCCTCCCTGTGGTCATGTTGCGGCCTTGAGCCCCGATAGGCCAGTGCTCACTTGGATTCTGCAGCCCAGGCTGGGGCTCGGGCTGGGGCTGGAATCTGTGGCCTCCCGCAATCACAGCAAATGCATTGTCCCCAGTTCACGACAAAAGGCCGGGAATGGAACCTCCCCAGACTGACTCAGCTAGTTCACTTGTTTGGAACCCAGGCTGGTGGGAACCGGATGCTCTGTGGAGGGCTGGCATCCCTCTCCCTGCCCGAGCCCCATGCCGCTCTGTGCTGTCCCTTAAAGTCCTCAACCGTGGAAGGAGCACATTCTTTCCTGGGCAGCTGCTCTGCTAACTTCCAACATGTTGCGCTCTGAGCTCGTAAAATCAGAGGAATCAAAGGGAGAAGCTGTAAGCGCTCAGGCCTGTGGGGACCGGCGGCTTTGGAGACTCCAGTGTGCTTTTTTCTTTCCATATGTGGCAGATGTGCCTGTCTCATCTTGCAGTGCCTTGGCCAGCTTTTGCTTTTCTGCAGAGGAAGGTAAAGCAAAGCTGTGACCAGAGACCCCTGAGACTGGGAAACATTTAAAGCCCGAGGAGAAGGCTGCCCTCCCAGTGGAGATAAAGGAATAGAACAGGAGAGAAGTTGTCCATTTGTAATCCTGGGAAAAGCTCAAAATACGACTGGGAGGTCAGATCGGGTGGGGCCCATCTGCAGCCCTGAAGGCTGGAGGGGAATGTTCTGGCCTGGAAGGCTTCTCTTTTTCAGCTGGTCTCACGAGCTTACTGTCTGTCATTGGATTCGGTTTGTCTAGATGCCCTGACTCAGTTGTCAGTTTGGTTCCAAAGCAGGCGTTGGCTCCTCTTGTTGGAAAAATAGCTGCCCACCTGTCGACCTCATCTTTTACAAACATGCAGGGCCTCCATCCATGTGAGAGATCCCCGTGGGTCTCATGGGCAACACTGGCTGCCCTTGTATCCTCGACCCTGCCCCATCCCTCTGGGGTCCGATTTGGATCTGGAAGAAAGATTTGGCAAATGTGAAAATGATAGGTTTAGCAAGAGCCTGAGGAACTGGTAGGGAAAGGCTTGTTTCGTTCACATTTATTTTTTTGAGCAGATAATTCATTTTCTTTGTTCAAAAATCAAAACTATAAAAACCATGACTTCTACCCCTGCTCCCATTAACCCCAACCCAAGTAACCACTTATATTAATTTCTTGGGTGTTTTTATGATATACAAGCAAATGTGTGTGTATAGCTATGTACATACATATTTTTACTTTTTCTTTCCCCTGTTCACAGAAAAAGAACTGCAACGGCCCTTGAAAGAATGAAAAGATACTCAATCTCACTTAGGTTCAGAGACGCGCAAATTAAAACTGTAATGAAATACCCACGTGGCAAGGCCGACAGAAGTTAGCATTCTGTGCAAACTGGCTTGGACTTTGCTCTTTTCACTTAACTGTGTGTATGTCTTAGACATCTTTCAGATCAGTACATAAAGAACGTCCTCATTCACTTTTATAGCTTTATAGTCGCCTATTTATGGACACGTCATAAATTTATCTAACTGGTTTTCTATTACAGACATTTGATTTGCTTCCAATCTTTTGCTGCTATGAACCGTGCTGAGCTTCCTATGCATGTTGGTACACTGGCACAATAAATTACGCCAAGTGGCATTATTGAGTTAAAGGGTACATGTATTTATAATTGTGGTGAGTGTTTTCAGACACCTTCAACAGGGCTGTACACTGTGCACTGCCGCTAGTAAAGAATGAAAGACTCTTTCTCCATAGCCTTGCCACGCAGGCGTTTCATTGTAGTTTCAATGTGGCCTCCTCTTGTTAAGGTGAGATGGAACACTCACT
The DNA here is from genome assembly GCF_049354715.1 of Callithrix jacchus. Classification (NCBI taxonomy): domain Eukaryota; kingdom Metazoa; phylum Chordata; class Mammalia; order Primates; family Cebidae; genus Callithrix; species Callithrix jacchus. The sequence goes on from NC_133520.1 coordinate 50,369,675, forward strand.
TTAATTCCATTCTTGTGAGAGCCATTTGCCTCCCCTTTTCTATAAGCTCCCTCTTCACCTCCTTTGCCCATCCAAAGAAAAACTGTGTTGTTGACTTTGGTTTTTTTCCTTAACCATGTCTAGTAGCTATTTGTGTGTTAAGGAAACATTGGCTCTCTGGGATATGAGTCACTCCACATTATTGTCTTTAGATTTTGCTCATGTTTTGTGAATGTCTACGTTTTTTAAAAAATTAGGTGGTAGATTATAGTATTTTTTTTTTTTTTGGTATGAATTCTGGATAAAAGGAAGGCCTTCTATACCCCAAAGTTCTAGAGGAATTTGCCCATATTTTCTTCTAGTGCCTCTATGGCTTCTTTTCTTTTCTTTTCTTTTCTTTTGATACAGGATCTTGCTCTATTACCCAGTCTGGAGTGCAGTGGCACAGTCTTGGCTCACTGCAGCCTTGACTTCCTAGGGCTCAGGTGATTCTCCTGCCTCAGCCTCCTGGGTAGCTGAGATTATAGGCATGTGTCATCGTGCATGGTTAATTTTTGTATTTCTTGTAGAGGCAGAGTTTTTCCATGTTGCCCAGGCTGGAAGTTTCAGTTTTTAAATGTTTGTATTTTGACTAGACACGGTGGCTCATGCCTGTAATCCTAGCACTTTGGGGGTGCCGAGGTGGGTGGATCACCTAATGTCAGCAGATCACCTGAGGTCAGGAGTTCAAGACCAGTCTGGGCAACATGGAGAAACCTCATCTCTACTAAAAATACAAAGTTAATCAGCTGTGGTGGTGGGCACCTGTAATCCCAGCTACTTGGGACACTGACACATGAGAATCACTTGAACCTGGGAGGTGGAGGTTGTAGTGAGCTGAGATTGTACCATTGCACTACAGCCTTCTATTTTCTAAAAAAAAAAAAAAAAAAAAAAAAAAAAGTCTGTATCTTTCATCCATTTGGAGTTGACTCTGGGGAAAAATGTGAGGCATGGATTGAACTTAACTCTTTTCCAGTTGTCCTGATACCATTTGCCAATACCATTCCTCTAGTGATTAGAGATGTCACCTTTGTAACTTACTGAATTTCTGATTATAATCGGGTCTCTTTCTGCATTTTCCAGTTTATTCCATTGTTTGGGATGTCTGTCCATTAGTCAGCACTATGCTGTTTTCATTACTGAGACTTTATAATACACTTTGAAATGTGGGATGGCTACTTTTTCTAAATCATTTTCTTTTTATTTCTTGCTGTTTTTACTTTTCCTTTCTTTTTCTATTCTTTATCTGGCTATTCTTATTTATTTATTTGGAAAGGAGAGCTTTATTTCTCATGAAGGTCTGCAGCCTACAGGGTGGCCATTCTGACAGATTGGGAAGCATAGCTTCTGGCCAGAAACCAGAAACAGACACTTTGAGAGTCAGAAGAAGAAGATAGAAATTTATGTTAAATGGGGTTGTCAAGTATACATATTCCATAAGCTGTAGGAAGAAGAGTCATGGATGTTTATAAAAGGAGAAACGTGTGTGTGCAATTGAGCTTCATGCCTCCCTAGAGGACCCATGTTCAAGGCATGACAGTGGCGTTAGCACAATCCAAGGGTGGAGTTTTTGGTAGTCTGAGGTCAAGCGGTGAAGCAGAGGACATGGAAACCCTCTGCACATCCTGCTTAGACTGCCTGGCTCTTCTTGCTTGTTTCGTTTTTCCATATGAACTTGACAGTCAGCTTATCCAGTTTTTTTTTAATGGTTGTTTGTATTGAGGTCCCATAAATAAAATGTATAAATTCTTTTTAGGAGAAGTGACGTGGTAATGAATCTTTCTCTCTGAGAAGGTAGTACGTGTTCTCGTTGGGTCTGTTGTTCCTTTCTATTTTTAAAGGTTTCTCTCTTAGGCATTTTGCATGCATGTTAGTAAGTCTATTTGAAGGCATTTTATTGTGTTGTCATTATAATAACAAACAACTCTTTAAGGATACACCATTTTTCTCCCTCTATTCTCTGCCTGGTTGATATTTGTATACATAATACTGTTGTTATCAATTATGTTAGTGTGTACCATGCTACTTTTTTTTTTTTTTTTTTGAGACGGAGTCTGGCTCTGTTGCCCAGGGTGGAATGTAGTTGGACAATCTCAGCTCACTGCAACCTCTGCCTCCTGGGTTCATGCGATTCTCCTGCCTCAGATCCTGAGTAGCTGGGACACCCACCACCATGCCTGGCTATTTCTTGTATTTTTAATAGAGACAGGGTTTTACCATACTGGTCAGGCTGGTCTCCAACTCCTGACTTCAGATGATCCTCCCACCTCGGCCTCCCAAAGTGCTGGGATTATAGGTATGAGCCACCGCACCCAGCCCATGCTACTTTTTTCAGAAAGTATAATTAATTTAAAGAATACAAATGTTACTTGAGTAAGTATCCAAAATAAATATTTCAGAAATTAGAAGCAGGCCGTCCTAAATAGATTTCGGGAAAACCATAATTGGGGTGGGATGTTTGAGTGCGCCTCTTGAGAATTAGGGGTCCTTCAATACAGTGGAATTTGAGGGACGTAACATAATTTCAGAAACTCATTCTGCACCAAGAATAAAGATGTGTAAGAGCACAAGCGGTTATTGGAAAAGAATTTGTGATGAGCTCATCCGTGGTTGGATTCCTTCGAGTCCTAGAGGACAGAAGTGAGATGCTCCAGGTCCACATTCAGTGGGAAGCAGGGTTCTCGCTGGCTACAAAACCTGCAGCTTCAGAAAGGAGCAGTGCAAGGGGGCACTGGCCACTGAAGGCCATGGGTCCCCAGTTTTGAGCACCCCCCTAAGAGTGAAGCCCCCGACTGCCTCCTCTCTTAGAGCATCGGGGAAAGAAATGGAGATCTAGCATTCATCTGTTCCTTTGGAGGTGGAGAGGAAAATGGAATTCACAGGTGGCCTTCAAGAGCCCCGTGACAGACAGTGAGCCCTTTCAGCTCCATCTCTGGGATCAGTCAAAGGCAGAATGGGCAGGCAGAGCCACAGAGCCCCAGCACCTTTAGAGCCACCAGTATGGTTTCTCCAACCAACAACTTGGGGTTCATCTGGGACTTGGGTATCTTTTAGGGAACAAAGTTTATTTTCTTCTTCATCTTTACCTACTGCAAATGAGAGGAAGGAGGGAGCTGTTACTGCGTGCTGCTGCATTATGCTTAATGCAGGCTGTATGTCCTCAAAACACGCCTCCAAAGCATTCTCTCTACTTTAATGGATGAAGAAATGGAGGCTCAGGAGGGCGATTAACTTTCTGAAGGCCACTTGGCCAGGTATTAGCTGCTGGAGGGTCCAGGGAGGAGGATGGAAGTGGAGCTCTGGACGCCTCCTTCTTGCTTGAATGAAAACAGCTCGGCTTTGTGTATAGGTTTCCCACTGAGCTTTGCTTTGAAGAAAGGGTTCTCCTGGAAAGAGTCTGTGCTCCTAGACAGGTCTCTTCTTCATGTTTCTCATCCCCAGAGATGGGTTTTGAATTTGCAGCACCTCTCCACTCCCGTCCCTACCCCAAACCCCCCTCCCTCCCACCCTGCTCATGCTATAGCCTCCACTTTGCCTAGGGGTCGGAGGCGTCCCAACCCACTGAGGAGCAGTATCAGGTGCTGAAGGGTCACAGGGGACTCAGGGCTGGGAAATACCAATGGCAGCTCCCAGCCAAGCTCTGGTCCTCTCCAACCGATTGCCACAGTTAACTTCAGGCTGGAAGGCTCTGCAGGGGGGAAAATGCTGCCAGCCACCCTCTCCCCACTCCCTCCAGACCGTGACAGAGGGTTCTCCAACCAACCGTGCTGGTTACTCAGCAGTGTCTCTGGTAAGAATTAGAAACTCAGGGATTGCTCCAACCGAGCCGAGGGATGGTAAAGGTACTTGCACTCATTATATTCTCTTCCAGGTTGACTTTTCTTTGGCACTTAATGATGAATAGTCCTTGGTGCTTCTGTGATCTTACTCCAATGTATTAAAAAAAATCCTAGGAATAAGAACTTTTTCTCTTTTAAGAGAATGGGTCCTACTTGTTGCCCAGTCTGGCATGCTGTGGGATGATCACGGCTCGCTGCAACTTCAAACTCCTGGGCTCAGGAGATTCTCCCAACCCAGCCTACCGAGCAGCTGGTACTACAGGCATACTTGGCTAATTTTTCAATTTTTTGTAGAGAGAAGGTTTCACTATGTAACCCAGGCCGGTCTCAAACTTCAGCCCTCAAGCAATCCTCCTACCTTGGCCTCTGAAAATGTGGGATTCTAGGCATGAGCCACCATGCCCGGCATAGAACACTTATCAGCATCTGTATCACTATCCTCCTCGTCCTCTTCCGGCTTCCAAAGTGGACTGCATCTAACATTGATGGCTAAGCCAGCACCATCATTCTTATCACCATGACAACAAACATCATACTGGGTTAAATAATCAGCTTTTATAGGAAGAGCTCCATGCACTAGGCCTGATGCCAAACTTGAGAAAATTCAACTTTAGAGATAGGAAAAAAGGACTATCTAGAGAGGGGAGGTCACTTATTCCACATTTTTTGCAAAGATAAAGGCAAATTCTAGAAAAACAGTGTACTCTGCTCTCCCTGGTGACTGTGCAGTTACAGCTGGTGAAGATCTTACGTCCTGGGCAGAATTCTAAGGCAGGAGGGCTGCATTTTGCAGTCAATGACTGGGCTGCATGTGGACGGGCAGCTGTGTTCAGACCTGAGCCTCTGTGCTTCGTATTCTTGGACTCTTGTCACGGACCAAGGGATGCAAGAACCTCCTAATAGGCCTTGATCTTTCCTCCCTGGGAATAGGCTTAAACATTTGGGGAAAGTAAGGCAACAAAATGAGCAAAGCTAATGCAATGTATCATCTGTTTTTCATCGGGGGAGGGCTTTTATTCAGTGGTCTAAGCATTTTACAAATATTAACTCATTTAATCCTCATAGCAATGCTCCCACTTCAGAATTTGTATTTTCAGATGAGGAAACTAAAGCACATATTGGTGAAATAATGGGACCAAGATCACACATCCAGCCTATTGCAGGGCTGGAGTGGGAGCCCAGGCCATCTGGATTTAGAGCCCACGGTGCACTTATTCTTCTGCAAGTATCTATCTTGTGGTGTGCCCTGGGCTTGGCAGTGCACACCAAAATCCAATCCGATGTGGTCCATGGTCCCTTCCCTCTAGTAGCTTATAGTCTCTGAGAAGCTTGTTTTGAAGGTTTTGCCCTGTAAGGATCTGGGCCTCACCTAGTCTTCAGCCCTCTCTACAAGTACATTGAGCTCACTTAGTTACAAGGATTACAAACAAATACTACGGGATGGGCTTGGTAGTTGTGTCCATTCGGCTGGGCTGTGGTGCCCAGTTGTTCAGTTAAACACTACTGTAGATGTTGCTGTGAACGTGTTTTTAAAGATAACATTCAAATCAGTGGACTTCGACTAAAGCAGACGGCCCTCTGCAATGTGGGTGGGCCTCGTCCAATCAGTTGAAGGTCTTAAGAGGAAGAAAATGATCTCGCCCAAGGAAGAAGGAATTCTGCCTCCAGATGGCCTTCAGACTGGATTGCAGCAGCCATTCTTCCTTGGGTCTCTGGCCTACAGCCTGCCTTGCAGATTTCAAATTTACCATCCTCCGCAATTAATTGAGCCAATTCCCTAAAATAAATCTCACTCGCTCTCTCTATCCATACAATTGGTTCTGTTTCTCTGGACAATACTGACAAATACAAAGGAAAACATTCCATTCTTGAGTCTCACTAAGCAAATTCTTCAGTGGCAAACGACTTCGGTCAACGGGTGGCTAGAATACAAATGCAGACATCTGAGAGCCAGGAACGCTCTTTACACTTTCCGCAATGCCGATGCGCGTTATGTCCTCTCCAAGGTATGCGAGGAATGAGTTGAATCTGAGAAGGCAGAGCTTCCTTTTCCTGCAGTGTCTCAGCGAGGTGTCAGCTCTTACCATCTCAGCTGCAGAGATGGTGCTCCCATCTGCAAGGATGGGCAGGGTCTTCTAGTCCTCTGAGATGAGTGAGCAAAACACAGAAGTGGCGTGGGGGGCCAGCCTGGGCACCGGTTGCTGACCAATGATGCAGGGAATTTGCTGAAAGTACTCTTGGGGACAAGAGCGCCCCTGAGGTACTCCACTGGTGTCTGAGAGGCATAGAGCTCCTGCAGAGAGGAGACTGCGAATGGCATTTGCCGCAATTTACCCACCTCAAAATAGCGACAACACCAGCCTTTGTAAAGCCAATCCAGTGGGGAAAAATCACTTTCACAAAATGGGAACAGCGCCTCTCAGGGCCACAGCACAATGATAAGCACTTGGGTCTTATTCTGGGTGAGAGTCAAAGGAAACCTCAAATGTTCTTCTGAACAAGGCTGTTCCATTTAACGGAACTGCCACTCAGTGAGTCCCGTTGCTCTCCCTGCAGGCCCTTGCTGAGCCTTGGAAGCATCCTCACGGAAGACTTGAATCTTTGCTGATTTAAAGTCTTGGCCAGGAAAAGTCAGGTGGGAACCCATTCGTGAATCAAGCCCACACCTATGAATAGAGTTGGGTTCCCAAGTTCATTTGTAAGTAATGTATTGTGTTGAAACGGATCTGTTACTACCAGCGGCCCTCAGCTGTGTCACTGGTGGAGTGGGGGGCTTGGGGCTGCCTTGGGGCCCAGTCATCACCAAATGTGTTCCTCATTTAATGCCACTTGTCACGCACAGATCATTAAGCCATCAAGTCTTCCCCCAGTCAGAGAGGGTTGGGCCTTCCTGCCTCAGTTGGCTGAACCTGTGAGCTCCTTGAAGGGAGGGCTGTTAGATATTTTACTATCCTCAGATGCCTTGCACAGTTAGGGCTGAGAAGCAGGTCAGTCGATAATATGGGCTTGATTGAATAAAACTCTGCTCTCTGGAAGTCTGTTTTCTTTTGTTTGGTTTTGAGTGGTTAATAGTCTTGGCTTGGGTAGAGTCTTGGCTGTAACTGAGATTCTGTGATCTACTGTGAATTGTAAGGATATACTCTGCAACGGATCATGACGCTTCTGAGGCACAAAGGATATGTGGGTGTCCTTACAGAGTAGTCCAACCCTGTCTCTACCTCGGCCTTAAGCAGTCTAAGGGAGGCTGGTAAGGGGGGCCAGCCACAGTATTTGGGAAATTCTTATTTTGTTTATTTGTTTGAGACAAAGTCTTGCTCTGTTGCCAGGCTGGAGTACAGTGGCATAATCTCAGCTCACTGCAACCTCCATCTCCCAGGTTCAAGTGATTCTCCTGCCTCAGCCTCCTGAGTAGCCGGGACTATAGGCATGTGCCACCATGCCCAGCTAATGTTTGTAATTTTGGTAGAGATGGGGTTTCACCATGTTGGCCAGGCTGGTCTCGAACTCCTGACCTCACGATCTGCTCACCTCAGCCTCCCAAAGTGCTGAGATTACAGGAGTGAGCCACTGTGCCCAGCTGGGAAATTCTTAAGGTCACTGGCGTCCCTCTTTTGAGAGAAGTGTCCGAAGACTTGGGATTTCAAATGACATGTCTGCTTATTCTGTTGTGTGGACAGCTCAGGAGTTCAGATATGAGTAAAGAGGACATTACCCATCAGCTATTCTCTTCGAACCATGTACACTGTCCATTGTAGCAAAGCATTTGTTTCTGTTTTGGAATAACTTGCAAAGTTGATGACCCCTAGGAATTCTGTAAGGATTTCGTCAAGTAATTTTTATCAGAAACTTAATTTGTTGGGCAAGAGCCAGTGGCTCACCCCTACAATCCCAGCATTCTGGAGGCCAAGACGGATGGATCCCTCAAGGCTAGGAGTTTGAGACCAGCCTGGCCAACATGGTGTGACCTCATCTCTACTAAAAGTACAAAAATTGGCCCAGGTGTGGTGGCACGTGCCTGTAAACCCAGCTTCTCAGGAGGCTGAGGCAGGAGAATTGATTGAACTCAGGAGGCGAAGGTTGCAGTGAGCCAAGATCACAGCACTGCATTCCACCCTGGGTGACAGAGTAATCCCCTGTTGCCAAACAAACAAACAAACAAACAAAAAAACACCTTAATTTGTTTTGGCTAAGGAAAACAGGGCTATAAGGACGCTTAAGTCAGATTTCTCTTTTATAATTATTTTGTCAAAGAGACTTCTCTGCTTTCATTCTCAGCCACCTCTGTCTTTGTCAAATTTTACTGATGAAACTTGGGCCAAAGCCTCGGGCATGGGCTTCCCAGGGTGGGGAAAGAGGGAACAGGCAGGGTTATATTTACTCTTAGTTCCCTTGTTAAGGCAAGGATGCTTAATTTTAGTGGTGATGGTGATGAAAATGATGTTGGCTGGGCGCAGTAGCTCATGCCTGTAATCCCAGCACTTTGGGAGGCCAAGGCGGGCGGATCATTTGAGGTCAGGAGTTTGAGACCTGCCTGGCCAACACTGTGAAACCCTATCTCTACTAAAATAAAGATACAAAAATTAGCCAGGCGTGGTGGCGGGTGCCTGTAATCCCAGCTACGCAAGTAGGCAGGAGGATCACTTGAACCCGGGAGGTGGAGGTTGCAACAAACTGAGATGGCACCACTGCACTCCAGCCTGGGCAACAGAGCAAGACTGTCTCAAAAAAATATATACTGTCAAGGAGCATCTGGGGAACACTGGTTACCTGCTTGGCATGCTACTAACACTTGGTGTGCTTTATCTCGCATGGTTCTCCCAACAGCTCCACAAAATGCACTCTATTCCCCAACCCCAGATTTTATAAAAGGAAAGGAGAATAAATGTTAGGCCTACAAAATCACTAATCCAGGGAAAAGTCCAGCTGGGAACTGCATCAGGCAAACCTGCCTCCCATTCTATTCCTAAATAAGATAGCTACAAAGATAAAAAAGCCACAGACCTCCCTCACAACTTGCTCACTAGGAAATTCCTTGTGGGAGGGAAGATCTTGACCCTAAAATGGTTCTGTTGAATTCTTCCTGACAAAGTAAACTGATAGCTGATCTTCACAGGTGCGGGATAAAGGACAGAACTCAAAGTCATCCCACTGCTCACCTGAGACAAAAGCATATCTGATTGTTTCTTCCGATGTCAAATGAAGGCATAAGTGACTATTCCTCTACCTGCCCCCTCCACATGTAAATTGTGTATTTAGTGAAAGACTAGTCAAAGACTCAAAGGAATGCAAAATTTGTCTCCTATCTACCCACACCTTTTAAAAATTTCTTACTCTTTCTCCAGTAGCCGCCCTTTCCTCTTTAACTATTGAAGCCCTCAAAATCATCCTTGGAGAAAGGCACAGACCTTCCTCCAGCGCATGCATCCTTAACCTTGGCAAAATAAACTTCCTAAATTGGTTGAGATTCCTCTCAGATATTTTTTGGTTTACAGAGGAAACTGAGGTTTGAAGATGTTGTGGTAGCATGATCTGTCTTAACTGGGCACCCAAAAGCAGACTCTGAGATGAGGATTTGTGTGCAGATTTGCAAGGAAAGGCTCTGGGGAGGAACGCGGTAAGAATGTCGGGGGAGCTGGTCTGGAAAGGGCCAGGGATGATCTCAGATGGTGGTTCCACCGGATGCTGCAGGCAGGGTTGGCTGCAGGGCCGTGCACCTGTGAGGTCCCACAGGCCCCACACTCAGGCACTACACTCGGGTTGATGCTCTGCTGTCGCTGTCTTGAAATTCTTCATACTATTTGAACAAGGGATCTGCTTTTTTATTTTTTTTTTTTTTTTGTTTTTGTTTTCGTTTTGAGACGGAGTTTCACTCTTGTTACCCAGGCTGGAGTGCAATGGTGCGATCTCGGCTCACAGCTACCTCCGCCTCCTGGGTTTAGGCAATTCTCCTGCCTCAGCCTCCCAAGTAGCTGGGATTACAGGCACGCGCCACCATGCCCAGCTAATTTTTTGTATCTTTAGTAGAGACGGGGTTTCACCATGTTGACCAGGATGGTCTCGATCTCTTGACCTCGTGATCTCCCTGACTCGGACTCCCAAAGTGCTGGGATTACAGGCTTGAGGGATCTGCTTTTTTATTTTGCACTGCGTCTTGCAAATTCTGTAGGGAGTCCTGTCCCCAAGGCAGCTCTGAAGTATAAGTGCCTCAGAGCTGCCCCACCCGAGGCAAGGGGCCGGGGCTGCGTGCTGTCATCATCGGCCATTCGTTGGTTATCTGTTCAGGGCTGCCCCAGGGGGACACATGTTCCTGCGGGCTCCTGATTCCTGCTCTGTGCAAGCAAAGCAGCTGTGCCAGCTTGCGGGCAGCATCTCTGATAAAGAGCTGCAGGTGATGGCTGTTGAAAGTGAAAACATTCTTAGGGGCCTCAGGACTCAAATTGAGGCTGGAGTTTCTAACCCCTTTTCCTGCAAGAGGTCATGTGCTTCCCTGCCCTCCAATGCTCCGTGGCTTCAGTCCTACCATGAGCCCTGGAGAGCTTGGGCTCCCCCTTCCCTTCTTTTTGTTCATTGCTTCTGATTGTGGATAAAAGGGAAGTGAAAGAATGATAAGGAAGATTGGGCAGTGGTGCAAACTGCTAAGAAAATCATGACTCACCTTCCTGGAGACAGTCCCTCTGGCCTTGGGTGGGCCACCCGCAGATCCATGGTGATGTCGCCATGCCGATTCAGCCTACCCTTCAGATGCTTAGTTTTCAAGTGTTTTCTAACAATACATACATATGCATGTTTTTCTACTTTGTCATCTCCTATGAATTTCTAAGAAAATGTAATTATTTATTTATTTTTTTTTTTAGACAGGGTTTTCTCTGTTCCTTGGGCTGGAGGGCAGTGGTGTGGTTGTGGCTCACTAGCATCAAACTCCTGGGCTCCAGTGATCCTCTGGCCTCAGCCTCCTGAGTACTTGGGACCACAGGTGCACCCAACCACAGTTGGCTGTTTTAAAATTATTTACTTAGTTATTTATTTTGAGATGGAGTCCAGCTCTGTTGCCCAGGCTGGAGTGCAGTGGCGTGATCTCAGCTCATAGCAACTTCCACCTCTTGGGTTCAGGCGATTCTCGTGCCTTTGGAGTAGCTGGGATTACAGGTGCACACTACAACTCCCAGCTAATTTTTGCATTTTTTTTGTAGAGACAGAGTTTTGCCATGTTGCCCAGGCTGGTCTCAAACTCCTGACCTCAGGTGAGCCACTCACCTCAGCCTCTCAAAGTGCTAGGATTACAGGTGTGAGCCACTATGCCTGGGCTTTAAAAAAAATTTTTTTTTTAGTTTATTTTTTAGTATTTTGTAGAGACAGGGTCTCACTATGTTGACCAGGCTTGTCTTGAACTCGTGGCCTCAAGCAATCCTCCTGCCACAGCCTCCCAGGTTTGTGTGTCTGTGCCTATGTATGTAGCATGCACATCCTCTATCAATGCAATGAAAAGATTTGCCCAAGTGTGATTAGTTTTACAGGTCTGTACAAGGTTTACCAGTGTTAACCCCAGGGTTAGGTTGTTGAAGGCTTGACTGAAGAATCCTTCCAAATGGCACACTCATAAGTCATTACCAGAAGTTTTGATGGGCTGAGGTGGGTCGATCACTTGAGGCCAGGAGTTTGAGACCAACCTGGCCAGCATGGCGAAACCCCATCTCTACTAAAAATACAAAAATTAATTGGGCATAGTAGTGCACGCCTGTAGTCCCAGCTACTCAGGAGGCAGGAGAATCACTTGAATCTGAGAGGTGGAGATTGCAGTGAGCCAAGATTGCTCCACTGCACTCCAGCCTGGGTGACAGAGTGAGACTCCAAAAAACAAGTTTTGATGGAAGGGAAAACAAGCAGGCATACAAAATGATCCGCTGAAACACCGCGTTTGCAGAGGATGGATTCTAAGTCAAATGAAGGACTTCCCTTTTTAAAAATTATCCTTACTCCTGCAAACATGGCCATGAGTTGCTATGCAACAGGCACATCCAGTCAATATGGGACACATAAGTAAGCAATAAACGTGAGGGCGAAATTGCTTTCTGATTGATTCCACCTGAAACCTTCTGGACGTGTTCAAACACTTCCTGCATAACTGCCACACCTGGAAAAGTGTCCCTCTCTGTTCAGTGGGCACTGGCTCCTAAGAGCATTTAAAGATCTTGACTTTGAAAGTTTGACTGCTTGTCCTACGCTGCCCATTCGTCCCTGGGTTGCTGTCCTCAGCAACTAGACCATGTATGGGAGAGGAGTGAGCCAGGTCTCTTCTAGAATGCGTGCCAGGACTTTAAAATCGCTATCCTTTGTCCCCTTTGTCTTCATTATCTTAATGACCCATTACTTACCTCATCTTGCCCTCTTCCTCTTAGCGTTTTTGCAGTGTGCTTACTTCGTCTTTTAATTAGGTCTGATTCATTGGGTAGCCAAGGTGGTGCACTCATCCTGCTGAAAAAGCATTCATCCATGTGGTTCATCCAGGGCATCTGGCTAAATCCCAACACGCAAACCACTGCTAAACCTCAGCCTTCCTTGCATGGGAAAGCAGCAGAAAGTTCTCTCTCTCTCTTTTTTTATTTCCACAAAATCTACATGCCCAAAGCACGCAGAGAAGCAAATACTGGCTGGAGGCGTCATTGTTTACTGAAGACGCCGTACGAAGGCTGAAGAAGGAAGGGGCGGGCGTGTGGCCATTAACGTGAATCTGAAGGAATCTTCAAAGGAAGAAGAGTCTAAGAATCTAACAGGAGGCCAAAGTGACACAACCATTTTGTCACCTGTGGGCAAGTCTTGGTCCTTCATATCCCTTATTTAAGCATTTCATGCACAACCATCTTGTCACCTCCACATCATCGCGAGTCCCAGCAAGGAGAGGAACTGGCCAAGATAGGCATTTTCAGGGAGTTTTCTAGGGAAATGAGGAAAAGTGTGAGTAGAAGGAAGGAGACGTGCAGGCTTGGTGGACACTCAGGCAGTGCTCATGCCAGCCCACGTGGAGGGCCCATTCTGAACCCACCCCTGCAGTCCCCCACGTTCCACTCCTTTTACCGAGCCACACAGAACAGAAATCCCAGCTTGGGAAATAGTGTCCTCAACTATTAACGAATTGATTTTTTTTTTCAAAGACTTCCAGAAGAGGAGACTCCATACCCTCCCATTCCACTGTGAAAATCGTGACTTATATCCAAATAGTTTCTTTACAAATGCTCATTACTTTTACCTCCTGGGAAATCTCTTCTTTCAGCCTCAACTAGGATAGTCACAGATAGTTCCTATAAAAATCATCTCCAGATCTACCGCAAACTTGGCTCCCAGAACCAAGTACAGACTTGAAGTCATTATGTTCTCTCTGTCATCTGCCACTTCACCTTGGTGCACCATCCTATCCCGTCTAACCCCACACAACCTTGGAAAAACTGCAGATGAAAAATTTCCATTTTAGTTTTGATATTACAAGCCTGTTGTGTAACTGAATTTTTAGTCCTAAAAATGGTACTATCTAATAGATGTTTTGATACTTTTCTGTCTAATGGACCGAGATGGCCGTAAATATAATACAAATAGACCAATTAACTCCACATTTCCTCAGAAGTCAGGGTAATAGTGAAAAACTGTTTTAATGGATAGAATCCATTATCATGGAGGGCCATAAACTTGAGTCTTTGAAAAAATAATGAATCAGATAGTTTCATACTAATGTTGCTACCTTTTCCTGCCTTTTAAGGTACCTTCTAATATTACCAGCATCTCCTGATAATGAAAGAATTGAACAATTAGATTCATCATGAAAGCTTTTACAGCATCTTTTCCTCCTCATACCTATTATAAGGCCCTTGTGTAATTTGAAGGACTTAGATTTTTGAACTGGTATTGTTTCTAGCTCTCTGGTTTGAACCAATATTCAGATATCACCAATAATCCTGATGATGAGTGTTTATCTAGATGTCTTTGAGAAAGACGTTTTTCTTTCCACAAACACTGGCTGTTTCTGTCTCCACTCTGTCTTTCAGGACCTGTGCTGCTGAAGGGAGCGCCATCTACTCCAATTTTATGTTCAGCTCCTCAGTGCACAGTGCAAATGACCTGGCTCAATGGATGTTGCCGTTTGGATGATTTCCTCCTTCCTTCCTGGGGCCATTCTTGCTGGTGCTTGGTTCACCCTTCCCTTCCCACGTACAGAGGACTTGAACACTTTCAGTTGGACAAAATTTATCAAATATATTTGCATAAACCCCCTTTTCTGTCTTCCAAGCCACATGGCCTAGGTTTCTCTGCATCACATTTGCTTCATTTACGACACTTGACCATACATTGTACAGAATGTGACCTGCTTGTTTCTGAGGAATACCAGGTCCTCAGGGCCTTATATACCTGACTGGCTACACAATTCGTAAGGCTTGGTGAGAAACGGAACTTCTACTGCTTGTTCAAAAGTTATGAAGAATTTCAAGCTGGTGACAGCAGAGCATCAGACCAAGCGTGGTCCCCTGTGTAACTGCCCAAGTCACAGCTCCGTGGAGCCAGCCCTTCATACATGTATATCTTCATATGAGCAGCACTAGGCAGGATCTGCAACTTGGCCTTCCTTTGCTTCTTTACTATGTTTAGTCTGCAGACTAAGGTCAGTGCTTATGTCTTGGTGCTTTGAAAATATTCCATGGGCTTCTGACTTCTATTGTTGTCATTGAAAAGTCTGCTGTCCAAAAGAAACTACCCACAGAGTAAATAGACAACCTACAGAATGGGAGAAAATATTTGCAAACTATGCATCTGACAAAGGTTTAATATCCACCATCTATAAGGACTTAAACACATTTATAAGACAAAAACAACCCTATTAAAAAGTGGGTAAAGAACATTAACAGACATTTTTCAACACATATGCAGTCAACAAGCATATGAAAAAAAACTCAATGTCACTGCTCATTAGAGAAATGCAAATCAAAACAACAATGAGATACCATCTCATACCAGTCAGAATGGCTATTACTAAAAATAAAAAAATAACAGATGCTGTCAAGGTTGCAGAGAAAAAGGAACACTTACACACTGTTGGTGGGAGTGTAAATTAGTTCAACCACTGTGGGAAGCAGTATGGCGATTCCTCAAAGATCTAAAAACAGAGCTACCATTCGACCCAGGAGTCCCATTACTGGGTATATATCCAGAGGAATATAAATTTTTCTACTATAAAGACACATACACATGAATGTTCATTGCAGCACTATTCACAATAGCAAAGATGTGGAATCAACCTAAATTCCCATCAATGACAGATTGAATAAAGAAAATGTGGTACATACACCATGGAATACTATGCAGCCATAAAAAAGGAATGAGATTATGTCCTTTGTGGGACCATGAATGGAGCTGGAGGCTATTATCCTAAGCAAACTAATGCAGGAACAGAAAACCAAATGCCACACATTCTCACATGTAAGTGGGAACTAAATGATGAGAACTATGAACACAAAGAAGGGACTACAGACACTGGGGTCTACTTGACAGTGGAGGGTGGGAGGAGGGAGAGGAGCAGAAAAGATAACAAATGGGCACTGGGCTTGATAACTGGGTGATGAAATAATCTGTACAACAAACCCCTGTGACACTAATTTCCCTATACAACAAACCTTCACTTGTACCCCTGAACTTAAAGTAAAAGTTAAAAAAAGCCTGCTGTCAAGCTGTTGTTTCTTTGAAAGTAATGTTTTTCTTTTATTTTCTAATTGATTTTGCCCTTTGGCAGCTTTTCCTTGTAATGCCTCTAGAGTTTTGTATCTTGCTTTGAACTAATTATGCTTCCTGAACCTGATTTTCATCTTGTTCTAGAAAACTGTCAGCCACTGTCTTTTAAAATCCTGCCTCTTATCCCACTCTTCCGTTCTGGAGCTCCTATGTAATGCATACTAGAGCTTCTCATTTCGTCTTCCATGTATTTAAGTTTTCTTTCATGTAACAAATACCTTTATCTTTCTGTGTCGTAGTCTAGGTGATTTCCTTCCAAACGATTTCCTAGATTATCAATTCTCTCTTTGGCAATCTTTAACCCATTTATTAAGTTTTTATTTTTAATGTTACACATTTCATTTCTACATATAATATATGGTCCTTTTCCAAATGCACCTGGTCTTTTAAAATAGAGTTTATTTTCTCAAAATTGTATTTCACTTTTTACATTTCAGTTGTTTTAACAACAACCCATACCCTCCTTCTGATAGTTCTATTATGATGTTCTGTGGTTCTGGGGACTCATTACCTGTGCTGCCTGTTGTGTCTGTTGATTCTTGTTTGTAATGCACTTTTGCTCACATCTCTGAATGCGTTTTGTAGTTTTCGATTGTGCTTCTATTTCAAAAAATATGTTCAACCTGGGAATCTTGTATTGCAGAGGTTGAATGAAGATTTGTTTCTATAGGGAAGTTTTTCATTTGCTTTAGCAGGTGTCCTTGTGATATTGGGACTCCTTTTATGTTAATTAACTGACGTGGCTTTCCTAGACCATACAGGTGAATAAACTTCAGCTCCAAACCCATGCGAAGTGTGATCTGTGGTTATGAAACTTGAGGTGACCTTGTTTTCCTTCAGCAGATCTCAGGCAGCCAAGTGTCAGCACTTTTCCACGTGCTAAGACCTTCTTTATACTCAGTCTCTGCGACTTCCTTCACTCATTTCAGCTG
This sequence comes from Callithrix jacchus, assembly GCF_049354715.1. Taxonomy (NCBI): domain Eukaryota; kingdom Metazoa; phylum Chordata; class Mammalia; order Primates; family Cebidae; genus Callithrix; species Callithrix jacchus. The sequence goes on from NC_133520.1 coordinate 50,386,236, forward strand.
TATTTTTAACACCACATGTATTATTTTTGTACAGCATATCTAGGTGTTTTTGTGGCCAGAGGCATTTCAGATTCTCCTCTGTGATATTGCCAAAACGATAGCTCTTGTTATGCTGAATTTCGGAGCACAGAAAAAGCTTTCCCACGATGATTACAGATTTTGAGATCTCTCTAGATGCTAGGGACGTCTTTAGAAAGCAGGCCAAGAGCCTTGACCAAACTTATGGCAATTCTATTGTGCTGATCAGAAAATATCACTTACTTTTGCACATAGATTTTATTTAGATTAGAGTTAGGTTTTGTTCTGCAAAGAAAATAGCTAATGTATTCTTCACTAAGAATGATGGTAATTCACAGCGGTTGGATTATTTGGTAAAATGTGAGACGTTTAAAAAAATCTTAGGAATTTAAAGACACTGAGAGTGTTCAATGGAAAAAAAAATAAGGCAGAGGGAGAGGGCGTTTCAGTTCCTTGCACTGTACACCCTCACTGGTTTCTAATAATGCAAGGATTTCTCTCTCCTGTTCCTCTCTTTTGATGTTGAGTTTCCTGCCCCTTAAATATCTGCTTTACCAGAAAATGAGAAAGCCTTCACCCAAAGAAACAGCACAGAAGTGAAGTCAAGTGACTGTAAAAGGTTTCACAGCCTGGTCAGCAGGGAGGCAGCTGGCGATCACTTCCTGCCTCACCCTGGAGGAAGGAGCTACTGAGGAAAGGGACGTCTAAGCTAAAACAACTTCAGGTGGTTCCTGTCCCTCTCTAGAGATGTTAAAGTCTCACTGCATGGAATGCCCCTGATATCCAGACTGGGAAAATCTAAGCCTGTGGACCAGGAAGAAAAGTCACTCACTTATTCATTCATTTATCACTCCTACTACTCATGAGAGTGAAGTGAGTGCTCTCTGGGGACTTTGATAGGAAATTTTCAATATGGCCAGATATATGCACTTAACTATTTTTTTTCCTTTTTGATTGACAGTCTTGTTTACTCTGAATACAGACATTTTATAATGCTTATTGTTGCTGTTACTATTCTGTGAATGCATATTTAGAAAAAAACGTGGTGCGGGCTGGGCGCGGTGGGTGGCTCACGCCTGTAATCCCAGCACTTTGGGAGGCTAAGGCAGGTGGATCACTTGAGGTCAGGAGTTCGAGACCAGCCTGGCCAAGATGGTGAAACCCCATCTCTACTAAAAATACAAAAATTAGCCAGGCGTGGTGGCATATGCCTGCAATCCCAGCTACTTAGGAGACGAGGCAGGAGAATAGCTTGAACGTGGCAGGTAGAGATGGCAGTGAGCTGAGATAGTGCCACTGCACTCCAGCCTGGCTGACAGAGTGACACTCCATCCCCTCACCACAAAAGAAATAAAACGTGGTGCAACAGCATGGGAATTCTGAGTCCATTTGTTCATCCATTTTTTTCTTTCAAATAACATTTATCAGCTAGACGCGGTGGCTCATGCCTGTAATTCCAGCACTTTGGGAGGCCGAGGCAGGTGGATCACCTGAGGTCAGGAGTTTGAGACCAGCCTGGCCAGCATAGTGAAACCCTGTCTCCACTAAAAACACACACACACAAAATTAGCTGGGCGTGGTGGTGGGCACCTCTAATCCCAGCTCCTAGGGAGGCTGAGGCAGAAAAAATCACTTGAACCCGGGAGGTGGAGGTTGCGGTGAGCCGAGATCACACCATTGTACTCCAGCCTGGGCAACAAGAGCAGAACTCCATCTCAAAAACAAAAAACATACACACAAAATTTATCCAGTGGTATGTTATACAGAGCTTTGTACTGGGTGGCATGGGGCTAAAAAGATAAACAATCAATAGTTCCTACCCTTAGGAATCTCAGTCTAATACCATATGGGGGGATGGGGCAGCATATATACAGAAGGAAATGCTACATGGGGCATAATTCATCCACAAATAATCTAACTGAAGAATCAAAATAAATATCTCCATACATTTTCATTGTAAATTACATACAGTACAAACCTTACCGTTTGAAGCATTTTTAAGTGTACCATTTGGTTGCATTCATTAAGTACACTCATTATTGAGTGTACATGAACTTCTCATTCCCCTCCCCCAGTCCCTGCACCCACCATTCTACTTTCTGTCACTGTGCATTTGACTCCTCTAGGTGCCTCGTAGAAGCGGAATCATTGAGCATCTGTCTTTTTGCATATTACCTCTGTAAGGCTTTTTAAATGGAAAGTACGTTTTATAGAAACAGGAAAGTCCCAGCCTTGTCTCTGACTGCCTAACCCCTTGTTCAGCCCAGTGAAAGCTGGCCAACCTTTCTTAATGCTCTCAGCTCCGTAATAGCACAACCAGTTGAGTTATCTTTCTTTCAAGACTGAAACATGGTGTCATAATATTAGTCAACTCAAGTCAATTGACATTATAATAGTGCTGCTGAGGCTGCTCCTGCCTGAAAGCCCTTCGCTGCCTCCCTAGGGTGTGGGTGGAGGATGAGAGAAGCAGCTCACAAGTGGGACAGGGCCCTGGCTCTGTGGAAAGCCCAGCTGGCTGCCATGGGTGGCCTGTGTCTTGGGGCTTCCTGTGTGAGCACATAGATGGCCCTGCTACTCCCTCAGCCCAATGCCTGCCAGAAACCCAGGCCCCGAGGATGCCCCACCAGATGTGTACTGTGAACGGAGCTTTCTGAAATTCTTCTTCTGGGGCCAGACACTCATCAAAGCGCCAACATATCACAGACTGCATTTGAGTCACCTGTTACGTTTGAGATCTGCCCATCGCTGGACGCTAAAACCTGCTGGCTTGCCTTGCTGGGGTTAGGAAAGGACCTGGACTCTGGAGGAGGACTGGGTCAAGTTTCCTGCTGTATTTCTGAGGTCCTGGACATGAAGCTGAAATGCTGCAGCTCACAGCCGGTGTGGTCAGCTGAGTGGGCGTCAGCTCTGGGCAGCCTATTGACATGAACAAAGGAGATTGGCTGTGGGATTCACCTCCTATCCCATCAGAATACAAGCTGCACTGGGGCTCGATGTTCACAGCTGTATCCTCAGCACCTAGAAGAGATTCTGGGACCAAGTGTGAACATCTCCTCTAAACCGGAGGAAACATCTGTTGGCAGGATATTTAGTATAGCAACATCTTTGGATAAAATAATCAACAAACAAAATTATGTTGTTGGAAACCAGAAGACGACACTACTGATTAATATACTTCGGCTACTTAATCAAGAAATAGTCCCAATGATTCTGCTTCTGTCTTCTTCTTTTTTTAAAAAATTTAATTAGTTGTTTTATTTTAAAATAGCATTACTGATTACCTTTCTTCCCTGGAAATGAACACATTTCATAGAGACTTAAGGATGCATCAACGAAATACTTAGAACTGAAAGAGGAAATGAATTACTTGATTTCTCAGGATGTGTGTCTATTGGTCTCTAGGACAGTTAAATGCTAATATTACCACTGAAAACTGATGCAACTTTTGTGAAGTAACAGCTGTAACGGGGCCTGTGTGTAACACTTCCTTGTGTAGAATTTTGAAAAAAGAAAAAAAACTTAGGTTTTGGAAAATATCAGAAAAGCGCCTTTTCATAGATTCACCAAACACAAATGCATTGTTTTCTTCCCTCAGTAGACTGCGATGAACAGGGGGTTCCTCTTTTGTCTCTGGGGTTGGGGCCCCACTTCCGTTTTTTGACCACTGGCCAGCTATGCTGTCTTCATAGAAGTCAGGCAGTGGGCGGTGACCCTCTTGGGAAGCCTCACGCGATGTGATGTCTGTCACCAGCATGCTCTCCTCTCCCGAGAGGGGGTTAGAAAATTGTGAGTTCTGGGAACGCAGGGGTTAATGAACAGTTCAAAGATTAATGCTTCCTCTCCTTGTGGCCCCAGATGTCATCGGGGAATGCTTGAATCCTCTCCCTTTGCGCCTTTTCCCTTATTTGTAGGGTTCCCTGTCACAGCCTTTCAAACTTGCAGGGACCACGTCTGGACAAATTAGCCAGACTATACCTGTATTTTTAGGCATAGTCAACATTTAATATTCTTCCAAAATTATGGCTTTCCAGCTCTCCATGGCTCGTGAAGAGGGCCCCTTGCTATTGGACAACAAATATTTCTGAGAGCTCGCCATGTTCCAGGCGGTCTGCTGAGGTCTGGTGATCAGTGGCAAACACACACAGCCCCACTTCCGCTGTTTGAGAGCCTCCGCCTGGTGAATGGCAGAACCAATGTTTTTCCATGCCTTACGCTCAAAGAGTGACAAAGAGGAATCACAGTGTATTGGCATAGCTTAAAAATTTTTTTGTTAGATCCAGTTTTGCCAATCCCTATGACAAGGTCAAATCTATAAAACACTGGAGCTTTATAGGAGATAAAAAATCCTCTGAAATAAAGAGTATTTTTATAGTCCCAATCCCTATCCAGAATCTCCAGCCCCTTTGGGACTAGACAGCCACCTCTGGATTCTCAGGGAGCTCATCACGTTCCTCTGTCATCAGTGTGACTAGACAAGGGCCAAGGGCATGAGTCAGTGTGGGAAGTGGCCCCAGCTCAGCTCAGCCACTGTGGCAGGCAAGAAGGATGCCGTGAACACTGCCAATACCCTCAGGGAGGTAGATTGGTTGGAAGCGCAGTGGGGTTCACGTTTAGTTACGTAAATATGACTCCAGGCAGAGCCAGTGCTGAGTTTGGTGATGGGTGAGGATTGGAGGTGAAGCTAGGGCTCTCAGAGCCTTCCCTGGCATAGAGATTCCTGCTGACACTGCTGATAAACTGCTGGTCATGATAGCCCATCTGGAGCCATGCTCACCTGCAGCTCTTGTGCAGAGAAGGGTGGCTGGGAGGTGTTGCATAGCTGGGGACATGCTAGGTGCATGGATGCCAATTGTTTCTCCCCTTGGCTTCAGTCCAGAGCCCCACTCTGGGCTGGTGGCAGGGTAAGACCATAGGTAAATAGTAGACTTACAGTACTGTTTGGGGGTATTTTGCTACGGTAAGGTAGGCACGGGCTTTAAAGCCTAATGGCCCTGGTATCTTGATGCTGCTCTTTATCCTCTGAAACCTAATGGTCTCTGGCACTGCCTTTATTTGTTGCATGACTTAGGGTAACACTAGTAGCAGTAACAAATCCTCAGATTTCAGAAACTTACCACTGACGCCTATGTCTCATTCGAGTCAGTGAGTGGCTTCCCTCCAGGTGGTGATTCAGGGATCCAGGCTCCTCCCAGTCTGTGACTCTGCCATCTCCTAAGGCCCTGGAGACTTAGGAGGGAGGTGGAGGGTGACAGAGAGGGTACGTCTTACCACCTTAGCCCACAGTGATACAAATCACTTCTAATTATGTGTTGTTGAGGTAAGCCAGTGGTCCCCAAACTTTTTGGGCCCAGGAACCAGTTTCGTGGCAGACAATTTTTCCATGAACTGGGGTGGTCGGGGGATGGTTTTGGGGTGATTCAAGCACATTGTATTTATTGCGCATTTTATTTCTGTTATTATTACATTGTAATATGTAATGAAAAAGTTACACAACTCACCATAATGTAGAATTAGTGTGATCCTTGAGCTTGTTTTCCTGCAACTAGATGGTCCCATCTGGGGGTGATGGGAGACAGTAGCATCATCAGGCATTAGATTCTCATAAGGAGCAACCTAGATCTCTTACATGTGCAGTTCACGATAGGGTTCAGACTCCTACGAGAATCTACTGCCTCTGCTGATCTGACAGGAGGCAGAGCTCAGGCAGTACTGGGAGCAATGGGGAGCGGCTGTAAATACAGATGAAGCTTCACTTGCCTGCCCGCCGCTCACCTCCTGCTGTGCGGCCTGGTTCCTAACATTCCGAGGACTGGTACTGGTCCCTGGCCTGGGGTTTGGGGACCCCTGAGGTAGGAGAGACCTGAATGTGTAGTCCCACAACTCCTACACTATGGAAAGAGCCATGTGAGTGTGGCTGGACAGGCTGTCTTCTCTGCCTCGATAATGGGGTAAACTTCCAAAGCCTCAGTTTCCTAATTTGTAAAACAGAGAAAACAGAAGGTACCTCTGAGAGTTATTGTGAGGATCAGAGCTAATGTATGTGATGTGACCAAGGCCACCGTGGTGGACAATCGACTCACGGCTGTCATTACTGCCAGCAAGAGGGGCTCTCTTATCTGCAGCAAGGGGGATCTAGTCTCATCTGCTCCTCCAGCTCCTTTAAGTGCTCCAGATCCATGCCTGTGCTTCTGCCTACAAAGGTTTTATAATGACTATTAAGCAATATGCGTTCCGTATGATGATTATTATGTAAATCTAAGTATATTTCATAAGAATTACTATGTAATATGTATTATCTATTGTGATTATTAGGTAAATGCAAATGAGCATCTCACTCCAACATATGTTTCATGGGCTAAATATTCCTGAGGCGTTGACATAAGCTCTTAAATACTGCTCCATTGTTTGCTATCATTCAAAAAGGCTTTTGTTATAAAAGCAATAGAGGTCACTGCAAAAATTGCCAAGGCACAGACAGCTATAAAATGGAGCTTGAAAGCTGCCTCTCTACCCTCAAGTCCTCCTGCCCCATGAGCCCTACTTGGATAAGTAATTATGAACAGTTTTGATAAGTCCTTCCATAAATACTCTGTGCTTACATACAAGCACATATGTAAATGCTTTCATTGTGCACAAAAACAAATCATGCTGAAATGTTATTCTGCAACTCTTCTTTCTTCTTCCCTGTTTCCATATTTGGTCTAACTCATACTTTTAATAGCCATACAGTGTCCCATCATGGGAATGAGCTACAGTTTATTAAACTAGAGGCAAGAGCTTTTGTGGTGAGTAGAAAGGCATCAGATTCTTCTTTCCTCCGTGTGAGCAGGTGACTCACTCCCCAGAGTTACTTTGCCACTAGAACCTGAAAATCACAGGCCCATATGGGTGCGTCCAGCATCCACGTGCTTCTTACCTCTCGTTGTCCGGGCACAGACAAGCTTGATTCAAAAGCCCCTGCTTGTTTTATCGGGAATGAAGTCATGGGAATAAAGGGTCAAAAGCCCTCAGGAACCCTCTCTCTGTGCCTGTAACCTCAAGCTCATCCAAAACAGCAAAAGTATATTATACTTGTTGCTCTCCAGGATACTAGGGCACTTGGTTCAACTTCAGGAATATGGGCCCCGAGCCAGCTGATTATAAAAGGAATCTCCTTTTGTTGCGCAGTCTATTTGGATTAAGATGACCACCACCTCCTCCTCCTCCTCCTCCTCCATTAAAGCCAGTCAAATTTAGCAGTGAGAGGGGGTCGTATACCAACTTTAATGATACTAATGTTAATAAGTTCTGATAACCCACTACCATTTGGGTTAAGACTTCTTAATGTGGTAAGAAACCAAGTAGATCTTGCAACTTGCTGAGGTCCCAGACTGCCAGTAAGGCTACTGGGACTGTGAAAATGATTTTGTGTACCACATCACCGACCCGAGCCATGGGAACCCATCTGGCTTCATCCCTAAGAGTAGCAGCTCCCAACTTTTAGTGATTCATGTGCCGTCTTCCGATTTTGTTTTGCATCCTTGCATGCCACTTTTATCACTTTTATTTAGCACCTATACACTTGCACAATTGTGCTTATGAACTTATAATATATTTTAGATCTATCCTAATCCTAAACAACGTGGAGTCACAGGTTGGGTACACTAGCTCTGATTTTCCTAATACATAATACACGTTATCGTAAATACAGCTGTTATCAAAAAAATTATTCACCTATGTGCCTCTTAAAATTCTTGCCCATGTCATACTTTGGGAATCGACACCCTACTACCTTCAAGGAAGATGTATTCCTTTGAATAGTTTAAGAGGAGACCCTTTAGAAATCTTTAAAACATGTAGCATTTGCACTATGAGAAAGCAATCTCTGTTTATTCTCCTTCCCCAGCACAGGATGGTATTTTTGGCCACAGTAATCTTCACGGAGTGTTTTTCTCTTTTTCTGGAAAGAAAATAAATGCCTCCATTCCCAATTACCACTGAGGATAAGTAGTAAAGAGTGAGGAAGCGCCCAGGGGCTCCTACACCAGCAGATGCAGGGATCTCTTTATTGCTGACATGCACTGAGCCAGGCTCGCATTAGTCCTATTTTTAGACTTTTGGGTTGACTTGGTGAATTTGGCCTCCTTTTCAACAGATCATATTAATGAACTGCATATGGGTCCATAATTGATTCCTTTCTATCACAGTTAGTTCACAGGCAGGCAAATGTACGCAATGTCTCCTTGGCGAGCAGTTACCTAGTTTCTAAAACCCCTGCTAGGTCTGGGAACAGGTTTCCTTTTTGGCTGGGACATCAGAGGACAGATTATTCAAGATGGATTCACTGAAGTACTTGGATGCACATGTGGTGTCCTTGGCAATTAAAGTGGGAATTTGGAGATCTTGCTGGCTCTGTGTTTAGTATCAGGAGATGCTGATATTTATTATTTTGGTGGGTGGAGGCAAGGGCTATATGACTGAGTGACATTTAGCAACGTTTCCGCCACGTGTCCACATACTCATGAGCACTGTTGTTCTGGCGGTCTACCCAAATGCATCCTCTCCTTTCTTGGCCACACCTTGTAGTGTTGCCATGTGCCCGGGGCTCTGAAGACACTTTTATTTTATGCTCAGTGGACTTTCCCTTAAGATGCTCTCAACACCTGGGCGCGGTGGCTCAAGCCTGTAATCCCAGCACTTTAGGAGGCCAAGACGGGTGGATCACGAGGTCAAGAGATTGAGACCATCCTGGTCAACATGGTGAAACCCCATCTCTACTAAAAATACAAAAAATTAGCTGGGCGTGGTGGCGCATGCCTGTAATCCCAGCTACTCAGGAGGCTGAGGCAGGAGAATTGCCTGAACCCAGGAGGCTGAAGCCAGGAGGTTGCGGTGAGCCGAGATTGCGCCATTGCACTCCAGCCTGGGTAACAAGATCGAAACTCCGTCTCAAAAGAAAAAAAAAGATGTTCTCAACTTCCCCTTTTGCCCCTTGTGAAATCTTGGGCCAGTTTGTTTAGCACTACTGAGCACTGCTGGGGGTGGTAGCAGTGGGTTAGTATTGCGTCCTAATATAAAATAATGGGAACATGAATTTACATATGCAACAGTGCAAGGCACTGTCCATGCAGACCTCAGAGAGCCACAGATGTTGTTGACAAAAAATTCCAGCCCTCACCAGTGACTGGGTCAGGCTGGGCATTTACTTACTTGACTAATGCAGAGAAAGAACTAAATGGAGTAATGGAGAAGACAGCCCTTTCCCCATGTTCAGACTCCAAACGAACCTCTGTCCATTTTCTGATGAGTTGCTGGACTCTGGAGTCTGGCGAGTGTGTTAAATCCGGTTGAGTAGGTCCAGATCTTGCCAGGAATACGGCTGGGATTGATCGACGTTCTACCCAACTTGGTGCATTTTCCAGGAAGCAAGTTTTCCTCTGGAGCAGAAGTCTCACTGCCACCCAGAATACATGGGATCAGCTTTTCTCCCACATCAGCCTTTTTGTACCAGGAAACAATTTCTGTGTTTATCTAGATAAAAATACAATTTGAAAGCTGCAGCTTCTGTATAAATTATCACAACTTCATTTGCATATGAGAAAAAGTTTACAGTTACTAAAGAGTACTGGGTTATTTGAGCTCCTATGCATGGCTGTAGGTGACAGTTACTTATATTATTTCCATGCAGGCTGTTCAACAATATATCAAACTCAGGTAATTTTAGCCTTTTGGAGTTAAGAACCAGGTGGCCCAAATACGTCCTGGAATATGCTTCAGAAGGGGCCAAAACCTCCGCGGTCTCACAGTTCACTTGACCTCTTCTACCATCTCCACACTGACCGATGGCGCAAAGCACGGTAGTAATATGTCTTGCTGGCTGGGAGATGCAAAGACAAATGGACCCCGTGCAGTCTGGGGTTGTTCTTGTCTGTGTGGCAGTTCAGCCTGGCTGCCCTCTTCAGGGATGGTGGAGATATGAGTGGAATTGCCGACCATCTCCCTGCTTCTTGATCATGGCTTCCAAGCCCACTTCTGTTGGTCTTCATCATTATAGAATCTTTTACCAAAACAAATGCCAGGCTCTACCAACAAGTGAATGGCTATTTTCATTCTCCCTGAATTAGATTACTGGTGTGCCCAGCACTTAAGTGTTCAGTGACTTTGGACTCATGGTCATAGGGCTATCATATTTGCTTGCCTTAAGTCACTCCAGGCACCAGAATCTCTAAAGTAGTCCTACAATAAGACTCCAGGCAAGCCACTTGGCCAGCCTGGGTCCCACTGTCATCATCTCTAAAGGATGATGCTTACTGAGCTAATATTCTGTGGTTTGGTCTAATTAGGGGATTTCTAATCTCTGGTGATAAAAATAGTTCACTATTTTTCTAGCACCTGATTTTGAGAGCTTACTGGCTTGAGAATTATAGTTGACCTTAGTAGATTTGAGACGATACTAGTCAGGAGAAAATGGGTAAGAGATAGTGAGCATGGGCTTTAATTATTGATTTATACTTAATGATGGGCTCAATTCCTACCATTTATATTTATTTATTTTATATTTATTTTACAGCTTACTGTTGGCTTCCATTTATTTTAAGTGAACCATGCCATCCCTCTTTTTGAAAAGACCTTTCTTCCACATCCATCCTTCCTTCAACCTACTGTTGGAATCTGGTCCCTTAACTAGAAAGAATTCAATGGTACCCCAATCCCAAACTCGTCAAACTTTGATTAAAGTATGTCCTACTCTGACCAAGGATCTCAGAGCACCCAGATGAACCTCGAGGCATGGCTGGCCATTTTTCCTTACCATTCGTGGGATAAAAAAGCTGAAAATAGCCAGGTGCAGTGACTCACATCTGCATTCCCAGCACTTTGGGAGGCTGAGGCAAGTGAATTGTGCAAGCTCAGATGTTTAAGACTAGCCCGGGCAACATGGCACAACCCTGTCTCTACAACAAATCAAAAATAAGCCAGGCATGGTGGCATGTGCCTTTAGTCCCGGCTACTTGGGAGGCTTAAGTGGGAGGATTGCTTGAGCCCGGGGGTTTGAGGCTGCAGTGAGCTGTTTCATGCCACTGCACTCCAGCCTGGGAGTCAAAGCAAACCTTGTCAAAAAAGAAAAAAAAGTCCTGGTGTGGTGGCTCACATCTGTAATCCCAGTGCTTTGGGAGGCTGAGGTGGGAGGATCCCTTGAGCCCAGGAGTTTGACCCAGCCTGAACAGTATAGCGAGACCCCACCTCTATTATTATTAAAAACAAAAAAAAGAAGCAGCTAAAGAGTAAATGAGCGAAGGACCAATGGCCTCTGGGTTTGGGACTCTATACTTGGAAGACTGAAAGGGGCTTTGCAGATTAGGATCAGCATTCAAAGTGGCTCCTAGGAGTTTCTGAAGTAGGTAGAAATTAGGAAGAGAGGCTTGCAGAAGTCTGAGTCAACTAGACTGAGGTCAGAACCCCAGCTTGACCTCTTACTGGCTGTGTTTGATCTTAGGTAAATTTCTTATATTTACTTGAGCCTAAGTTTCTTCATCTGAAAAATGGGACATGATCATGGCTGTTTCATGAGTTGTTAGCCAAAAAATAAAGTATGAAAATACGCTTTGTACAATGGCTGGAGTATTATCAGAATGCTAGACTATTCCCAGGTGCTGTGGTCTGAATGTTTATGCCTCCCCTCCAAAATTCTCACATTGAAAGCTAACTCTGATGTCATGGTTGGTATTAGGAAGTGAAGACTTTGGGAGGTGATGAGGTCATGAGGGTGGAGCCCTCACGGAGGTGATTAGTGCTCTCATAAGTAAGGGGCTAAAGAGATCAGAGCTCTTCCCTCCTACCACGTGAGGACTCAGCAGGAAGCAGACTGTCTGGAAGAGGCTGCTCCAGAATCCGACTGTGCTGGCACCCTGATCTCAGACTTCCAGCCTCCAGAACTGTGGGGAAGATCTGTTATTTGTAAGCTAGAAGCTTCCAGAGCTATGAAAAACAAATGTCTGTTATTTATAAGGTACGGTCTATGGTATTTTGTTATCTCAGCCCAAATGGACTAAGACAACAAGTAAATGTTCATTCCCCTCTTTGCATGCAAAGGGAAAACTGCTTGACTGTGATTTCGCATCAAGAGCTGTGTCCACTCTTAGTAGGTCCATATGGCAAGCTTTGTTTGGGCAGAAACCGGCAGAACTAAAACAGCACCCTGTCTCTGAAGATGGTTGATCAGATCTAAAGATGCTACCCCAGAGCAGTGCTGCTTTATAGCCCCTGACCAGCCAACATCCTAATTACAGTGGTGTTAGGGGTCTGGCTTTGATCTACTTTTCTGTGGTTTGGATAGGTAGACCGAACTGTTCGCAACATACCCATGGGAGCATCCAAACAAAGTTCAGAGAATAGGCTGTGATCTTTGAACAATCTCTCTGTGCACCTCCTCTATCAGTAGCACTCATGATCAGTCAACAAACAGATAAATAAAATTATGATGTTTTCCATGTGCCAGGCACTGTTACGTGCTTCCCATGTATTAACTCATTTCACCTTCACTCTACAGCAGCTGCTCAATAAGAATACAACAACTTCTAAATTCCCACGGCAGCACATAGTAATAGTAGGAAACACGGAAAATTAATAGAATTAAAGAAAAAAAACAGCAATCACCCTTAATCCCATCACCCACGGAAGCAGCTGCACCTGGTTTTTAAAAGGGCTCCCTGGATAGAGATGATGATTATATTGATATATTTTGTGGAAACAGAAACCAAACCTTTGAGAGAGCAGTTGTACCATGTGGAGCAGATCCGAGGCTCGAACCCAGCCTTTCCCCGTATTTCCCTACATTTCTGATGGGTTGAAATTTTTGAAGTCTGTCTCGATTGGATTTGCAGGTTCCTCTTCCACTGTGGGGAAAGTTCTGAAGAACTTGGTCTGAGTGACTGGAGTGGGGCTGGTTTAACCTGTGAGGGTAAATCACTCATTCTCTACCTGGGGTAGAGGGGTAGCCAGAATGTTGCAAGAGGCCTGAGAACGCATGTGCCCTACAAGCATTCCCTGTGTAGACTGATTAAGTAGTAAGTAGCCCCTCCCGCCCGTGTGAGCTGTTATTTGCTGAATCTATGTAGATGGCTAATAAATGCATGTTTATTCAAAAGCATAGCTAAATTCATTATAGACTTTTGTCATGTATTTTCTTAATCAAGATACAACCACTATCAAGTGAAAGTCTGTCATATTTTGGGGGTTTCAAAAGGATTCACAGATACGAAAATACAGGTGCTGCTACTGAAGAGGAAAGCCGAGGAAAGCCGAGGAAAGCCGAGGCTGCGTCCCGGGCGGGTGCAGAGCAAAGGGACCATAGAAATGGGGGTGGCATCTCTCTGGAGGGACTTGGGAGCAGCCACTTATTTAGTAAGGCCCATGGTGTGGTATTGTGCTTATGAAATACTCACTTAGTTTGTTATTTTTTAAAATGGTTTTTAAAAAGTCAAAATCCATTTTCATGTTGCATAGACCTAGTGTGAGTTTGGAAGGGTAGCCCAATAGAAATCAAGGTGCTGATTTATTTTATGGCTCTAGTCTTTCATGGGAAAAAAGTGATATTGCCTTGTGTGATTCTGGGAAGCAGCTTCCCACGTTCTTTCTTTGGGTAAGTGAAGAGGCCAATCTAGGTGCGTACTGGGTCACCATGCCTTGTTCATACCACCCCTCGCCTGTCACCTGGGACCCTTGCTTTCTGCTGTGCGGTTTAGGGTTCCATGCCCATTTTCTCTGCCAGATTTTGTGTCCAGGACTTTTTAAATTTTAGACAGTGTTTTGCTCTGTTGCCCAGGCTGGAGTGCAGTGGTGCGATCGTAGCTCAGTGCGGCCCTGACTTCCCAGGCTCAATTGATCCTCCCACCTCAGTCCCCCAAGTAGCTGAAACCTGGCTAACTTTTTTATTTTTTGAAAAGACTGGGTCTTGCTATATTGCCCATGCTGGTCTTGATCTCCTGGCCTCAGGTGATCTGCCCACCTCGGCGGCCGTAAGTGCTGGGATTACAGGTGTGAGCTACGGCCGTAAGTGCTGGGATTACAGGTGTGAGCTACCGCACCTGGCCGTACATCTGCCTTGTTAACAGCCTTATCTCCAGGATCCAGCATAGAGCATGTTGAAAAATATTTGTTGAACAAATAAGTCAGTGACTAGATGAATATGAATAGTTAGGTGTGTCTTTAATTTTACAAAGTAGAGATGAAAATGTTTGAAGGAGATTTGATAAGTACAGATCTCTATTAAATATGCCTTTTTATTTTCTCCCCTGCATGGATTTCTAGATCAGAGTGTTGAATGGAAAACCCATTTTCCCCCTTGATTATAGAAACAATATATGCTTGTTCTAAAAACAAAATGAAAAAGATAAGGAAAAAGCTGACTCTCCCTCCTAATCGCGTCTCTATGCACCTCTGGAGCATGCCCTCCTGGTTCTCCTGGGTGTGTTCTGTGTAAATCTCCCCCGCCCCTCGCCCCGGACCCATCCTCTGCCTTCCACTGTGCCTGAGAGGCTGACCCCCTTGTGGAATAAGGTTTCTTTGGCCCCTGGCTTCCTGTTAGTTCAGCCGATGAGAAGCATCTGCAGGAGTCAAGCCTGTGGGCAGAGAGAGAAATCCTGCGACAGCCGCTCCCTGTGTTCGAGCTCATCCCTGCGGCCGCTTGTCCTTCCCGGCTTCAGTTCCCACCGCCGCCCCCCACTCTGCAAGCTTCCAGTCCTAACCAGGCCCCAGAAACTCTCTCTACCTGCTTTGTTCTTTATGGGCATGGGGTTCTGAGGGTCCCGCCTTGCTAGCCTGGTGTCACCATCCTGTCTGTTCACTTCACTCTGCACACAGCTCTTGAAGGGGTCCCTTCACTAAAGCTTCTTCCTATGAACGCTAATTTGATTAATTCTGCTTTTAGCCAGGACCCTGATTGGAACAAGATGCATCTATAGTCACATAATCAGAATTGTCCTATATATTCTATTTTATAATCTGCTTTTTACAATGAACCATTCACTATTATAGGACTCTTTTAAATCCAGCAAGTATAGCTACAGGTCCTCATTATTTTACTTGGTAAGATTGTCAACAGGATTTCATTAAATCCCACAAATACTGATTGAGCACCTATCATGTGCAGGATATATTCCTGCCCTTACGTGGGATACAGAGCTACCTGGGCATGAAGACAGGTGTGGAAATAATGTGGATGGAAAATACAAGGTGCCCCCAGGAAGATACTAGCGAAGAACCATGGATAGTTCAAAGGCTAGAGAAAGAGGAGAGAATGGAGGCATCAAGAAAGGCTTCCGGCAGGAGGCGTTGTCTGTGATACACCAGGACAGTACGGAAGACTGAAAACAACATGATCTGGAGCAGGAAGACATCCCAGGCAGAGGCGGAAGAGCCAGAACCTGGAGCTGAAACCTTGGCTTGTTTGATCATGATGAGTTGACTTTCTTCCACTGCCCTTTATTTCTCTCCTTGAACACAGTTTTCTGGAATCAATCCCTTTTTCTGTTACGCCTCTAGATTATCATCTGTGGGAGGCCAGGGATGATTCCTTCACATCCTCCTATAAACCTCCCAGCTAGCCTATGGTAGTGATTCCAAGGACAGGTTCGTTGAGTTTTGAATGGCCAACCTATGGCAGGCATGGAGATTTGTTGCCATCTTGGGATGGGTGTTGAGGGCTAGGCTGAGTGATTTGTGCGAAACTCTCTGAACCTGCTTCCTTCTGATGATGCCCCCTCTCTCTTTTCAAAGACTTTCTGCTCTTTCAGGCTGAGATGGTATCATAGACATAAACATGATTTGAGGACGGGGATGCTATCTCCTGAGAAAATGGGTCCCTTTTTCCGATCCATTCTTCTGAGAGTGGGTCGGGGGTGGGAAGGCCACCCCTCTTCGTGGAAATGATTTAGGATGAAACTCAGATGCTCTGATTTCCCAGCTCCTGTTAACTGGGGAACCCAATAGCAAATGGTTCTGCAGGATCAGGCTGGTCTTTGAGACAGAGGGTAAAGCAAGAACTGAGTTGGGCTCTTCTAGCAAAAATAAAAGTTCAGGTAGCCCCTCTTTTCCTGCTGCCCCTCCCTCTCCTCTGGCCAGCCCAAGAACAGCCAGAGAGCACCAACTGCCGCCTCGAATGCCTCCTTTCTCTCTTGCTCTCCACATCCTGCCTGTTTCCTTCTGCTTGGTGGCTCAGGGTACCAGTGGTTGGGCAAGGGATTGCAGCAGAGTTTGGGATATTGTACAGCACTTGCATGTTTAGTAACTAGGTGCAGCTGCTGTTGGCATAGCAACAGCAACAACATGGAAGCAGAAGCAGGTACGCCTGGGCATGCACACGCGCTCGGCGGCACACCGACCATGTACATGCCTTTGCCATCGGGCAGCTTTCTGCTCTTAAGTTTAGTGTCCCCTTTGTAAACTGGAGATGGGAATATCTGACAACCCTCACAGTGTTATCGTGCAAATAAGGGAGAGAAAAGCCAAGTGGAAGCGCTAGGACAACTCTCCACGTGGAGACTCACCAGATTTTATCATTATTCTCCTTACACACGAGTACTCTATGTTTCAGAATTCCAAACTCCTGTGGGAATGAACTGTGTTTCTTTGTGAATGGGTATCTGTGACTATCACAGGCAGTGCAAACTCCCATGGAGGGAGGTAGCAGACATCCAGTTTGGGAAGAGGTGTTATAGTTGGGGAGAAATCAGGTTTATCTGGCATTTATTTATTATTCATTCATTTATTCATTTATTTGAGACAAGATCTTCTTGCTCTGTTGCCCAGGCTGGAGAGCAGTGGTACCGTCACAGCTCACTGCAGCCTTGACCTCCTGGTGCAAGTGCTCCTCCCACATCAGTCTCTAGAGCAGCTGAGATTATTACATGCATGCTACCATGCCAGGCTATCTGGCTTTCAAAGAAAGTCTACGGAGACTTGCTTTGACGCTATCCCCAATTTCTAAAAGTAAAATTAAAACGAAGAAAGAAAAAACAGAGAAAAGAAAATGAGAGTCTTGAGTATGTGGCTTCCATTTCTAAATCCAGCCATTCTGTTGTCTCCTGAGCTACAAAGCTCGGAGGGTTTGCCGCTGCATAACCCAACCCTCCCCCAGCCTGCGCTACTCTTTTCAGGGAGGAGAGCTGCTCCAAGTGAAACCAGCTGGTGCAAATGGAACCCCAGGGTGTCCTGTTATGATAGTCTTGCAAACATCTAGGAAAACCCGTTGACGGCTGAAAAATTCGGATTCTAAATACTACTGTTTTCTCCTGAATAATTTGTAATTCCTTTCCCAGCTCGAATGGCTATAAACCTCTCCAAAGTGCTTTGTAAACACTCATTAGAGTCTTACAAAAGTCTTTGGAGTGCCATATGATTACCTCTATTTGGCAAGTGAGTAAACTGAGTCACAAAAAGTTGAAAGATCTGCTCAGAGCTATGCCAGAAGTAAAGGCAGGGCTGGGCTGCAGCTCAGACTTCCTGGCTCCTTGGCTGGTGAATGGCTCCACGGAACGTTCTGGAACTAGGCATGTCCAGGCTTCTAATCTTCCAAGGGCCCCATGGTGCCTCTTGCTTCCACTAGTGACTCTTTGTTCACGTCACTGGGACTGGCCGAGGTCCCCTGGCTCCTGAGACCTCACTGCCCAAGAGCAAAGACTCCAATCTGAACAGTCAACTGAGCCACATGCCTGACAAGCACCTCTGTCCTTTCCTCCTGAACAGGATATAATTAAATCCCACAGCTGCATGTGCGTCTCCTCCCCAAAGCCTGCTCAGAAGGGCTCACAGAAGGATAAGCAGATAGAGCAGTCAGATTTTGGGTTTTCTGCTTTTCTGTTTGTTGATCAGCTGAAGATAGCCAGGATTAGGTGAGTGAACTAAGTAGTTCCTGGGTTTTGGCTACCTTGCATTTGAACCCACTTTTTATATTGAGACTTGGCCGCCCACCAGGGAAACAGGAAAGACTGGCTACTAGTTCTCCAAGACCCTTGGCTGTGGGGTGCTGGCACAGGACCCAAGCTTGGCCAGCTGGACTCCTGCTTGGGACTCTGAGTGAGCAGTGAGTGAGGAGAATCAGCCCAGGGGCACTGGACAATTGACCTGAACGTGGGCGGTGGAGGTCCCAGCATCCCACACCTGTTAGCGGTGGTGCCATGGGGCCAGCAGGATGGCCAGGGTCTCAGGGAGACACCTCATTATCAGATTGGACACTGCAAGACCTCAGCTTTAGAGAAAGCTGCCGACCCCTGGTGTGCTTTGCTTCCTGCTCATTTCCAGAAACTTCTGGGTTGATTTGTGAATTACCAGTTAGTCTTCCAACTAATTTCTGTCTCAGTAACATTCACGAGAGTCAGGAGTTTTGTTTGTTTATATCTTGATGGGTACGAGTTGGAAAATGAAAAGTTTTCCTTTTCCTTCCTCTCACATCATGTCATTGAGAGATGGGCACCCAGAGCTAGGATGTGACCACTGATAAAGCCGAGATGGTGGAAATGCTGTAAGAAAGAAGGGCGGGAGCGCTTCGGATTTGAGCTTAGAGGAAGGTCTAGCTCACTGTTCTACCGCCTGTGAACCCACATCAGCAATATCCGTTGGCACGCCACCAGCACACCACATTGAGACCACTGGTACCACTGCCACCATGACCAGCAGCACTGCCTGGGACTGTACCCGTGCCAGTCATGCCCAAGTCGGCGTCTCCGTGTTCTCATCTTCTGTCTTGCTCTTGGCTCCTCTCAACAGATTCTCTTTGTCCAGTGTTCTTAGCCAGCTTGGATGTGAAGCTGAGGGGGGCTGCCAGCAGCCGTAAGTAGACAGCAAAGACCATGCCCTTGCCCAGGCCCTGCCTGCTGCTGTATCCACGCTGCTTGGGCATGTGATGGTGTCCTCCAGGCCATCTGGAAATCTTAGAAAACGATGTTTTCACCTGTGCCTGTGGCTGTGGGCAAAAAGCCTCTTACAGACTCTTAGAATAAGATAACATAATAAAAGCTAATATTTGTTGAGTGCTTATTATGTAAAATCTCCTTTAATCTTTCCACCGTCCCTAAGAGGAAGGTGTTATTATCCCTAATTGACCTGCTCTCCGTGGTAAAAGCAGCCCACCTTTGCTGCTACCTTGCTGCAGCGTCTGTGCAGCAGCCTGCAGGCTCCTGGGTGGTTTCCAAACCTGACTCTACATCAAAATTCCACAAAAAGACGAGACAACTACAGATTTCCAGGGTCCACGTCCAAAGATTTTAATTCAGTAAACCTTGGGAGGGTGAGGGTGAGGGTGAGGGCTTGGAGATGGAATTCGTACAAGCATCCCTAGGGATTCTGAAGAAATCTGCCTGTGGACAAGCACCCAGGAACTCTGGCTGACACAAGCGCCTATGTGGCCATCCTGTTCTGTGCGTTCAGCTGAGAAGGCTTGTAGAATCCTTCTCAGTGCAGGCAGTGACTAGCAATCATTTGCGGGTGGCTTCAAACCAAACCAATTTGTCATCCTCAGCTTAGGGTCTCCAGGAAGAGTGCCGAAGAAGCTGAGTTCTAACACAGGCCACCAGTTCAGCAGAGAAAATGGCAGAGTATGTCTGCACCTCTGGCTTCTTTCCACTGTGTTATGCGGAGGGAGAAGATCATCAAACTTTTCACCTTCCTGGAGAGGGTGGATTCTTATCTCTAAATTACTCTATTCATGAAGGGAAGGCTGGCTATTATAACATTTTATAACATGTTATAACTGTCATTGAAACTATTCTGTGGTTAGATTTTTTTTTTTAAGCAATCAAATGATCAGGTTTTATCCCATGAATTGGATTAGCTTGCACGTGTTGGACATATTAGTTAGGATGGCTCTCAACACCAAACCAGTGACATTTAATCAGCCGCAGGGAATGGAGATCTTGTTCCATCCAGCCCCTCAGGTTCCAGGTGGACGAAGGCTCCACCATCCTTGATGTATGTGTTCTAGAGCCCCTAGGTGTTGACCTCCGGGAGACAGATGGTAGTGAAAGACAGTTGAGAATTGCCCAGGAAGCTTTTTTTTTTTTGAGACAGAGTTTCGCTCTTGTCACCCAGGCTGGAGTGCAGTGGCGTGATCTCGGCTCACTGCAATCTCCACTTCCCACAGTCAAGCAGTTTTCCTGCCACAGTGTCCCAAGTTGCTGGGATTACAATCATGCGCCACCATGCCCAGCTGACTTTTGTTTTTTTTAGTAGAGACAGGGTGTCACCATGTTGACCAGGCTGGTCTTGAACTCCTGACCTCAGGTGATCCACCCGCCTTGGCCTCTCAAAGTGCTGGGATTATAGATGTGAGCCACTGCGCCCAGCCCCAGAAGTTTTACAGATCACTGATAGAGGGGAAATTGGCTGGAACCCAGTCACATGGCTACGCGCAGCTGCAAAGAGTCTGGGAAACAGAGCCCAGCTTGTCCAGGAGGAAAGGGAAGCAGGTTTGCTGAACAGCTCGCCAGAGTTCCCTTGGAGCTAGGAGGGTTTGTGGCTATGCCCAAGGAGTGATTGAGTCTCGCAGAAGCCACAGTGGGTAGTTCTTGTGTCAGTGACGTGTAATCCTGTCGCTGTTGAGTTGTTCCCATATTAGACAATTAAAATGCATTCAGTGGAACGGTTTTCAAATTTTGAATAAACACACACAAAACCCAAGAACAATAAATACTTTAAAATTTTCTTCCCCCTTTTAACACTCGGTGGTAATATTTTCGGAGTTCTGGAATTCTCTCCATTATTTAACATCTCTTGTAAATTTCGTGGCACTCTTACAGTCACAATCTTAGAATGCCGGTCCACCTCTCTTTGTGGCTTTCTTCTTTAGCAACTTGTCTCCCAGACTGTTTTCTTCAACTCTAAGGGAAGCCTGTCAGAGTCCGTCCTGCTCTTCTCCATATTCTGAAATGGAGACTGAAGGGATAAATGGAAGTTTCTGGCCTCTCTGGAAAAATGTTAACCTGGTTCTTTTATCTTGGAAAGAGGTGCCCCTGGTGAAGAAAGTGAATGCTCTGAGGCCACCTCCAGTGCGCGTGTGTGTTTGGGGCTGGGGGTGTGGGGTGTCACCTGGTCAGAGCACTGAACCTCTTATTGTCTTTATTTACACAATGAGGATAGTAACGTCAACCTCACAGATGCTGGCGAGGTGCAGGGAAGGCACTGGTGATGTACGGTAGGTGTCAAAACTGGTAAAGGTTGTTATTCATATTGTTAATGCCAGAGTCAAGGAGCTCAGATGTGGCTCAGGATGTGTGGGTAGAATTCATACACAGGGATAAGAATCTGTACGTGTGAGTGCAGAACAAAGGTGTGGTCGGGGGTACTCTCCCACCGGCCCACCTCCTGAAGGGCTTCTAGTCGGGGAGTCTCCCAGAGCCCTGCCTTATAACAAACGCTGTGTGCCCTCCAGTCCTTGCTGCACAGTGACTCAGTTTCCCCTGTGATAAAAGGGGATTCAACTGCAGTTCTAAACTTGCCTGTAAAACACATTGAGAGCCTTGAAATAAAGGTGGTATTTACTGTGAGTTCAAAGCGTTATGTAATTATTTTATTGCCCCTTTCATTCCTGTTTTTTTTTTTTTCTGTTTGCTGTGCTCACAAACCCAAGCCCGAGCCATAAAACCACTTTTAAGCAAGCGCCTTTTACACACATCGTGTACCCACCGCGCATTGCCATCAAGGTGCAAAGTGCTCGGGAGGATGAGCGCAGAGAAGCAGAACAAGAGCTCCGGCAATTTCCGCCTAATCGAGGCCATTACTGTGCATTGTCACTGAAACTGGGTCATGGTTGACGCTGTTTTTTTTTAAGCTATCCAAGTGACCAGCTCTGTCTCATGAACTGGATTAGCTTGGTCATGGGGGAATCTGTTAGGGTGCCCTGACATCAAGTCAATTCTGTTTCTCAAGCCATCATTCTTTCTTGTGGATTCAGAGCCTATGTCTGCCACCATTCTTTCCAGAATCCCATTACCTGAAACCACAGGGATCTTTATTTTGTTTTTGTTTTTGTGTTTTTGAGATCAATCTCTCTCTCTATGGCCCAGGCTGGAGTGCAGTGGCATGATCTTGGCTCACTGCAACCTCTGTGGGAGCCCATTTAAAGGAGACACTGCTTGGGGTTAGTTTAACAGGACTGAGCCTTCAAGGCGGCGTCTTTGTTGCTGTTCTGATCTGTGGCTCTCACTTTTAGTTAAGATAAGGAACTGCAAGCCAACTTCCAACGTTATGGAAGCACAACGGAGGCCTCTGTGGAATCTGCCTAACCCAGCAGGAATGTAAAGAGAATGACCCAGACCTCAAATTTATGGACTAAATCATTTATTCAGTTGCATACAACACATTCCTACGGTGTGAACAGTCCTGTGGCATAAGGGAGTTCAGAGCCCTATGCTTAAGAAACTTACAGATGCCTTATGAAGGTGGGAAATTTTCGCTGGATAAGTTCACTGTGTACCTCAGCCCCCAGGAAGTCTCACCTTCAGACACTGGAGAAGTGCAGTGGTCATTTAGAGCATCTGTCCTTCCTCCCTCCATTGATCTTTGGGTCACACACATACACCTCAGAGAACGACTTCCTTCTGCCAGTCAGCCATCTCACCCCAAGGACCTAGAGAGCGAGTAGAACGTGGGTGGATGCAGGGCTGCCAGGCAAGCAACCTGACTCTGAAGACATCTATCCAAAAGAGCTGCTTCTGCAGCTACACAGCGGTGACCAGACCCCGGGGTTGGTGGTTAGATGCTTTGCAGGGAACCCATGAAAAAAGCTCAGTAGATTTGTATGGAATAAATGAATGCAGGAATGAGTAAATGAACCTGGAATCCCCTCGATGTCTGCCCATGGCCGCAAAGTATGACCCAACTCCATCCTCATTCTTCTGTTTAGTCCAGATGGCTCAGGGAAGAGGATTTCTAAAACCAAACCGCTCTATCCACATCTTGCATCTGAGTGCCTCCTCAGACTCCTTTCCTGAGCGACTTTATAGAGCAGAGGGTTCTAGAAGCAAGGTCTTGTGGGATTCTCCCTCTTTTAATCTCTCAACAAAGATAGGCAGAGGAATTTATTATTATCCATTTAGGTTGATCAGTGTCCAAGAAATCCAGCAGTAAGTGCACTAATGTTTAGGTAGAGCCTTTTAATGTGAGCTCAAAGCACTTGGGAACAATTTTATATTCATAGTGATCAAGTGAATCAAGTAGATGTCAAGAATTATTATCCCATTTAATAGGTGGAAAATGTGAGGCTCTCAT
The DNA here is from genome assembly GCF_049354715.1 of Callithrix jacchus. NCBI lineage: Eukaryota > Metazoa > Chordata > Mammalia > Primates > Cebidae > Callithrix > Callithrix jacchus. Next base: position 50,409,492 of record NC_133520.1, read on the forward strand.
TCATAGAGTGAGTCAAGAATACAGCTCAGGAGAGAGGCCAACTCTGTCTCTGCCTGCACAAGTACGTGAGTTACCACACGCATGTCTCTGTAACATGGCTTTTGGCATATCTGCCTTCTCTGAAGTCGGCCTTCCCTGGTCAGGGTCCCTGCAGGAGCCAAATGGTGGGGGGGTGGGTGCAAAGACATCTATACTTTTGCCATGTCAGTCCCTGCAGCTATGCTCCTGGATGGTCTAGAGTCTCCTGGCAATTCATATTTCTTATACACTCTTAATTTTTGCCCTCATCCTCTTGGGACACAGGGACATGCCTCACCTTCCCCAGTGAGTCCCACACCCAGCTTATTCTTCTCTGCTGCCTCTCCTGGGAATTCTTTGTGTCTTCAGCCTCAGGGTGTCCATTCCTGAGCTGACCACTCACCTTCCTCATTGCCTTCCTTGGTCATACACATGGCTATGCCCGTGGCTGTGCTCCGGGTCACACAGAACTGTCCCACTTCAAAAATATTGGGCTTGGAAGTCTCCCTCTCTGACAACGAACTCTTCACTCCCACTGCCACTTGCCAAGAAATCTTTTCTGACTTTCTCCATCCTGCACTCCACTCTAGGCCCATGGCCTATCCATTTCAGTGCTGCTTCTTGAGCCTGTACACCCCTCCTGCATCTCCCAGAGTCTTCAGTGAACATGATGCCCATGTTCAGCCTCAGCTCTAAATGCTCATGGTTTCCAAAAACATATCTACAACCCCCCATAGGTCCTGAGCACCAAAGCCTGATGTCCAGTTGCCCAGTGGACAGACATCTCCACCGGGACATCTCATAAGCACTAAAAACCTCAATGTACTAAAACCTGAATTTATATTTCTCTCCTCAAATGTGCTCCGTTTCCATGTTCGCTTTCTCGACATCCATCCAGTTGAGATGTTGCTCAAGGCCAGGGTCAGAGCCACCATTGGCACGCCCATCTCCCCGAGCCTCCACTCCCATCGGCCACCCTGGTGTTTGTCATTTGTCCCACTTTCTCCCTCTCCACAGCCAGTTTCTTGGTTCAGGTCTTCTGTCTCCCTTTCTGGGATCATGTCAACCTCCTTCCCACCTGCCTCTGGCTCTGGGCTTGTGCCCTCAACCAATTCTCCAAACCGTAGCAAGAGGGATGCTTCAAATGACAGATCGGATCCATCTCTGCTTAAAGCCCTGCAGTAGCCTCCTGTGATCTCAGGATAGAGTTCAGACACTCCGGGATTTGGGCATCTCCTGCCGCTCTGCAGCCCCGCCTCGTGGTGCCTTCCAGTCCCACCAGACCGCAGCCCATCCCTTCCGTGGTGTTTGGTCTCCTGTCTGGGAACTTTGCACATGCTGTTCTCTCTGCTTGAACTCTCACTTTCACTCACGCGACCTGGCTTACTCCTCACTCGCCTGCATGTCTCAGCTTGGAAGCCACTCGTAGCTTTCTGAGAGATGAGCTCATCGGCTCATCTCTTCCAGAAAGCCTTCCCTGATCCTCAAGTCCAGGTTAGATACCCCACCTGGATTTCCGCAACACGGTGTGACTCCCCTCCCACAACCCCAGTCGTGCACTTTAGCTAACAGTTATTAAGCACCTGCTGTGTTAGGCTGTTTTTTTGGGACTTTATAAGAATTATCACATTTAATGCTATGAAGTAGATACTGCTATGATCCTGTTTTTTAGATGGGCAAACTGAGGCAAGAGCAGTCACACACACACACAGTCAGTCAGTGGTAAAGTTGGGATAGGAACCACAGCAATCTGACTCATGATGCTACACTGTCTGTTAGAATGAGCCTTGAAAAAAAGACACAAGCTTGTGCCCTGTGCCAAGAAAGTTTCTGATGATGGTGGTGGTGGCGGTGGGATTGAATCAGTTTGCAGAAGTCTGTGTTTCTAACCATCTCTGATTCTAATGGACAGGACCAATGTCCATTTCTCTTTACTACAATTGTGTTATCTTTCTTACTTTCTGTCAGCAACAAGCTTAGTGAAGACAGAGAACGTGTACCTGAGGTCCTTCATCTTCCCTCGGCTCCTAGACCAGCGCTGGCCCACAGGCAACCCTCCATAAAGGCAGAAGGAGAAAATAAGTGGCCCTTGCCATGTGCTTTCTGAACTCCTGGGATGCTAGAAAGAGCCAGATCACCTTGTCCACTGAACCCACAAATTCACTCTCTTCATTCCTCCCTCACAGCTGCACTTCCTTCCCCGTAGTTGGAGTTTTTGAATTTTCCCTCTGTGAGCTCTTGCCCTCCCCTGCCACGTTCTCAGCAAAGGGCCTGGCCTCCGAGTCCATGAGAATAGGATTCCCTGTAGCAAGAGCTCTTGCCTAGCCTCCCCCACCTCCAAAGGAGCTGAAATCTTCACGGCTTGTAGAGCATAGAGGAAGTAGCACTCTCCCCCTGCCGTGGGCTTCATTGCCCCACCCGTGTCCTGGAGGGCACCTTTGGGCCACTGCTGTAACCACACGGCGATTTGCTTATTCTCATCCTTCATGACCCGCCTCCTCCCATGCCCTACTTTGTTAATTTCACTCTCCTCTCCAAACTCTTCCCAGTGCCACTGATGGAGCATGCATGCAGCTGGGCATTGAGGCTCCCACAGATAGACCCAATCCTGTCTTCCAAGTGTTACCTTCTTTCCTCTCCTTTCCTTCAAATAGGTCTCTTCCTTACACATTTCCTGCCATTGTTTCTCTCTCTGCCTTGCCTCTCCCTTTTCAACCTGCCCCAGTCTTATCCAGCCTCCCAGCCCAGCTTGGACTCAGCCTTCCTAGGAGGCTCCAAGACAGTCCAGTGGGCTCTCTTCTGTTTGAGTGTATTGAGCAGTTGGCTGACGCTGCATCTCCACTACTTGCCCTGGGTTGCCCTGGGTTGTTCTATCTCCCTAATGGCCTGTAAACCCCTTGAGGGCAGGATCTGGCCTTTGTACTCTAAAACGGTCTTCATACTAGAGAGCGCTCTGCACATGTCTGATGGATGCTTCAGGGAGTCCCATCCTTCATCAGAGATTCCCACAGGTGCCAAGTCGTACCTCATTAGGACATGTTCCCCATGGTGTCTGGGAGTAGTCTATGCCAAGCAGGAGTTTTGCCCCGAAGTCTTCCTGTTTATTGCACTGGGCTGGCTGCAAGACATTGAGGATGCTGCCCCAGGGGCCAGCAAGGTGACTGGGGTGGGCGCCGTGATGGCTGTGCCTGGGTGCTGGCCAGTGCGGCCCCAAGAAGAGGCCGGGAGTCAGAGCTGCGTGCCTCTGTCAGCACCCGCCTCCTAAAAATGCTCTCCACTTTCTCCAAGCATGGATTGATTGCCTGAGCTCCCCTCCTGCTCCCCAAAGAGGCCAGAGAACAAGTCAGACAGGGGATGAATCAGACAGGCTCAGCTGTGGGAGGCTGGAGCAAAATGACCAATAAAAGTGACTTTATTTGTAACATTTTCATGTTTGTGATTTTGTTATTTCTATTCCATTTCCTCAGAGCAATGAAACAAGGAAAAGGAACAAAACTCAGCTCTAAGTGTGCATGAACTTTAAGGCCTCCCTCTTTCTCCCTCTCTTCCTCCTTCCTCACCAGGATTGCCTGGCTGACCCTTCCAGCCTGTGAATTCCTTTCCCAGATCGAGTGTTTTCCATTTTAATTTTTATGGCGTTTCCCTGGATTAATGGTTAACGCATTCATTTTCTCCCCTCCCGCCCTCCATTATCAAAGAGTGCTTTGAATAACCATTAACTCTCTGGTTAACCGAAAGAAATGCGTTAATCATCTACAAGCCCTGGGGCAGGAAAATTATTCTTCCATAACCTTCTCCCAGTGGCAAGAGAACGAACCACTGTCCCTGAGCAGCTGACCTTCAGCCACACCTGGGTCTAGGAGCTTGCAAAACCCGCCAGTAATCTTGTTACAAGGACTTATTAGTAAACCGAGGTCATAAACTGCTGAATGGCTGGGCACTGTGCTTTTCAGTCCAGCCATCCTTGGCTGCTCTAGGACCCTATAAAGACACAGACCAGGCTGCACTTCTTCTTCTCTCTTTTTTTTAAAATTGTTTTGCAAGTGAAGTCTCATCTATTGTACATTCCTTGTTACTGGGAAACTCAAGTGGCTGTACAGGCTGTTCTTGGAGCCACAGTTAAAAGTGCTTTGACCCAAACACACGTCATCCTGAGCTCTGTTTGCGTGGGACCAGGACACCCGCCTTGGAAACCTCTCGCTGCTGCAGCAGCTGAGTGTGGCCAGGATTGAGTGGACCGCAGGGGGATGTTCTGGATGCTGCAATCCAAGTCCCCTTTTTGGGGAGGGTGACCTCTTTCTGAAGTTCAGTGGATGGTGTCCTTCCAGGGATGGGGAGGCAGGAGGAGGAGGAGGAAAGCTCTAAACAGCGCCACCCCCTCCACCACCCATCCAGGAGAGTAGGGCTGCAGTACCCGAGACCAGCTGGAGGAGTGGCGTGTGCACGGTGTACCCACAGGGTAGAGCGCGCCATCTTGGAGAGATGCCCCTTTCATTCACAAAGCGGATCTGTTGCAGAGCCCAGAGCCCCAGGGAGAGCAGGGCTGCGTCCAAATGCTTGCTGGGTTTGGCTTGCACTCCCTCTCCCTTAAAGAAGACCGAGGCGGAAGGGAGAGGCCATTCTTCAGAGGGGAGCCTCAGGCACTGCTAGACTTATTAGGAAAGATATTGCTGGGGTCTTGGCAAGAGTGGGTGCAGCGCTCCCCACCGTCTTCCCGGTGCGGCTGGTTACTGTCACCCTGCCTCCTTCCCGCCAGCCCAAGAGCCTCGTTCCAGATTCAAACATTTCCACATTAGGCAGCCTGGATGTGCGTTTCCCTGGCAGTGGAGGGAAAGGCGCCCCTGTGACCTGGAATGACCCACAGACGGGACTTGCCCTCCTCTCCCACAGGTGCACTCGCTCTTTTCTGGGCCAGCCTTGTGATCTGGTGTCCAGGCACTTGGCAACATAAATGTTGCTAAAGCAAGTGTTCCTCGGTGCTCTGTTCGGTAGTTAACACTGTTGACATGGACACCTTTGGGAGCGCATGGGAGAAGTTGCTGCCTCCGTTTCCTCCTGGGTTACGGAGCCTGGCATGGTCTGTTGTCCCCTTAGAAGGGGTGGGCGATTTAACCTCCTTTTTCATCCCTAGTCCTCTCCCTTGAAGCTGTCCTGGCCTCTCTTTTGGACCCAGGAATGTGAGCAGAGGTTATTACTCATTATACACACGCTGCATCTAGACCCAAGCATGCCCTCTTAGTGACAATGACACACCAGATTTCAAAGCCTTCATGGAAAAGAATGTGAGATATCTCACACGCTGACATTAAAGCTTTGGACAATGTGGGTTAAGATAAAGTAGGTCATTACAATTAGTTGCATCTCTGTCTTTTGACCCTTCAGTGGCTCCTGAAGTACATCACACATGTGGCTCGCATGCATTTTGGTTGGACAGCGCTGCTGTAGACTGTCCCCATGGTGAAATGGTTCCTTCCAGGCTTGCCGGACTGCTAAGGATGGGTCCTAAAGTCCTGAGCTTCCCTGCTCTTCAGGTGGCTGCAACTTCTGTGCCCACCACTTCCTCTTACTGATGTCTCCTTCCTGCCCTCCTCCCTGAGGAACTCCTAGTCCCTGTTCAGGACGCAGGGCCGGAGCCTCCTGTCCAGGATGCATTCACGTCGTTGCCAACACAACCCCCTACACACACACACACACACACACACACACACACACACACACACACACACACAGCATCGTTGGTCTGCCTGGCTGTCCCCGGGCTGTGCCGTCCTTGAGGGTAGTTTTTGTGTCTAATCCCTAGAGAGCGAAAGAACACGTGTGTGCTCCTCCAGACGTTGGTTAGCGGCCCTAAGGCGTGGGGCGGTCAGACTCTGGTATTATTTATTTTTCTGCTGCAAGGAGCGATCAATTATTAACCGAAGTCTGCTGTTATCAGCACACGAGAATATCAACCAAGGCTGGGTTTCAGACCTGCCTGGAACTGTTCAAAGGACATTTTTTATTCATTCCTATTTTATTAAGAACACCAGTATATTCAGATCAAGTAAAATTTCACATATAACAGGTTCATTCTTCTATATGAAATGTTTGTAGGAAATATATCACACGTCAGGTGCTCTGAAAAGGTGGCGAGGTATAAATGTCAACCTCAAAGGCTACGGTGTCCAACGTGGCACACAGCCCGTGTGGCTCTTAGCACCTGAAGCATGCCTGGCCCACCCTGAGGTGTACTCACAATGTCATATATACATTCAGATTTTGAAGACTTAGTAAAATATCTCACTAGCAATTTTTTATATCAACTACACGAGGAATTGATAATATTTTGGGTTGGTTAAGTTAAATATATTATTAAAATTCATCTCACCTCTTTCTCTTTAAAAGTGGCTTCTAGAGAATTTTAAATGACATGCAGCTCACACTATATTTCCATGAGACAGTGCTTCTGTAAGACAATCGTGCTTTGTTTGTTCTGAGATACCCACAGGTGTTTGTGAGCATTTCAGCTGGGTTTATAATAGCTTAGGCAACTGGGAACGTTGACTTGGAACTTACCCGCCAAGCGACAAAACACGCATCTAGTGATAGAAGTTTTAATTCTAGTTCCTCCAGCTAGATCTTGCCTGGCGGACCCACGTTGACTTACTTTCTCCAGAAATGGCCCCACTGGGTCTCTGGGAAACTCCCATGTTCTGCAGGGACTTGCTAGGTAATAATTACAGGTGGTTAGAGACCCTCCTGCTTCATGCGCTCAGTCATAATTATTTACTTTTACCAGGCACCAGGGGTGGGATGTGAGCTTAGCTGAAAGGAGAGAAGACTCAGCCAGCATATCACCTTGAAGCTGACCTGTCAGCCAGATTTCACAGCACCTGCCTAACGGCTGCGGTTCATTTCTTGGGAAAGAGAGCTGCAAGTTCTGTCTCCAGGCCACAGTCCAAATCCTTGCTACTCTCTCAGGTTCTGGAAGACAGAATGGAGGCAGCCACAGAGCAAGGTCATGTTTTCTACCTGAATTAGCTTTTCTGACACCTTCAAACCATCTCTAAGAAATTGTTTTTTTTTTTTTTTTTTTTTTTTTTTGAGAGGAGTCTTGCTCTGTTGCCCAGGCTGGAGTGCAGTAACATGATCTTGGCTCACTGCAACCTCCGCCTCCTGGGTTAAAGCAATTCTCCTGCCTCAGCCTCTTGAGTAGCTGGGATTACAGGTGCCCACCATTAGGCCTGGCTAATTTTTATATTTTTTTTATTAGAGATGGGGTTTCACTGTATTGGTCAGGTGGGTCTCGAACTCCTGACCTCATGTGATCCACCTGCTCAGCTTCCCAAAGTGCTGGGATTACAGGCATGAGCCACTGTGCCCTGCCAAATTGATTTTTTAACACACATACATACAGGTAAACATTTAAATCCATGCCACAATGTACTTGCACTTCGAGTCCTCCTGAAGATGGAGTCTTAAGTCACATGCTTCTCTTCCTAGGGGTTCTGTCTGAAGTAGAGACTCCTGGATTCGATGAATCAGGTGTTCCTGCCTGTTGGCATTAACTGGGCAGCCTGCCTGCCCACCCCACATGCTCATTCTTGCTGGGGAGAGGAGAAGAAACATTTATTAAAGGCAAGGAAAAATTAGAGGCTTTTCATTGAGGTCAGAAGATTTCTGAGGTTGGATCAGCTGGCCAGGTGTATAACCAATTTTCTTGGCTCCTTAGAAGCAGCAAAGTATTTGAAAAATAATGGAGACCTTAGTCCTATAAGTAAAAACCCATTTTTCTTGGGAATTAAAAAAAAAAAAAGTGCTGGCGATGGAAAATTTCCGATGAGATGCATTTCTTCCTGCCTGAATGTCTCGAATGCCTGCTGGATTTGTCTCCCTGCTAAGACACTCACACTTGCAAATCTGTGCTTTTCAAGGTGGGGAGATGAAAATAAAAAGTCTGTGAGATGTATTTCTGGGAGGCCCGAAAACAGGAAGCAAATTGGAACCACAGCATGTGGGGCACGGATGCTGGATTCTGGGGGATGTTTGCTTACTTGGAAAGGCTGCAAACATTCCATCCTACCCACTGCTAGGAGCTCTGCACTTTGCTAACATCCTATGGAAACCAAGCTTCTCTCTGGGACTCGACAGGACTAGGTTATTTTTCCTCAGCTTAAATTGTTTTTATATGGTTATCCTCAGTACACTTTTCTCTTTTGAGATATTTTCACACTTTTTATTTAAAAAAAAAAACCAGAACATCTTGATTTTGAAAAGGTACATTCACCCAAATAAGGTGCCCAGAGCATAGATGAGGCTGCCTCCATATTTCATGTGTCAACAGCTAATGCCCCCAGTACGTGCAGGAAAGCCTGAGAACAAGGAAGGAGGAAAAAGGCTTGGTCCTTGCTCTGTGGGTGTTGAAGCATCTCTCAGCCCCCTCCTCTGACTTCTCAACCATGTTCAATTCTGTGGCCTCAGATGGAGAGCGTTCAGGTCATAGAAGAGGATAATAGGTATGCCGGCTACAGAATGAGGAAGACATTTCAGGATGCACTTGGGGAGGAGATGGAATGAACGACAAAGGGGATGTTTGTCTGTGAGGGTGGCCTGTGATCTCTGGGTCTGTGCAGCTCACTTCACAGCCCTCAATGGCCCACACAGTAGGTAGCATTTGCCACACTCAACCCCTGGACAAGGTGCTGTTGGTACCACTTCATAAGAGGGGTGAGGCTGGGCACGGTGGCTCATGCCTGTAATCTCAGCACTTTGGGAGGCTGACGTGGGTGGATCACGAGGTTAGGAGTTAGGGGCCAGCCTGACCAACATGGTGAAACCCTGTGTCTGCTAAAAATACAAAAATCAGTCAGGTGTGGTGGCACATGCCTGTAATCCCAGCTACTTAGGAGGCTGAGGCGGGGGAATCACTTGAACCCAGGAGGCGAATGTTGCCATGAGCCAAGATCATGCCACTGTACTCCAGCCTGGGCGACAGAGCGAGACTGTGTCAAAAAAAAAAAAAAAAAAAAAGGGATGTTAGAACATTCTAGGAAGTTCTTCATCAGCTTAAGAAGGTGCAGGCTCTGAAGTCATTAAACACATGTAGCAGCCAGAGAAGCCCCAAAGCTGCTGCTCCTGCTATTCCGCCCGGTGTGGGTAACGATGGCATTGGCACAACTTTGGGTGCCATCTTTGATCTCTTGTTGGTTTGCACCGCCCAAGTGTCATCATTCTTCCCTGGGTTGTCTCTGTCTCCCTTCCTTTTCTGTTCCCAAGACTCTTACCTGTGTCCAAATCTATAGTGTTTAAGTTGAAAGAGCCAGTCTGTAGGAGCTGCTTCCAGGGAAACATTGCAAGACTGCCGTCTTTTTTTTTTTTTTTTTGAGACAGAGTCTTGCTCTGTTGCCCAAGCTGGAGTGCAGTGATGCAATCTTGGCTCACTGCAACCTCTGCCTTCCAGGTTCAAGTGATTCTCCTGCCTCCGCCTCCCAAGTAGCTGGGACTACAGGTGCACACCACCACATGTGGATAATTTTTTGTATTTTTAGTAGAGACGGGGTTTCATCATGTTAGCCAGGATGGTCTCCACGCCTGACCTCAGGTGTATGCCTGCCTTGGCCTCCCAAAGTGCTGGGATTATAGGTGTGAGCCACCACATCTGGCCAAGACTGCTGTCTTGAACTCGGTGCTCAAACTCCCCTCTGGCTTCACAACCTGCAGAGTTGCCTGGGTCAGAAACAGGTTCTCCAGGAAACTTGGTGATGCATTAAGTCCAAAGGCCTGGGAAGACATAGTGACTGGCTAATAGAGATCATCTTCCTCTCATTTTGGGGATGTGAAGGCTGAGACTCAGAGAGGTCAGGTGACATGTCTGAGGTCATTTAGCCAATTAGCAGCAGACCCAGAGTTGTCACCCAGATTTTCCAACTCCCGATTCATTCCCCAAAAACCTACCCATGGGGAATGTTCTGCCAGGCTGTTCTCCATCACCAGTGGAGACGTTGCCTTGAGTAATTGGTTTGGTTTTGAAGTTAACTTATTCAGACACACTTGAGTCTGACATGCAGTGAGTCACTGAGTGGATTCATTCCCAGACCTATGGTCTCAGCACATCACCTCCCCCCAGACCTATGGTCTCAGTGCATCACCTCCCCCCAGACCTATGGACTCAGAGCATCACCTCCCCCCAGACCTATGGACTCAGTGCATTACCTCCCCCCAGACCTATGGACTCAGCGCATCACCTCCCGCAGACCTATGGACTCAGAGCATCACCTCTCCCCAGACCTATGGACTCAGTGCATCACCTCCCCCCCAGACCTATGGTCTCAGAGCATCACCTCCCCCCAGACCTATGGTCTCAGTGCATCACCTCCCCCCAGACCTATGGTCTCAGTGCATCACCTCCCCCCAGACCTATGGTCTCAGTGCATCACCTCCCCCCAGACCTATGGACTCAGCGCATCACCTCCCCCCAGACCTATGGTCTCAGTGCATCACCTCCCCCCAGACCTATGGACTCAGAGCATCACCTCCCCCCAGACCTATGGACTCAGTGCATTACCTCCCCCCAGACCTATGGACTCAGCGCATCACCTCCCGCAGACCTATGGACTCAGAGCATCACCTCTCCCCAGACTTATGGACTCAGTGCATCACCTCCCCCCAGACCTATGGACTCAGCGCATCACCTCCCCGCAGACCTATGGACTCAGTGCATCACCTCCCCCCAGACCTATGGACTCAGCGCATCACCTCCCCGCAGACCTATGGACTCAGCGCATTACCTCCCCCCAGACTTATGGACTCAGCGCATCACCTCCCGCAGACCTATGGACTCAGAGCATCACCTCCCCCCAGACCTATGGACTCAGCGCATCACCTCCCCGCAGACCTATGGACTCAGCGCATTACCTCCCCCCAGACCTATGGACTCAGCGCATCACCTCCCGCAGACCTATGGACTCAGAGCATCACCTCTCCCCAGACCTATGGACTCAGTGCATCACCTCCCCCCAGACCTATGGACTCAGTGCATCACCTCCCCCCAGACCTATGGATGCAGCGCATCACCTCCCCCCAGACCTATGGTCTCAGTGCATCACCTCCCCCCAGACCTATGGACGCAGCGCATCACCTCCCCTCAGACCTATGGACTCAGCGCATCACCTCCCCGCAGACCTATGGTCTCAGCGCATCACCTCCCCCCAGACCTATGGACTCAGTGCATTACCTCCCCCCAGACCTCCGGACTCAGAGCATCACCTCCGCTCAGACCTATGGACTCAGTGCATCACCTCCCCCCAGACCTATGGACTCAGTGCATCACCTCCCCAAGCGTCCTGCATGCTCTGCTGCTAACCTGGACAACCATGTTTATTGAGAAGCTGGAGGAAATTGTTTGGCCAAGTGTTCTAAACCAGCAGTACTGCGAGATTGAGCGAGGCCTGGCTCCTACAGGCTGGTGAGAGCCAGTTGTTAACTGGTCAGGAATTTTTTGAGTTGGTTAACTATTGATAGCTTGAAAGGGGCCATGGCAGGGTCATTTATACCATGGAACAAGGTAAATGTTGCAAATCAGGGTTTCATTGTTTACCCTCCAGAGAGCTGATTTAGTAACTCATTACTGATTCTGAGGTAGGACCCCAGCTTAGGAAGGCACTTTTAGGCAAGACTGTTCTGCGGTAATTAAAAAATGGAAAGTGGCCCTCTCCGATGCAAAGGAGGATATCAAATTTGGAAAAAAAAACTGCCTATTGGCTGTGCTCAGTGGCTCATGTCTGTAATCCCAGCATTTGGGGAGGCTGAGACAGGCAGATCATGAGATCAGGAGATTGAGACCATCCTGGCTAACACGGTGAACTCTATTCCTACTAGAAATACAAAAAATTAGCTGGGCATGGTGGCAGGCGCCTGTAATCCCAGCAACCGGGAGGCTGAGGCAGGAGAATCGCTTGAACCTGGGAGACTGAGGTTGCACTGAGCCAAGATTGTGCCACTGCACTGCAGTCTGGGAGACAGAGTGAGAGTTCATCTCAAAAAAACAAAAAAATATAGCCTATTGCACAAGAAGTAAGAGTCACTAAGACATCTTGCACCAGACCCAGGTGAATTCCAGAGAAAAGCAGAGCTGTCCAGCTTTATCAATGACTCTGAGGGTTGGAAATAACCCTGATCTTGGGACAGCTTAGGGTCACCTAGGAGCCTGGGAGCCAGGTATGCCACTCTGTGGTGGGAAAGAAACCCTAGTAAAAAGCAAGCACACGCTCAGTCACCCCAGATCCTCCCCAACACCCCCACTCCCTGCAATCCATCAGCAGATCCTACCAGTCCCGCCCCCGGAGACATCCGATCGTGCCTCCCTACCCTGCAGCCCAAGTCCAGGGTTCCTTCCTAAAAGGCATTTCCTCTGCACACTTGCTTACCTCAAATCTACTCTCCCCACCTAGCTGCAAAACTGGTCATCTGAGAAGGAGGAGGAGGAAGAGGAGGATAAGAAGAAAGAGATGAAGAAGGAGAAGAAAAATAAGGATGAAGAAGAAGAAGAAGAATGAGGAGGAAGAGGGGAAAAGAGGAGATTATGTTATGTCACCCCTTCAGCCTTCCCCTGAACACACACACAAACACACACATACACACCATGAAAACGCGTAAGAGTTTCCCATCGTACTTAGGATAAAACCCACACTTGAGTAAAGCTCTGCGCAATCTGGCCCCTGCAAACCTCTGCAGCCTCCTTAGGATAAAACCCACACTTGAGTAAAGCTCTGCACAATCTGGCCCCTGCAAACCTCCGCAGCCTCCTCTTGCTTGGGAGCCTCTGTGCTGACAACACTCCTGCCACCCTGGTCTTCTTTCAGGTCCTTGAATGCTGGCTAAGCTCTTTGCGCCCCAGGACCTTTGCACCTGTTTTTCTGGCTGGCAGGAATACTCTTTCCTGAGTCTTCCCCTGGCTGGCTCCTTCATTTCCTTTAGGTCTCAGATTGAGGGTAACCTCACAGGGGCATTTCCTGCTCACCTGGTGAAACGTCAGGCCTCGCCTGTTCTCTGTTTTAGCCTCTAAGTTTCCTTATGACAATTATTTCAGCCCACAGTTATTTTATTTACTTGCCTTCTTACCTTTTGTTTTGATCTTTCTTCTATTTTCCCCAACTGCAACAGATGTTCCGTGGTGAAATGGGTTAACCAGTGCATTGCCAGTGCCTGGCATATAGCAGTGCTCAAATAAAGAATTGATGAGTGAGCTGGGCGCAGTGGCTCACGCCTGTGATCTCAGCACTTTGGGAGGCTGAGGTGGGTGGATCACCTGAGGTCAGGAGTTCGAGACCAGCCTGGGCAACATGGCAAAACCCCGCCTCTACTAAAAATACAAAAATTAGCTAGGTGTGGTGGTGCGCGCCTGTAATCCTGCTACCCTGGGAGGCTGAGGCTGGAGAATTGCTTGAACCCAGGAGGCAGAAGCTGCAGTGAGCTGAGATCGCACCATGCACTCCAGCCTGGGAGACAGAGTGAGACTCCATCTCAAAAAATTAAAAAAGAAAAGTTGATGAGTGGTTCATTCTACCACCACCACCTACGGGGATGTTGAAATGAAAAAAGTGCTTGGCTTACTCTGAGCCGTAGCTGGGCACAGGCATCTGTGATGCATCAGGTTCAAGTTGTTCATGGACTCTGAGGACTCAACACTCCTGGAGGGCTGGCAGGGAGCTTTGCACACACACAACCGAGCGGTTGGGGATTTCTGGGTGAAGGGGTTATAAATGGGTTCAAAGTGCTCCTGTTAAGCTCACCAAGATGGTAAACCATACTTCAAAGCTGCTTTGAAAATTCCTACTTGGTGAGCAGGCAGTTCTGTGTCCTTTTGGGCAGAGGGTTGGGAAGTCAGCCACCAAGACCGCCTGCCGAGGGAACGAGTTAGGGGCGCGCCAGGTGGCGTGCGTGCAGGACCCGCTCGTGCCTGACCCACCCTGAATGCACGCTCACAGTGGTTCCAGTCTTGTCCTAGCGACCCGACTGGCCTGGTTTGTTATTGGAGCTAGAACTGATGATTCACTTTAAATAGACCCTTAACCTCACAATTTGTTTTTCTTGAAATGGTCCTGAGAGGTGCTTTCCAAGAAACGGGAAGAAACCAAATGCACAGTGGTGACTGTGAGTCTGTCTGCAGAAAGCAGCGTGAGGGGCTGGTTCGTTCCCATGGCAAAGCCTTTCCTTGTCACCCAGTGTCGGAGACAGGGGACAGTGAAAAAATGGGCTGTAGCTTGGGAAACAGGGGTGCTCTGCAGTAGCCCTGGCGGGGTCTTCAGGGAGCCCGTGGTGTATAGGGGGCTGGGGAGGGGGAGAGAGTGTGTTCATTTCCCAGGACTGCTGGAACAAATTACAACAAACTGGGGACCTTAAAACTCCAGAAAAGTGTTCTCTGGCATTTCTGGAGGCTGAAGGCCTGAAATCAGCATGTCACAGGACCTCACTTCTTCCTTGCTGTGTCCTGGCTCCTGACGCTTGCCACAGTCCTTGGCATTTCTCGGCTGGCAGGTGTATCTCTCCAGTGTCTGCCTTTGTTGTCACATGGCTGTCTTCCCTCTGTCTCTGTCTCCGTATCTAAATATTTTTCTCTTTGTGAGGACACCAGTCATTGGATTTCGGGCTCACCCTAATCCAGTAGGATCACATCTTAACTTGATTACAACAGCCAAGACCTATTTTCAAACAGGGTCATATTCACAGGCATCAGAGTTAGGACATCAACACATCTTTTAGGACTGGGGACTCAATTTAACCCATTACAGGAGGGGTCCCCTTGGTACTAGGCAGGCAGGCATATCATAAGCACATTTTGTAAGCATGCTGAGCGGATGAGAACCCAAAATATCTGATTTGGGTGAGATGTGATTCCAAAATATGGAGCACATAATTTACTAAAACGTTTTGAGGCTTAGAGTAAGAGACTGCAGCAATTTAGGAAGACTTCCTCATTCAAAGATTCCCAAGTACATATTCCACAGGACTACATAATGAGCTTTCAAAGATGTCCACGTCCTCATCCGGGAACCTGTGACTGTTACCTTGCATGGAAAAAGGGACTTTCCAGAGGTGTTTAAGTTCAGGATCTTGAGATGAGGCGATCCTGGATTCTCTGAATGGGCCGGCTAGGGATCACAAGGGTCCCTATAGGAGGGAGGCAGGAGGGTCAGAATCAGAAGGAGATGTGATGGCTGAAGCAGAGATCAGAGTGCGAAGGGTTGGAAGACGGAGGGATGAACTAGGAGAGAAGGAATGCAGGCAGCTTTTAGAAACTGGAACAGGCAAGGAAATGGATTCTTCTGTCACAGCCTCCAGGAGGAGCTGACCCTGCTGCATGCTTCAATCCTAGCTGCTGAGACTGATTTTTCCCCTATGACAAGTCAGTTGATAAGGTTTTAAGCCCCTAAATTTGATGATTTGTTGCTGCATGCAGCATTAGGAAGCATTGCAGTCACATAGCCCAGTTTGGTGTCGTGTGCTGTTTTAACAAACTATCCATCTATGCACCTGTGCATCATTTTAGTTCACCTAGAATCGTATGCTGCATATGGAAGACCTTAATAACTACTTGTTGGGTGAATACCCTGGGAGCTTATTATATTCTCAGTAGTATGCTAAACCCTTTGGATACAGCGCTGTTCATCGGTGAGGAGAAGAATTGGACATTAAACAAATAATTTTACAGATAAAACACACATTGATTTATGTGACAAGTGCTGTCACAGAAAACTGCAGGGAGGGATGACAGAGGAGAGTTGGGGAAACCTAACTTCAACGCCGGGTCAGGCAGAGCCTTCAGGGATTCCCCAGTCGAAGCCCAGACTGGACACACCCTCGCTCAATTCCAGTTTTAAACACAAGACACTTTGCCCGAGGAGGTGACCCAAGTTGAGCTCTTGGAGCGTCCACCATCTTTTCTGAATGATCTGAGGTTGTCTTTTGTTCATGGAACTCATGTGGTGTAGGTCAAGCTCTGGTCTGAACTTGAGGCGGTGACACATTTTCATCTTGATTCTGCCATGGGTTTACTAAGTGACGTTCCTGCACGCTGTTTGTGCTCCAGATGACTAACTGTAATCTCAGCAGCTGTCAGCACTCCACAGGAATGAAGAGGGTGGTGACCAGGGCAGGGAGGGCGGAAGGGGCAGTTGCCTTATTGCCACGGCCATCCCCAGATACGCCTCAGTGCCTTGGGTCACCCCTGAGGCTGCTGGCACCTTCTGAGGCAGAGCTGGGGCTGAGGGCTAGATTATCGTTCATTGGGCACCTCTCCACCAAGGAAGGGGACAGGAGCTGAGGAGGGGACACTGACCAAGGCAGAATCCCTACCCCTAAGCAGTTGTGGACAGGTGGAAAGACAAACGCAAATACTCAGGATGCAAACAACAGTCTCCAAAGCAGAAGCAGCGTGAGGGCCGTGGGTTCTGCCCCAGGAATTCAGGTGCACACGAGGAGCTGGGCCTGGAGGGATGCTTCAGAGTTTGGTACATGAAGGCGGGGTGCTGCACTCTGCAGTGGGCAACAAGAGCGAAGCCTCCCACTCTCCAGGGTTACGCGTGGCTTGGGGTGCGTCTTGCCACCTTCTCCTGTTTATCCCCACACAAGCAAGGGCAGCATCTATTATTTCTCCAGCAATTCCTACATCCCTGGCACTGGTAGATGCGGACACATGATACCTTCTCCAGCCTCACAACAACACTATCACATCATCACCGCCATTTTTCAGATGAGACTCAAAAAGGTGCCATCTCTTGTCCAGTGTCAGACGGCTGTGAAGATCCCAGCACAGTCTCCTTGCATTCAAGGCCCGGGCTCTGGCCACGATGTTGATCCGGGGTGTGTGGTGAAGGTGTAAGCTGCAGTTCCTCCCCAGCCCCTATCTATCATGTGCACACCTGGCCTTCTCTGGGGGTGCGTTTCCTGGCTGAGGAGCTTGTCTGTGTGTGTGGCTCAGACGGAAGCCTAGCTGGTGAGTTCGAAACATGCCCCACGTGTGACTTGGTGACCTGAGGTTACAGGATACAGACAGCGTCCTGGGAGCGCCTGCCATTTATTTTAGGAAAGCTTTTGAGCTCACGGGAGAAAGCAGTCCCTTCTCCACTGCTGCAGAGGAATGGTGGCCATGGGGCCAGGCAGACACTCTCTGGACACACTCGTGGAAGAACTCTTTGGGAGAAAAGCCACTCAAGCATGCCAACAAGAGGACCTGGGGGGCCAGAATATTCTGCCACTTGCCACCCGCCAACCAGAAACCTGTAGCTGCTAATCACCCCCTCTCAGCCCTGCCTCATCCAGTGGGGCCTTGCAGGAACTGCCGGCAGCTCAGCCCCCATGGTAGAAAACACCCCAGTCAAGCAAAGGTTCTCCTGCGAATTAGCATAGAGGGAGGAGCCAGCCCCGCTCCGTCCCCACCCCCACCCGCTACTGTCTCAGGATTCACTCCTTGCTGAAGCATTTACAGGGGAGCCAAACGCCCTCTCACCCAAGGCCCTCCTACCTCCTTTGGGTGAATCAGTTTCAGGAGCACCCATCTGAGGGAAAACTTGGTCCCCAGGAGAAATGGCAAATGAGAGGTGAAGGGTGGAGGTACACTTTGGAGCAGGGCTAAGGCACATGGTGGTGGGCGCCAGCCTCCAGCCTGTGCTTCTCCATGGTCCTGAACACGCCTCGTCTGAAACCGGGCCGGAAGTTGCTCCTCAGGAGACTGTAGGGGAAGGAAGTTGTGGTCCAGAAACTCCAGAATACAGGGTGCCCTTCCCATTCAATCAGGGAGGCTGGTCCAGGCCAAGAGCATCCTTAGCCTTTGTTTAAGTTCCGTGGGTTCGTGGTTGGCCTGGAGAGACTGAGAGAGGCCCATGGGACCTCTTTCCTCCTGACCCTTCATGGCCTTTGGAACCAGCTCTCCTCAGTGCAAATCTCACGGAATAAGGACCCCACGGAGATGTCACAAAAGCATTTTGAAATGCTACTGAATACTTTAGCACAGTGCCTGGCACAGAGCAGGTAGAACTCAATGATTGGAAAATGTTCTTGGCTGTTAAATTGTGCATTTTACGTGAAAATATGAAAAGCTAAATAAATCTGAAACATGTTGGGGACTGAGCATGTTCTGAGAGTCATATGATCTGTTGTTTCACCTCCCGTTCTACAGAGGGAGAGTTTAGGTTCGCTGTGAATTTCTCCCTTGCCTACCAGCATCGCGTCAATAAGGTTTCTACTTCGTCGCACGTTTCAGCCAAGGATGCTAAGGGAAACCGCTGCTACTCCAGTGAGACAGGTAACATACCAGCATCAACACTGGCATCGTCATTAGCATCACTGTGGCCATTAGGACGGTTGGTGAGGCAACAGGTTGGCACTACTGATGAGCAGCACCATTAGTCTTCTTAGTGATTTTTCATGATGGACAGTCTGGAGCTAAAAGCATGAGCCCTGGAGGAGCTCATTTCATCAGACCTGCTGCAGGTAACCACTCTTCCTTCATACCTTTCCCACCCGTATGCGTGAGTGATGCCTGCCTTGGGAGGAAATATAGATGCAGTTCCTAGATATTCCAAAGCCCAGTCTCTTTGTTTTACGATATTTCCTCTTTCCTCCTGCCCTTTAGATCTTATGCATTTGGATTTTCACTTTCTGCTCAGCTCTGATCGCTTGTTTGCTTTTGTGTTTGGAAAGCTGTGTCTTCTTGTTACTCACCCATCTGCTTCATTAGAAATTGCTATTCACCTGCAGTATCCATGCTCACCTTCTTCCACAATAATTGAAAGCGTGTCTGGCACATGGCCGTCTAGTTAAAAACTGCTTTCCATAGTATCCCTTGCAGCCTGGTGTGGTCATGGGACTAATTTCTGCAAAAAGAGTTTGAGCTTCAGTGTAGTGTGACTTCTGGGCCTAACCCTAACCATAATCCTAACTTCTGGGCCTTTAAGGAAAGGGGTTTATTCCTTCCATTCTCTCACCTTTCTCTTCCTTCCTCCTTGTCGGAGTGTGACTATCGTGGTGCTGGTGAACCATGGACCACATGGCTGAGTGCCACACTCTCAGGATGCTGGGGCGACGAGGTGGAAGGTACCTGGGTCTTGACTGCTTACCCTTGTGAAAGGTCAATACAGTTCCATCTTATCTGAACCCTAGTATTCTGAGGTTGTTAGAATTGCTGCACCTGATTCTAATGCCTCTTTGATCCACTTACCAGATCGCAGGTTGCAGGAAGACAGAACATGGCTTTGCTCACGATTAGGTCATCGCGGATGGCACAGATTGCTCAGCACATAATAAATATTTGTTGGAAGTGTTAATGAGTTATGGTTTTATTCTGGTATCTGCACTTCTGCTTTCCAAAAGATGAGTGGGCCTTGACACATTGTTCTCTTGGGCGACTACAACCTCTGTCATGGGCCAAGTATGGAATGTCCTGGGAAATAAAATGTCAGAGGAGGAGAGCTCCTGCCCAGCTGAAAGTCTCCCTGGAATTGTGAGCCTCCAATTAGGCTAGAAGATACAGTCTTCCTATTTGCTGTAGAAGCAGAAGGTTATTTAGAGGATTGAAACAATCTCCCAGCTTCATGTGTGAAGCCTATTTGAGAGTCAGAGGGTTCCAGCAGAGGCAGGAGGACCATCAGATCCACCTGGAGCTCTGGGGATGAAAGAACCCTTGAGGGCCTCATGGATTACAGAGCTCTGACTCCCCCAGGGAACCACGATCCAGTGTTCTGGCCCATCTCAGCCTGTGGTTCTTTGTATTCCACGGGGTGAGAGTGTGCACAGTCACCTGCTGTTCCCTGACCTGAGCCTTCACTCGTACCCAGCATCACCCACAACCACCACCCTTATCCCTCAGTTCCTGACTCCTGCTTTCCAGTCTTTGCAGAACAACCCCAGCTGTGCTAATGGTCCTGTCACCT
This sequence comes from Callithrix jacchus, assembly GCF_049354715.1. NCBI lineage: Eukaryota > Metazoa > Chordata > Mammalia > Primates > Cebidae > Callithrix > Callithrix jacchus. The sequence continues at coordinate 50,429,417 of NC_133520.1, forward strand.
CTCAGCTCAGGGCCATGCAACCTCTCTGCATGAATCTTGCCTCCCCTCCACCCCACACTTCCACACCACTTCCTCACAAAACGTGTTATCTGACTATGCAACCCTGGAACTGATGTTCCTCCTGAGTGTTCCTAAGCACTCTTGCTCTTCTGCTTCCTCCGTAAGTCAGGGAGCTTCAGGTGAGCATGTCTGTGTCTTGGGCACCTGCCTTGGTGAGTGGCCTCTGGGAATTTCTCACTAAACATTTGTTGAATGAACTAGGGGATGGAGAAGTGAATGCCTCTTCTGCCTACGATAAGCATGGCCTTAACTCTATCTTTGTTGCTTGGCCAAGCCATGGCCTCAAGTCCCCAGTGAGGTGCCCAGCCCTTATTCTTTTTGAGACAGTCTCACTCTGTCACCAGGTTGTAGTGCAGTAGTGCGATCTCAGCTCACTGCAACCTCTGCCTCCTGGGTTCAAGCAATTCTCCTGCCTCAGCCTCCTGAGTAGCTGGGACTACAGGCAGGCACCACCATGCCCAGCTGATTTTTTATGTGTTTTTAATAGAGACGGGGTTTCACTATGTTGGCCAGGATGCTCTCAATCTCTTGACTTCGTGATCCGCCTGCTTGGCCTCCCAAAGTGCTGAGATTACAGGCATGACCCACCATGCCTGGCCTTATTCTCGATGAATAAATATTTTTAGACTCCTGATTATCTTCTTTGCTGATCTATTCCCTAATCTGACTCTCTGATCTCCCTACTGAAACTTGGTTCCACGTTGAGGTTTCTTGCCCTATATCCATTCCTGCATGGGTGCTATTTGCCACCCAGAGTCCCTGTGCTGGCGAATTCAACCCTGGAGCATTATAATTTTGGTGCAATTCCTGGGCACCAAATTCCTGGGCAATTGCTGACTCTTAGGTACTTACTGTTTCTATCTGGAATACAAGAGGGAGTGTATTATAAGGATGACAATAGACTCAGATCCTGGTGCCCAGAGCAGATCAGAGACTCGTGCTGCCTAATACCTCTCTCCAGCATGGACAGATAAGGGTGATTATTTTTTAGTTACACTTTTCATTTGGAGATATTGTAGATTCACATGCAAATGTAAGAAATGATGCGGAGATCTATGTACCTTTTATTCAGTTTCTCCCAATGGTAATACCTTCAAACCTATCGTATGATTTCACAAACGGGACACTGACATTGATAGAGTCAAGATTCAGAACATGGCCGGGCGCGGTGGCTCACGCCTGTAATCCCAGCACTTTGGGAGGCTGAGGTGGGTGGATCACAAGGTCAAGAGATCGAGACCATCCTGTTCAACATGGTGAAACCCCGTCTCTACTAAAAATACAAAAAAAAAAATTAGCTGGGCGTGGTGGCGCGTGCCTGTAATCCCAGCTACTCAGGAGGCTGAGGCAGGAGAATTGCCTGAACCCAGGAGGCGGAGGTTCCGGTGAGCCGAGATCGCGCCATTGCACTCCAGCCTGGGTAACAAGAGCGAAACTCCGTCTCAAAAAACAAAAAACAAACAAAAAAAACCGATTCAGAACATGCTTGTCACCAGCAAGGTCCCTCATGTTGCCTTTCTGTGGCTGAGCCCATGTCCTCTTACTCTCCCTGTCTCTGCCCCATCTTCAACTCCTGACAACTCCTAAACAGTTCTCTATTTCTGTAATTTTGTCATGTCAAGAATTTCGTGTGACTGGAATTAAACAGCACGCAACCTTGACTTTTCTCACTCAGTGCAACCACCTGGAGGTTCACCCAGGCTGTGGCCTGTGTCTAAATGAGAAATCGTTTTCTCTTTTGTGGCTAAGTAGTATTCCCTTATATAGATGGGCCACAGTTTGTCTGACCACTCACCTTCCGCCGGAAGGGCTGCTGGGTTTTCTCCTGTGGGGTTATTACGAACAAAGTGGCTACAGACATTCACATACGTGTTTTCGTGTGAACCTAAGTTTTTGTCTTTTTGGGATGAGTGCTCAGGAGTGCACGCTGGCTTCCAGGCACTCGCATGTTTCGTTTTATAAGAAACTGTCAGACTGTTTTCTAGAGTGACTGCACCGTTTTACACTCTCGCCAACAGTGTGTGAGTGATGCAGTTTCTCCACATGCTCGCCAGCACTTGCGGTGTCACTGTTTTAGCCATTCAATAGTTACGTAGTTGAGATCTCATTGTGGGTTTCATGCGTACTTTCCTAATGGCTGATAATTTTAAGTTACCTATTCTTATGTTTCTTTGCCATCTGTATAGTCTCCTCTTCAGTCAAATATCTCTTCATGCCTTTCCCAGTTTTCTAATTTAAAATTTATTATTATTACTGTTATTTTTACTATGGCGTTTTGAGAAATCTTTCTATATTCTACATACTAGTCCTTTGTCAGATTGGTAGTTGGCAAAGATTTTTCTCTCGTTCTGTAGCTTGACTTGTCATCCTCTTGACAGGGTCTTTCACAGAGCAAATGTTTTAACTTTGATGAGGTCTAATTTAACCAGTTTTCCTCTTATGGCTCCTGCTTTTGGCATCAAGTCTAAGAATTCCTCGTCTAGCCCTAGCTTTCAAATATCTTCTTTTTTCTCTGGAAGTTTTACAGTTATATGTTTCACATATAAATGCATGATCAATTGGGAGTTAATTTCTGCATAAAGTGTGAGACTTGACTGAGGTTCATTTATTTATTTTTTGCTTCTGAATATCGACCGTCTGTTGAAAAGGGTGTCTTTCCTCCATTGAATTGCCTTTGCACCCTTCTCTGAAGTCAGTTGGAAATTTTGCGTGGGCCTATTTCTATGAGTTCTACTGGTCTGTGTATCTGTCCCTAATGTCATGTTGCCTTGGTCACTGTGGCTATACAGTAGTAAATATTGAAATTGGGCAGACTAATCTATCCCATTTCATTTTTCTTTTTCAAGATTGTTTTAGCTATTCTAGTTTCTTTGCCATTTTATACACATTTAGTAGAATAATCATGTCTAGATCTATGCAATAATATTGCTGGGATTTTGTCTGCGGTTCTGTTAACCCACATATCAAGATGGGGAGAATTGACATCTTTACTCTTGAGTCTTCTAACCGACGAATGTGTTAATGTTTCTTTGTGCATTTTTAGCTCTCCTTTGGTTTCTTTCATAGGAATTTTAAGCACACAAGCATTTTGTTAGATTTACACCTAAGAATTTCATTTTTCTTGAGTGACTGCAAGTGATATTGCATTCGTAATTTTGGGGTCCACTTGTTATTGCTAGTATACAGAAATAGAATTGAGTTCATACGTTTCTCTCTCATTCTGTAACCTTGTTGAATTCACTCAGTAGTTCTAGGGTTTTGTTTCCTTGTTTGTTTTATAGATTCTTTGGGATTGTCTATATTTACAATCATAGGACAGTTTTATTTCTTCCTTTCCAAACCGTCTGCTTTTCTTTTTTCTTTTCTTGCTTTGCTCCACCGGCAGAACTTCCAGTAGGAAGTTGAATAGGAATGGTAGCGTAGAGTGGTCATTCTTGCCTCTCCCTGATCTTAGGGGAAAAGCATTCAGCCTTTCATCATCAAATATAATGTTAGCTATGGGGTCTTATAGATGCTTTTTAGCAAGTTGAGGAAGTCCTCCCATTCCTATTTTTCTGGGAGTTTTTCTAATGAATGGGTGTTGAATTTTGTCAAATGGGGAAGAGGGTGGGAATTCTTCATTATCCCTTACTGTAATTAGTCTGTCAATGTTAATGAGCATGCTTTTATTAAGCACCTATGGGGTGTTCAGTGGTGTTCTAGGCCCCGTGAGACATATAGGAACCCAAAAAACTTGGGCCTTGCCCTCAAGCACTAAGGTAACACAGTATGTAAGCCACAATTCAGCCTAAGTGCTGCAGAAGGCCCCAGCCGGGGGAGGCCAGTGTTGCCCTGGCTAGACGGGTCTTTGGGAAAAAGTAGAACCTGGATACACAAGAGATGGGAGTGAACTAGAGAACATTCAATGGCCTAAAATTCTATTTTCTAACAAGGACAATGGTAATTGCTAATTAGTAGGATACAGATAGCTTTTGATTAGTGAAGTTGGCTTATCTCTGTTTGGTGGATTATCCCTGACAAATGCTTAATCCTGAAGTTCCTCCCTTCCTGAGCATTGGGCTCTCTTTTCTGCAATCAGTCAACATGTTCAGGGGAATGCAAACTAATATTACTATTAGATAAAGAAAAACGTAATTAAGGAGGGCAATCTGTTGTTCTTAAGTTGTATCGCCTCTTCCAAACTAAATATGAGTGCCGTTGGTGCTCTTTTGTTTGGGCATACGCACCCACAGCACTTCTCTTCCTCTTAAGGCTCAGCAAAGATTGACTGTGTGACCATGACATACACAACATGTTTATTAAGCTGTCTCTCTAACAAGTTAGCTAAACTCTTGGGAACTAAGAGCCTTAGAGATTTTGGAACCCATGACATCTGATTCATTGGTCTTGTCCATATTCGTATGTGTTTACTCTAACATAAAGTAATAATATAATAGTGCTGTCATCTGCAAAATTAAAAATCCTAGCACATTACCCGTGGGTCATGCTTTGAGTTGTCATTCTAAGAGGTTTGATGGATATGCACGGATCTGGTCCTCTATCTTACTTTGTCCTGTGTGCTGGTGACTAGTGGCTCCTCTTGGAGGCAGATGGCCAGGGTTAAGGGTGGAATCTGAGGCCATGAGGGAGAGTGAAATTAACTGCTCCCTTCCCAAGGGGATTGAACCCCTGACCTTCACCTCATTAGCGCAGCACTCCAATGCAGCAATTCCCAAGCTCAATTTTATATCACCCCAGGGTGTTTCCACTTATCTCAAGAGGGAGCTGCAGAATTCCTCCAACAAAATTAATTTTAATTCACTTTAATTTAAACATTAAATATGGACTATGAGGCAGCGTTCTGCAGGAGTTGGGAAGAACAGCTGATGTTAATAAACCCCACCACAGTGCACTGTTATCTAGACACCCCAAAACACCCTCTCGAACCCACTGAGCCAAACAGTGTGGGAGGAAGAAGTCTGGAAGTAAGCAGCAGGCATGGAAGGCTTTTAAATTACGAGGGAAGCAGCACCCAACCCTACCAAACATCTGCATTTCATAGAGACCGTTTCATGTGGTCAGCTGGGGTGCACTCTGACATTCCCTGGGCCGGATGGGCATATTTCAGCTCCCATTCAGCCAGCCCATCCCTTTTCCCTCCGAGGGACTGTGGTGCTTTGCGTAGCCCCAGGAATATGCTGCAGGAACATTTGTGATTTAAATTGGCCTTTGTTGCTGGGGCTTTCTCCTGGGTCAATGCAAAAAATGTATCGCCTCCATGCTGGCCCAGGGAGAGGCGGGCTCCAGGGGTCCTCTGGCCACTGGCTTATTCTGGTGGCAAGCAGGATCCCAGCAGAAACTTCAGGAACAGGCCAGCAGCCTGGGTGTAAGGCAGGGGAAGTAACCATGGAAACCAGTCATTGATGAACATCCTTAAACCTTTCGTTGCAGTTTACTGATGACATCCGCATGCATTTTTAAAGGAGAATAAGCATGGTTCCTTACCCTGGCGGTGCACTTTATATAATCTATCAATGACTTTTACATGCATTGTATCTCGTTTGTTTTTTACCTGCCCAGAATTACCATCTTCATCTTATTGAAGAGCAAATAGACTCAGAAAACTTAAATGATTTGCCCAAGGTCGCATAGCTAGTAAATCATGGTTGTAGCACCAGATCCCGTGTCTTCTCATACACTGTGCCCTCTTCCCTATACTTATCTTATCTTGGTTTATTATCAACATCCATTTGCGTTTGGCAGGGAAGGGTCCAGCATCTTCGTTTTACAGAACGAACTGATGTAATTAAGCGCTTTGGCTCCTGCCTCTTTTTCTGATGGCACCATGTACCCTTCTTGCTGAAGGGCAAGGAGTTCTTTTGCAGGCAGATTCATTTCTGCTCTCAGAGACCGGGCTCTTGACCGTCATCATCAGTGTCATGCTGCTCACTGGGCCCCACCCTGCCCTCTGTGTCCAGTGGGGGCTTGCGTCTGCTATTTCTGGGGAGTGAGGGTGTGATGCATGAGCAGTTCCTCCATATCTACTTAAAATTGCTCTTTCCACCTCCTAAGTTCAAGTAGTCAGAACACTCTCCTTCACACTTTTTCAAAGATGAGCATTTGTCCTATATCTTTTTTTATTTTTATTTTTTGAGATGGAGTCTTGCTCTGTTGCCCAGGCTGGAGAGCAATGGCACAGTCTTGGCTCACTGCAACCTCTGCCTCCTGGGTTCAAGCAATTCTCCTGTCTCAATCTCCTGAGTAGCTGGGATTACAGGCAGCCACCACCATGCTCAGCTGATTTTTGTATTTTCAGTAGAGATGGGATTTCGCCATGGTGGCCGGGCTGGTTCTGAACTCCGGACCTTGTGATCTGCCCACCTTGCCTTCCCAAAGTGCTGGGGTTACAGGCATGAGCCACTGTGCCTGGCTTCGACATCGTTTTTTGTGGTCACATTCTGTGAGTGCTCAGTTTCCCACCTGGGTCATTAGACACACCCTTCTCCAGATATGACTAACTTCCTCGAGCTGCATTCCAGACACATGCATCTAGTGTCACCTTACCTGGAAGAAAGCTTATCAGGTCCTCCCACCTGGAATACAGCTTAACCAGAGTTGATTTCCAAGGCATACAATCAAGAAACTGGACTGATAGAAATGGGATGTTATTGATTTTATCTGCCTGAGTCTGTAAACCTCTGAAAGCCACAGAAGGAGCCCTATTTTGTTGCATTCTTCATGACATCTAGAACGGTGCTTTGCAATACTGAGTGCTCAAGGCATGTTTGCGGATGGTGATGAGGGTGATTTGATGTCATCTTAAAGGCTGGACATCCAAGAAGGGGGCTGTTCTCTACGTGCGCACGCACGTATGCTTACACACACAGGCTTGTGAGACGCCCTTTGCAAGAGTCCATTTGGGAAATGCAGTGGACCCATTGAAAACTGGAAGAAATTCAAGGCCGTGGGCCAGCTACACCATGGAAGCCCCACACCCGGCCAAACGTGCTCACTGGCAAGTCAAACCCAAAAGCTGTCATCAAATTCTGCTTCCCGGCAGTCCCGATCCAACAATGCTCTGAAAGACAAAAGCAGCAGAAACTCAAATGAAGATCACCAATGTGTCTTTTTGAGCAACTAGCAGATTGTGCAGAGGGTCAGCACAGACACCAGCAGAGAAGAACATTCTCCTGGCAGGACTCTGCCTCCAAATTCGGCACCACTTCATAGGATCTCAGCCTCACACCTTATGGGATTTATTTTTTTAAAAAGATCCAACATTTGTTTCTAATTCTTAGTAAAACTGCCTTTCTTAATGTGGCACCAATTCCCTCATTCATTCACTCACTCATTTATTCATTCAATGAAACTCCTGTCATCCCTGCTCTGGGATCTTTCTATGGCCCCATGAGATGATCAAGTAAGGAAAATAGGTAAGCCATTACCATCAGTGTATGTGACATTATCATCAGTGTGTATGAAATATGAAGAAACACAATTCGATGGAGATATCTCCTACAACGCATTAAAATCAGAACTCAGACAAGGCTCAGATGTTCTAACTCCAAATTCTGAGCAGTAGCCCCTGGATAAAGGATTATGGAGAAATACTGACCAGAAAAAATACTCTTAAATGGCATATTATGGTGTTTGCTTTTTTGTTTGTTTGTTTGTTTGTTTTGAGACGGAGTTTCACTGTTGTTACCCAGACTGGAGTGCAATGGCGCGATCTTGGCTCACCGCAACCTCCGCCTTCTGGGTTCAAGCAATTCTCCTGACTCAGCCTCCCGAGTAGCTGGGACTACAGGCGTGCACCACCATGTTCAGCTAATTTTTGTATTTTTAGCAGAGACGGGGTTTCACCTTGTTGACCAGGATGGTCTCAATCTCTTGACCTCGTGATCCACCCGCCTCAGCCTCCCAAAGTGCTGGGAGTATAGGCGTGAGCCACCACGCCCGGCCTATGGTGTTTTAAGGCAAGGTTATTGGTAGTGCTTGTAACCCTCAAAATACTGTTTTGGAAGTTTGTAGTGATTTTGCAGAACAGCTTTGAGTTACCTCTGTGTGTTACTAGTCATCGCACAGTTTTTCAAAAGAAATCGACTTGAATTTGAGTTAAATAACATGTCATTTAGCCAGATTTCCCCCTGCCCCTATTCCCTGTAGGAGTGTGAAGCCTGGCTCAGGGCATTATCTCAGCATCATGGGAATGCAGAGAGGGTACCACAGCTTTAGAGTTGGAAGTGTTGAGCCTGTAGGAAAGGAAAGGGTAAGAAACTTGGGGTGGACAGAACGTGGAACTGCTATTAAGAGCGTATTGTGGCCGGGCGCGGTGGCTCAAGCCTGTAATCCCAGCATTTTGGGAGGCCGAGGTGGGTGGATTATGAGGTCAAGAGATTGAGACCATCCTGGTCAACATGGTGAAACACCGTCTCTACTAAAAATTAGCTGGGCATGGTGGCGCGTGCCTGTAATCCCAGTACTCAGGAGGCTGAGGCGGGAGAATTGCCTGAACCCAGGAGGCGGAGGTTGCGGTGAGCCAAGATCGCACCATTGCACTCCAGCCTGGGTAACAAGAGCGAAACTCCGTCTCAAAAAAAAAAAAAAAAAAGAGCTTATTGCATAGATAAAGAGAAATTTAGCTGGGTGTGGTGGCATGAACCTGTAGTCCCAGCTACTCGGCAGGCTGAGGCAGAAGAATCACTTGTATCTGGGAGGCGGAGGTTGCGGTGAGCTGCGATTGCGCCACTGCACTCTAGCCTAGCAACAGAGTGAGACTCCATCTCAAAAAAAAACCTCAGGTGATATTTATAATGGGGAAAGAGTTGGGCAATGTCTGCATTTGAAGATGCTATCTCTCAAAATGAAGAAATAACTGGACAAAGCCAAGTCCGAGACAGGGACTCTAAGTCAAAAAGGCAAGAGCAGGAAAAACATGAGCCTTAAAAAAATGTGAATTGGCAAAAAGCAGCTGTCGCTCATATTTAATAACCTCCCATGGCTTCCAGAGAAGCAGCTGGGTCTGCAGAGTCCTGTTTGTGCACAGGATGAATGGAGTCTGTGTGCTGCTTGGGATGCCCTCACAATACACACATTATCACTGAGGTGCCGCAACGAGGCGTTCATTATGCACTCCCCTGCCACCCAAAGCCTCACGTTGGGTTTGCCTTGGATGCTCTCCCTTCTCCCTTCTCTGAGGCTAAGGGGCTGCAGACGCAGGTGCCTGAACTCCCTCCCTCTCTCAGGGACACCTCAGCTCTATGGGACTTCCTTTGGATCACATGATTGCGTTTGCCTGTCTCGGGGCATCTAAAGGGCTGCCTCTGGGAAGGCGGTTTGAGGCCTGAGCTTGTTTGGACAACAGAAGCTCAATCTCCACCTCCAAGTAGTTCGATCCCTCAACACTCTGCATTAGGAGGTGAGCCTCTGCAAGTATGAGGACCAGGGGCCTCTAAACACAGTTGTTGTTGTTTTTTGAGACAGTCTCGCTCTGTTGTCTAGGCTGGAGTGCAGTAGCATGATCTCCACTCACTGCAACCTCTGCCTCCCAGGTTCAAGCGATTTCTGGCTAATTTTTGTATGTTTAGTAGACACAGGGTTTTACCATGTTGGCCAGGCTGCTCTTGAACCCCTGACCTCAAGTGATCTGCCCACCTCAGTCTCCCAAAGCATTAGGATTAAAGGCGTGAGCCATGCCGCCCAGCCCTAAACACAGTCTGAGGCTGGTATCCCAGGAGGCTTTGAAAAATCTCAGGTTTGCTGCTGACAGGTGTGCCCAGGAAGAGACCTGACTGCTGTCTGCAAGTGGTCAAACCTGGATAATCCCAGAAATAAACAATCAAATAAAATCTCCAATGGTTATTATAAAGTACTGTTGTTTATCAGCCAGGTCCTGTGCTAAGCTTTTCGCCTACATTATTTCATTTATATTTCAGAGCGATCCTTTGAAGTAGTCATGGTTATATCAGTTCAGTGGAGAGCAGAGACTTATGCTGGTTAAGTACCTTGCCACTATCACACAGCTAGTGAGTAAATAAACTTTTAAAAATTGAAGTATTGGCCAGGCATGGTGGCTCACGCCTGTAATCCCAGCACTTTGGGAGGCCAAGGTGGGCAGATCACTTGAGGTTGGGAGTTCAAGACCAGCTTGACTAACATGGAGAAACTACATCTCTACTAAAAATATAAAACAATTAGCCAGGTGTGGTGGCACATGCCTGTAATCCCAGCTACTCGGGAGCCTGAGGGAGGAGAATCGCTTGAACCTGGAAGGTGGAGGTTGGATGAGCCAAGATAGTGCCATTGCACTCCAGCCTGGGCAACAAGAGCGAAACTGCATCTCAAAAAAAAAAAAAAAAAAATTGAAGTATTATGTACATAAAGACAGGCATAGTGTAGAACTAAATGGGTAATTATAAAAGTGAACACGGCCGGGCGCGGTGGCTCACGCCTGTAATCCCAGCACTTTGGGAGGCCGAGGCGGGTGGATCACGAGGTCAAGAGATCGAGACCATCCAGGTCAACACGGTGAAACCCCGTCTCTACTAAAAATACAAAAAATAAGCTGGGCATGGTGGTGCGTGCCTGTAATCCCAGCTACTCAGGAGGCTGAGGCAGGAGAATTGCCTGAACCCAGGAGGCGGAGGTTGCAGTGAGCCGAGATCGCGCCATTGCACTCTAGCCTGGGTAACAAGAGTGAAACTCTGCCTCAAAAAAAAATAAAATAAAATAAAATAAAAGTGAACACACCCGTGTAACAACCCAAATCAGGAGCTAGGATATTACCAGCATCAGAAAAATTTCAAGCCTCCTCCAATAACCTTTTTCCCAACGGTGACCATTTTTGTCACCAAATGTTTGATTGCTAGCTTGTGAATTTTATAAAAATAGAATTCTACATTATACACTCTTTTTGTCTGACTTTTTTCTCCACTCAGTATTATGTCTGTAAGGTTGATCTAATGTCATTAATGTACAAGTAGTTTGTACATTTTTAGTTCTATAAGGATTTTCATAGTATGGACGTATTATAATTTATTTATACATATTTCAGCTGCTGGTTATTTGTGTATATTTTAATTTTGCCCTATGACAAATAATGCTACCTGGGATGTTCTTGGATAGTTGATCCTTCAGCAATGAGGGTTGGAGCAGTAAAAAAATTCATGTTTAACTTTTGGCTCTCCCAAAACTTAACTACTTACTATTGACCAGAAGCCTTACTGATTACATTAATAATTGATTAACACATATTTTGAATGTATATACAGTAGTAAAGTAAGCTAGAAAATAGAAAATACTTCTTTTTTAGAGACAGAGTCTCACTCTGTCTCCCAGGCTGGAGTGCAGTGGTGTACTCTCGGCTCACTACAACCTCTGCCTCCTGGGTTCAAATGATTCTCCTGCCTCAGCCTCCCAAGTAGCTGGGATTACAGGTGGATACCATCACACCCAGCTAATTTTTTGTATTTTAGTAGAGACAGGGTTTCACCATGTTGACCAGGCTGGCCTCAAACTCCTGACCTTGTGATCTGCCTGTCTTGGCCTCCCAAAATGCTGGGCTTACAGGCATGAGCCACCATGCCTGGCTTGAAAATATTTTTAAGAAAATTATAAGAATGAGAAAACATATTTACTATTCATTAAGTAGAAGTGAATCATCCTGAAGGTCTTCATCCTCTCCATCTTCACACTGAGTAGGCTGAGGAGGAGGAGGAAGAAGAGGGGTTGGTCTTGTTGTCTCAGGAATGGCAGGGGTGGAAGAAAATCTGTGTATAAGTGGACCCACGCAGTTCAAACCGGTGTTGTTCAAGGGTCACCTGTACATGTGTTTTGGTGCATACATTTTGGTGTGGTACATATCGAGAAATGGAATTGAGGGTTCATAAGGTATGTGGATGTTCAGCTTTAGTAAATACTGCTTACATCGTTTTGCAAAGTGGCTGTACCAGTTCCCTTTCAGCTATGAGGGTCCTGAGGGATCCACATCCTCACCGACACTTGATATGGTTGGTCTTTTTTCACCTTCGCCATGCTGATGAATGCCTTTCAGTTTGCACTTCCCCGATGACTAACGACGTGGAGCAGCTTTTCAAATGCTGTTGGCCATCTGTGTATCTGTTGGCTTATTCAGGTGTCCTGCCCATTTTTCTATTGGGTTGTCTCTCTTTCCTGGTGATTTGTAGGAGTTCCTTATATTTTCTGGATATGAGTCACTTGTCATTTACATGGATTGTAAATATCTTCTCTGTAGCATTTCTTTTTACTCTTAATAGTCTTTCGATGAAAAGAAGACCCAAATTTTAATGTAGTCCAACTTTTCAATTCTATTTTTATTTCAGTTATATATAAATACAACTGACTTTGTATATTGATATTTCAATCCAAGAACCTTGCTGAATTTACTTATTAATCTTTTAGTTTTCCTACAAATTAGTTTGTATTTTCTACATATGCAATGATACAGTCTGTCAATAATGGCATTTTTTTCTTTCCATTTCTTAAAATTTTGTTTTCTTGCTTTACTGCAAAGTCTAGGACCTCCAATGTGATAGTGAATAGAAGTGGTGATACATAGGAAGCCTCTTTCTTTTATTCTCAATATCTGGGGAAAGGCATCAATATTGAACGTTTACATGATATTTGCTGGAGACTTTTTGTCGATGCTCTGTCATGCTAAAGCATTTCCCTTCTGTTCTTACTTTCCTAAACATTTCTTTCTTCCTTTTATTATCACCAGGAGTTGAATTTTATCAAATGCTTTTTCTGAATCTACTGAGTTAATCAATGATTTTCTTCTTTATTGGTTCCTGTGGTAAATGACAGTGATTGATTTTTGAACCCTGAAATAATCTTGCATTTCTGGAAGACGCATCATCCTGGGTGTGATGTGCTGTCCTGTTTGTATATTGCTGAATTCAGTTCGATAACATTTTGTTCAAGATTAGCATACATGTTCAGGAGAAAGAAATCACCATTTTCTTTTCTTGTCAGGTATCAAGGCTATAACAAAAATGAGTCAAGAAGTCATTTGTATTTTCTAGAGAGCTTTTGTGAAGACTTATGTTACTTCCTCTTTAAGGGTTTTTGAAGAATTCCTGGTGAGGCCACCTGGGCCTGGAGTTTTGTTTTTGTTTTGGTGGAAAGGGTTTTCATTAAGGATTTTATTTCTTTAATAGACATGAGGTTATTATGTCTATTAAATCTGACATAATAATCTAATAATCTAAATCTATATCTGACATTATTATATTTATTATTTCCATTCTTATATTATCTTAGGGTTTAATATGCTGTTCTTCTTTTATTAAAATCTTCAGATGAAACTTAGTTCATTGTTTCTTCATCTTTTCTTCTTTTCTAGCAAAGCATTCAAGGTTGTAAATTTCTCTTATGCATGCTTTGGGGGCATCCCTTAAATCTGGATATGTTTTACCTTTTGATTGATCTATTTCCTAATTTCCATTGTGATTCTTGTTTTGACTCATGGGTTGTTTAGATATGCATTAGTTCATTTTACATCACCTTAATCTAAGCAAGCACTGAGCTCTTTAAAGATGGTGCAGGCTTTCTGCAGGCTGAGTTCTGCCTGGATCACCCCTTTGCGGGGAGTCTCAACAGAAGACAGTGGTATTTAACCAGCTCAAAAGGAATATGAAGCCCCTTGTTGCTCTCCAGCTCTTTTCTTCCTCTTCTTCATTATTCTTGATCTAGTCAAGCGTTGTCATTTATTCAATCTCAGTTCTAAAATGTGTTGAACACCATTTTCCTAGTTTCTTAGTAAAATCCATCTTTTAAATACTTACTTTCTAATGGTTGTTCACAGGGCATCTGGGACTTCTTTTTCAAGTTCACCTTCTCCTGGTCTGAAACAAATATGTGAAAAACAAGCAGAATCAAAGTGTGCTGTAGTTCCGGACGACCCTCCGTGGACTCAGCCAGCCCCTGTGTGGAAGCCTCCACATGGGTTGACAAGGGCTATTCTTTAGCCTCTTTCAAAGTGGCCATTTTTCTGTCAATATGAACGGCAGGACGTATCTCCCTTTTTTCTTTGGCTGCCAGGAAGCCTGGACTGTTGAGCTAACTTTGTGGTCCAACCACAGCAACTACGTCAGTGTGCAGGTAACTGAAAGTGCCTTTCCCTCTCTGGCTTGGCTTCCTCTTACTTCTCTTTCCAAACTCTGAATTTGTTTCATTCTTGTATATTTTACCATGTTATTGTTTCTGTGAGTGCCTTTATATGAAACCTGAGTTACTCCAGTTCTGCCAGTCTATGTAATCACTTGGCATTTTTATTTGTGTTCATAATTTTTCAGCCATGGAGGCATCTGAAAGACAACAAAATTGACTGGAGAAACAGAGTTGTGGGATCTATTGCAATTTATAGAATTTATTGTGAAATTAGACTTTTATGAATCTTTGCCATGCGTATTCTGTTGCTTAATGTTTTCCATAACAATTTGTGTATCTATTGTTTCCAAGATCAGATGAGATCGGGTGCATTCAGGCTGGCGTGGCTGTAGACTGCATGTACATTGCTTAATGTGAAAGAGGCTTTTCACAATTAAAGTCACTAAACAGTGTTCTGTGGTTGACCAGGAACCAAGGTAGGTGGAAAACTGTTCATGGAACAAGATCAATTTTGTTTTCAAGGTCACGGACAAATTAAAATGATGAAGAGTTAAAACAGAGACCACCATGTCATTACTCATTACTACAATAGACCAGTATGTAACTCTAAGTGTATTTCCATTAAAAAAAAAAAAAAGCTAACTAACAAAAATGTAGTTCAAGATGTTAATCCACTACTTTATTTATTTTTCTATTTTATGGGCATAGCCATCCACAGAAGGGTCAGTAAGAGAGAAATTTCACTGCTTTTCTCTACTATCCATTATTTTTGTTGTTTCATTTCATGGCTATTACTAAAAATAATGTTGTCACAGAGAAGCAAGGTGATAAAAGCGTTCTCTCTGGGGGTCAATCCACGAAGCAAGCTGAAGAAATACCTGCTGAACACAGTTCACGGCTTCATGTTCCGTCAGCGCAACTCGCATCCTGCAGTCTGCTCTCTTGAGGCTGAGCCAGGTCTTTACACACCTTTCCTCTGGCTGATGCTTTTAAATTCCCTCTGCTTTCGTCTCTGCTATTGAGTTCCGTCTCTTGCGTGAGTTCCCCACGGGGCCTGGTGAGGACAGGCTCTGTGTGAGCAGCTTTCTGTTTTGAGCCTGTGAAGTCTGGCCAAGGAGGGCCTGTCAGCTGCTGGGCTCCCTCTCAGCCCAGAGACGTCTTGCTGTGTGGTCTTAAAGCAGGTCACTTCACCTCTCGGTATCTCTCTCTGTAAAACCCAGATAATAATACTTCCCAAATAAAGAAAGGGTTTTCTTTAAGCTCTTTGAGCTCCTCAGATGGAGCGCACCACAGAAATGCCAAATACAGCATTGTGATCCGCGCTGCCTCCATGTGATTAGGTAATGTGAGATTGCGTCTCATTATGCTTTGTCTGGAATGAAGGCGAGCGCTGCCGCAAAGCACTGGGAACTCTCAGTTACATGGAAACCCCATGGTAAGCTTGGATTGGCTTACACTTAAATAAAGCACACCAGAAAAGAGCAGTAGTTCTGACGAACCCAGCCCTCAATTAACACTCATTTGATTTCCTCTGCTGAGTGCGGGCGATAAAGAGATGACCCAGTTACAGGTGCAGGGGACACAACCAACACTCTGAGGTGGCTGAGTTGGGGGAAGGGCAGCTTCTCTGCAAAATGCATCAGGCTCCCAAGGAGGAAGGTCCAGGGTGGGCAGGTCTGCACTTCCTGCTGTAGAGAGAAGAGGGAAATTCAATAGCTACCATTTATTGAGTTCCTACTGGGCGCCAAGAACTCTGCTACGTGTGTCATTCTTCTGAACCCTCCAGACGACTATATTAAACCATATTAATATTCTAAAAACCAAAACAAACACCCACTACACTTGATACATTTTTTCTCTACCATAATGAAAGCCTATCTGTTTGGGCCCACAGTTTGAACCAGAATTTGGCCTGGGGCCTCCTCACTGACCCTGAGGCTTTAAGACCACCCAGTACTGGTCTGAGAATTGCAAATGGGAGGCAAGCTTTTCCCGTTCTTATCCAGACCTCCAGAAGTGGCTCTGGAGCTAGATCCAGCCTCCTTTCTTATGAGGCCTTGGATATGTCCCACTTGGCCTAACAAACCTGTACCAGAATCCTCTGATCCCATTCATAGCCGGTGTAAAGGTAGGGTTTTGGTTGTGTCTTCCTTCAAGCTGATTATCAACCAGGGTGGACATTAGGAAGTAAAGAACCCTGGAATCAGAGAAGTCAGGGGCGAGCGTCTTTTCGGCTTGAGGATCTCCAGGCACCGTAAACCAAGCAGTGTGCAGACTGAGAAAACAGGCAGAAGAGCAAGAGGAGAGGGAGAGCCCTTAGGATTGGCTGCCTGTACCATGGCCCCCAGTGGCTCATTAGAGACAAGGGGAATCCCGGGTCAGAAGACTCCTTCACTCCCCAGTGAGGAATCTTATTGTCCGTTGCTGGGAAACATGGTCAGCTGAACGGACCCTCTATCACCCTATGTGCGTGTGGAATCTATTGTTAGGGAAACCATGGTGAGAAGCTGCTCTGGATAGGTGCTGAGCTGAGCGCTAAGGGAACGGGCCTTCCAGAAAAGGCTGCATGTTATCTGAGGAACTGCCGTTGCCCAGAGAGCCCTGGGCTGACTTGCTCTCTTGGGAGCTGATGTTTAGGGAAGAGGAGAAGCAGCAGGTTTGTGGAAGCATCAAACAATGTGAACTTCAGAATCTACCAAATCCTAAACATTTCTTGCCAAGCACCATTTTTTTTCTAGATTGTGAGCTCATCTGTGTTTCAAAAGTAATTTTGTTTAAATGGCTTCTTTCCCTTACTCCTTATCCTTGGGAAGCTGTAATACACAGGTGGTAAAGGTACTCCCCAAGGGATACTCACCAGGGCTGCTGTGAGCCAGACACTGGGCTGACACTGCATAGCACGGAGGGCGTGGGAGACCAGAAGTTAGGAACCTGGATTCTCAAGGGAGGGGCTGGGTCCCTGCAAGGGAACAACATTCGGGGTGTGTGGCTTCATAATCCACTGGCCGAGGTCTCACAGCTGATAATTTTGCAAATTTCTGTTTTCTTTCTTTTTTGAGGTGGAGTCTCGCTCTGTCACCCAGGTTCAAGTGATTCTCCTGTCTCAGCCTCCTGAGCAGCTAGGACTACAGGCATGTGATACCACGCCTGGCTAATTTTTGTATTTTTAAGAGACAGAGTTTCACCATGTTGGCCAGCCTGGTTTCGAACTCCTGACCTCAGGTGATCCACCTGCCTTAGCCTCCCAAAGTGCTGGGATTATAGGTGTGAGCCACCATGCCCAGCCTGCAAATTTCTATTTCTAATTGAGCCAGCATTGCTTGTCAGAGGTTCACTGGAAAATCACTGACATGAAGCAGATTGATTAATAGGAGAAAGGGCATACACACTTATTTAACCTATATACACAGGAGCCTTCAGAATGAAGACCGAAAGATAGAGAGGAAATTGTCCACTTTTATACTTAGGTTCAAGAAAGTGTGGACAGTCGTGTAGAAATATAACCAGACAAAAAGGGTCTGATCGAATCTTAGCTGAGTGACTGGGAAGACATAGCAAGGCCTGTCTGCCTCAATTCTTCCTGGTATCCATGCAGCATTCCTTACTTCTGGGCCTGGGACAGGACCCTTTCTGGAATGGGGGTCTTATGACCTATGGTCAAACAACATAGGTCAGATGATTTCTTTATGGCCAGTTTTTACAAAGACAGATGGAGGGAAAGCTAGAGTCATATTTTAGGTTTTATGGCTGGCTTTGGGGAAAAGGGGTTCTGGTTTCTATACCTGCCTTGGGGTAGGGGAATTCTAGTATTTATGGCTGGCCTCGGGGAGAATGAGGGGCAAGAGATAGGAAGGCAGGAGAAGATCAGAGAAGAACTTTTGCTTCTGAGGCTACTGCTAAGGCCTCCATTTTGGGGTATTGTTTTCTGAGTCTCATCTCTTGTTATTTGAAACAAATCCTTAGAATGTAGGGACTGGGACTATCACGTATTAACATCTCCCAGAGAGCTCAGGCTCCCTCAGCAAACGCTTCCTGAATGAATGAATGAATGAATGAACCAGTGAGTGCTGGCCAGTAGCAAAGTCAGTAGTTTTCTGCCGGCCCCATGAGTTCCACGAGGAGTCTCCAGAGATTCCTTGCAAAGAACTTGGTACTGGGGCATGTACTCATAATGTCTCCTTCTTTCTCCTTCTATTCTATCTTCCTGTGTCTTGTCCAGACTCAGGAGTTCAGCGACAAAGGGGAAAAAAACAAAAAACACAAAAACCAGGAGAGAAAAAGCCGTTAAAAAAAATCCCACTGCAGGAAGATTCTGCCGCCTCTAGACATTAGGAAAACCGCTGGCCTAATTCATTTGCTATGGTGGCTTTTTCATCCTCAGGACTGGGGCTGCCTGTGTAGCTGAGCCTGTGAGGCTCCCTTTCAAGTAGGCCAGCGGCCTGGTGTTCTGGACTTACAATGTGCAGGACAGATGTGGCGCCCTCTTGAAACACACTTAATGGTGGGCAACAAAATCCAAGGCCACCCCCCTCCACAAATCTAACTTTAAAAACAGAACTTTCTAGATCTCGGTCCTCATCTGGATTCTTCATTAGGATCCTGAGGCATCTGGGGATCAGCGATGGAAAGAAGGAAAGAAACTTGCATATGCTGAGAGCCTATTATAGGCTTGCATTGTGCTAAGCCCTTTCCCATATGCTAGCTCATGTAATCCCCCACAAAAACCCTGCCAGAGTGGGATTATTCTTCTCATTTTACAAATGAGGAAACAGTAGCTCCGAGATGCTAGGTTACTCACCCAGAGTCACATAGCCGGTAAGTGGTAGTTGCTGAATTTGAATCCAGTCAGTGACATTATCAAGGGCTGATTTGGGAGGTGTTAGCTTCACCCATCATCTGCAGCAGCCCCTTCTCCACAATCACCCCAAATAAACACACAATCTAAGTCGGAAGAACCTGCAGGAGGCAAAAAGGAAGCTTCAGTATGTGTTCCCTGTCTTCCCCTTTCACTGAGATTGGTGCCCCAAATCCTGTCTACACAGGCATTCTGGAGTCCATACTAAATCAGGATTTGTCTGGCTCCAAAGACCATCTTCTTTCCAATACAACCAGGATAGCTCTTCTCTTAGATTCCTACCAAGAAGAGCTTGTACCCTTACCCAGAAGAGTCAGTGAATCAGTGTAGGGTTTCCCTAATGGTGGCTGGCACCACAGCTTCCAAAATGTCACCAGCC
This sequence comes from Callithrix jacchus, assembly GCF_049354715.1. Taxonomy (NCBI): domain Eukaryota; kingdom Metazoa; phylum Chordata; class Mammalia; order Primates; family Cebidae; genus Callithrix; species Callithrix jacchus. The sequence goes on from NC_133520.1 coordinate 50,448,820, forward strand.
AGCTCAAAGCCATCAGTCCTTGGAATGCCTCCTCACACGCCAGGGTACACTGGCACAAGGAATCAGGGCGGGTAAGCATCACTAGGTTGAAGAAACACTGGGCTAACGGTGTGGATGAGGGTTTCAGTTTACCTGGAAACATCCACGGGCCAAGGTTCAGTTCATTTTAGGTTTCAACTAAGTTTTTCCAGGCTCTAAATGTAGAGAGCAGGGGTGCTTGTTAACCGTCCTGACACAGGCTATTCCCTAGGGGCCATTCTAGCTTCCTTCTTAGAAGTGTGATGTGGGCCCAGGGTTCAGGCCAGCCACGGTCTTGGATTCCAGATGGGAATTCATTTTTAGAGACTAAATGGTCACAAGTGAACATCTCATGATGAGCTAGCTGGAAAATATAAACACCAGCTTAGAGTCCAGGAATTCAAGATTGTAAATAGGTGTAAGCACCTTTCACCTTCTCTCCTCCTTCCCTCAACGTGGTTCATATATGACTACTAGCAACTGACATTCCCAGCTCTTGTAATTCACAGCATTTTCCTACCTGGGATGCTATTTTGATCCTTGTGAGTACAGTGTTATGATACTCCTTTTCTGGATGATGAATTGAAGACACCAAGAGGTTCGGAGCTTCTTCCAAAGTCATAGAGCCAGTGAGTTGTGAAGACGAGGGGCTTAGTCTTCCGATTTCATGCAAAGGGCTGATGTGATGTTTCCAGACCCTAGTTCTAGCTTCACTGTGCTGGAAAGGCATCTTGGCCTGAGGACAGCAGGGTGCTTCAGAGTCCAGCCTGATGCCCTGTGGCAGCCACACACCCTCCTGTGAAGGCACCGTAGGTTCCTTGGGAAAGAGATGTGTTCCAGGTGTGGGTGTTGCCTCTAGAGAAAAGGTGGCTTCTTCTGATGACCACATGCAAGGTGTCATTGGCCACTGTGAAGTGGGGAGTGAGGAGAAAGAGACGATGACTGGACCGAGCCGTGATCTCTGCCAGCACTGGAATCACTGACATCCTTGAGCTTCCATCACTCTGATGCAGGGCCAGAGGACATGGCCATCTCTGGGTGGTGTTCTGGGAAAGCAGGAAGTCTTCAGAGCATATTGCCTTCAGATTTCAGCTGTGGGCTCCCTGGCGAGCCATCTCAGGATTAGAGGGAACATGGATGCCACCCTGGGGGCAGCTCTCAGGGATGCATCCCCTGGTGGCCTGGGCCTCTCCAGGGCTGGTGGCTAACGCTGGAGGGACAGGTACTGAAGGAGGCTGTGTACTAGATTTCTCCTTTTTCCACGCTGGGCTTACCCAGGCAGGTTTAAGGAGTACTCTGAGGCACAGAATGCTGTAGAGGACAAAGAAAAAACATCCCCTTCTTCCTCGGAAGGTTTGCTGAAAAGTCAGCTCACAGGAGATTAACTGGAATAAAGGCACACAGATCAACACAAGCACGGGGAGAACTGTGGAGTGATGACCCCACCATCTGCAGCGAGGCACAGAAGCTCACATCCCATCCAACAGTTACAGAGAGAATGGGGGTCAGAGCACAGCCCGAACCAGGCTGTGGTGGAACCTCAGGTTACGGTGGCAAAAGAGATTATTGCAGGGGAGAAAGGGAGTCCTGGCTAACCAAGGTGATCTTGTTATGCAGATGAAACCCCACAGTTAGCAGCCCTCAGAGAGAATAGATGATCATTCCCCCCACCCCCTTTTTTTTTGATGGAGTCTTGCTCTATCGCCCAGGCTGGAGTGCAGTGGTGTGATCTAGGCTCATTGCAACCTCTGCCTCCCGGGTTCTAGCTACTCTCCCGCCTCAGCCTCCCGAGTAGCTGGGATTACAGGCATGTGCCACAATGCCCGGCTAATTTTTATATTTTTAGTAGAGATGGGTTTCACTATGTTGCCAGGCTGGTCTCCATCTCCTGACCTCAGGTGATCTGCCTGTCTCGGCCTTCCAAAGTGCTGGGATTACAGGGATGATTCTTTTTCAGACCTTTACACATGTCAGACTCTCAGTGAATCCTTCCTAGATCCGGACAAGGGAGGGCCTTGGAGAAGGCCTGGTTGCATCTCTGCAGTGCAAATCTCCCCCACAAAAGACAGCTCTCCAGGGGGACTTCTGTTTGCTGGCTCTCTGAACAACCATCTCAACAGTGCAATCTGGGATCTCGGGCTGACAGCAAAGTTGCCTGAAGGCACAGTAGGCAGTGGTCCCTGCAGGCAGAAGCGACTGGCACCCCAATGATGTGGGAAGCTCCCAGTTCCTGTGCTTCTTGCTGCCTAGGCACATGCCCCCAGAGGACTGCAGCCCCTCCTGGCCTCTCCCCTGTCTACCCTTCACCCCCAGGAACTCTGCTTCTCGAGATAAGACCACCTCTTCCCTCCAGCCAATGTGGTGCTCTTCTGATTTCAAAACTCTTGCACTTCCAGGGCTCAACATGCAGTGAGTTCTCGAAGATTCGGTGAATAAATGAGCAAATGTCTCCCGTTACAGCCGCCACATTCAGTGGGGTAGGTCTTATGATCATTTTTCTGAGCAAGGTGATGTGCTCCCGGTCTCAGTCTGTAAGTTGCAGAGCTGGGAATCAAGCGAAGGCACCTGCTCTCTGCTCCTGCAGGCTGCCCCCTCCTCCCCTGGTATCAGCTTGAAGCTTGTTAGAGTCCACAGGGGCCTGGATGCCTCCCTGTGTGCCCTGTCCCTGAGGTGCCCACCATCTCAAGTCAAGACACACAGCAGGTTGGGAGAGGTGAGGGAGCCCCTGGGAATTCCAGAGGGTGCTCTCGGTGTGTTCCGTGTGAGTAGCTACTGGCTCACCTAGTCAGGCCTGGGACAAAATATCGCCTGCTGAAGGGTGACCAGCTGTGGCACTGGCCTTGTGCTGGAAGAGGGCCTCTGAGAGCACAGGGAACTGCCCCAGGGCATTTTCTCACAATTGTTCTATGGGTTAGAGGCTGGCTCCCAGGAGCTGCTGTGGCCACCCTGTCCTTCGGAGAGAGATTTGGCTTCCTGGAGCCAGTGTCATCCCTGGTGCTTCACTGTCCCTCCTTGCCCTGCCAGGCCTTTCTCACAGATTGTCTTGGGGTTGTCTCAGCCCTTACCACACCTCATCCTTCCCAGCAGCAGCCCCCCACCCCACCCGGATAGTTCACTCTTTCCAAAGACTCAGCCCACGTTTCAGGGTCTCCTGCACGCCCGAATGTGGGATTGGTAAGATGCGTGCTTCCTGACATGGGTTTCTTCTTTCATTTGCAGTTAAAAACCATGACCACAAAAGAGACGTCCACAGCTGGCTGTAATAGGCACTTGCATAATAGGCGGGGGACAGCGTTTGGGGGAACAGGATAGGGTGGCTCTGTTTTTCCAACTATTGTGAGATTCATTTTGGTGAAGTAAGAAGGTTTTACAGAGTTCCCTAAGACAGAATGGGTTTCCTGGGAGGGGAGTCGGCTTATCAACCTACCTCTTCTCATTCACCTGGTCCTCGCTGCTTACTTTTCACCCTTTCCCCTCTGCTGAAGGGAGAGTTTTAACATCTTTAGATTCCCTTCTTTGCTTGGCAAGATGTGCCGTATTTATTCAACTCAGTGTCAAGGTTAAGCACACAGACCCTTGTCAGAAGCCAGAGAACAAGTGTTTCAAATCCCAGCTGTGTCACTTACCAGCTCTGTAAGCTTGGGCCTGTGATCTCACCTGCCTTGATTTCCTCATCTGTGAAATGGGAATAATAATAGTACTACCCCACAAATGGGAATAGTAGTACTTGCTTCATATAATAAGGATTACATGTAAACATTGAATATCCATAAAGCTCTTTTTTGTTTGATTGTTTTTAGAGACAGTCTCAGTCTGTCACCCAGGCTGGAGTGCAGTGGTGAGATGCTAGCTCATTGCAGCCTTGACCTCCTGGGCTCAAGCAGTCTTCCTCTTTCAGCCTCCCGAGTAGCTGGGACTGCAGGTGCATGCGACCATACCTGGCTGTTTTTTTTTAAATGTTTTGTATAGATGGGGTCTCACTCTGTCGCCCAAGCTGGCCTTGAGCTCCTGGCCTCGAACTCCTAGCCTCAAGCACTCCTCCCACCTCAGCCTCCAAAGTACAGGGATTATAGGCATGAGCCACTGTGCCCAGCCAAACAGCTCTTAAAATATACAAAAGCTCTTAAAACAGTGCCCAGCACTGTGTTTACGCTGCCACTGTCTCCTTGGGTTCTCTGTTGTGCTCCACTTTACACAGTTATTTGTGGACATTTGAGATCGTCAAGTTCTCAAGAGCCAGTCAGGCTGATTTACCTCCAATGTGCGTGTAACCTGTTTTCTTTTCCTTTTTTGGAGCTAAGCAACATCCTCCAAGTTTGTCCACTCTCCGGGTGTCTTAACTGCCCCCGGTAGAGAGGCATTTAGCAAACAGAAACAGATTACAGAGCCCCTCGTGGCCACATGCAATTTGCAGTTGCTCTCAGGAGTGGGTGTGGTCACCTGTTGTTCCCTTTAGCCATCACATCTGCTGCCTGGGTGAGAGGTCAGCATGCCAAGTGTTCCTGGTGGGAAATGACTTGGTTTCCCATACAAGCCTTGACTTTCACCAGACTCTCCCTCCTACTCCCGTTAACCACTGTGAGGCCGCTCACTGCTGGTGAACCCAGCCACAGGTCCTGCCCAGCAAGAGACAATGACTTCTGCAGGGCTGTCCTTGTGAAAGCAACCAAATCTACCTGTGTGTGTGGCCTGTGCGGGGGAAACTTGGGTGACTTGAATGATGTCAGGCAATCAATGCATATTGAAATATGTCAAAATCGGCTCTGCTAATGCACCTGGCTCGTATTCAGCTATAAAATGTGAGGCCAGGTTACGAACTGTAAGCACTTCATTCAAGCAAAGTCATTTGGAAAGGAATATCTTTGGCACATCCTTGCTGCCCCCTCCCCCATTGTGGTGTCCCTGGCTGTGTGACTGGCAGCCCAGCTCTCGGTGTGAGTGGCAGCTGCACCTGTGTCCACCTTCTCACCATGGGAGTAGGTGCTTCTCTGGGCACCTTCTGGCTTTGCACCGTTAAGAGTGAAAGCTGCTTCTTCAATAACGTGAAAGGTTTAAGAGAGAGGCTCTGGGGAGGGACAGTTGTTGCAGGTACAGTGATGCCAGCTGTTGAGGACAGTGCCCTGTGCCTGGGGAAGTACATGCTGTATAACTGGAGCTCTGCCTTGGTACCCCATTGCTGGACTCTCCAAAGAGAGCTCTGACATGTATAAAGTTTTATGTATTCAGTCCCTTTGCCCTCTGGACTTGTGAAAATTGTATGAGGAGCATTCGTGCTCAAAAGGGCCTTGGCCTGAAGATACTTCTTCATGAAGAAAGGCCACTTTGAGGATAATATTCATGCTAGCAATAATGCCATGGAAAGCAACAGTCCCATGATAACTGGTGGGTACAGTTGTCATGCTTAAACACGGAACCATCTCATCTCAGCATCTCCAGAACCAAGCAAGGTCAGTGCTGCTCATCTTCATTTTGTAATTGAGGCAACTGAGGCTCAGTTAACTACAGTAACTTGTCAGAGGTACAAAGTAAGTATAAGTGGCTGAGCTGAGATTCAGACCCAGGCCCATCTGATGTCATAGCTCATTATTTTCTCCATGACATGAGGAGGCCTCCTCCTCCCTCGTGTTCCTCAGAGATCTGATAAGAATCAGATTTCTAGGTGAAATGCAAGAAGGTGACTATTCTGGTTAGATAATGGGAGAACTGGCCCCATCATGACAACAGACTCATAGGACCCACACATCACAGCAAAGGGCTCCCTACAGCTTTGACACTAGGGTGCTTCTCTGTGCACCTCCTTGCTCCCCTCCCATGAGAAAGGTCTTTCATCATCATAGCTAGTATTTTCAAACCTTGGTTTTAATTTGGGTACCCTCTCTCTTTGGGAGATTGCAAAAATTAAATCGTTTTTAAGCAACCCAACAACACTCCTGGGGTTTGTAATAAACTTGTGAAATTTGCAGAACTTGGTGGTTGAGGTTCTCTCCATCCTACTTCCCTGGGGCCCCGAGGAGCTTTCGAGTTGGTTCTTCATGCCCTCTTGTTCAGAGCTGCTTTGCCAACTGGGCCCAGCCATTGCATCTTGGACCAAGGAGGCCATGAGCCCAGAAACAGTCCAGGGTGTCTAGGAGAGCAATGCCCAAACCATGTTTCTGGCCCTGCCTTCCCCGTTATTCTGAGAAAAAACCGACCATACGTGGGTGGGAGGTCTCATCTGCAGAGGCCAGCCTTGTTTGTTTCCATAGGATTTGACTACTGAGGGGAACGAAAATACATAGCCAACTTCCCCTCATGAGAATTCACTGTCAGCCAGGTGTGGTGGCTCACGCCTATAATCCCAGCACTTTGGGAGGCCAACATGGATGGATCATTGAGGTCAGAAGTTTGAGACCAGCCAGGCCAAGATGGCGAAACCTCATCTCTCCTAAAACTACAAAAATTAGCCAGGCACAGGGGAGGGCGCCTGTAATCCCAGTTACTCTGGCAGCTGAGGCAGGAGAATCGCTTGAACCTGGGAGGCAGAGGTTGCAGTGAGCCCAGATCTTACCACTGCACTCCAGCCCAGGCGACAGAGCAAGACTCTGTTTAAAAAAAAAAGGAGAGAGGGAGTTCACTGTCTCCCCTTCCAGAAGATGACTCCACGGTCCCTTAAAGCATAGAACCACACTCCAATCGATGACACTGTTTCCTCTCCTCTGCAGAAGATTCTCTCCATTCACAGAAAACAGCCGCAAGATCATTTCCAGGCACCAGCTGTCACTGGGCTCATACTGTCATAGTCCCAGCCCAGCACACAAGGCAGGGTGTGTTTCTGGCTCCCCTTAGCTGGAAGCTCAGCTTTATGTGCTCAGGACTTGGATGGCATCGAGGCCTGTAGCGGGAAGATAACTTTCTGAGTCACCCTTCCCTGCTGTTCAGGTCATTCGATATAGCAGAGAGGGCCGTTGGGTCCCTAGGGGGACAATGGCAAAGAAGGGGCCAGGAAGGAGCTTAGCCTTTGTGTCTTGTCCTTGGTATTTAGAGGGCAGCACCCCTGTATTTTTCTAATCATAAGAATCTGGAACCTGGGCCAGAGGGCTGGGCTCTAACCCTGTCTCCACCCTTTGCCAGCCGTGGATACACTCTGTACTTTCCCTCATCTGTACAGTGGAGCTAATGATAGTACCTACCTCCTGGAACTGTCATGACTCTTAAATGAGCTGACACACATGAAGCGAAGTGCTTATACCTGGCAGAGAGGAAATGTGTATCTTCCATCTACAGCATTATGTGACTGTATTTCTACTATTCAGAGTAATGTTTACCTGGTCATATGTCTTCACAAATAAACTGTGGTGACAGACAAGTAACTGTCTCAGTGCTTGGTGAGACTCAGAGACAAAGGACACCACAGACCCTCAACAGAACAGTGCCCCCCCGCCAAAGATGTGTAGACCCTGATCCCCGGAAGCTGGGAATGTGTTAGGTTACACGGCGAAGGGCAGAAGGAGCTAAGCCTGTGAATCAGCTGTCCTTAAGGCAGGGAGAGAAGCCTGACCTCTCTAGGACGACTTATGTCCAGTATCCTGGCTGAGCCTGTTCCCTTTACCAAACCAGGTTAAGATTTAGAACTTCTCTCTTTTTTTGTTTGTTTTTTTGAGATGTAGTCTCACGCTGTCGCCCAGGCTGAAGGGCAGTGGCGTGATCTGGGCTCACTGCAACCTCCGACTCCTTGGTTCAAGTGATTCTCCTGCCTCAGCCTTTGGAGTAGCTGGGATTACAGGCACCTGCCACCAAGCACAGCTAATTTTTGTATTTTTAGTAGAGACGGGGTTTCACCATGTTGGCCAGGATGGTCTCGAACTCCCAACCTCGTCATCTGCCCACCTTGGCCTCCCAAAGTGCTGGGATTATAGGTGTGAGCCACTGTGCCTGGCCTCAGATTTATAGCTTCGTTCATGGCAACCTCTGGCTCATTTTTCTCAAGTCCTCTGAACTCTTTAAAAATATATATATAAATCTTTCATCTAAAGTAATTTCATTTCAGTTCAATTCTTTCTCTCTCTCTTTTTTTTAAATATTATGTACTCCAATGGTTTTTTTTTTTTTTAGAAAGAAAGAAAAAAAAGGAGCGAAGGAGATGAAGAAAGAGGAAGAAAAAGAGGGAGAGGGAATGGGAATGTAGCTTTATTCTAAAAATGGGTATTAATAATGGCCGATCAATATTTTGTGTATTTAAGGTGGAGAATGTATATTTTGTGTATTTAAAATGGAGAGCTCTATAAATATTTATTGAGTTTACTTGTTCCAGATCTGAGTTCAAGTCCTGGATATCCTTATTAATTTTCTGTCTTGTTGAGTCTAAATCTCTTTATGAGTCTTATGTATCTGGGTGTTAGGATCATTAGCTCTTATTGTTGCATTGATCCTTTTACCACTATATCTTTGTTGCTTTGAAACCTATTTTATCAGATGCAAGAATTGCAACTCCTGCTTTTTATTTATTTATTTATTTTTGCTCTCCATTTGGTTGGTAAGTCTTTCTCCAACCCTTTGTTTTGAGTCTTTGTGTATCTTTGGATGTGAAATGGGTCTGGATGTAGCATACCCTTGGGTTTTGGCTGTTATCTTTTGATTGGGGGATTTAGTCGACTTAAATTTAGGGTTACTGCCATTTGATGTTAACTGGCTATTTTATCCATTCGTTGATGTAAATTCTTCTTTATGTTGATGCTCTTTACTTTTTGGTATAAGTAAAATATACTCTCTTTTTCTACCTGTTTGTTTGGCCTTTGGAGATTGAGAACAAAGAGTAATGGGACTCATTACCCACAGCTAGTCACAAGGGTCCTGAAAAGTGGAGGAGGAGACAGAAGGAGAGTGACTGCAGGAGGGAGGTACCAGGGAGGCCTCCTTGCTGGCTGTCAAGGTGGAGTGAAGAGGCCACCAGCCAAGGGGTGTAGGCAGCCTGTCTCTTCTGCAGCTGCTTTTTAAAACTCCAGGACTTTCTTCCACCAACAAATTCTTTAGGTTTTATTAGAATTAGGAGGCAGCTAGCAACTGCAACAATAGAAAGACTACATATCATTTGGGATGCCTGTGTGGCTTCTACTGCTCCCAACACATTCAGGAGTCTTAACAGATTATTGTGTGAAAAAGTGCTGAAGACTGGACTTCCATTTCCTAAACAATTCCATTCTCTTTAAGAAAACTGCCAATAATGATTAAAAAGAAAATTACAGCAAAATGGAGTCTTGCCTGAATCCTTGGGCCCGCCACATTGCCCGCTGGTTCTATCAGCAGCCAGCGTTCTGGAAAGGCTTCCTTGGCATCAAAGAAGCCGGATCCTCCTCACGCAGTGGTGGGTCCTGGGCCATTTTTGCTGCCTCGGTCTGGGGGCTTACCATCCTCCGAAGCTCTCTGTGTCTGGAGATGTCTCCCATCCTAGCTGAGCCTGCTCCCTTTCCAAACAAGGTTAGGATTTATAACTTAATTCATGGTAACGTCAGGCTCATTTCCCTCAAGTCCTCCCACCACTTTATATATAAAATATATATGTGTGTGTGTGTATGTATATATATATGTAATATTTCATTTAAAGTCATTTCATTTCAGTTCAATTCCTTCTCTCTCTCTCTGTCTCTTTTTTCTCCTTGTTCCTTTAGCCTTTGGAGATGGAGAATGAGGAGTAAGAGGACTCATTACCCACAGCTAGTGACTTGGGTTAGAAGTGAAACGCTACTGCTGGGTCCTGACTTATTTATTTATTTTCTGGCCACAGAGCCACAGGCTCGGTCCCTAGCGAACCGCTTGAGGACATCTTGTGGGACCATCTGTTTGCCCCCACCCACCCCCACCAACCGCCAGGCTCCGATTGTTGGTGGTGGTGGTTTTTATTTCTTTAAGTTTTTGTTGATTTTTATAAACTCTGTAGCTCTGTGTTTTTTAGACTCAGCTTGCTCGTGTAAAAGCAAAGCCAGGACAAGAAGAATAAACAAAGAGAGGCTGGCGGCAGGCTGGGTGTGACACTTAGGAAGCCCACCGTGTGCCTGCGGGCGGTGGTCGCCTGAAGATGCATCTAAAAACTTGTCGGTGCCTGAGGGTTTAAAATAGCCAGGCTTCCTGCTCCTCGGAGAGGGTATGCACAGAATGGGGGTGACTCACCATCGGTGGTTTTCGATGTGTCTGTCATAAGGAGGTATCATCAAAAGCCCAGCCTGTCTCACATGTTATTTTTTCCACTTTCAGCCACGCGGTGCTGGGAGAGCAGAATGCTTAAAACCAGTGTTTGTTTTGAGCCCGGAAGTGAAGGCCGAATCAATTGTGCTTCAGCAAGTAAAAACTGACCCCGATGGGGAAAAAAATGTAAACTGTGAAGCCGGAGTTTCAAAGTTCTTGTTTTCAGAAAGTTTAATTGTATTTCAACTAAAGCCAAACTGTCAAAACATGGGAGAGTGATCTGCCGGCTCTGAAAACGCATTAGCCTTCCCATGTCAAAGTCACATCCAAGAGGAAACCAGAGCTCGGGGGTGGAGAAAGAAGGAAGACGGCCTCTTAGAATGCCCAAAGGACACTTCCCTATCAACCGCGTGCGAGGCTTTAGATCTAGGTTTGGGAAGTGGGAAACTGGAGAGGAGAACAAAGGCAGAGCTCAAGCGCTCTGTGAAGGGAGAGGGTTGACAGCATCAGGCCTGGTTTACCAGGGCACTGTGAATTAGAATTTACATAAGCGAGAACCTGGAAGAGATCCTCAAAAATCTCAACAGCTTTGTAAATAACAGCAGGCCGGCCTTCTTCCTCCTGAGAAACGCCAGGGTGTGTGTGGGTGCCCCCAGGGCCGGGCTAATGCCTGCGGGCCTCTCCCTGCTTCCTGCTTCCGGCTCAGCTGGCTTCCGGGTTGTCTCGTCTTTTTTTTTTTCCCCAAACTTCACTCAGCCACTTCCTGCAAAATGGACTGTGGGTGGTTGAGTCTCTGTCCTCTTCATCTCAGTTCCCATTCCTGCCTCTCCTTCCATGACCTCCTAGACCTTTGTGCTTTCTAGCACAGAGATTCTTAATCATGTTCTTTTGATGGCTGAGAAGTATGTGTATTCTTAAACCACTCTCAGATTAAATTAAGCTTGCGCTAAATAAGAAATACGGATGGAAGCCATTCAACATGCTTCTGGGATAGAGCTGGAGCAGGCATCAAACAGATCGTGACAGTTTGAATGGAGTGTCAAAGGGCTTGGAATAACCAGCCTACTGCTTGGGTCCCCAAAGGCGGCCACCTTGTTTCTTCCTTCTTGGGTCAAGCCACCAGCTTCCAGCAGACCCAGCTCCTCCAACATCTCTGTCATTTCAAGGGAAAATGCAGAGATGATCTTTGAAAACAAGCCCACGTACCTGTGATTAGAATGCTGCTAGGCTTTAGAACCCTTTCTTCGTCTACCCTGGTGACATGAGGCAGCCATCTTTCTCCCAGTGTGGCTGATCTCCAAAATACGATGCATTTTCTGTAGCCCAGTATTGGGTAGAATGGACTTTCTGGACTCCGGTCCAGGTCTCTCTGTTTACCTTGGAAAAGAGTTGCCAGATACAATACCAGATGCCTAGTGAAACATGAATTTCTAACAAACAACACATCTTTTCTTTAGTGTGAATATACCTTAAATGTTATATTAAAAAGCACGTTCCCTGCAATATTTAGAGCATATTTACACTAAACAATGGCGTGTTGTTTATCTGAAGTTCACATCTCACCATGCCTCCTGCATTTTTCTTTGCTAGGTCTGACAGCCCTTCCGGAACCTCTTGCTTTCCGAAAGAATGTGGGCTCCGCAAGCCAGGCACGAGAGTGGGTTCTGATGGGGATGGGAGCCTGACTGGGGCTGTGTTTTCCTTTTAAGGTTCTTGTTGGTACAACCTGCCACACCAGTCGTTCTCATTCCTGCTCCACGCCTGGATGCTCCGTTCACACCTCTGTCAAAGTGCTGGTGATCACTGTCACGGTTCTCAGCTTTTCGGGCTGGGGCTATGTTTGTTCATCTGGGAGCCTGGCACACAGTAGGTGCTCAATATATACATAAGCAGAGCTGATGGCATAGGAAGCAGAAAGCTGGCACCAGGCTTCCTCAGGCCATGTCCAGACAGCAGAGCCACCGCTTTGACAAACTCCAAATGTCTGGAAAGCCAGCGGAAGCCACCGCACAGCTCACACACATAATGATAGCTTTCTCCTTCCTTATCCCAGACTGTTTGGATGCTTTTAAAAAAACTGCTTTGGGGAATCAGCAGAGGGTGAGGGAACCTCAGAAACTGGCCGCGAAGGAAAACAGGAAAGAAGCGCCTCTAATTAAAAGCAGCCAGCTCCCAGCTCCCTCTGCAGGGCTGGGGGTCCTGCTGAGAAGGGGAGGCTGTCCCCCTCGCCCGCTGGCGCAGGGGGCAGGCAGCCTGTGCAGACCCCAAAGAAGAGCCTGGGGCCCTACAAAGAGGAGGGTCAGGGTTTGGTCAAGCCCTCTCCACAAGCCGCCTTCGCCCTCACAGCTCTCCTAAGTTCCTTCCTCCCCCACCAGGCTCCGTGCTCAGGTCCGCAGCATGCATCATCTGAGGGGCTCTGCAGAGCTATCTTCTGTTTCTTTCATCACAGAGAAGAGTCTCCTTTTAAGTTCGCTAACACTTGCTCTCAGCACACAGCGTTTATTGTCGAGTACTGCCGTCAGCCCCTGCATTTCCAAGATATTTATGCAACGATATATATACATCCGGACACGGCCACTCTGCGAGATCAGTCAGCAGTACCCCATTCATTTTCTAAATCCAAGAGAAGGCCCAGAACAGTGAACAATTGGGCGGTGGTCACACAGCAAGCTGCACAGGGCTGTATCATCCATGCGTGGTAGGCACAGTTGAGCCACTGGAGAGATAAAGATGAGAAAGACACTGTTCCTGGTAAAATGGTAAGGAATGCAGATGCATCTTGAGCCAAGAGGAACACAGTGGGGAAAGAAAAGAGATGCCTTATGAGCGAATTCATCACACGCAAAGGAGGAAGGGAGTAATTTTGTTAGGGAGCAGTGGGTCAGGGGACATGGCTAGGGCATAGTGCCAAGGTTCCAGGTCAAGCTGCTGTCTGGTGCTGAGGTTTGTCCTCCGAGTAATGGCAATGAGACACGAGACAGATGGTGCTGGTCAGAAGGGCCAGCTGGCCTGTGGGGCATGTCGTAGGAAGAGAGGAGCGAGGGTTCCTGCTCAGAACACCTGAATCCAGTGTTGCCTCTGCCATTAACAATATTTGGACAAGTGATCTTAAAGTCTCTGGGTCCCACACCTGACTTTCTCAGCTGAAGCTGACTGGGACTGGATTTGATCCTGTAAGAAAGAATACCATGAGTGCTAACATTCTAGGATTCATCGAGGAGCCGTGATTCCTAGACCACGGCCCATTGCATGGATTCAAACTTAGACCACTTCAGGCCCAGCATGGTCCATGGAGACGAGAATTCAATGACTTACTGATATTTGCTGCACACCTACTACGTGCTTGGCACTGTGCTGAGCCCGGGGCTCAGTGGTGCAGAAACAGGCACTGTTTGTGTGCACCGGCAGGGCCTGGAGGAAAGCAGCTGCAGACCATATTCATCTCTCTGTGCACACTTGCTCACCATCGCTTCTGCTTCATGGGTGAGCACAAAGCGATTTCTGGGCAGTTTCAGACACACAGCTTCAGCAAGTTCGCACTTTGATCTTAGCAAAGTTGCGTTCTGCGGCTCTGGCATGCTCAGCCCCTCCTCAGGGCGTGGGAGTCGGCGTTTAAGTAGATCAGAGTAAGCAGTACCCTGCTGAAGAGGTTTTTCCAAAGCCTGTGGTCAGTCACTGAGGGGCAACGTCAGGAGGGGCAGATTCACCCCCCAACAGACTCACCCACCAGGCAGCCAGCTCACTGCCGATGGGTGGGTGAGGTCTCTCTCCCTTGAAAATGTCTGTAGCACCCAGAAGAGGCCCCGTTTAAGGTGAGTGCTCAGAAAACTTTGTGGTGATAAAGAAGAGTTGAAATAAGCATTCCTATGCTGATATTTGATGCAAATGACTCAAGGGAGTATTTAGACCTTTGGGGAAAAGTCATTCGTTAGACCCCGAGACAGCGGGCAGAACTAGAGGGAGGCGGAAGAGCCCAGTGGCAATGGTGTGGGACTGGGACTTTCCTTGCTTTGCTTGGTACATTAGAAGGCAAGATCACAACTCAGTTCCTCATGGTCAGACCAGCTGGCCCAGGGACCAGGCATCCCAGTCGGCGGGGGCAGAGTCCCGCTCCCCACTGTTGTCCTTGGCTAATTATGAATCATTCCTTTTTTATTCTTAGAAGTGCCCTTGTTTGAACACTTGAAGAGATAAACCAGATGACTACTTTGAAATCTCAAATAAGTAGGATAGGGGAGACGAACTTCAGAAAGAAGAATGCCCAGCCATGTCCTACGGTGTGGCCTGGAACTGGCCACGTCAATGCAGTTGTCTCTTTCCCAGAAGCTCAGGTGCTTCTCCGTTAGGACTGTTTTCATCAGTTCTTACCACTTCCCAATGTCAGGCTGACACTAAAATTCTGGTCCTCAGAACAAAGATTTTTCAAACCCCCAAGTTGCCATGCATACTTTGGAAGCTCTGTTTTTTCTGCAAAGCATCTGTCCCTGCCTTTCCTGCAAGCCTTCATCCATTCCTTTCCATATGTCATGAACCGAGTGCTCTAAAGAATACATTTTATGAGGGGAGAGCTACACAGAGCTATTTCAGAATTACTGCATCTGAAGGGAGGCCGGGGACCCTCGGGATGTCAGGGGACCCAGACCCTGGAGCTCTGGAAGCCTTGACTCCAGTTCTGCCACGCTGGCTGCAGGCTGAAGGCCTGGATTTCTCAGGAGTAAAATGCACATCTGGCTGATGAGAGAAGTAAACCAAGAAATAGAGCAGGGTGACCGGCTGTGCCAGTTGTTCAAGACTGTCCTCATTTTAGCTCCGAAAGTCCCAGGAAATCCCTCCGACCAGGCGCACTGGGACAGCTGGTCATCTTGAATGCTGCCTGGTATTTACCAAGTACCGAGTACATTTTAGTTCTCTCCCCTCTTCCTGCAAACAAAATAAATTGCATTATTAATGGTGAAACTTAAGAGATAGTGATAGATTAGTTCGTGGTAGAGCTATTGGTGGGTGCAAGGTCTTCCTAAGGCACTTAAAGGAGGGTACACTCCCCACTCTACTGGTCATGTTGGCTCTGACTCCACTGGTGAAGAGAACTGGCCACAGACTCTGGGAATCCCAAAGCATTGAATCCACCTATGTGCCTCCGGTGTGGATCTTAGCATTTCACCCTTTCCTTGTGTCAGTAGAACTGCAGTGGCCCTGGAGACAGACGTGCTGAGGGATCTCATGATGGGAAGCATGCCCTTCCTGCAGAGCAGGGAGTTCCAGGCCGGGCATTACTGCATGCCCTAGGGATGCAGCAGCCATCAGAGCCCTCTCCCTTCCATCGGAGCTTGTAGACTAGGGGGGGAAATAAACAACCAGCCCGTAGATAATCAGGTACTGTAAGGTCAGGAGTGCTAGGTATAGGAAGAGATGGAAACTGAATTAGGGGACTGCCGGTGATGAGAGCTGCTGTTCTAGTCTAGATAGGATCATCTGGGAGCCCTTTCTGAGGGGGTGGCATTTGAATAAGCTGTGTGATGATTTGTGGGAAGCAATTTCTAGCAGAGAGAACACCCAGGGTCAGGATCCTGAGGCAGGACCTAATCAACACGTTTGCAGAAAAGGCAGGAATGGGCATGCATAGAGGATGTGAGGTCAGGTGAGGGGTCACTCATACAGCCTATGGTGTCTCTGCATCTGTGCTGCTGTAATGAAATACCTGAGACTAGGTAATGTATAAATAATGGAAATTAGGCTGGGTGTGGTGGCTCATGCCTATAATCCCAACACTTTCGGAGGCCGAAATGGGCGGATTACTTGAGGTCAAGAGTTTGAGACCAGCCTGGCCAACATGGTGAAACCCTGTCTCTACTAAAAATACAAAAATGAGCCAGGACATGGTGGCGCACACCTGTAATCCCAGCTACTTGGGAGGCTGAGGAGAGACCTGAGCTCAAGAGGTTGAGCCTGTCGTGAGTTGAGATTGCATCACTGCTCTCCATCCTGGGAAACTGGAGTGAGACCCTATCTAAAAAAAAAAAAAAGAAGAAGAAGAAGAAAAGAAAGTATTTGTCATAGTTCTGAAGGCTAGAAAATCTATGATCAAGGTGCCAGCAGGTTTGGTGTTGAGTGAGAGCTGCTCTCTGCCTCCAAGATGATGCCCCTTGCTGCTCCTCACGTGGCAGAAGGCAGAGGGCCAGAAGGGCCTTGCTAGTTCCCTCCAGCCATGAATAAGGCATTAATCTCACCTATGAAGACAGAGAGCTCAGGGCCTAATCACTTCCTCACTTCCTAAAAGACCCACCTCTTAATATCGTAGCATTGGAGATTCAATTTCAACGTGAATTTTGGATGGAACACAAATATTCAGACCACAGCACATGGTAACACCTTCGGGGGTTTTTTTTTCTTTCTAATTATGGTAAGAAGATTGGAAGTTTTAATCAAAGGAGTGAAGGGATCTGGTTGGCATTTTAAATGGCTCACTTTAGCAGCTGCATAAAGACTAGCTGGTAAAAGGGCAAAGAGAAACCATTTTGGGAGGCTACTGCAATAGTGAGGGTGAGAGGTCAGGGTGGGCTGGGTCCAGTGCAGAGCAGGGTGCTAAGAAGTGGTTTGGTTCTGGATGTATTTTGCAGATAGAGCTGATAGGATTTGTTGATGGGTTGGAAGTGCAGTGAGAGAGAGTTGCTAGTGATGCCAAAGGCCCCGGCCCCAGCTGTGTGGTGATTCCACTTACGGAGGTTGGAGACGCTGGGGAGGAATAGGCTTAGGACCATCAAGACTTTGGGTTTGGATATTTCACCATGAGACACTAATTAGACACCCGAGTAGAGCTGTGGAGTAGCAGCTGTACCTGCTGTGTAACAGGTGTGATGTTAAAAATATTCACCATTTCCCCAGAAACAAAACACAAGATCACCATGTGACCTGACAATTTCACTCCTGGATGTATACTCAACGAGAATCGAGGGCAGAGACTCACACAGATATTTGTACACTCACATCCATATCGGCATTAGTCAAAACGGCCAGATGAAGAGATAAACAAAAGGTCCATCCATCTGACGGAAGAGTATTCAGCCTTGAAAGGGAGGGAAATTTTGACACATTCTACCGCAGAGATGAACCTTGGAGACATTATGCCAAGTGAAATAAGCTGGTTACAAAAGGACTAATACTGCATATGAAATACTTAGAGTAGTCAAACTCCCAGAGACAGAAAGTAGAAGGGTGGATGCCGGGGTTTGGGAAGAGGCAAGCGGAGAGTTGGTGTTTAATGGGTATAGAGTTTCAGTTTAGGAAGATGAAAAGAATCTGGAGCTGGATGGTGGTGGTGGTGGCATAACAATGTGAATGAACTTTGTGTCACCGAACTGCACAGTTAAAAATGGCTGAAATGGTCAATTTCATACTATATGTATTTTACCACAATAAAAACAATTCAACAATCACTGTGGTAGGGGTTCTGACCAGTCAGAGGTGGGTTCTGGCCATAAAGAACAGGTCTAATAGGGCCAGGCATGGTGGCTCATGCCTGTAATCCCAGCACTTTGGGAGGCCAAGGCAGGTAGATCATGAGGTCAAGAGATTGAGACCATGCTGGCCAACATGGTGAAACCCCATCTTTACTAAAAATACAAAAATTAGCTGGGCGTGGTGGCACGTGCCTGTAATCTCAGCTACTTGGGAGACAGAGGCAGGAGAATCACTTGAACCCAGGAGGCAGAGCATGCAGTGAGGTGAGATAGCACCACTGCACACAGAGCAAAACTTCGTCAGAAGAAGGGGGGGGGGGAGGAGGAGGAGGAGGGAGAGGGGGAGGGGGAGGGGGAGGGGGAGGAGGAGGAGGCAGCGAAAAAAGAAGAAGAAGAAAAAAAAGAACAAGTCTAACTATAGCAGGGAGCTCCACCAAATGCCAGCCCTGGCGAGGGAGTGCTTAGTTCAAGGTAGAGGCCTGGGCCCCTGTCAAAGCTGAAGTTAAGCTAGGGCACCGGTAAGATCATCCAGGGAGACAGCATAGGTGGTGGAGGGCAAAAAGGTGAAGGAGATTCTCCAGCCACTCCATGACCAGGGAGCCAGAACACGAAGCTCTAAAATGAAGCCTGTGCTGGAGGCAAATCTGAGATGCGCGCAGCCTCCAACTGAGCCCATCCATGCTGAGGTGCATCAGTTTCCGCATCGCTGGGCTTCTCCTACAGCCTAAACACATGGACATTCTTCCTTCCACTGTGGCTGTCAGCATCCTCTTTGATGTGTCCGTCTTCTTTGCTTTCTGCCTACACTTAGTTGGCTAATTGACCTTCTCTCCACTTGGTCCCTCCATCCGGTTCCCTACAGCCCTGTGGAGGCTCTCTTTTCTCCTGCCTGAACTAAGCTGCCGCCTCCTCTTGCATCCTGGTCTAAGAGGATGGGCAGAAACCACACCCAGCGATGTCAGATACATCCAGAGACAGTGTGACTGAGAGTCAGCACCCTGGTAGGACAGTGAGGGGTGTGGAGTATAGTTCCAGAGACTATGACTCCACAGGTAAAGCTGGGCTGAGGACACATGAGAGCAGCCAGGTTTCAGAGAAAAGGGCTATGTCAAGTCCAAGGGTGAATGGGGTCAGGGTGGGAAGAGGAGTTGGGCACTGCCTCAAGGCTTGCACGTGAGTCTTTATGTCTTTCTGGCAATCATTGTGTTGTTCCTTTCCCAGAGAATTCTGATTTGCACCACATAGCTGCTGATGTCTCTGAGCTGGTATCTCTGCCTCCCATCTGTCCATCCCAAATTTCTTTTTCTAAAGCAGGGCTTGGAGAGGGTTGGTCCCTGCCTTAGGCCATGGGTATGCATATCTTCAAAGCTTCTTGCTGTACAGTTGACATCAAGACGTGTTACCCTGACGTTTGCGACCCTCTGAGGTCTGCAGTTGCCCAGCGTTTCAGATCTGCATCCACTGCGTGCTTCTCACCTACAGCTGCGCTGCCAGATACACTTCTCCCTGCTTGCAGAACGGTCCTGAGCTCTCTGGCCTCTGAACCGTTGCGTAAGCGTTTCCTTGCAGCTGGAAGTCATTGTTTCCCTTATTCCTTTGACCACTAGTGCCAAATCCTATGCACAGAGGAGGACTTGCTATAAGGCTAATGAGTTTTAAACTTTAGCGTCCTTTCTTTTCAGATTCATCCCTTGCATGGGCCTGGAGGGACCACAGCAGTCAGTTCCCACGGCCATGTGTTTTGTACAATTTGCAAAAATAACATGAATAGATTAAGACTTTTGGCTGGGCATAGTGGCTTGTGCCTGTAAGCCCAGCACTTTGGGAGGCCGAGGTGGGTGGATTGCTTGAGGCCAGGAGTTTAAGACCAGTCTGGCCAAGATGGTGAAACCCCGTCTCTACTAAAAATACAAAAATTGGCTGGGTGTGGTGGCAGGTGCCTGTAATCCCAGCTACTTGGGAGGCTGAGGCAGGAGAATTGCTTGAACGTGGGAGGCGAGGCGGAGGTTGCAGTGAGATGAGATCGCACCACTGCACTCCAGCCTGGGCAACAAGAGCAAAACTCCGTCTCAGAAAAAAAAAAAAAAAAGACTGGGCACAGTGGCTCATGCCTGTAATCCCAGCACTTTGGGATGCCAAGGTGGGAGGATCACAAGGTCAAGAGATCGAGAGCATCCTGGCCAACATGGTGAAACCCCATCTTTACTAAAAATACAAAAATCAGCTGGGTGTGGTGGCCTGAGCCTGTGGTCCCAGCTTCTCAGGAGGCTGGGGTGGAAGAATCACTTGAACCCAGGAGGTAGAGGTTGCAGTGAGCCCAGATTGCGCCACTGCACTCCAGCTTGGTGACAGAGCAAGACTCTATCTCAAAAAAAAAAAAAAAAATGACTTTGTCTCTTTTCACCTCAACACATTTCATTAGTTTCTTGTCATTTTGAAGTGGCTTTGGACAGTTTTAGAATCTGGTTAAAGGAAAATTAAGGCGGGGAGGTATTTTGTTTGAATTTGTGCAACATTGATGCCATTTGGAGTCTCTTTGGCCTATAGGAGGCATCGCCAGCTCTTCTGATGTAGAAGTGGCTTGCAGGGACATCTGTCAGCCCCCTGTGCTGGCTCCTGTGGCATTTCCATGGAGAGGACAGGGCCTGAGGTCACATGGCAGCATCAGCCTGTCCTATGGCCACCCAGAGCCAAGCCAATAGGAAAGTGGAAACAGGATGTGCAGTTTGTGGAGCCAGAGTCTAGTCTTGGGGAGTGTTTTCAGTTATCAGATGTCTCGGATTGCGAGGAGAGGATGCTGTTTTCATAGACACCTAGTCAAAATGGAAATTCCCATCAGGAACGTGCTGGATAACGCAGGGAGGTGAGGAGGTGATCCGGCCACCTGAGGCTGATTGAGACGCTGGTGGCTGTGGGTTAGAGGGGTTGCTGCTGTGTGGCTGTTGTGAGTGTGCATGTGTTTGTGTTGGAACACACCATCCTAACATTTTGTGTGTGTTCACACTATGCTACATACATATAGTTATAATTACCTAGTTACATAACATATGAAACAGCTATGAATTGTAGTACACGACAATGAAGAAGTCACAGGGAGCCCAGTGGTTTGGTTGTCATAGAAAGTGTAGAATGGACAGTCAGGGTTTCCGTGCCCTGTGTGCACGGCTCCAGAAACACTTTGCCCTTACCTGGGTGTCAGGAACGGGCTTCTAGCCAGGGCAATCGATTGCCCCAGTGGACAGCCCCTCTCCTGCCCCAGGAAGGTCTGGTGAACCGTGAGACGGGGGGACAGGAATGGGTTTGCTTGAACGAGGCCATGGAACCCGGGGCACACCCCAAGGAGCAAGAAGCAAATAGCACCCCAAATACGCATTGACCCAAAGTCTGATCTGCAGACACATCCACACACAGCTCATCACACATGCAGGGAAACTGTCGCATCTGAGCTCCAGAGCCCCAAACCTCTCCTAGTAGTCAGGGGAACGCTGGGATGATTTTAGCTTTTGGGAGCTATAAATGCACCCAAGTGTTGGTTTGGCTAGCAGACTGGAAAATTCTTAGGGTTAAAATTCAAATAAGAATAATACAGCATTGCTAGTCGTGACTACAGTATTCACTTAAATTATGCTCTGAGATCTCTGTGAAGACAATCCAAAACATAATTAATACCATTATTTTTACTACAGAGGATGAGTTTTGATTGTACACACACACACTACAACATACGCTACATATATCTTGCCAGATAATGGAAAAGTGAACCATATTCCCGAGTTGGCAGCAAATGCCCAGAGTGAGTGAAACTGATGCCCGTGCTTTAGGGCAGGGCGCCGCGGAGCAGCCTGCATTACAGTGCCCTGGCCTGAGCGTGTGCACAGTGGCCCACCCCGCCTCTCCATGACCTAGTAAAGCATGGTGGCATCTTCCCTCCCTGCCCAAAGCATTAGAATGTCAAGCTCCAGCCCTTGAATGCCATTCTCTCCCTTCCCCCTCGATCCTCCTAGCTCCCCCTCCCCCACTTCCTGTGGGTTTTAAAGAACGGGCACCCAGTATTCCCTGCTGCTTCTCATTGGGAAGGAAGGCAGCAGCATGGGAGAGAAATCTGCTAAGATCTGGGTGGTTGTAGAATAGGAATGGAACTTCGAGTAATGAGGCAGGAAGCGAAAGGGCATGTTGGGTGCAAGAGCTGGGACTTCATAATCTCTGCGAGTCCTGGGAAGGAGAGGGTTTGCTTGAAGGGGTGATTGCCTTTCATGGGCTTCTTGGAGGTGGCAGACCTTTTTTTTTGTTTTTTTTTTTTTTGTCTGAGACAGAGTCTTGATCTGTCGCCCAGGCTGGAGTGCTGTGGTGCCATCTTGGCTCACTGCAACCTCTGCCTCCCGGTTTCCAGTGATTGTCCTGCTTCAGACTCCTGAGTAGCTGGGATTACAGGTGTGTGGCACCACACCTGGCTAATTTTTGTATTTTTAGTAGAGATGGGGTTCACCATGTTGGTCAGGCTGGTCTTGAACTCCCGACCTCAGGTGATCCACCCGCCTTGGCCTCCCAAAGTGCTGGGATTACAGGCATGAGCCAACACGCCCATCAAGTGGCCTTGTGATCTGTGATGCTGCTCTGTCCAGCCCTGGGCAAAGAGTTAGCCGTTTCTCCAATGCATGCAGCTTCAGCCTGGATCAGCGCGGAACCTCAGGAAGGAGGGTGAGGACTCTAATACAGGAATGGCTTGGAAAGCACCGGGAGTCTTGGTGATGTGTAGCCGTCTCTCTCTGGGGTCTGGGATCCCTCATCTGCGTCTGGACACCCTTCGTCTCTCAGCCGTTGCCCTCCCTGTCCTTGGTGAGCTGCTTGTTAGAACCAAAGGTGGCCCACCCCTCCCTCGGCA
The DNA here is from genome assembly GCF_049354715.1 of Callithrix jacchus. NCBI lineage: Eukaryota > Metazoa > Chordata > Mammalia > Primates > Cebidae > Callithrix > Callithrix jacchus. The sequence continues at coordinate 50,471,335 of NC_133520.1, forward strand.
CAGCGCAGAGCACCAGGGCCAGAGGCTCAAAGCACCTCCACGCCCATCAAAGACTTCAGATATCTTGAGCCAGAGGCCTCCAGACTTCTCCTGGTGATCGAATTCTTACCACGAAATCCAGAGAGGAAGTCCAATGCCTGAAGCTGATGAGAAAGGAACTGCCCTTCTTGAAGGCAGGGCAGGGCTCTCAGGAGGCAGGACTCACCCCATCCCCGGCCACGGGCTCCCCAGCGTAACTCTGGAGCCCCAGCGCTCTGTGGAATATCATTCACAGAACACTTGCAACCTGCTGTTGGGTTGCCCCCAAACTGTCATCTGGAGGATGATCAGGAAAACAAACTAAACAGCCGGCACCCCTTCCCTCAGGTCACCTAGTGAAAGGTGCTGCATGAGTGCTCCCAACCTGGGTGCCCCAGCGCGTCTCAGCGGACCCATCCCCCCTTCCATTCTCTCCCGAGGTCTCAGCTGCATTCCTCTCCTCGTGGTCTTCCCTCCTCTTCGTACAAATTAGACCTGTACCCCCTGCCCACCAGGGTGCTGCCAGTGCTGCTAAGATACGTCCATTTTGCTCCCAAAGTCTTTGGGGGCTCCAAAAAGGCCTGGAAAGAGTAATGCTTCAGCCATGCTCTTTGTGATGACTTTTCCCAGAGTCAGCCCCATGGGTCAGTGATCACCGGGGGAGGGTCTCCCCAGCCCCCCTTGAAGCCGTCGAGTCTGTGTAGAAGCATATTCTGTTCTCTGGGCATTCCCAGCTTTGGCAGAGAGAAATTATTTTCTCCTCAGTGGCTTTCAGGTAGAGAGAGAAAGTGCATGCGGTATGAAGACGTGAATGAGGAGGGCTTGAAGTTGTAGGTCACGTTTTGCGGTTAATTCCCCCACATAACTAAACAGTGAGCACACGTTTATAAACAGGAACTCAGTGTTTCAGCGATGAAAGCCTCTAACCTCGCCACGCTGATTGCTGGTGCGCACACACACTCTCACACACCCTGTTTGTCTTACACACTCACAGCTGCGTGGAGCAGAGAGCTGGAAAGGGTGTCCAGAATGGTGGATCAGGGTTATTATTGCTAAATTTTTTTATCTCCACGAAACTTTCTTTCTCCTTAAACCCCAGCCCCGCTGAATAGCGTGTTGAAGGAGCAAGCAGCGGGTCAGCCCGTAGTTTAGGCAGAAAAATTAGGCAACCTTGGGAGAGACGTGTTTCCAGCAGACGCGCATGGATGCGATGTTGAGGTTGGGCTGAAAGGGTCCCTCCTGGATGCAGTCACCCTCCCCACCCCTAGTTTTATTCCCTGGGGGGATTGTGGTGGGTGCCTGGGCTCCTCTCATACCAGCGCACTGCCCCCAAGCTTGCCTAGGGAGTATCTGCGCGGGGGTGAGGGAGGCAACACGGGTTTAAAGTTGGCTGCGGGGACTTCTGATCTCTCCACTCCGTCGCCGATAAATGACTGCGGGGTTTCCTCTCGCGGACCTTTCCTCACCCTCCTTCGTCTTTCCCTCTTTCTCCGTAGGAAAGGTAGGATGGGACTTGCCGCCAGGGACATCCAGGCGCATTCCTCTTCCCAATCAGCCTCTACCCATTCTCTTTCTGTCTCATGTATATCAGTGGCATTTTCCTGTTTGATTTCCCGGATTGGCAAGCCCACTCCACATCCTGGATGCAGACCCCCTTTGCTGGCTGTGGGAAGGCTTTGTGTTCCTGGGGCATTTGAGACTTGACTTTCCAGAGCAACTTTGGATCCACCCTGTTCCCCCCTGCCACTTTTTTTCTTGAGATGGAGTCTTGTTCTGTTCCCAAGGCTGGAGTGTAGTGATGCGATCTTGGCTCACTGCAGCCTCCGCCTCCTGGATTCAAGTGATTCTCCTGCCTCAGCCTCCCCAGTGGCTGGGATTACAGGTGCCCACCATCACGCCTAGATAATTTTTGTATTTTTAGTAGAGATGGGGTTTCACCATGTTGGCCAGGCTGGTCTCAAATCCTGACATCAGGTGATCCACCTGCCTCAGCCTCCCAAATTTCTGGGATTACAGGTGTGAGCCATTGTGCCTGACCTCTCCTCATTTTCGACCTTTGTCTCCAAATGGCTTTAATCCAGCTACTACGACTTGTAGCCTTTTTGCAAATAGGTATCTGTAAGTCTAGAATAATATGGAGATTTGTGAAGTGACCCTTAGTGGCATCTGTGGCAGTCCTGTTATCAGATTTGCAGAAGAAATGGGGGGGGGGGGGAAGAAACTCCTGTCTTATATTAAAATAAATAAGTAAGGTTTGCAATTTCCAATATTAGAGATCATTCCTTTCTTCTCTGAAAATGAATATGCAATTGTCTTGAGAGCCCTCCAAGCCAAACACAGGATGCCAGTGTTCTCACCACTTTAGGCCCCTTCACAGGGTGAGGAACCTTAATCCTGAACCCAGCATCTCCCCCAAAATGATGCTGATGTTTGTGAGTGGGTTTGTGCATTTTCTGGGGGAAGCATTTCGTGTTCTCAGATGTACATCATGTCACACAGGGTGTGAGTCCTTGACTCAACAACGATGAAAAGCTGCTGCCTTGCATCCTCTTTCACACCTTCTTCCTTTTATCCATCCCCCAAATTCTTTCCCTACAGTGCCCCTCAGATCCATTCCCCTCCCTGCTCATCTGGGTGATGCCTGAATGTAGTTTCCCATGACCTTACAACCATCCTCCAACTCCTGATCACGGTCTTGAATGCTGGCTCTGCCAGCTCTCAACACTCGCTCTCAGCTCCTCTCCCTAAGTTCCCATTGAAGTGGAAACTCAGGCTCACCTGGGTTTTCATTCTGGCTCTGCTACTTGAGAGCTAAGTGGCCCCTGATAAATTGCTCAAGCTCTCTGATCCTTGGCTTTGTTATCTAAAAACTGGGATACCAATACCTCTATCACAGAGCATTTGATGAGGATCAAATGAGATAGCACAGGTAACAAACCTGGCACATTGCCCACTGAGCTTTTAAATCAATGCCCGTTCCCTTCCCTTCCCTTCCCTCCCCTCTCCTCCTCCTCTCCTCTCCCCTTCTCCCCTCCCCTCTTCTCTTCCCCTCCCCTCCTCCATTCCCCTGTCCTCCTACCCTTCCCTCTCCTTTCCTCCCCTCTCCTTCCCTTTCCTTCCCTTTCCCTTGGTCTCACTTTCCACCCTTTCAACCCAGCACTGCACTTTGCCTCTCAGCAAATGCCTTTGCTTCGTGATTTCTTACAACTCAAAGTCGCCTGTGATATCTGCAGCTGGTCATGCAGAGCTTGTAGATTTGGGGTGAGTAAGGGGGGGTAAACACAGGAGGTTGCAGGAAGCAGAGGGGAGGGAAGTGGGTGAGGAGCAGGGTGGGGCTGTTCATTTAGGAGGAGGCCCTGGGGATGGGTTTCTAGCTTTGGTTTTCTTTTGAGCATCTGCCATGATGACTCAACAGCCTCCATGTGAACCTCAGAGAGAATCCTCGAGAAAAGTCTAGAAAGCAGGTGGTTGGCCTGTCATATTAATCACCCAGGTCACTGAGCAGCCTCTTGTCACGGGGTCATTTGGGATCAGAATTGTCCCAGGCTATGGCTGTGTCTAGACTGTGTTCAGATAGATGACGGGAGAGGCGCCCTCTTGATTTCCTTGTTCACTCCAGACCCCTTGCTCCTGTCCTACCTGGCATTTTTATTCATGGTTTAGACCAGAAATGGATATTATGTTTGCCAGTCAATTTGTGAGAATAACAGAACCATTATCCCCCATGGAGTAACTTCTTAAAACATGAGTCGATTTTTTCCCATTAATTGTCCATCTGTTGACAACGTCTCTGGTGTCTGTAAAGTGCTTTGAGCTCCTCAGACACAAGGTATTATTATTCTTGTCGATATCATCATTTCATGATGTGGGATCTCTTTAAAACTGCAGTAAGTGTGGAAAGCGATTATTTGGCTTGCTTTGGTTCCATGTGGGGCTTATAGCAAGGTGCAACATCTAGAAAACCAAGTTGTGGAGGGAAATAATAACACTGTGTCTATGTGCCTCTTGTCATCTTGTCATTTTACACCCTTGGGGGACATTATTCATTAACCCCCTGGGGTTATAGAGAGACAAACACTCGGCCGGGCACGGTGGCTCAAGCCTGTAGTCCCAGCACTTTGGGAGGCCAAAGAGGGCAGATCTTGAGGTCAGGAGATTGAGACCATCCTGGCCAACATGGTGAAACCCCGTCTCTACTAAAAATACAAAAAATAGCTGGGTGTGGTAGTGCACGCCTGTAATCCCAGTTAGTTGGGAAGCTGAAGCAGGAGAATTGCTTGAACCCAGGAGGTGAAAGTTGCAGTGAGCTACGATCGCGCCATTGCACTACAGCCTGGCGACAGAGGGAAACTCTGTCTCAAAAAAAAAAAAAAAAGAGAGAGACAAACTCTCTCGTCCCCTGTTTAAAAGGTAGGGAGAAGTTGTGGAAGCAAGGGCCCTAAGTTACTTTTTGGGATGTGCTGGAAACACCCTTTCTACTCACACAGGATCACTGAAAGCCGACGTAGTTTGCAGGCCAGCAGCTGTTGGAAGGGTGGGGACGTTTGTGTCCCTTCTGAGCCGTTCTGTGAGGAGGGCTCCTCCCCTGCCCTCCTCCAGACACTCTGACTACTCATGGTGCCACTGGATGCCCTGAGTGGGTGCCAGTGACCGGCTGGATTGCATCACATGGTAATGTGCCCAAACTGAGCAAGATCACAACTGCTCAGCGAACCCAACTTGTAGGTTGTGAGAAAGTTCCTGTCTTCCAAGGCTGGGTTTGGATTTTGTGGATGGTCATGGATCTTCGTCTGGATACAGTTCTGTTCACCCAGTCTTGCCAGAGTTTGTGAGTGGAGGGTCACCACATTCTTCCATCAAGCACAGCTGCGTGGCAAGGAAGTCTGCTGTACTGGAAAGACGGTGGGCTTGGGAGTCATGCGGACCTCTGCTTACATCCCAGGCTCACCTCTTACTAGCTATGCAACTTTGAGCAAATAATTTCCCAACCTGTTTCCTCATTGGTAGGATGCGAGCCAATAATATCTTCCTTGTAGGGTTGTTGTGAAAATTATTGTGAGTAGTTGTGTAGTTCTGACACAGTTTGGGAGGTGGCAGGAGCAGTGAGATTGGTTTGGTGGCATTACATTGGTAGCTTGAAACTGGCCATGGCAAGAATATTCTCACCATGGAAATCAGCAACTGCAGCAAAGCAAGGTGATTGTTTTCCCAGGAACTTACCTACCAGTAAACCACCGCACAGCAGGCTCTCGATAAATGTAGCTATCGTTAGTAAACTCAGGTAAAAACCTCGTTCATTCAAAATGTAGAAACAGAATACATCCCTTACATAGGACATAAAAATCACTGCTTGTTTTACAAAAAGAGTGGTATCACATCTGCCCAAAATTGATCAGGCAGAAAGATGAATGTGTGGCCTCTTGTGATACATGTTCCTTGTCGTTTAGATCTATTGCTTTGCTTATTGAGCTTGGGAGCATATTTTCTGTTGCTTCTAGTCACTCCAGTAATTGTCTGGCTTCTAAGAATGCACTGGCTAAAACCCAGACTGGTAGGAAAAAAGAAAGGTGAAACACTTGTCAATCAACAAACATTCAACATTGCAGTCGATTCCACAATTAACACAGAAAATATACAAGTGATTCTTGACTTCCTGAAGCTCACAGTCCGCACAGGAGGTAGGGAAAAGGCACACATATTTTAAAGTAATATAAAAAGTCAATAGCTTTTGCAGACACATTATATGTTATGATATGTTTTCACATGTAAGAAATTCAGGCAGAGGCCGGGCGCGGTGGCTCACGCCTGTAATCCCAGCACTTTGGGAGGCCGAGGCGGGTGGATCACGAGGTCAAGAGATTGAGACCATCCTGGTCAACATGGTGAAACCCCGTCTCTACTAAAAATACAAAAACTTAGCTGGCCACAGTGGCGCGTGCCTGTAATCCCAGCTACTCAGGAGGCTGAGGCAGGAGAATTGCCTGAACCCAGGAGGCTGAACCCAGGAGGTTGCGGTGAGCCGAGATCGCGCCATTGCACTCCAGCCTGGGTAACAAGAGCGAAACTCCGTCTCAAAAAAACAAACAGAAATTCAGGCAGAGGGAAGTGAAGTGCATTTTCTTCAGGTTACACAATTGGCGGAAGCAGCAGGTCTGGGATGTGCCCTCAGACTATGGAGTTAAGAATCTTTCCACTAACAATCAGAGAACAAGCAACGACGTTATATGCTGACATAAAAAAGGGCTACATTTTCTGTACAGATTATTAGGGAATGAATGAACAACAATAATAAATGGGCTCTGTGATGCTGGACAATGTCTCACGCTGTCTGGAATGCCATCACAAAATACTGTAGGGTGGGTGGATTCTAAGTCATATTTATTTATTTATTTAATTTATTTCTTACCAATATTGATTTCTTACTTTTTGGAGGCTGGGAAGTCCAAGATCAAGACGCCAGCAGATTAGTGTCTGGCGAGGGCTTGCTCCCTGGCTCATAGATGGCAGTCTTCTGTGTCCTCACGCGGTGGAAGAGACAGATGACCTCTCCGGGACCTCTTATAAGGGCACCAGTGCCATTCCTAAGGGCTCCTCCCTCATGATCTAACCACCTCCCAAATCCCTACCACCTAATCCCATCCTATTGCAGATACTTTAATATATGAATTTTGGGGGGACACAAATATTCAGTCCATGACAAACATCCAATGCAGAAAGATCAGAACAATTAAAAGGGGACAGGAACCATCACATGCTAAAAACCGACAGGGAAATCTCCATAGGAAGGTGGTATTTCCCCGTATCTTGACAGTAGTTATACATGTTTGTGATATTTTGCTACATAATGGACGTGACCTGGTCTACACATGTTTTCCCTAAATGCAATAAGCCATCTGACGAGGCTGCTGTGTCCAAGACGGACTGGATGGACCCAGTGGAAGAGGGTGCAGAAAGGCAGAGAAGAAGGCTTCTCCTTTCTATGCTTGGACAATCTGAAAACATCAGGGAAAAGTCAGTCAAAACAGTGTTTTGGTGCTACACAGACTTAGTTTATTTCTCTTATTAAACAGATCTTTTTTGCTGCTCTCCTTCCTCACCTTCTTTCTTGCTCTAACGTAAAAAAAAAAAAATGTGTTTTTTCTAATGTAGCCAACCCAAACACAATTTCAAATAATCAATATGGAGGCAGTGAGGACAAAGCCATTGCTTGGCTGGGAAAAGCAATACTTCATTTCATACATCATTTGCCACTGTGCTAGGCAGCAATTTTGCAAAGCCAGTAAAGATTTGGAAAGTTAAGAAGGGAGGGAAAAAACTCAACAATATTACTGCTCCATCTCCATGATTTTGTAAGGCATACTGATGCACAGTAAGAGGTACCCGTGACTGTCTGATTTACACGGTAAGGACAGGATGGCACTGAACTGTGTTTCTATAGCAGTTGATATGTGTCATGGGTTTTACTGAAAAGGAAGTGATTTCTCTCTGTGGCTCAAATCCGGGTTTTCTAGAATGTGGCTTGGGGTTGAAAGCAAGTGTGATGCATATGTGCTATGGACTGAGATGAGTTGAGGTCTCTACAGCAGAAAAGTAACTGAAACTTGCCGTCAGTCCCAGTAGCCACTATCCATCTTTAGGCTGTTGACCAAGCCAGAAAGGAAATCAGAGATCCTGTCTGCAGCAGAAGAAAGAAGAAGATGCAGGTGACAGAGAAGATGCAGGTGGAGAAGGAGCAGCTGCCCCCTCTTTCCTACTTGATCATCAGAGCTAAAGAATTCCAGTGCATCATTTCATCCCCATTCCTCCCTCATAATACACAGATTTCCAACCTTCTCCATCACTCCACTCCCTACTTCCCACCTCTCCTCCACATCACAAGTTCACGTGGGCAACTCAGAAGTCTTATCCTGTACTTAGAATATCTAAGGTGCAGTTTCCTGACATACTGTTTGCCCCGGCCTTGCTCCAGTCAGTCACAAAGATTGGGTTTGAAGCTTGCAGGCTAGAGTATTAGCACACTAAAGAGATATTTCTGACACACAAAGCCTTTACCTGATCACTTCTGAGAGGCTGTTGACCCCAGGAATGGCCAGAGTGTTGTATGTTGTTAGAATGGAATATCAGTCACTTGTCCCAAAGAGGAAAGAGAAACCCAGGCGTGAGGAAGGGTGGTCCCAGGGTACCTCAGGGTCCTGGGACTCTCAGTTGCAGTCAGGACAGTTGCTGGAGTCAGGCTACACTCACTTCTCCTAGGGGCCCTCTCAACTCTAAAAGGTGCTTCAAAGCAGGTTCCATTGGGTCTGGCTTACTGGGGATCCCAGTGGCTTCCTGCCCCACCCCACCTCGCACTCCCTCTAAACAGCCCTCAACAGCTCTCAGCCCCAGCTGGGCTCTTCCCTGGACTCTAGTTTCAGGAAGATGTGAATTTGAAATCTGCATGACCCCTTGGATTAGTGACTTAAAATCTCAATTTCTCATCTGTGAAGTGGGGGTAAGAACACTACCTATCCAGCGGTGAGCTGCTAAACGTTGAACAATAGCTCTCAAAAAATCAAACCAACCAATCAACAAAAAGAAACCTCTGATTTCAAAGCACTTGCCAATTTCCCTGGTGTCAATACTTCCACCATGGCCTGTTTCATGATGTCACTGCATCATGAAGAGACAGACGTAATCGGCTCTTGTGAGCTGGCTCTTGGACACCCCTCCTTCTATGCCCTGAGGTGACTGGGGTGCTTTAACCATGTAACGCACAGACAGTACTCACAGCACTAGTCCAGTGCCTGGCACACAGTGGGTGCCCTTATTACTCTTGTGAGCTGGCTCTTGGACACCCCTCCTTCTATGCCCTGAGGTGACTGGGGTGCTTTAACCATGTAACGCACAGACAGTACTCACAGCACTAGTCCAGCGCCTGGCACACAGTGGGTGCCCTTATTACTCTTGTGAGCTGGCTCTTGGACACCCCTCCTTCTATGCCCTGAGGTGACTGGGGTGCTTTAACCATGTAATGCACAGACAGTACTCACAGCACTAGTCCAGCGCCTGGCACACAGTGGGTGCCCTTATTATAATTGTGCTGACACCAGCCAGGGCTCTCAGCTTGCAAGCCTTCTTGCCTTTCAGAATGTAGCTAACGGATCCTCTCTTCTGGGAAGAGCAAATTGCAATGATTTTTTAAATAATATAAGGCTGTTATTCCTGGCTCCAGAGCCACCGCTCTCAGCACCTTCCTGGAAACAGCTCAGAGCCCAGTGCATAGGCTTCAGGATGGCACTGGAACAAGAATCACTCCCTGCCACCACAGTGGTTGAGTGTTACAGTCCTTAGAGCCACACTAAGCTGCCTTGGCCAGTATCATTGTTTGACTTTTAGCAAGCTCCTAATGTATTTGTTCCTTTCCTAAGCAACAGCTATGCTGCCGGCCATGTCTGACAAAGAAACAAAGTCACATTGTTCAAAGCAAACAACTCCAGTATCAGTTGGAACAAACAGACAATCACACTCCCAGACCTCAATCTCCAAGCCCAGCTGGACTAAGCGGAGTGAAAGGGCTCAAGGCCACAAGGCAGCAAAACACACCTTTATCTGCTTTCAAAAGGCCTCTGTCAATACAGTTTTTGTGTGGATTTTCCCCCCGACTGTTACTAGTATCCTTTTAGAACCTGAAAATAGCCTGTCTTTCCTTACTGATGGGTTCTGTTCCAGGTGACTTTGATTGATTGATTTTTTTTCTCACCACCCCCTGTGTTTAGAGGAGGACAAAAAGGTTTGCTTTTGCTTCTCTGTTCATTTTTTAACGGTCCTCCTACTAAGACTATGGTTTCATCCTTTTAAACCCAGTTTCCCCATCTGTTGGACCAGGTGACCATTTGGATTCTTCTCCCGTTAGATCTACTACAATTCTGGAAGCAGTCGCCCCTTTTCTGGTCTCTTGCCACAAAGAAGCCTGGCACTAATGGGCAGAAGGGTGGGTTGTGTGGAAGGGCTTTCTGCTACCTGCAGACATGCCCGAAGACTGTTGTTTGCAGCCCTGTGGGTTCATGATAAGAGACACTCAGAGGAACCGTCTCGAGAGCTTTTCCTGCAGGCCACTGGGCCAGCACAGCACAAGGTCCAGCCACCTGGAATGGTGGAGAGTCCAACCAAGTAGAAAGGGGTTGAGATGAAAATGCAACTAGACTGGCTGTTAGCCAGCCCTGAATATGTGGTGTGGCCTCCTGCACACATTTTTTTTTTAATGAGAAAACTAACTGATACTAGGCAAATTCCTAGTGAGGAGCTGCTTAGAGACGGGTTGGAGGCTGCTAACCTTGGTGCAATAGGGGAGTATCAGGGGAGCAGAATGGATTTGTCACTTTGGGAACCTGACCCAGGGAGAGGCAACCTTGCCTGGAGAGACTGGAAGGGTGGGCCCTTAGAGACTCCAAGGACAGGGAGCTGTGTCTTGAGGAAACAGCAAGATGTCTCCAAGCCTGGAAGGATGAAGAAGGGAAATCCAGGCAGAAGGAGCAGGCTGGAGAAAGGAGCAGAGACACTAAGTGCCCACAAGCCTGTGTGTGTGGACATAGGCTTGGCGTGGCTCATGTCTACACTTCCTGAACAGAGAGTGGAGGAACACATTCTTATGAGATCACTTATTAAATTATTGTCATGTGCTTTCTGGGGTTCTGTGGTCAATTCAAAAGGAGCATGAAGGCTGGGTGTAGTGGTTCACACCTGTAATTCCAGTGCTTTGGGAGGCTGAGGCAGGAGAGTCCCTTGAAGCCAGGAGTGTGAGATCAGCTAGGGCAACATAGTGAAATCCTGTCTCTACAAAAAAAATTTTTTTTTTAATTATCCAAGTGTGGTGGCATGCACCTGTAGTTCCAGCTGCTGTGGAAGCTGAGATGGGAGGACGGCTTGAGCCCAGGAGGTTGAGGCTGCAGTGAGCTATGATCAAGCCATTGCACGCCAGCCTGGGTGACAAAACAAGACACTGTCTCTAAAAAAAAAGGGAAAAAATGTTGGTCCCCACTCTCTTCTGGCTTGTAGGGAGGGACAGTGGGGGGGCGTGGGAAGTTGGGGAGAGATAGCATGGGGAGAAATGCCAGATATAGGTGAAGGGGAGGAAGGCAGCAAATCACACTGCCATGTGTGTACCTATGCAACAATCTTGCATGTTCTTCACATGTACCCCAAAACCTAAAATGCAATAAAGAATATATATATATTTTAAAAAACTAAAAATTTATATATATATATATATATATATTTTTTTTTTTTTTTAAAAGGGAGCATAAGATGCCCCCACATGGCAAACACTCTTCCTTCCCTCTGTGATCCTAAAATACCTCACACTCCTCCTTTAAATACCTCCAGGGTCTAAAGGAGTGAGTCCCTCCTGTGACTGTCGACACAATTGTCTATATAACTCAAGTCGCTATTAACTGTGACTTGCGATATCTCTTCTATTACGGTTGTTTTGAACTGTTATTTACATTTTAAAGTACAACTTCATTCTCCACCTTTTTTTTTGAGATGAAGTCATTCTCTGTCGCCCAGGCTGGAGCGCAGTGTCCTGATCTTGGCTCATTGCAACCTCCACCTCCCAGATACAAGCGATTCTGCTGCTTTAGCCTCCCAAGTAGCTGGGATTATACGCGCACGCTACCATGCCCAGCTGATTTTTGTGTTTTTAGAGGAGGTAGGGTTTTACCATGTTGGCCAGGCCGGTCTCACACTCCTGACCTCAAGTGATCTGTCCACTTTCACCTCCCAAAGTGCTGGGATTACAGGTGTGAGCCACTGAGCTTGGCTTCTCTACTCACTTTTAATCAAGTCAGTTGGAGTATAATTTACATACAATAAGATGCACAGAATTGAAGTGTGTAGTTTGATGACAAATGCCTACGCGTAACCACCATCCCCATCAGGATGAAACATCTCCATCTCTCCAGAAAGTTCCTCATGCTCCTTTGCTTTCATCACCCCTCTCCCTGTTTGCTCCACCAACCCAGACCACCCAGGCCACCCAGGCCACCTAGGCCACCAGCGATCTGAGTTCTGTCAGCAAAGCTTTATTTCCCTTTCCTGGACTTGCCATACAAACAGAATCAATTCGTATGCAGTCTTTCGTGCCTGGCTTTTTTTGCTCAATATAATGATTTTGGGGTTCGTCAATGCTGAGTAAGTCTAGCAGGTGTTTGTTTTTATTGCTGAGTAGTAGTATATTGCATGAATACAATAATCATTTCTTTTTACTCCCTTCCCCTATTCACAGACATTTATGATTGTTTTCTCCAAGCATGTTTTTGGGGGGAGAAGGGCTTGCCTTTCCAACTAGATTACGAGTTCCTGAAGGGCAAGGATGTGTCTCACAGGCTCTGTCACCCACCCCGAAGCACCTTATCCAGCTTCACGTCAGACTAGGCCCTCCAACGTGTTAGTTAATTGAATTATAGTTGTGGATAAGATGTGGTCCCTGCCTTTAAAGAGCTTTTAACCTAATTATGGAAGCAGCTACAAACATCAATCCATTATTCCAAGACAACACATTTATCCATTCACTTAGTAAGTTTTTGTTTTAGAGAAGAGAAAAAACATGTCCATGAATACCTAAATCATGAGGCAGAAAGTGAAATGTGGCATAGAGGAAATTCAGGCAAGGAGCCACAAAAACCAAGAGCAAGTGATGCCTTCTGCTAAGAGGCTCCAGGAGAATCTCAGAGAGGAGGAGGGAATGTCCAGACCTCAGAGACTGGGCAGAATTTGGACCCAGAGAAGTCATTGTGGGCTGACAGTACAAGGTCCAACAGAGGCAAAGAGCTGGAAACGCGGGGGACGAAAGGGGAACATCCTCATCCTCCAACAGAGGAAGCTGATTGAACAAAGGCACAGGCGAAGTGCTGGTCTGGTGCGGGAAGCAGGGGTCTGCTAAGTTTTAAGTGAGTGAGTGCGGAAGGTGGCGGGACTAACTACGGTTAGGAAGAGAGGCTCACATTACTGAGGGCCTTGAGTGCCAAGCGAGGAAATCCATGAGTAAGTTCAAGCACATAGTACATGCCCATCAAACCTATGTGAGGATGGGGATACAATTATAATAATTTAGCATCTGTCTACTGTAGGGCAAAAGCCCCACTGTGTATGAATTATTACATGTATGCTCTAGGTGAATAACTGAGGAGGGGGTAAGTAATTTGACCAGGTCACACTAAAGGTGAATGCCAGAACAGGATTCAGCCCTAATTTCTGATAACCCTGCTCTGGGCGCAGTGAGGCTTTATGAGCAGCGGATGGTAAATGCATGTAAGAGCATGTGACTCAGTGTATAAAGATCAGAGAGAGCTGATGTGTGTGTGTCTCTGTGTGTGTGTGTGTGTGAAGTCATTATAAGTAGATAGAAATACAGAAATAGAATTGAGTTGTTTAAGGGATTGAAATGCAATGAGCTTATCAACACTGCGTGATATTTTGAGGGCTTCATACTTTTTCAGTACTTTTATATTCTGTCATTACACCTTCACAGTAATCCTGAAAGTTCAACAAGTCACATATTACTATTATTATTACTATTATTTCTACCACAATGATTATTCTTGATTTTTCAGGGGAAGAAACCAAGACCCAAAGGAGTTAAGAACCTTTCCAAGGGAACCATAGCTAATTAGCCAGGACTCAAACCTACATACTTGAATGAATTTCTACAAGCTCTTATTGAAGAATAAGGAGTAAGAATTCTGCTAGAAGACCGTTGCTAAACCAATCAGTTGGTCTAAAATGCTCTCACTCCCCATCCCCAGCTCCCTGTTGGCCTAGAGGAGGTCTGAGAGGGGGCTTAGAATAAATCAGGAAGGGGGCTCATTCAGATGGCTCTTCAGTGATTACTCTGGAGTCAGATTTTTCTTCTGTAACAAGAGGAAGTCGAAGAGGGAAATCCCTAAGCTTTCTCCCGTTCTAGACATGTGTCCTCTCTGATCCTCACGGCGGTAGTCTGAAAGGAAGTTGTCTGCACTGAGAATTGGGAGGGATCCCTACATTGCTTCTGTGAGGTGCAGGACTTGCGGCTCTGGGCCCCTGATGCACCATGTTCTGGGTCCACTCTACCCTCCCCACGCTCTTTCTGTTTGCTTCCCCAGCCTCAGGCTTCTTTCTTGCTGCCTGCTGCAGGGCTTCTCAACCTGGGCTGGATCCTGAGTGGACAGGCCCAGGCAGGCTGTGCATTGTGACCTGGGGCCTTCAAGAGGAGATGTCCTGGAGGAGTTTGCCTTTGTGGTCATTTTGCTTCAGGTAAACTCTGTAACCAGGAACCAGGGAGAATGAGTCAGGGACCAACTATGAGAAACGCACTGCTCTAACACAGCTTCTGGAGAGGGCACTTGAGCTTCCCACGTCGGGGGCCTCTTTCCAAGACCCAATTGCCTAATTTGGAATCTCCGAAAAAGTTTGTTTGCTTTTGTGTGCACGTGATTCCCAAGACAGTATGCTAAATGACTTGAATGAATCATCCCCTGCTCCCTCCGTTTATCTACCACCTGCTTCCTTTTCAGTCCATGACAACCTGGCTTCCATCAAACCGATCGGCCCATCACCCAACACTAGATGTTCCAAATATAAATCGTTGTCTTTGTCACTTTGCATAGTCACTGTCCTCTTGAAATATAAACATGTTGCGAAAGGACTCTAGAAATAAATCTTTCCTCATTAAAATTTCCTCCACATGCATCAATTTCTCCTCCCTTTTCAACAGCAGACCAGTTAGCAAATAACGACGGCCCTAGGTCATCACTGAGAAGATAAAGGATTATTAAAAGAGGGGCGGACTGCCTGCAGATTATACCTGCTACATTTGGAGTGGAAAGAGGCCTTTCTGTCAGTGCCCTTTTCCCCCATGGAAAGACACCATTAGCAATCTTCGACCATCATTGTTTGGTCCGTTTTGTTTTGGACCAGGTTTGCATATGTTTTAAGCCTGACAGTCAAAGACTGTCAGTGAATCTAAGTGAAATCTTTTTTTTTTTTTTTTTTTACATGTAAACATGGCCTTTCAATCACTTGAAAAATGCACCCCCCCAACCCCACTTTCTCTCTGTCTCATAAACACAGCAGTCTTTCCCAGAGCAATCTTGAGCTCTGAGCTGTGAAGAATTGCTGTAGGTAGGAACGAAACGTTGGCTCTGGAATTCAATTAACTGTCAGCATCGCTGTTCGAGTCAGGATGACTCACTCCTCTCCAGCAAACGGGCACGGGGGCTGTGAGCCTCCAAGATTAATGGTGATTGATAAGCTGCGGGAGCTCCAGGATGAAGCCTCCCAGAACCCTTCCCTCACCCACACACGTTTTTACATGAAAATATAATAAAGAGATAGTGGGAGAGGATGTGTGAGTACAGAGGAGATGAGATGCTGTCAAGAATTTGCCTGCATCCTTTTCTTTTATATTGGCAAGTTTCACTGGATTCTGAGCTACTGAAGAGCAGGGACTATGATTTATCTTTCTTTTCTCTCAGTTCAAGTCCAAATTAATGCATCAGGTGAAAAGAAAGAATGCTGTCTGATACCCCATGAGGTAGGTATATGATGAGTTCCATTCTGTAAATGAGGGGAAGCAACTTGCTAATAAGAGAAAAAGCTAGGACTTGGTCCCAGAAAGGCTGCTGAGGCTCCAACGGCTGCAGGTGCTGCCTCTTGACGAGGCTGTTACATCATCTCTCTCTTTAACATGGAAAGCAAAATGTGGGCCTGACCGTGGTGAGGGCGTGCTTTTCCATTCTAGATGGCAGCTAGTGTGCAGTACATGTACAATATACAACAGAAATACAATATGCAGGAGAGAAAACCTTCTCTCCCCTTCTCCTCCGGCAGCTGGCTGGTTCAGGCTCCAGTGGGCTGGTTTTGTTGCTGGTGTTATTTGTTAGATTCCCCCAGCATCCCCATTCATCTTCCAGAATCCTCTGTCCCTCATTGTATTTTTGTATTTGCAGATACAATCAGGAAACAATTCAGATGGGAAAAGAAATCTTTTAATGAGAAAGGATAGTAAAATTAACAAAAAGCTGGTTAAACTTAAAATTTCCTCAAGTGCTGAGAATACACACAAACCTATGAGAATAAAAACTCAATGTGGATTTGTCCACAAGGCTTAGGAGGAAAATGTTAGAAATGCCGCAAGCTTGTAAGGGGCCAGGCCGGGTGGCCAGACCATCACATGCACAACATTCGAGAGGCAAAAAGCATGAAATAAGATACTCTCTAAACATATGGGCAAGACCAGCTGTCAAAGCACTGGTGCCTTTATTCACACATTTTATAAACCTCAGGTAGACAGGAGACAGTGAGTAGATGACCTCAGCATGCAATCCTCATTCAAACTGGGATTCAAGGATCACTGGTGTCAGCTGCAGACATGTCAGAGTGGGTCCGTTTGCTCTTAGGACCTTCCAGGGCAGCCCAGAGGCACTTGCTTTTGCCGTTGTCTTTGCTTTCCTTCCCCGCTTCCCTACAAAACCAAACAGACTTGCTCTGCCAGCTTCACAAAGAGAAAAGGATTCCAAGAGGAAATCACTTCACAGCAAGTGAGCCCTGGGAAGAATTAAAGACTGAGGAGCCCTTGTAATGAGATTAAGGGAAAAATGCTTTTGTGCATCCAACTCAGACCCGTCCTCCATATGCAGGACGCAAGTGGAGCCAAAACAAACATGGGCATTGTTTTGGGAAGGAAAAGGTTAACAAGCTATGAAAACAAAATTAGAGATATTTTCAAAGCATGACCCTCAGCAGAATGAGTAGAATGGAGTCTGCCCATGCCTCAGCGTTCCCTCCTCACTGACATTTATCCTGCAGCTTGTGGGGGAGCAGTCTCAGCTGTGATGTTCCCAGCAGATGAGGAGGGAGCCCTTGCGGCAGAGGAGCCACGTCCTCTAGGTAGAGGCATAAAAGCCTGGATCCAAGGGAAAAAGACATCTAGCTTCTTGGCGCCTTCTTAGACATGAGCATAGAAAAAATGCTCTGTGGATCTTGCAGAGCTTGAAACATACGCTTTCATCTTCCCTCTGGCAAAAGCACTTAGCCTGGAATTGGAAATTCTGAGCTTGTTTCCAGATTTGGTCTCAGAATGGCCCTGAGGACAAGAGCTGTGCCTCATGTGCCTCAGTTTCCTCATCCTGTTCATTCGGGTTTATTGGGCACCCACTGTGTACCAGGCTAAGGGCTTCCTGCTGTGGCTCTAAAGTGGAAAGGCCCATTCTTGTCTTGAAAGGACTCAGGCTCTCGTGAGGAAACAGATCTGCAAGGAGGCAATTGTTACCACGGTATAGAGTGCGTATTCATGCAATGCTGATCAAATGGAACAGCTTTTAATTGGTTCCCAAATCTAGCAGTAATGTGGCTAATGTCAGTGGACATCTGATACGCCAGTAGAGTGTGTGTGTGTGTGTGTGTGTCTGTGTCTGTGTGTGTCTGTATGATTGGACACCCAGTACTCCTCCTGGTTCTTTAAGAGGCAGTGAGAGCCTACGTCCATGTCCTAAGCCTGATTATGGTGACAGAGACTGTCACTTGGCCATAGTATCGGAGCCACAACTATGACATGGTATGGGAAATAGCCGAGATGAAGGAATAGGGAATGGTTCCATGCTACTCTTCATCCGGGAAAGACTGTTAGTGCCAACGAGTGCCCGAGCTGCCTTAGTTTAATTCCAAGCACACAGACCCCAGCATCCAACCATCAATGCTATTGATGACAAAATTCAGAGATGTTTTATAAACAGAGTCCCAAGCCCAAGCAAGAGAGAGAAGCAGGTCAGAGCGTTGAGGTGTCTGTGCAGGTCTTTTGAGAAGGCGCCTCGTTTTCTCCAACAAGACTCAAAATCTTGCTTGTCGCATTCAAGTCTCAGCTCTTCCAGGGTCGAAAAGCATTATTCTTGGCATTTTAGATGAACTTTCTGAACTTGGCTCAGAATGAGGTGGTGAAGCTTATTCCTACGTCTTTGTGATCATTTCATACTTGACACCTCACATTCCTGGCTGGAGATCTCCCAAGATCTGAATTGACGCATTTCATTTCCATACATCCCAAAGCAGAGATACCAAATGGAAGTGCACGGGTGGCTCGGGTGCCGAGAGGATGGGCTGCAGGCAGTGACCTAGCTAAAATTGTCACTCCGATTCTTGAAATATGGCCACATTGTTTTTCTGAGACTTGTGTTAATCAGCCAAAACATTTGGTGGCACTTAAAAGTACATCTGGTGTGAGCGGGTATTATAGAAGAACAATTCTGCTGCTCATTTCTTCTTAATTCAGAAGAAGAATTACCTATAATCTACTTTTTGGCCCTCTGTTTAATTTCTGGTTAACTATTAAGTCCCAAGAGTTTTAGTAACCTAATGTGAAATTAACCAGGCTTTCTATTTCCAGACCCATATGTGAGATTTGAGTTGTCCCTCCAGATAAAGTACTTATATTCCTTTTAACATAAGGTTTCTTTGCATATATTTATCTAGTCCTTGATTATCTGGAACAAAAATGAATAATCCTAGATTGGTTTCCTCTCT
Organism: Callithrix jacchus; assembly: GCF_049354715.1. Taxonomy (NCBI): domain Eukaryota; kingdom Metazoa; phylum Chordata; class Mammalia; order Primates; family Cebidae; genus Callithrix; species Callithrix jacchus. The sequence continues at coordinate 50,489,884 of NC_133520.1, forward strand.
TGCTTCTAGGTGACTTCCCTCCTTTCTCCTGCCCACCCCAGTCTGGAATTTCTTTCTTTCTTTTCTTTCCTTCCTTCCTCTCTCTCTCTCTCTCTTTCTCTTTCTTTCTTTCTTCTGATGGAGACTTGCTCTGTCACCCAGGCTGGAGTGCAATGGTATGATCTCGGTTCACTGCAACCTCCGCCTCCCAGATTCAAGCCATTCTCCTGCCTCAGCCTCTCAGGTAGCTAGGGCTACAGGCATGTGCCACCACACCCCACTAATTTTTTTTTTTTTTTTTTTTTTTGTATTTTTAGTAGAGATGGGGTTTCACATGCTGGTCAAACTGGTCTTGAACTCCTGACCTCAAGTAATCTGCCTGCTTTGGCCTCCCAAAGTTCTACGACTACAGACGTGAGCCACTGTGCCCGGCCAGGAATTTCTCTTGTACTGAATACCATGGCACTTAATCCACGATGTGTCTTATGGAAAACAAGAAGCTTGATACCCATTTTTGTTCCCCTGATGAATGAAGCCTACATCTAAAATCTCTTTTCAAAAATTTGTAAAACATCTTTTATTTTAATACTTCAAATTTTTTATGGTAACGTGGGCTGAAACACCAAAAATCTTAAGTCTTACTTGTTTACAGATGTTCTAAGATATTTCCGACACTCACAATAGATCCAAGGACCTTCTTGACTCTTCCAAGAAGCTAATCAACATCTCCCACTCAACACGCCCCAAGCTGGGGTCCCTATGCCCCTAGGCTGCTTCCCACCAAACCTGTTCCAGCTACAGCCTTCCTGTCTCAGCTGGGAGCAGCACTTCATTCTCCTAGTGGCTCCGGCCCGACTTCTTTCTTTTTTACTCCACATTCAAACTGTCAGGAAATCCCAGTTACTCCCTCAAAATATATCCAGCTCCACTGTTGTCACCCTGAGCCACCAGCATTTTGCTCCTGGATGACAAATGTGACCTCCGATAGGTCTCCTGCTTCTACCTTTAACCCAGCAGCCAGAGTGATCCTTTGCAAATGTAAGGTAGGGCTACACCTGCTCAGGACCCAGAGAAGAGCAGAAATCATAACACCTGCCTCCACCATCTCCAACCTTATGATTTACCACCTGCCCAATTTCATTCCGGTTCAGCAGTACTGGCCTCCTTGTGATTCTTCCAATAAGCCAAACATGCCACCACTGTAGGGCCTTTGCCCTACTTGTTCTTCTTCTTTTTTTTTTTTTAATTTAAGATGGAGTTTCATTCTTGTCGCTCAGGCTGGAGTGCAATGGTGTGATCTCAGCTCACTGCAACCCCTGCCTCCCAGGTTCAAGCAGTTCTCCTGCCTCAGTCTCCCAAGAAGCTGGGATTACAGGTAGGCACCACCACTCCTGGCTAATTTTGTATTTTTAGTAGCAATAGAGTTTCACTGTGTTAATCAGGCTGGTCTTGAACGCCTGACCTCAGGTGATCCACCGCCTCAGCCTCCCAAAGTGCTGGGATTATAGGCATGAGCCACCTTGCCTGGCCCCTACTTTTTCTTTCTGTCTGCAACTTTCTTCCTTCTGATAGAGCTCTGGCTACTCCTCCCCTCCCAGCACCTGCTCAGACCTCACTGCTCAATGCCTACCCTGACCTCTGCTGAGCTTACCTGCGGTGCTGACCCCACCTGCGCGGCCGCAGCTTCCGTGGTCTCTCTTCTCTCACTTTGTTTGTTTATTTTCTAAAGCACTCCTCTTCACCCCCCAAAATCCAGAATCTTTGTCTGTTTTATTTATTGATGAGTCCCTAGCACCTAGAGCAGTGCCGCTTAGTAGGTGCTCAAATATATACCTGTCAAATGAATTGATGACTCGGGGAACTGGGGCATGGTGTTGTAAGAGCATGGGTTTGAAATCAGATGACCAGGGTTAACGCCACCTACTAGCTGCCACTTACTAGATATGGGACCTCGGGCAGATCACTTACGCTTTTTGAGCCAGTTACATAAAATCGTGACTATACAGTATGCAAGCCAGTGCCTGACACATAGAAACACTCATTCAGTGGTAGTGAGTGGTATTGCTACTTCCGCCGTGTATGACACCACCTGCTGCAATGCGGCACTAACTCCATGGAGAGCATGTTTAAGCCCACTTACCAAGTCTGACCAAAACCAAAGACTGGATAAAGGATCTTTGGCACGTGCCAAGCTTCCCTCTTGCTGATCCCTGCTGTTCCTTGGTATAGTAAGAGGGAGGTGGAGAGAACGCATGTAATTTCCTTGCCAATAATCTGCTCAGTGACACTGGGTCCAACCCCCACTTACGCTGAAGCTGTGAGAGTAGGTGGGGTGAGGGGGCACTGGCAGGCAGAGGCCGGCTCCTTCTGCCTTTGCTTCCCTTCTGGCTGGCTCAAACCAGCATCATCATCATCATCATCATTACTCTAGGAAGCAGCAAGGGGCAGCAGAAGGGGACGTGGCTTTGAGAGTCTCAGCTAGGCTCCTTGCCAGGCGAGTGGCTCTGGGCACGACCCTCCTGAACCTCACGTTTCCCGACTGCACAGTGGACATAATACAGCCCTGTCAATGGAATTCATGTGAGATTTACTAGGTTCTTGATAGAGTGTAAAACGCCCTCATGGCATGAGAGGACAATCCCAACCATAGGATACCCAGCACTTTTTGAATTTTTCAGAAGGAAATTCTTAAGTAATTGAATGGGCCTTCTGCTGAAGTAGGGAGGTAGTTATTCCTAAAGGCATTCAGGAAGGAATTGGACATCCTCTTAACTGATGAGATGACCAGCTCTCACTTAGGTCTCTATCTCTAAGACCTGTGACTGCAATGAGGTTTCCTCCTCTGGCCCCCTGACCCAACGTCCCCCCGCCCAGCCCCACCATAAATGTAACCAGGCTCTTGGCCTGGCAGAGACAGAGCTCAGCCTTCTCACGGCTGGCTTGACTCACTCCGGAGAAGTTGTCACTGTAGAATGAAGGCACAGAAAAAGAGACTTGCTCAGAGGGCTCATATCAAACAATCTATGTGGCCGGGCGCAAGGCTTAATCCCAGCACTTTGGAGGCTGAAGAGGGAAGACCACTTGAAACCAGGAGTTTGAGACCAGCCTGGGCAACTAAGCAAGACCCCATCTCTACAAATAAAGTAAAATAAAATAAAATTAGCCGGGCACGGTGACATGTGCTTGTAGTCCCAGCTACTTGGGGGGGCTGAGGCAGGAGGATGGCTTGAGTCCAGGAGTTCAAGGTTTACATTACACTGTGATCACACCACTGCACTCCAGCCTGGGCAAAACAGTGAGACCCCTGTCACTTAAAAGTGTGTAACTCTATGTATCTCTGTATCTATCTATCTATCATCTATCCATCTATCTATGTCTCTATCTATCTATGTATGTATCTATATTTCTATGCATCTATGTGTCTATCTATGTATCTGTCTATAAATGATAGAACCATAAAATGTAGTTAGTCTATATTACAGCTACAAGGTTAAATAGAGCAATATTATGTTTGGAAGAAATGTCTGACACTGTCCTGCTTTATTTAGGGAAGACAAATTTAAGAGGCACCCTGAGTGTTGGACAGGTGTAAGTATGGGGAAGAAGATGAAGAAAACGTCTTCTGTTTTGAAAAGTGTCAGAGTTCTAGACTCTTCCACGCTTCTGAATATACAGGGGTAGATGCAGGGGTAGGGGTGAACAATGCATCTGTGCAAAGAATGCTTCCAGAAATACAGAAAGCCTCGGCCCAAACTCACACTGCTGTTTTTCACAGCATTTCCCTGCAATTCTTTGTACCCCCCTTCCAAAGTGGTCCATCACGGGAGTGTGTTGCCGTGGCAACGTGCTCAGTGGGGAAGCTACTCGGCATTAACCAGTAATTCACATCTGTGCTTGTTTCCCTCTCTCTGCTCTCTCCCTTCTCCTCTCTCCTTTTATCTGTAAATGGAAAGCAGCTCAGGAGTGATGCCACCTTGAAGCTGACAGTTCCTGGAAAGAAAAAGAGAAGACTTTCTTTTGGGGGCGCTATTTCCCTGCAGAGTTTTTTTTTTTTTTTTTTCAATATATCCAGAGGTTGCACCCTCTCACCTAGGGCTGGAAGGAGAAGGGCCTCAGAGAAGCCCCAGAGCTGGGAATATGTGGAGGGAACCCCTCCACGGAAGATGGAAACCTGCCACGCATATGATCTGTGCTTCCGAAGAGGTTCCTCTTAAAAGGCTGAAGAATTAGTCCTCAGGCTTTTACAAGCTACCCGACTTCTGACGGAGTCAGGCAGGTGGGATGGGGGACAGGCGAGGTTAGATTTAGCGCTTCCAGCGCCCCCTGCACTGAATGCCCACCTTTCCTGCAGACCTTTGCTTTCCTTCTCTTGCCTTTTACCCAGTTCTCCTTTTCTCTTATTTTTATTTATTCATTTGTTTTCTGAATAGCCCAGATCTTCTTTCTGTTTTATTTTGTATTAGTTGGATGTTCATAGAGACAGGGTCCCAGCGCACTCCCGTTACGCAGGTACATTGCGCAGTGGTAAAGTCTGGGCTTTTCATGTTCCCGTAACCTGAGTAATGTACTCTGTGCCCAACAGGGAATTTCTCATTTCTCACCCCCACCCCCCACCTTACAGAGTCTCCCGTGTCTATTTTTCCACCCTCTACATCCACGTGTGCACATTGCTTAGCTCCCATTTGTAAGTGAGAACATGAGGTAGTTTTCTGCTTCTGAGTTATTTCACGGAAGATAAAGGCCTCCCGTTTTGTCCATGTTGCTGCAATCTTTTACCGTTTTTAAATTCCCTTCTGCCTTCCATACCAAGGCCCAAAGCAATGGATGTCTTTCCAGGTAAGCTCAAGGACAGGGCCTGTTCTGTGTGACTTTATGAGAGGTGGGTTGGAGGAGGGGTTGTTCTGCCCCTTTGTTCCCACGCCTCTCTGCTGTCACTGAATTCTGTGGTCTTGAGACCAACAGGTCCAGGTCACCCCACTCACCTCTTTTTCTCCACTCTTCCTTCCTTTAAGTTGAACTATCCTTACATTCAAGACTGTGCCAAAAGAAGCACAATAAAGGCATCCAGCCTCTCTTAAAGAGTTGACCTTGGCCGGGCATGATGACTCACACCTGTAATCCCTTTGGGAGGCTGAGGCAGGCGGATCACCTGAGGTCAGGAGTTCGAGACCAGCCTGGCCAACATGGTGAAACCCCCATCTCTATTACAAATACAAAAATCAGTCGGGCATGGTGGTGCATGCCTATAATCCCAGCTACTTGGGAGGCTGAGGCAGGAGGCTGCAGTGAGTCAAGATCATGCCACTATACTCCAGCCTGGGCAGCAAAGTGAGACTCTGTCTCAAAAAAAAAAAAAACAAAATAAAACGAGTTGACCCTGTGGAAAAAGTTATTTGTAAATGCCATTAACCTATGCCTAGGAGGGGGTTATCATGGCAAATGCATGTTTTCCTTTCAGGAGAATAATTTCTTGGTCTGTTCTAGAGCTTGGATTATTTCATGTCTCTATATCTTTGCTTTCCTCTCCTTGCTTTAAAAAAATGTATATCTTTCTTTTTTTAAGTAAGCAGTCTATTCATAGCATCAAAATTTAGAATATCCAAGAAATGTATTCTGAAAAGTCTGTCTCCAATTCTCACCCCCTTCCAAGAGCCAACTGATATTATTGATTTATACCAGAGACGCTTGATATATTTACAAGCAGATTTGTGTATGTGCGTTTCATTTTCTTTTTCCTTTGAAATATAGTTTCTTAAAAAGTAAGATTTCTGAATTTGAAAGAACCAACTAGCGAACGTGCCCTAACCTATTTTGTGTCCAAATAATTTTACTAATAAAGTCTATACTTTGTTCAGTATATAGTCTAAGTAAGTAATTTCTGACAAACCACAGACTCCCTTTTTGTTTGTTTGTTTGTTTTAAAGTTCAAGAATTGGCCAGGCGCGGTGGCTCACGCCTGTAATCCCAGCACTTTGGGAGGCCGAGGTGGATGGATCACGAGGTCAAGAGATCGAGACCATCCTGGTCAACATGGTGAAACCCCGTCTCTACTAAAAATACAAAAATTAGCTGGGCATGGTGGCGTGTGCCTGTAGTCTCAGCTCCTTGGGAGGCTGATGCAGGAGAATTGCTTGAACCTGGGAAGCAGACATTGCAGTGAGCTGAGATCGTGCCACTGCACTCCAGTCTGGCGACAGAGTGAGACTCTGTCTCAAAAACATAAACATAAACATAAATAAATAAATTTCAAGAATCACCTTTCTCTCTTATTGTTTCTCAGGATGACAGACACACAGAAAGCCAGGTTGTCTTTATACTTTCCTCTCGGCACAGAGCAGGTGTTCAGTACTACCTGTCCGGTGAAGATGGCGGGGATGAGAGAATGACAGCCCCAAGTCTGAGACTGTCTTGGGAGAATCAGGATCCCTCTAACAAGTTCACGGTGCAGCGTTGCTCTGAGGATGCAGATGGGCGCTTTGCAGCCTCTGGACCCCTGGTGAAGAAGAGAACCGTGGGCGAAGAGGACCAGCAGTTTTCAGGAGGCATTCAGAATAGGGTGGGAGGGAAGAGAATCGACCAGACTGCGTATCTGGCTCTCACTGATTCTGTCCGCATTTTAGTCAAAGCTGCTCAAAATGGCTCATGTGGGCAGACAGGGCCTGAGTCAGCCAGTCAATACCATCCATCGAGCGCTCCCTGGGTACAGAGCTCAGAGCTCGGAGCTGTGGAGCCAGAAATAATACACGTACGGTTCAGTTCTTCCCCTGAGGAGCTGAGAATCTGAGGGAAACAGACAAGACAATTTTGCTGGAAAAAGACTTGAAGCCCATTAACACACAAACACGGGCACAAGGAGCTTGCTGGTCAGTCATCCATTGCTTTGTGCCTTGGGATGGGAGGCAGAAGGGAACTGAAAAACAAGAAAAGATTGCAGCAACATGGATGAATACACAGGCCAGGCTGGCAACAAGCTTCCTTTTCTTGCTTCGCTTTTGGAAAAGGGAGCAAAACGCCTTCGATGTATTCCCACATGCCCAAGCTGCACAGGCTACCGGGATGGAGCTGCTTGAAGGGGGAGGATTGAGGCTTTGCCGGGAGGGAATCTCTCTGAGTGCTGCTGCCTGTGTGATCGTAACGTATTTCTAGAGCTGTCTGAGCTCGCTGTCCTCATTCGTAATATGGGGACAATTCCCACGTCTTACAATAGTGAGATTAGGGGATGCAAAGTGCCTGACCAGTGCGCACCTGGCATAGCTACAGCGGTTGCTCAGTGAGTGACAGTATTTCTTGTTATTTTTATTGTAACAGTCATTCTAGACTGTCACCCCCAGAAATCCATGCAGAAAGAGCCTGGCTTCTCTATGGCCTCCCGTTCTTCCGGGTCTCCTCTGGACCCAGCCTGCTGTCTTTGGTCAGCTGCGCTGCCCACGAGTGAGGAGGCTTGGGCATATTATATCGTGCCTCTCAACTCCCCGTACCAGCATCAGGGACACTGGGCCAGGCCATGCGGGAGAGTCCTTGCTCCACATTCTGTCCCTGGAGCCTCTGTGCTGAGGGAGATGAATGGAGGAGCCAGGAGATGGAGCCAAAGGTCACAAGCCAGGAAGCAGTCAAGTGGTCTGTGAGGAGAGATGGGTGGGTGGTCGGTCAATCATCATTGCTTTGGGCCTTGGTATGGAAGGTGAGACTGGGAGTAGGAGGGACTGAGAGTCACCATGTGGCCCAGTCTGGAGCGAGGCCAGGGAAGCTTCTGGTAAGATGTTTCTTTTCTGGGAGGTCCGGCAGGCCAGCAGGTGGCCATTTAAAGACAGAGATGTAACTGAGGGGTGTGCCAAGACTGATGGGGCCCATCCTTGAAGATAATGTGGGGTAAGCAGAATGAAGCTGTTTTGATGATTTTGTGACTACCTCCCACGACTGGCCCCCTGCCCGGAGCTGCCCTCACCCCTCCTGTCGGCATCTGACAGCCTTGTCTCAATCCAGCAGCTGGAATGATCTCTCTGAAACCTGAGATGGATGTTGTACTGGTTCACAGCCTCCCAGGGGTTCCCATTGCTCAGTGTGAAAGCCGCAGTCCTCCCCATGGCCCATGAGTCTTCCCCTGGGCAACTTGGACCCGGTCATCAGAGCTGGAAGATGCTTGTGCCTGCGATTCTTGTCCCTGGAGATCCATGTGGCTCACTCCCTCGCCTCCCAGAAGCCTCCACTTAGCCGTCACCTTTACCAAGAAGCCCATCTGCCACATGGCTTAGAGCTGTGCCCTTTCCCACCCACCTCTCTCCATCTCCTCTACTCCAGTTCATTTAAAAAGCAGTTGTCACCTTCTAACAAACTCATTTAATTTTTTTAATGCTAATAAACTTTCGGCTGGGCATGATGGGTGACATTGGTAATCCTAACACTTTTCGAGGCCAAGGCAGGTGGATTGCCTGAGGTCAGGAGTTCGAGACCAGCCTGGCCAACATGGTGAAACCCCATCTCTACTAAAAATACAAAAAAAATTAGCTAGGGATGGTGGCATGTGCTTGTAAACCCAGCTAATCAGGAGGCGGAGGCAGGAGAATCGCTTAAACCTGGGAGGCGGAGGTTGCAGTGAGCTGAGATCACACCACTGCACTCTAGCCTGAATGACAGAGCAAGACTCCATTTCAAAAACAAACAAACACCTTTGTGTGTCTTCCTTCCTAGAATACAAGTTCCATAGGGCAATGACTTTGTTTTATTCACTGGTGTATCCCGAGTGCCTCAAACAGTACTTGGCACATAAGAGGTACTCGATAAACCTGTGATGAATGAGTGGGTATTATATTAGTACAACTATACCACTACGGCCCCTGCCGCCACTGCTGACGTGCTTGGTCACCCGGACTGGAGTGTTGTGCTGTGATCATAGCTCACCATAACCTCAGACTCCTGGCCTCAAGCGAGCCTCCCGTCTTAGCCTCCCAGAGTGCTGGGATTACAGGCATGTGCCATTGCACCAAGCTCCTGAAGAACATTTTGATGACCTGCTATGTACCAGGTTCTGTGGTGGGTGATTTAACATGAGTTTCATGCACAACTCTGTGAGGCAATTCTTGCCACATTTTACGAGGAAACTAAGGCTCAGGGACGTTCAGCCACTTACCCAGGATGTCCAAGTTAGAAAGTGGCTAAGACAGGACTTGGACCCAGGTCTGTCCAATTTCAGGGCCTGAGGTCTTTCCAGTCCAGCATCTCTGCCTCCAGTTGGATATGGTCAGGCTCTGTCGTAGAAGTGTTCTTCAGGGATGGCAGGTGGGAAGGCACTGCCTGGGTCCATGGATGAAGCTCCCTGGTGAACTGCATGCCAGGGGCATTGCTGAGGCAGGTGACCAGCATCCCTTGCAGTGATGGTCTCCAGAGCCCGCTGTTGGAGCCCTCGCTCTCCCTGAAACCAAGAATGTGGGTCCTCACCATCTCCCTGCCTGCCCTGGACTCCCCTGGGAATACCTCCTCTCCATGGCAATCAAAGGATACCTAAACATTGGTAACCAAACCTATCACGGCTCTTCTTAAAGCCCTGTAGCTGTCACCCATCCTGCTCTGAACAGCCACTGAAAGTCCTTCTCGCACGGTGGAGTCCTCCAGGCTCTGGCCCTGCCTTCTCCCTTCTTTGTCTACTTCGCTCCCGGCTCACCGGACTCCCCCGCCCTCCTGGCTCCTTCTCACACACGCCAGACTCATTCCTGCCCTGCGGCCTTGGACCAGCTGCTCCCTCCTCCTGGAATGCCACTCCTCAGGTCTCACAGAGCTGGCTCCTCTTAAGCTTGAAGGTCACCCCTGCAGAGAGGCCTCGGCTGACTGCCCAGGTGCCCTCTCCTGTCCTGCCTTTTTTGTTAGAGACAGGGTGTCATTCTGACATTCAGGTTGGAGTGCAGTGGTGTGATCATAGCTCACTACAGCCTCTAACTTCTGGGTTCAAGTCATCTTCCCGTCTCAGCCTCCTGAGTAGCTAGGACTACAAGCACATGCTACCATGCTTGGCTGATTTTGAAAACTTTTTTGTAGATATGGGGTCTCACTACATTTCCCAGGCTGGTCTTGAATTCCTGGCCTCAAGTGATCCTCCCTCCTCAGCCTCCCAAAGCCCTTGCATTACAGGTATGAGCCACCATGCCTAGCCTCTCCTGTTCTTTTCTGATTCTCTGCAGAACAGTAACCAGCATGCAGTATTTCCTAGTTGACTTAGGTGGTTATTCATTTGGTTCTTGGATTCTGCCCACTAGACAGTGAGCTCCCTGGGAGCAGGCACTTTGTCCGCGTTCATGGTTATCTCCATGCCTGGGGGAGGGCCGGGTAGAGGGTGGGTGCTGATTAAGACCTCTTTAGAGAGCCAGTGACTCCGGGCTTGAGGCAGAGACAGACCATGTGGGCACAAGGGAGGGTGAGATTCTGCAGGGAGGTTATCCTTGGTGGCCTGGAGCAGAAAGAGCACCACGATGGCCAGATCCTGGGAAGGATCTGAGTGCACAGCCAAAGACTTTTCTACAAGGAGACCGGAGATGCCAGAGAGACCCCGAGGGGGCCAGAACCAGAAAGATTTGGGAGCATGGCAGGTAGGGACTGCCAGGGTGGGAAGGCTGGCATGTGAGAGACCGGGCCGCAGCCACCAGCCTCCGGTGCACGGCTGTGTGTGTGCTGGCGGCTCAAGTCCACATGCCAGCAACTTCCTGTCCCAACGCACTAACACATGTACACCCTCCGCCGCCCCGGGAAGCACCACAGAATGCCTCTCCGTTTAAAATTCAAACTTACTGTCTACGTCGCTGTTTTTTCTAACTTTGTGAGTGTTTTTCCTAATTACCAGTTGGGTTTTAATGAATCTAATGAATCATGTAGCTATAAACACAGCATATACCAATAGACCAGTTCTTGCATTTATTCACAAGTGAGTATTCGAGAAAGAACGGCTGTTGGATTCTCATTATTTGTCATCAGTCGAGGCCGCAGGCCTGGGTCACTGTAAAAGCATGACTCAGCATCAGGGAGACACTGTGCTAGCTTTTAGTAGTCACTCTTGTTCTTTTTAGTTTAGTTTTTCTTTTTTTTCTGCTCCTGCTGGTATTACTGCATTCCCCTTTGATGGTGGAAGAATGAGCTCAATGAAAGTACCAGAGAATTTATCTGGCAGGATCTTCTCTTCGTCTTTACCCGTTGTCAGAACTTGGTCTGATCTGCGAACCTGGAGGGTGGACCGGAGGCTGTTTCTGGTGCTCCTTTTGTTTTATCTTACGTTTCCGGTGGTTGGGTTTTGAGCGTAGCATGTTGAGAGAATGCGCCCTTCCTTGATTGAGATAATAGAGACAAGAGCTCTTTGGAAACTGTAAAGCATGTGCATCGTCAGTTTTGCTGTTGTTATTGGTTCCTTCCTCCAAACAGGGGCCTGCCCTGTTCTGGTTCCTGCCCTATTCCATCTTCTTTGAATTATAAGATCCTGGGCTTTAGACCGTCCACCCCAGGGTCTGTGCGTCTGCAGGAGAAGCAAATCTGCAGCTTCCCCTGCCAGCGCTGGGAAGCCCCTGAGCTCCCTGAGGTTGCAGGTGCTCTGGGGGCCTGCAATTTGGTGAGCCTGTGCCACAAGCCGCCCCTGGAGGGAGCAGAGGCAGAAACACTTCAGTTTACCTTCAGGGGACAAAGTCCTTATCTCAGAAGCCACAACTCCCTGGCCGGGATGTGATCCAGGTTCCTGGACCTTACTTAGCGAATCCACAGTTGTCCACAAGTGGCCTCCAAGAAGGCCTGAAATGCAGCTTGGGCTTGCGCTCTAGGAGCTGGTGCACCATGGAGAGCTCCCCTCTTCCCAACCCCATTGCTGCCTCGGAGAGGCGGAGTCTGAGGTGGAGCCGGTCCGTCCTGGGCCAGGCAGAACACGCTTGCGGCAAGTTGATGCGCAGGTGTTGGCATAAATGTCTCTGAGGTTACTGCAGACAAAGACCACAGCTCTGCCCGTCTGTATACCTGGTGGGTCTGAGCAGGAACCTTCCCCTGGAGACTAGGCACTCTTCCCCTTAATCCAGCATCATATTTACAAATAGAATGATCCCAGAGCGTCAGGCCTACTGGCTCCATCTCTTATCTTGACCCCACTAGATTGTGACCTCTCTAGCATCACTTTCCCTTTGCCGTGGCTTCACAGAGTTAACAGACAAAAAACATGCGTGAATTGGACACAAATCTCTGCAGCAGAAGCCAGCCTGTGACTTTCTCAGGAGCCATGTCACTTGCCTAACCTAAACTCCAGCCGACACCACGTAGACACTCAGGTGATCTGTGGGTTAAGGAACAGGAGCTGGGGCCCAGCCTTGGCCAGATGCAGCTGCAGGGTGTGTCTGCCAGTGTGCTCATCCTCATCCACTGAAGGGTGTCCCCCCCGGCAGGCAGGGGACGCCATGCGGGCTTGAATAGACTGTGTTTATTCTTATGCTTGATACTCCCTGCAGTTTTATGTTATCTCATGCAGTTATGAGATACAGAAAATATGCACGTTTGCCTTCTTCTGATTATGTACGGTATCATTTCTCCAAAAATCTAAACCAGCCACAAGGATACAATTTGGCTGAATATTAGAGACTTTTCTCATTATCTTAAAAAAACAAAAAACAGAAAAACCCAACTAACCTCTCTACTGTTATTGGACATAAAGTGATGTAAATGTGTGTGCCATAAAAATGTGTGTGCCACTGCAATAAAAGTCACAGTGAGCAGAATTAAACGCTCCGGATGGGCCTTGACTAAGCAGCATGGCTGAATGGGGCATTTTCTGGTCTGCTTGTGGGCCCGTTCCTCAGTGAGCCATCAGGGAGCAGCTGCTCAGGTGGTCTTGTGTGGCCCTGAGACTGCCCGCACGTTCAGCCGTCTGTAAGGCTCAGCTTGCTTCTTGAGAAGCAGGAGTCTGGAGCCCACTGCCAGGACTTCCCTGAGTTCAGACTGCATAGCTTGACCACATGCCTTTCAGGGCTCATCCATTCTGCTGATGAAGAATAGATGTGGCTGGGCACAGTGGCTCATGCCTGTAATCCCAGCACTTTGGGAGGCCAAGGCCAGCAGATCATGAGGTCAGGAGTTTGAGACCAGTCAGGCCAACATGGTGAAACCCCGTTTCAACTAAAAATTAGCCAGATGTGGTGGTGTGCACCTGTAATCCCAGCTACTCGGGGGGCCGAGGCAGGAGAATCGCGTGAACCCTGGAGGCGGAGGTTGCAGTGAGCCGAGATCATGACATTGTACTTCAGCCCAAGTGACAGGGCGAGACTCTGTCTCAAAAAAAAAAAAAAAAAAAGAATTCTAGATGTTTGGCACTTCCAACAAGTCCTGTGTCTTGCCAGGTTCTATGAAGACACTGGGGAAATGTCCTAAAATGCAGCCCCTGTCCTCAGAGAGCTCACTGGGTGCAAAGCATGACACACAGAGGCAACACATGAGCAGTAAGTCACTGCAGTCATGCTTGAGCATACCTCTGCAAATGTGTGGAACAGATGGGTAAACCAAGTCCTCAGTCCAGCAGTGCAGATGTGGAGAGGGCAGCCATGCTCCAGTGGAGTTCCTGAGTGCTTCCCATTTTGGAATGCCAGCGGCACCTGCCCTCTTCACTGTCCGTTCAGCATGCATTACCGTGGGTGATTAGCAACTTTCAAATTTTACCTCCTGTAGCTCTCACACTTGATGGTGGAATCATCAAATGCTTTAGATGCCATCTGCGAAAATGGGGAAATCGAGGCAATCAAAGACGAAACTGACTTGTCCAATGTCTTCGAGTTCTCCATTCATCCAGTGGCTTGAGAAGCCAGCTTTTGGCTAGCAGGAAGAATGGACAGGCCCTGGCACCGAGCCAGTGGACCTGGCACCTCAGGGAGGCTCACTTAGTGAGGCCGTCATTTGGGTCTCTAGACCTCATGGCCCCCTTGTGGGGGCAGGTGAGGGTCTTGTTTCAGGATGATCATGAACAGGCAGGTGATGGCACCGGGTGACATCAGCACAGATTTATGCACCAGGACTCACTCTGTGGCAAGAAAGAACACTGCTTCTCTTAGTGAAACATACAGAAGGACCAGCAACCAACCTAAAAATCAGTGCCTGGCTTGCGGTGACATGAGATATTTCTACTGGGATTCTGGGCTGGGATTCTTTGGGGAAGAAGCCAGGGTCTGGAAGGAGCAGGGACTGAAGGGTTTTGAGTGGCCCCTGCAGGTTCACTCTGACCCACCTCAGAGACGCCCTGGTAACACCCAGGGCCCTGCAGCTGGACTCTAGAGACTCAGGGTCTAGGCTCAACATCGCCACTCATTAGCTCTGTGGTCTTGGCCATGTCAACTTAAGGTGAATGGCGACTGCAGCCCTGTGGCCTTCCGGGATGTCATGAGGTATCCGCATGGCCTAACACACAAGGGTGGCAGAGCCCTTCCTCTCTGTCTTGCAGTGGGAGGCTTTGTTGCAATGGTAAACAATGAAAGCAGTGAACCTGTTGACTAATCCTAGAGGCGTCCAGGCGGAATACATTTGACTAGGACTACCCAAACACGCACTGATGGTGCACCCGCTGATCTACCCTGTACCAGGAAGACGCAAGATACAGCTTGTCACATCACAAACATTCAAACACGAGCCAGACTCCCAAGCCTCTTAAAAATCCTCACAGCCAGTTTCCTCAGTGACAGTTTTTCAAATCACTTCTCTTAGAAACAGCTGGAGAGTAGATTAGGGCCCAGCTGATTTTGTAGGCTCCTAAATACTTATTTGGATCATAATATGGCAAGAGCTTCCCATCTCCTGGAGCAACCGTCACACTCTCCAAACCCCTTTGGGTGGAGCTGTAAAGACCCTCTTCATGCAAACAGCCTGTCCTGAGCCCCAGCAGCCCTGGGAGTCCAAGGACAGCTGTCTGCAGGAGACTTCGGTCAGATGTCTGTTCCGATGAGAGGGCGGGGGCCTGGGGCCAGCCATGCCTTCCAGCGTTCTCATACCCTCTGTGAGTTCAGGCTTGAGCTCCAGGAAATAAAAAGAATGCTTGTGTCCGCTAAGGCAGCAGCAGTGGCTTGGAGGCTCTGCATCTGAGGTTAGTTCTATTATGGTGATCAGCCCTTGCATATTTCACCAATAAGGAAACAGGGCCCTGGACGCCATGAAATCCCTTAGAGCTGCATCTTCCTTTCTGACCCTTGACTTTCACTAACATACACAGGCTGCTCTCCAGTGACAAGGCTAGTGACTAGTTTCACTCATCTGTCTACAAAGAGAAGTCTTTTAAATGCTTTCTATTTGTGGCCAACAGCCCCTGCGATGACTAACAGCAAGGGCGGGATCTCTCTGTACATTGATTTTTAGTGCAGGCTTAATGTCTGTCTGTAATTATTTTTACCATGCAGGTGAAGCAAGAAATTAAATTGGGCTTTTTAATGAAGGGGAAAAAACAGCACTAGAAATGAAAGATCACAGGAGAACTTCAGCAGGTCACCTGTTTGCAAATAGTTTCTGCTTTAGGTCTCTGTTACTGAAAATACATTTCCCCTGCCGCCTTCCCCCACACCCTACAGATCTGCTGTTGCTTTCTTTGGGTTTCTCAGGAAAGAAAAGTCCCTTAGGATCCGCCTCTTCAGTCTGCCTGACAAGCCTAAAAGGAGAGCAGCATTCATGTGTGAGGGAGGGTAATGGGTTTTCCACAGTCTTGTAAGTATTCCATCGAATTCAGGGAGCTTTTGGGGGAACCAAATTCATGTCCTCAGGGCTAGATGAACCCACCACTCAGCAAAGCTGGGAGCAGTAAACGAGCTGCCCGACTTCCCCCGGAGAAAACAGCCTGTTCCTTCTTCAGCTTGCCCTTCTCCACTTACAGACTATGAGAGAGAACACTGGAACTCTGAAAACAAGGCCCAGAGAGTCAGATTTCCACCCTTGTCGAGGTGGGAAGGGCAGGCCCAGACATCTCCGCCAGAGGCTGGTTTTCCAGGCAGTACCTGGGAAAGACAAGCTGAGCAAAGGGGAACTGGGGGTTAGGCTCAGACACGCTGTGTCACAGAGGCACCAAGCGCCGAACTCAGTATTGTTTCTAGAAAGTCACCAGGAGCTGGGAATGAAGGACAAGGCTGTGGCTTCATCAGGCCCTGACCCGGGCATCAGCTCTCTCACTCTGGGTAGCTGCTTTAGCACACTCTAAGAGGCTGCTCCTGTGTCTGAGGTGAGGGATCCCCTTGCCCTTCGTTTTGAGTCGCAGGTTAAGGAAAGGAGACAATAGCCACGTCAGGTTCTGCTTCCAAACAGGAGCCTCTTCTTAAGAAACTGAAGTTCGTCTTTAGATCAGTTCTGCCAAGCCACAAGTTTCTATCTGCACTGTCTCCCCAACCTGAGGCAAAAGTGTGCCCCTGTCTGGCCCCCAGCTTCCAGTCTCCCCTGGCTCTGCCATCCTCTGGGGACCCTAAGCCTGTGGGTCCTATTTGCATGGGAACTGGTGCACGATTCTCCCCTCCTCTCCTTCTTCCAGTTCTCCTCGGCCATGTCCTCAGCACAGATGTCAGCCAGGGTGTGTGGGGCCCGGGGAAGTCCTGGACATTCATTCCAGTCAGGGAGGGCGGGAACGGGTCTGCTTTGCAACCTCCCCAGAGGAGGTCAATCAAGTCCGCTCGCCCCCACCCCAATAGGGTCCTGTTTGGTTTAACTTAGTGCAGACCCAACTCTGAGCTGGGAATGCCCGAGCAAGGCAGCCAAGGCCTATAATCAAAGTAGGGAGGAAGAGGAGGGACTTCTGGGTTCATCTCCCATTTGCCAGTGTTTTCCTCCACGACCTTGACCCTCCTGGTGGCTCTGTCCCCTCCCTGGACACGGGACACAACTGTGCACACTCTGGAAAGGCAAAGGAGGGCTCTTCAGAGGGCCAGCTGTGGTCCATCTGAAGGTGACAGTGTGCCAAGTTGTTTTACAGGGAGGCTGCCATGGGCCTCACGATAGCAGTCCCTGCTTCCGCCTTTCTGTTGTCTTCCAACTAAAGAGGCCAGGAAATGGCGGAGTCAGCTCCTGCTGTAGCACCTTCTAGAATCAGAAGAGACCTTTCCGAGAATTTGGCTGAACCCTGAGGGTGAGGAGTGTCAGATTTTGCAGCGGGGCGCAGCTGGCAGTGCAGGCTCCACTTCTAAGTAACCTTTGCTTCGGAAACCTGCAACTCTGCCCGGAGCCTTGCCTTTGATCACGATTTGTCACCTCCCAGGAGATGTTCCACTTTCTAAGCAGGTGGAAAACGAACCCGATTAAAAATAGGGAACTGGACTCTTCACAGAGTCCCCCTGTAAAGCCAGACCACTGGCTGTACCTCGGAGGGGAAAAGGGAACATCCCTGTCCCTCGGGTCCCAGGGCTCTGTGGGACCCGGGACCCCTGCACAGCCTGCAACCCGAGGGCGACGGCCTGGCCGGGCTCCAGCAGCAGGCAGAGGCTTTGGCCATGGCCACGGGCTGGCTCCTGCTCACTGGGTTCACCTTGGTGACCAGAGGTCACTGTAACCGCCCTTTCCCTGCCCTCCCTTCCTCCTCCCCTCAATGCTTTATGGACCTGAGTTTCTGGAGCTTTCTCAAAACCGTGGACACATTCCCAGTGGAAATCATGACATTTTCCGTTTCACATTACGCACTCCACAATGCCTCAGGAAGGGAGAGAGGGAGAAGGAAAACAAGGCCTGGGAGCCAGCCCCTCTCTGTCTGCAGCCAGGGCTGCTCACTGCTCTGTTTATCCTGGAGTCACCTCCCTCCCGAACTTGACAGCCAGTGCCCCAGTGTTTTCTTCTGCAGTCAAAGGCCCCGATGAATAGGTGAACTGCCTTTTCTATCTGCTCATGTGGCACATCTGGATAAAGGCGTGCCTCTCTACTTTGTTGTGTTTTTTTTAAACTTTACTTTCCACTGCCATGGTAACTGCTGCATGTTTGGCAGAGGGAAAGAGGAAAAAAAAAAAGCTCGGAGAGAAGAAAAGGAGCTCTCAGCGCGGGGCTGGCGGCTGTCCAGGGTAATCATGCCGCAGAGCTGAAATGAGGCCTCTGGCGGGCAGCCAAGTTACAAAGAACAAAGCTGTCAGTTCCTAATGTTGGCGGCAATGCTTGTTTGGCATCCTTATATGGTTTCCCAGAACTCCCTGCCTTGGCCGCCTTCCATTCCCTTCAGGGCAGCAAACAGGATTAGCACAGCTCCGAGTTGTTTTTCTCCTCTCTCCTCCAACTGTTCCAATGACATCATCCCTGCTGCATTCATTTGCCAGCAGGGTGGTTTTTCTCTCTCTCCACCTCCCTCTTCCCTTCCTCCCTCCCTTCCTCCCTCTCCTCGGTTTCTCTCTCTCTCTCTCTCTCTCTCTCTCTCTCTCTCACACACACAGACACACACACAGACACACACACACACACACACACACACACACACACCTCTACTCCCACTCACTTCCTGTGGCCTCCCCCTTGCCTCTGACTTTCTTTAAATGCAATGTTTTAGGTCATTCTTCTTGTCCAGCTTCTCTGTTAAATTAAAAACACCCCAGTGCTTGTACATTTAGCTGAATCAAGCCAGACGCTGTATTTTATTTTTATAACTGAATTCCTGTGAGATAAAAATCTCATTTTCCTTAGTAGACTGTAATCAGCACTCACAGGGATGTGGTTTCCAACTGCCCCAGCTCATGCTTCCTTATGAAACTCCGCTGAGAAATGAACTTGGCTCCCGTTCAGGTTTAAAGGGCCCGAGGCCGGTCACACGTTACTTGCTCATGCACACACACACACACACACACACACAGGATGTGCACATAAAGAACATTACACATGCATGCACACACACACACACACAGGATGTGCACATAAAGAACATTACACATGCATGCACACACACACACACACACACAGGATGTGCACATAAAGAACATTACACATGCATGCACACAGACATGGACACATGTCCTTGTCCAGGAAGCACCTACAGCTTCACACACAAAGAGCAAAAAAAAATCCCCTGAGACACACACAATCAGTACCCAGTGTCATTCTTTCCCTTTCCAGAAGGAAAATAGGTGAATAAGTCAAGCTGAAAGCTGCTTCCGAAAAGACTGGTTTAAACTAGCAGGCAGGCCGGCGTTATGCAACTCTCGGCTGGGTTCATGAAAGGAATCGAGGTTTGCCGACTGCACAAATGTTCCCTTGCCTCCGCCCAGCCCCCCTCCCCACCCTGCTCTGATTCATGAACTCGTTTTCAGATTCATGAATCATTCGGGAGCCAGCAAGAGAAAAATGAGTAGTATTGATCTCATTTCAATTGAAATGGGCTCATTACGGCCATGCTGGCTGTGGATGGCTTTGCACGACAAGACCCTGGCTGGCGTCTGAGGTCTGCAGGCGGGCGCCTGAGCCTGCGGGTGGGGCAGGACACCTTGGGTGAATCCTCCGCAGAGGGTCCCCTTCTTCTTATTATTAAATGGACACAATGTGATCTACTGGTACAAGGACTCTGGCTGGACTAGCAGTTCTCATTGGGCAGGCTGATCACCGTCGTTTTGTGTTGCCCATTTAATTTTATTTTTTTCACCATTAATGGATTCTCAGTGCAATTTCTCTCCTGGATTTCTGGTGACTCTCAAGGACTACCAGAAGTAGGAATTCACCTACTGAACCAACTGGCATGTCTTAGGGTTTGTTTGTTTGAAGTCCAAGAACCTTTTATCTTCTCCCTCCACCCTCTGCCTTGCCACCCACCTTGAACCTCTTCAGTGAGAAGGACTGGGGTTAGGAGACATCGAGACTGGCTGTAATCTGATTTATGTGGGGAAAGGTTCTCCACCAACTGCATAACTGCCTTCACATGGACACCTGTTTTATAAAACTATTTTTTCCTTCCAAAATGAGATAATGGTTGAGGAAGCAGCAGCAGAGCCTGGGTGCAGAGACGTGGCAGAGGGAGGCATTAGGTCCCCGGGGCTCATGTCGCAGGGGCTGCCCTCGAAGGAGCTATCTTCTCTCCCGCTGCCTTTCCTCCCTCTCCCAGTTTGAGTTCCAGCTCCCGCCCCATTCCAGCCCTTCGCCTTCCACTTGTCCTCATGACTGGGGAATCTTTTCCTCTTCCTCTCTGCAACACTGGTTGGGCACCGTGTGTGAGCAGATCAGGAGAGGCTATTAGGCTTGATTTGCAGCTTCCAAATGGATGTTTGCATGGTTTCCTCTTCTAGCTCCTTCCACCCCCGCTCCCAGCCCTGGGAGATTGAAAACAATGGACTGGACACGTGCTTTTTAGAAACCCCAAAAAGCTGTCAACCAGGGCCACAGAAGGATTCCATCCTAAGAGGCATACTTTTGAATCCAAGAGTTTAGAAATGAGATTCTTATCCATTGACTTCAGACACACCAGCGTGCCGTTAGATGCATTTCCCTTGGCAGGGATTAGACGATGTGACCTTACTCCCCTTTGTTCCTACAGTGCCTGAAGAAACTGGGAGCGACCCAAAGAAGGAGAAGGAAGATTTGTTTGTGTGAATTTCAATGAGCAATTGGTTCAGAGTCAAGAAAAGCTGTTTTGCCTTCCGCGAGGTCTGTTTGAAGGTGCCTTTCAGCTCTGAGCTGCCCGAGCATTCTTGAGCTGAATCTGCAGTCAACCAGAGCCCTGGGCCTGCCGCTCCTCCATGGGTTAAAATCACTCCCACAGATTTGCTGTCTGGCCTTAGAGCAAATGGGGATAGTGAGTTGGCTCAGGTTTTGCATTAACTCGTCTGATTTTTTCCACTGCAGCCTCCCATTCTGTGATAAAGCTAAGTTGCTAGGAGAGCTTTATGTAACACTCACCAGCATCAGCTTCTCAGAGCAGCAAGTGTTGCTTCCAGAGTTCCCCATAAACCTGGCAGCACATCAAAACCTCTGTTTCATAACAGACTAGAAATAGGATTTTCTAATAACATTCCGAGGACTGGACTATCGCTCAGGGATCTGCACTTTTATGAATTGTTAATGGTCAACTAAACAAAGACCCCCAGGACGCCCAAGCTGCTATCTCAGGTCAGGATGGGAAGGGAAGCTGGAAGAATGCGGTTTCTACATCTACGATCTTTTGGTCAGTGACCCAGGGACCTTTTCAAAGAATTTGTTCAATAATCTCAAACGTATTGGAGGATCTTATTCACGTTTTTAAAAAAGAAAAAGCTGCCTTCTTCCTGCTCTTCCTTCATTCATGGAGAATGTGGTTTCCTTTTCTTTTGCTGCCAGACGCACTGACAGTTATGGATTTAACCCCCAGCTTTCCTTTGGGAGAGGGCAGCTTTCTTCCAGACACACCTAGATTTCGGGGATCCAAATATCTTCATGCAATAGACAAACCACACATTTGAAACTCCCCTCCCGGAGTTGTGGGTTGACAGCGTGATTACAGAGAGAAGGGAGCATGAGGTCGATCCGTCCCTCTTCCCTCACACCCACATGCTCCTCCCCAGCTGCGGTCCACCCCATCTCGTCCGGCTCTGGTTTAGATTATCACAGGGATGGGAGTTCCCTCCAAAAGGCCATTTGCAGCCTATTTAGATGTCACTTAAACTTCTTCCGGGGATTCCAATTGCATGTTCCTTTGTTCCATGTCGTCACATTGTCCCTGCTGGCGTGGCGGTGCCTCCCTTCCTGGCTTTTTCCTGTCCTCCTTGTGCAGTAAGTAGGTGGGCATCACTTCAAAGCAAAAGGAGCCATTGTCCGTCCCTGTTGAGGTGAGGAGGACCATCACCAGAGCCCCAGAAAAGCGTAACTGTGGAAGGCAGGGGCTTGGCATTAGCAAGGCTGACCTTAGGGAGAGCCTGACGCCAGGTAGCTGCCTCTGGGCGAGCATGAGCTACTTGAAGAGGATGCTTTGTATGGGCTGTCCCTCACTCCGTCCTGTGGCTCTCCATGCCCTCAATATTCTCCCGAGTGCACTCTCTGGTCTCACCTGGCTGATCCACGGGAGCACCTCATTTCCCTGACCAGGACCTAAGCTTTAGCCCAGCTAGAGCTACGCTGCCCCTTCCCCGCACAGCCCTCAGCTCTGTGCACTCGGTAATGTCCCTTTTTTCCAGCTTAATCATCATCTCCCTCTCCCCAATCTCCTCAAATAATTCTGCTTGGTAAATCTCTTCTAACTTCCTGCTTTGGAATACTGGCCCCCAGAGGTTCCAGTTCTGGGCTTTCCACGGCGAGTCTCATGTGGTCATTTCTTCCGTGGCTGTCCACATTGTTTCTTCCATCCCACTGGTGTGGGATGGGACACTCCATCTTCCCATTTAGTTTCATTCAAATTTAATTTACCTGCTTCCTACCCTTTCTTCTGGATTATTAGTAAAAATGAGAGAGAAAAGGCTCCTCTCTCACCAGGGCAGTCCCTCATGTCTAAGTGGGCCCTCAGGAAGAGGCCCCAGGCCACCTGACCTGCACACCAGCCCTCAACGTGAAACGACTCCAAGGAAACCACGGTCAGAGTGGGCTTCCCTCACCAGGCTGAGATTTCATATCCTTAAGATCTATTTAGTGCCTGGACACCTGGTTGCTATGGGAATGGTTGTCATAAAAAAAAACACGCCAATCTGTAGAGAGATATAAAATGGATGTCGGTGGTACACACTCGGGCACATTAGCTCTGAGAAATGGCTCGCTGCTTATCACTTTATTTTGTGGACACAGTGCCTCCACTTTTCACATCCAACCTGAGTGACCTTCTTAGTACCAGGGCAACACAAATCCATTTTCAGTTATTTCATAAGGGACAATCAAGGGCTTCCCCAAATGCCAGATGCCCCCCGTCTTCCTGTCTCAAGCTGAGTCAGCAGAGAAGACGAGGACATTCTTCTCTGGTACAGTTTGTTCTTCACTGACTGCCATTGATCCATTAGCAAAACAGAGCAGGCAGGACAGAAATACTGACCCTGACAACGCTTCAGATCAGGTGGCTCAGATGAGTGACAGATGTTAGCAGGAGACCTTGGATGCACTGCCTTTGCAGGGGCAGAAGCTGAAAGGACACCAGAGACCAATCCAGGACACAGCATAAGGCTGCATCAGGACTGGGTGATTCAGCGAGGTGTTAGCTCAGGACTGGGTAATTCAGCAAGAGACAGTTAAACAGGGGGCTGGGCGCAGTGGCTCACACCTATAATCCCAGCGCTTTGGGAATGAGAGACAGATGGATCAAGAGGTCAGGAGTTCGAGACCAGACTGACCAACATGGTGAAACCCTGTCTCTACTAAAACTACAAAAATTAACAGGCAGGGTGGCCCGCACCTGTAATTCCAGCTACTCAGGAGGCTGAGGCAGGAGAACCGCTTGAACCCAGAAGGCAAAGGTTGCAGTGAGCCAAGATCATGCCACTGTACTCCAGCCTGGGCTACAGAGTGAGACTCTGTCTCAAAAAAAAAAAAAAAAAAAAATGTATAGGGGTGTTCATTAACCTCTTCCACCAAATTCTCAAAACTTGCATTTGGTTATCACTTGCTGAAGGTCTGTTTCTCCCTTAATATGGCTTCTTTTCGGAAACCAGTAAAACATTTCGTGCATCTCCTGGACATAGACGGAGACTCCACAGCTCTGGAAAGGTAAAGGGGCAGACACTGGTTCATTCTGCAATTCACAAAGGCTAGCTGGAGGCCTTCTGATATTTGCTTGGGGTAAGGTAGAAAGAATAGTTTGGTGTTTAGATTTTAAGCTGTGCTGTTGGCTGAGTGTAACTTGGAGTAGGCAAATGGGGAAAATTAACCACAGTGGCAGTCACATTATGAATGCAGGCGGGGTCTACTTCTGAAACAGTTCCTAGCGTTAGTGGGACTCCCTATCTGGAAGCCTGCATTAAGTACAGTCTTTCTTTTTGGGGGAATATGTCTGAATTCTTAAAAATGGGTCAGAACTTAGCCACTGACTTGGTGTTTCATCTTCAGCAATTCCTTTGATTACTCAATGCTTCAAATTCCTTCTTTTTTATTGGGAGAAGTGAATGTGTTTCTGTTTCATCCTAAAAAGAGTTTTGAACGTCTCTTGTTTTGGTCAGTCCTGTCACATTCCTACTGATAGTGGCGGTCAAGACCAGACTCACACAGATGTATGAATGTGAGAACAGAGAATGCATTTCTCGTGCACAATATTAGTATAAGGTGCAATACAATGTGGGGACGTGTGTCCTCCGTACTCCCTGTAGACTGGGTGCTTACTGAGAAAGAATCCCGCTGTGGCCTTCCATCCCTCAGCTAGTTCCGCTCACTCCACTGAGCAACTCACTTGCGTATCTTCAGTTTCTCGAAATACTCAACCCTGCCTCATCAATAGTTTATCGACTACATCCTCGCAATTATTCTTACCTCTTATCTTTATTTTTCTCATTTAAGCTAATTTTTTAAAAAGCAGTTTAAAAGCTCAGCTAATTTAGTCATTTCCCTTGCAACACCCTTCTCCTTCATTAATGGACCTAGTTTCTCTTTTTCCACACTCTTCTCCCGGCGCGCGCGCACACACACACACACGAGCAAACATGTTTATAAAAACACCTTCTTCCCCTTAGTTCCTTTGCCTGGCATTAAATCATTCCACCTTTTTTTTTTTCTCTCTCTCGCCCCCATATTTTTCCTGAAAACGTTAACTTGGTCTTGGTATTCTTTCTCATTTTCCCCCCACCCCCGGCCGGGTGTTTCCATTTCTTGAACTAGTTCAGGAGAGAGTTGCTCTTTTGATTTTTTTCCCCAGCCTGGCCCAGCTGAAAGCACAGGGAACACTTCTTGCTACTTTTTATCCTGTTTTCAGGGACTTGTAGTGTCAGCCCTGCAATTATGGCCTCTTTCATGTTA
Organism: Callithrix jacchus; assembly: GCF_049354715.1. Lineage (NCBI taxonomy): Eukaryota > Metazoa > Chordata > Mammalia > Primates > Cebidae > Callithrix > Callithrix jacchus. The sequence goes on from NC_133520.1 coordinate 50,514,673, forward strand.
TCTTTCTCCCAAGGCAGCAGCTCACATCCTGGCAAGCGACACAATGGCAGCGGGTCCTGACTTAGCTTTCATAGCTTTTGTTTCAGCATGCAGGATTTCCTTATGGTCTGTTTGGGCTTTAAAAAAAGCTTATTTACGGATCCTGAGAGGTGCCAGATTTACAACCCTGAAGAATAAAGGCCAAGTTTCTGTGTGCCTGAAAATATTCCATCATGTCCAGGCCAGTGTGATGTTTGGGGCCAACCTAGAGCCTGGCTTGATGGCCGCGTGTGCTACCCCGGCTGTTGCCAAACAAGGGGCTGTGAAACAGACACACGACCACAGCTTACCGCGCCTGCCTGCCTCGTTGCATAGAGAGGACATGGCGAGAAATTCAGACCAGGATCATGTCTGAAAACGGGGAGCATGTTGATTGCATTTTAAAACAACAGCCTTGTTTAGACTCTGGTAGTCAACACTCATCATTTATTTGTTTAAATTAAGCTCCCTCACCTTAATTAAAAGTTGCAATGTGATTTTAAAAATGTATCCAACTGTGTTTAAACCTCACATTCCTAGATTTTGTCCCAAGGCCCTATCTTTATACAGTAATTTCAATACAGTGCTGCATTTTCACAAACAAATACTTATATGGAGACGTGAGGTGTTTTTAGGAGAGAGAATATGTGGCCTTCCTGGTGGAACCACAGATGGGCACTTAAGCATGAGCACATTGTAGGTTGGGTTGACTCAGTAATCTCCAAACAACGAGGTCTGGTGTTTTCTTTTCTTTCTTTTTTTTTTTTTTTCCCCCTTGAGGCCAGGGTAATGTCGTTGCCTGAGAAGCACTGGAGGAGAGGCAGAAATACAGACAGACTTGTGGAGAGCACTGACATGTGTACACACATAGTAACAAAGGGTGGGCTTGCTGTATGGCTCTATCACGGAGCTGGGGGACGTGCCTCGGGAAGATGAAAGGTTGGTACTGTCTCCATAGCATGGAGCCCCGCTCTAGACCAGAGCACTTAGGGAACTGGGGTCTGGGTGATTTCAGAGGCCCTGACCCAAGTAACTCTCCTAAGAAGTCTGACGATGTGTTCCAGATTTGCACTTTAAGTTTACCCCTTGCATCAAGACAGCGTCTCCAGAAGTTTCTTTTTAAAACTTTTTCTTGGCTGGGCGCGGTGGCTCATGCCTGTAATCCCAGCACTTTGGGAGGCCGAGGAGGGCAGATCACGAGGTCAAGAGATTGAGACCAGTCTGGCCAGCACGGTGAAACCCCATCTCTACTAAAAATACAAAAATTAGCTGGGCGTGGTGGCAAACACCTGTAATCCCAGTTACTTGGGAGGCTGAGGCAGGTGAATCGCTTGAACCTGGGAGGCAGAGGTTGCAGTGAGCCAAGATTGCACCATTGCACTCTAGCCTGGCGACAGAGTGAGTGAGACTCTGTTTCAAAAAAAAACCAAAAACAAAAACAAAGACTTTTGTTTCCCTTAAACTCTTAAAACACTATATCCTTTGCGTGAAGTGAGTCTCTGCCAACCCATGCACCTTGATAGCACATTGTTCAAGTTTTGAATCAAACGTCACCTTTTCATGGAGAACTTCCTGACTCTGCAGTTAGAATTTATTTCATTTTTTTCTGGGTGTCCCCAGTAAAACACCCTCTGTTAAAGATTTATCCCTTTTGCTCTATTACAGCTGTCTGTGGGCATCCCTCGATGGTGAGCTCCGAGCTCCGTGAGAGCAAGGACTGTCTTTGTCCTCCAGATCACGACTTGTACTAAATACTGCCCTGTCCAGAATTTATTGTTCTGTATTTTGACGTCTCTGCCCAGATGTCTCTCTGGGATCACAGACGGAAAGCTCTTTGAGTACATGGACTTTGTCTTGTTTATCGTTACAGCCCAGTGCTGAACAGACTGTCACACTGAAGTGCTCACATGCCTGTCGGATGACTGAAGGTGTACAATCTGTACACAGAAGAGCTAGGTGTCCACACCGCCTTCCCGACTCTCTGTTCCATGTACCCATCTTGCTGTCACCACTTACTCCTTTTCAGTCCAGTGAAATCTAGCTAGCTTCTCCCTTACCTGTAACTGTTTCATTGTAACTTACTATCGCGCAGATTTAGACCTCCTATATAGTACCATCCACTGCCTACAGTCCAAAGGATTTTGGGACTTCCTGTATTCAGTTCGCATGACCCCTCCTCCCCGTGGAAACTCTCTTGCCTTAATTTCCATGGCACGACAGCCTTCTACTTGCCTTCCTTTCACAGAGCTCGTGTATTCAGCAATGATTGGTGCTCCCAAGGCTCCTTGTTCTTCCTCCTTCAGAGGTGTGTGCTCCTCAATAACTCTGACTCAGCCGTGATTCCAACGGCTGTGCCAATGTGAAGGACCCTAGAGTTCCATCTCCAGTAAGGACCTCTTTCCAGAGCATTGGGTGCATATTCCCATTAACCTACCGGACATCTGCACATGGGTATCCCAGGGCCCCTTTAAACCCAGATCATCATCTTCCCACCAAAATCTGTCCTACCCTCAACTCAGGTCAAAGACCTCACCATAGAAGAACAAAGGAAGTGGAAAACGAACAGGTGGCAGGTCACCCACAAAACCTTAGTGTCATACAAGAGGGCTGTTCTATGCGGTCATGCACGGTATTGAGCAGCATAATGAAGATGCGCATAGTGTGTGCCGGGCAATTTCCGTTATGTTTCGGTGGCCCCACCTGGCTGGATCTCCCAGGAGGGCTGCTCCTGCTTTGGTTAATGATGAGCATTTAGGCCAGACGCCCTTGCAGATACATTTCCTACATGGCACACAGCGTTGCAGCCTTGCTCTAAGGCATAGCCTGCCTTTTTCTTTTTTCAGTATGATAAAAGAAATGCAGAATATTAATATATTCTCCCTGGTTTTCAAAGATTCCCAGTGCATTTTTCTAATACAGCAGCTATTTCCATTATATTTTCTTCTTGATTCATCATTTTTGAACGAGGCCTTGTGGGTTTGAGGGCCGATAAGAAAGAAATAGGGCTGGGGAGAGGGTGAGGAAGATTGCCTTAGATGAGACACACAGCTGTAAATCTTGAAGTCAAATTATCTTTGTGAACTAAATGGTACCTGAATTTTATTCAAGTGGAAAGCTGGGCAATTGAGTGTGATTTAAAATGATCACTGTTCTATACTTCAAATGCACTGAAACAGGTTTCTTTTGCAATAACCTGGAGAACATATGCAAATTGAAGTTATATTGTTTAGTCTGAAGAAGTGAAGGCTGACCGCATAACTGGACGTCAAGGAGATAAAGTATTATGTTGAGGGTATATACCACGATTTACCGTTAAATAGTACACAAAATTAAAACGGACTGAAAGTGCTCAGAAATATGTAGGTTAGATAACAGAGAAGTTAAAATTTCTAAAAATAGCAAATACTTCATGGATTTTCAATTTCTTTCTTTTTTTGAGGTAGGAAGAACATACTAGGGGGAAAAACGGAAAACTTACTTGTGGTTTTTCTTTAGTAGTTTGGAGTCTATGCTAAAGAGTGGAGATTTCAGAGCATGGTCTCGGAAACCTTTTTGCTCTGTTTCTTTTAAGATACCACATGACTCTGTCCCCTGGCCACAGAGGCTGATTTTGCTGCATCTGACTTGGGTTTCTTGATCTGCTGGGAAGGCCCAGTATCTAATTTCCTCGTCTGCACCCTGCAGAAACCAGTGGAAATTAAGCAGTGATTGATTATCCTACCCCATCACACCTTTCCTAGATCAGATGATGCCGGCTGAGACTTTCAAGTATTGACAATACACTCTTTCTTCTTTTTACACCTTTCTTCAGAGGACCTGACTCATTCCCCATAAAGGGATGAATCACAGCAGAGACACCCCCTGTAGCCACACTGTACCCTTGCGGGGGCTGGGGGATAAAAAGCAGAATGGTGGTAGTGGCGGTGTTGCCCCTCATGACACGAATCAGGCCCTTCCTCCACACGTTTCACTGAGGGAATTCTGAAACGGGGTTCTAGGTTGCTCTTCTCTGAGCGGAGCATCTTGCACCGCCTTGAAGCATGGCTTTGGGGCCTGTCTTTTGCCCAAGTCTAGCTGAGAGAGGGCAATGGCAAGAAGAGCGTTGGGAGTCAGGAGACTGTTAATTCCAAGGATCAAGGGTTGGCACATCTTGGAAGATTCTAGACGTGTTCATTCAGATGGCAAACATGAGGATAACTTTACTGGCCCTCCTTCCAGCAAGAAGGCTAACATGGACTCACTCACTGCTGTCAGCCACCAACCCTTGACCCTTGGAATGAACCAGTCTGTTAACCCCCAAGTCCTTTTTGCCAGTGCCCTTGCTAAGCTAGACCCAGGCAAAAGGCAGGCCCCAGAGTGACGCTGTGAGGCAGCGCTTCACACCGCTTCCAGCAGGGAGATGCCTGTGAGAGACTGCCTTGTCCCCATGACCTAGTTCATGCCCTCAATAGGCCGGTGCGATGTGCAGGAGCTTCCTGAAGGACTGCATCAGCTGGCCTTTATTTTTGTACCTCTGTGTGAGTTTTTCTCAACTCTTGCTGTCCAGTAGAAGCACTTAGGGAACCTGTAAATAATACCTATGCTCAGGCCCCACCCGAGACCCATTAAACTGGATTCTCTGGGGAGGAAACCTGGCAGTGGTGCTGTTTAAAAAGCTCCCCAGATGATTTTAGTGTGCAGCCTGGATTGAGAATTGCTGGATCAATTGCTGGGGGAAGAGAGTTCTGTGCCAAGATATGAGCCGGTTTCCATAACACTAATGAGCCTTACTCTGTGTAGGTGATACCTACACTTTAACCAGGTGTGTCGACAGATCAAGGACCATTGCCCGTCGGCTGGGGAGTAACATGAGAGAGGCACCTGCAAGGAACCAGTACAGGGAGCCCACTTATCCAGGAGAGCTGCAAAGTTCACTGCAGAGGGTGAAACCTGAATTGTCTGCATTACGCGTGGGTCTTTGGCAGACAGATGAGGAGGCTGGACATTTCCGCAGAAAGGACGATGTGCAGGTGTGATGCAGCATGATTTGTCAGGGGACTAGAAGGTAAGCGCCAAAAAAGCAGGGCCTGGGGCTTCCTTGTCCCTTTCCAGGAGCTGAGACCTGAGCTGGACACCATCAGATACACAACAAATATGAGTGGAAGGAAGGAATTGTTGGACATGTAAGCATTGCCTTCTCAAGGAAGCAGGGGGTGCTTGGAGATGAGGCTGGAGACAGCAGGAGCCCTGCCATGGAGGGAATTCTGCACCATGTTAATTACTTTACCCAGGAAGTTCTCACCTGGTTCAAGGATGCGCATCTATATTTAATAAGAAACACAAACTTCTTTCAGACCATCCTATAGTAGTAGTAGTCATACTTTAAGAAGAATTGAAGCATAAAAGCATGTAGACTAACAAATGACTCAATATTTAATGAGTTTTCAGTGGATTATAATTTTGATCACAAACATCAAGGTTCAGGTACTGTCTGTTTACAACATCAGAGGTTAAGAAATGTTTAGCTTTTCTTGCCTTTTTTTTTTTTTTTTGAGACAGAGTCACGCTCTGTCGCCAGGCACCAGGCTGGAGTGCAGTGGCACCATCACAACTCACTGCAACCTCAGTCTCCTGGGTTCAAGCAATTCTCCTGTCTCAGCCTCCCGAGTAGCTGGGACTACAGGTGCGTGCCACCATACCCAGCTAATTTTTGTATTTTTAGTAGAGACTCGGTATTACTATGTTGGCCAGGTTGGTGTCGATCTCTTGACTTTGTGATCTGCCTGCCTTGGCCTCCCAAAGTGCTGGGATTACAGGCGTGCACCACCATGCCCGGCCCAGCTTTTCTTATCTTTCTAACATAAATCATGACTGTTTTGAGCTCCTAATAGATTAGAGTCTCTCTCAGGCCATGTGTGGTGGCTCACACCTGTCATCCCAGAGCTTTAAGGTTAGGCCAGGGCGGGAGGGCCACTTAAGGCCAAGAGTTCATGACCAGCCTGGGCAACATAGCAAGACATCGCTTCTAAAAAATTAAAAATAAAAACTATCCAGGCGTGGTGGTTCATGTCCATAGTCTTGACTACTTGGGAGCTGAGGTGAGAGCATCCCTGTAGCTCAGGAGTTTGCAGCTGCTGTGGGCTGTGACTGCACCACTGGACTCCAGCCTGGGTGACAGAGCAAGACCCTGTCTTTAAAAAAACATGTCTTTCTCAGTTCATTGTCTAGCTTGGAACTTAAGAAAAACTGCAAGGACAGTGTAGACTGGCTGTCTCCTGGCTGGGGAAGGAAGTCTAAGAAATGTCTTCATGGCCGTCTTTCCTCCTTCTGAAAACCTTCCTGTAGAACCCCAGGACCAAGGGGTTTTGAGGACTCAGACTCCCTTGGAATCCAGTCATTGCCGCTCTGGAGTCCTGAGAGCGCTAAGACACAGGCCTTTGTTCCTTTTGGAGTTTGCAAATCCCTGGTCCTCTGGAACAAATCCGTCCGTATTCCCACCCAGATCAAACAAACAAACAAGCAACAGCAAACAGACAAGTTTCTCTAGATTTTTCTTTCTCATTGGAACCTGGCGGCTCATTTGAAAGCCTGGGTTATTCAGAGCTGAGACGTTTATTTATTTTTTCTGGAGTTAGAAGAGTTCAGAAGTGGCCATAGGCCTTTCCTAATAATATTCACTGACACCTGGGTGTGGTGGCTCACACTTATAATCCCAGCACTTTGAGAGGCTGAGGCGGGCAGATCACCTGAGGTCAGGAGTTTCAGACCAGCCTGGCCAACATGGTGAAACCTTGTCTCTAGTAAAAATATAAAAATTAGGCAGGCATGATGGTGCACGCCTGTAGTCCCAGCTACTCCGGAGGCTGAGGCACAAGAATTCCTTGTACCCAGGAGGTGGAGGTTGCAGTGAGCCGAGATCATACCACTGCACTCCAGTCTAGGAGACAGAGCGAGACTCCGTCTCAAAAAAAAGAAAAAGAATATTTGCTAACAATTATTGGACGGGCTGTTCATAGTACTTGACACTTTATTAAGGCATTTCACTCCTCACCCCTATGAAGCAGGTACCGCCATTCCTCAGTCTTACAGAGAGGAGGAGAGAGATTAGGTAAATATGTGTGAAAATCATAGAATTTGATGAACAACTAGATTGAGGGATGAAGGAGGAGGAGGATGGTCCAGGATGCCTCACAGATTCCAGTTCAGTAACTGAGTGGATGGAGATGCTATTAATTGGACTGGGATCTCAGGGAAGATTTTTAAGCCTTATCAGGAAGTTTATTGTTTTTAACCTTCCGTAGTCACTCTTTCAATCTCTATTTCTCTCATACATTTCTTACAGAAACATATAAATTATTCATTAGTAGTTAACCAAATTCTTAACTGTTGATTAAACCAGATCCAGCCAAAGGGCTAAAATGATGACATTGAGTGTAAAAATGGATTATCTCGACTTCATTCTTTCCTAGACTCTCACCGTGACCCTGATTCATTAAGAGTCAGTCTTCAGTCAGCCTTGGAAGCAGACGAAACTGGGCCTGTGCTTGGTGTGTGCTCAGTGTCTTGGATGTGCTATGGCTTGGCTTTGGGGGCCTACTCCAAAGACTGGCTCTGTGTGGACTGGATTTCGAGCTACGTGATGGCATCTCACCCTTGTCAAACACGGCTCTCTCACTCACTCCACAGCTGAGCTGAGGCTGCTAGGTGCAACCAAATGCAACGTGCCAGGTTGCTTTTAAAAAACAAGTCTTTTATGATTCATCTGAAAGGTATTTCTGTGATTTCATTAATCAATCACTTAGCAGGTATGTATTCAATGACTTTTCTGTGCAAGACACTGTGCTATAGAAGTTAGAAAAATTAATGAAACAGGAGGCATAGTAAACAATTTTTAATCAAATGAGTGAAAAATGATGTATAACAAATGAATGTACACATAGAAACACTCAGGCATATGATATTGGAATTGAAGTGATTCTGGGACATCTTGGAGGTGACATTGCCATAGGTGCAAGACAAGGGGTCCCTGAACTCCAGAAGGGTACATTTTATTTAGCCCCTCCAAGGTCTCACAGTTATGGTAATAGCTGCAGCACCCCTGCTCCCATTGACGGACTAGGACCTGTGGCATCCCGCAGAGTCCTCCCCTCCCCCACTGCCCCTCCCATATAATTCTGGGAGATTCCAGCAGGTGGTTCACACGTGTTCACACACCTGTCTCCTGCAGCCCCTTGTTGATGCTGCTTGTTCGTGAAACCTCCCCCACTGCTCTTGTATCCCAATGACTGCTATTGTATGTGAAGAGAGGGGACCCTCCCAGGGCTCCTCAAACCTGCCTCTCGGAGGGGCCCAATGGCCATCCTTCCTTGAGGCACTGGCCTGGAGCGGTGCTATGTCTGGCTTACACATGGGAGGCTGTTCCTCATCCCAGCTCCATGGGTCACACTGGGCTGTGCCGCTTATGCCTTCTAGAAAGCAGTTGCTTCCACCTCTCCCCGGACCCTCAGCACAGGCCTGTCCTGGAGTGGGACCTGTGGAGCCCTGCATTTCCCCTGGCCCTGGACAAGACTCCCTGGGGCTGACTGTCACCATCGCACAAATCATCCTAGGCCAGTAGGTGGCCAGGGTGGGTCTGGGCAGAGCAGACTCCGTGTCCCCGTGTAGGCCCAGCCTGATCTCAATACCTGAAGGTAGTGGTGACTAGCAGGATCTGTATGCAGGTGGCTGGTAATAAGAGCAGAACTGAGTCCTCCTGGACCCTTATGCAACAGTCGCTCAGAGGAGGCCCTGGATGCCTGAGGCTGGCAGAGAGGCTTTGCGGGGAAGGAAGCACTGGAGCCTGAGGGAGGCCTGCGGCTGGTGCCTCCTGCACCCCCTCCTGGGCCCCTGCTTGCGTGAGTGTCTCCTAGCAACCGTGCTGGCACTGGGACACTTCAGGGCTCACGTGGCGAAAGGCACTCACTTTAGCCCAGTCTGTTTTGCCTTTTGCCTGATGAGAACTTCACCCTAAAGTGCTTTTGCACCCTAACCAGCAGCCCTGGGCACAGTAGTCAGCCCGGTGGAGTCAGGGGCACCATGAGAGGCACTATCCAGGAACAGCTCTGTGTACCTCAATTGCCCACAGGGCAGTCCCCAGACCTGCTCCTGACACCAGCCGGCTTGCTTTTCCGCCTTATCTTTGACTGCTCTTCCTCTTAGTCACCACTCATCTTCCGTCTACTTCTCTGCAGGTCCAAGCGTCCTTACTGTGGCTTATTTTGTACTCTCTGCTTGAAAGAGGTCTCTTCACCCAGCAAACTCCCAGGCACCCTTCAGACTGAGATGAATGCCCCCTTGAATATGAACTTCCCTGAGGCAAAACCCACTGGTTCCGCTGCTACCTCTGTGTCCCTTCAGCCCATTCTCCACATGGGGCCAGGGCCATCATAGCTCCGGGCATGTCACCAGTTCACATCCCAAGGACTTTAGAATGAGTCCACATTCTTCAGTGGCCACACGCCTGCCCACCGGCCCATCTCTGACCTCACTCTCACCACCCGCCTCTTCCTTCTAGTGCCATCGGCCTCCTGGCACTTTCCGGAACTGCCTCAGTTCTTTCTTCTTGCCTCAGGTCCTTTGCACAAATGATTCCCTCCTCTCTTTCCCTGGAATTGTCACTGTGTATATTCCAGGTCTCTGCTTAAATGTCACCTCCTCAGACAGGCCTTCCACACTTTCCTCTCTAAAAGAGGTTCCCGGCCAGGCACGGCGGCTCACACCTGTAATCCCAGCACTTTGGGAGGCCAAGGCGGGTGGATCATGAGGTCAAGAGATCGAGACCATCCCAGTCAACATGGTGAAACCCCGTCTCTACTAAAAATACAAAAAAAAATTAGCTGGGCATGATGGCGTGTGCCTGTAATCCCAGCTACTCGGGAGGCTGAGGCAGGAGAATTGCCTGAACCCAGGAGGTGGAGGTTGTGGTGAGCCGAGATCGCGCCATTGCACTCCAGCCTGGGTAACAAGAGCGAAACTCCGTATCAAAATAAATAAATAAAGAAATAAATAAAAGAGGTTCCCACCATTGTCTCGTTATAACAAGGCTGGTCTTAGTCCGTCTAGGCTACTATAACAAAACACATAGAGGGGGCAGCTTATAAACCACAGTAATGTATTTCTCACTGTTCTGCAGGCTGGGAAGTCCAAGGTCAAGGCACTGGCTGATTCGACATCTGGTGAAAACCCACTGCCTGGTTCATAGATGGTGCCTTCTCACTTCATTGTCACATGATAGAAGTTCTCTGAGTCCCTTTTGTAAGGGCACTAATCCCATTCATAAAGCCTCCACCCTCATGACTTAATCACCTCTTAAAGCCCCACCTTCTAATACCATGACCATATGGGTTGGCTGTGTCCCCACCCAAATCTCATCTTGAATTATAGCTCCCACAATTCCCATGTGTCATGGGAGGAACCCGGTGGGAGGTAATTGAATCACGGGAGTGGGTCTTTCCAGTGCTGTTCTTATGATAGTGAGTAAGTCTGATGAGATCTGATGATTTTATAAAAGGAGAGTTTCCTTGCACAAGTTCTCTTCTCTTGTCTGCCGCCATGTGAGAAGTGCCTTTTACCTTCCACCATGATTATGAAGCCTCCAGCTATGTGGAACTGAGTTCATTAAACCTTTTTTTTTTTTTTTTTGTGAGTTACCCAGTCTCAAGTGTGTCTCTACCAGCAGCTTGAAAACAGATTAATGTACATCACTTTGGGGGTGAGGACTTCAACATATGAATGTTGGGAGGACACAGACATTCAGCCCATCGCATTTAGTCATTGTTCTCTGTCTTCCTTTGTTGACTTCAGTTATGACCACCTCCTAGCTAGAGCGTGAGCTTTGCGAGAACAGGGACCACCTGTGTAGCAGCAGAACAGTTGTTGAATAAATTAACGAAGTATTATCAGGTATTGTCATTTTAATGAGCATGTTTCCTTCATTGCATTGCAAGTCCATTGAAACCATTAGCCTTTGTGACTTCGATATATATATTTTGGCCTGGCCCCAAATCCAAATATTTGCAGAATTGAAGGGAACTTAAATCATGATTGGAATAAACTGCGAAGCTTTCAATACTCGAGCACTTCAAACCGAACCTCTGAAGTGGGACTGAACCCAAGGCAAGCCCTAGCCAGATTCAAGGACACTACCTTAATGTTGCAAGTGACTTAAGGCAATGATCACTGGCCATGGGCGGAGCAGGGGAGAGCAGACTGACCTGATGGGAAAGCTACTGGTTTACTTCTGGGAATTCCCTCTGTCTCTGAGTCTCTACCTTTTCAAGGTGAGGGTCACCCCACGGGGTTGGAACAGGGTTTCAAGCCTCCTGCAAACCTGCATCCCGGGTGCTGGTGAGGAGCTCGTGGCCTCCTGGTCTTTGCTTTTCCTTCCTATGCTGCTATTGGTGAGTTATTGCCAGCAAGGAGAGATTGCTAGGAATGAAAAGGGCACTGCAGATGGGCTATTAAAACTCTCTCTCTCTCTCTCACAGACACACACCCACACACACACACACACACACACGAAGAAATGCTCCTGAAAACCCAGATTGTAGACTGGGGGTCTGGGGTAGTGGGCTTAGCTCAGGGGCCTGAGGAAGTCTCATGATGCTGACAACTGAGTCCCCGGCCCCACTGTTCACATTACCAGTATTGACAAGTATTGAGGTTTGGGCTCGGCAAAACCTGGAAAGTGGCCTCATGCATTCCTATTTTAAATCTGCCAGGTTTGGGAAAAATGAAATTAGTGCTTCCTAATGATGAAGAAAAAAGCCCCCAAGAGAAGATCCTCCTGCTGATGGAGAAGTCTCTTGCCCTCTCGTAGGCCCCCTTGGGGCTTCCTCTTGGGTTACCCCAGCTGGATCTCCCTTTTAAGCCTCCAGAAGGGGTTTGGATGTGATTAAACTGGCATGGAAGTGAAGACTCACTCAGATTCCCAGGGTCGGGAAGCCGTGGGGACCATCATCACCTTACTCTGAAATGCTTTCCTTGGGGCTTACTCAAGTCCACTCTTGGGAAGTGTATGTAGAAAGGAGGGGATGGAAGCCTTTGATTCTGCTGGTGGAGGGAAATGGACTCCCCTACCCCTTCTATATCCCTCTGCTCATTTCATTGACCTGTGGCACAGAAAGTGCTTACATGTCTTATACGGACACGACTCCAGCCCACTTCATTGCTCCACGTTGCAAGTAAGTGCTTCTCATTCTCTTTCAGCCTTGTCCATGAGGTTTCTCCTTAGCAGAGCCAGGCGGAAGTCTGCCCTCAGTAGTACCCTCTCACTCTCCTTTCCCACCCATGCCTGGCTCTTTTTGTGCCCCCAAAATGGCCCGGTATTTTGCAATTCAGGCTCTTCACAACCTCCATGACACCTGACTGCCTTCCCAGACCCTCTCCAGGTCAACCCTTTTCCATTCCCCCAAAAACACAATGATCCTATTTCTACTCACTGTGGAGGAAGAAGTTAAATCACTGATTCCACCCTCCTCTTTTTCCTCAAAAGAAATTCGCTCAATTATATTAGATACAATTTAAAATGCTCTTCTTTCCAGTGTGTTGTGAGTGATAGCAGGGGCTTCCTGAAGGTTTACCACCCAAGCTTATCCACCTGGCATCAGCTTTCTGCTTGTGTTCTCATCTCAGGGTCTATCACACAATTCAGACTTCGGAATACATAACTTGGCATATTTGGGGCCATTTTCATGTGGGCTATTCATTTCTCCCCATCTGGATTTTAATTTTTAAATGCATATATCCTAGCAGAGGGCTAAAGACATTGCTTCACACTTAGGAATGAGTCTCTGGTGTGTGTACGAAGTCAGTACAGGTAGGAGAATCATAAAATACTTGCAAGTTTTAGTGGGGAGGACCTTACAGAGTCTAGTTCAGCTTCCTTATCTGATAGACGAGAAAGCTGTGCTTCAGAGAAGTTTAATAACACATGAAACAGTGAAGCATTTATTCATTCAAGAAGAAATATTTATTCAGTGTCTGGTCTGTTGAGTATAATGGAAATATAAAGATGAATCAGTCATGGACCTGACTCTCCAGGAACTTAGGGTTTGATCTGAGAAGGAGATAAGGTATGTGTGAACATCAGTAACTATACTGTGTCACAGGGAGCGCCATGAAAGTGCTAAGTGAACTATGATCAAGTGCTTCACATGAACAGGGTAAACTTGAAATGCTGTGCGTGTCCAGGAAGAGCAGAGCTGAGGATAGGGGGTGACACAGAGGAAATGTCCTAGTAGGTCCATGTCAGACATCTAACTGGGATTGTAGGCATAAGCCTACCGCACCTGGCAATGAAGCCTACTCCATGCCTGCCCTTTGCTGGGTTAGTGATGGCTCCCAAGCTTGCTTTATCCCACGTTTATGGGGAGTGTATTGTGTGCCCTGCTGTGTCTGATAAAGAGACCTAGAAGGAAGCTAAAATAGCAAATGTATCCAATTGGACCTTCCAAGCCTCAATCTGACTCTACAGATAGCAACTTAGAGGAAAGAAAACTTTGTTCCTTTTAAATATCCTCTCTTTCCACTAAGTGACTATTGTTAAGTTTCAACTCTGTGTGGGTTTTTCTCCCAACCTTCTTCCTATTAAATTAATGCTTGCAAGATGTGCTGGGATGGTACAAATAACCTTCAAAGGCACAGCCCAGCTCTCAAAAGATGAGGCTTCCTGGTACTCCATGCTTCTTAAAGGCTTGCCTAGGTCATCTGAGAGCCAGAAGGCGATCAATCACCATCAGGGTGCGGTGCATTCTTGCACTTTGTGCTATTGGGACGACGAAAGAAGCTGAAGCCACAGTTCTTGAGTTCAATGAGACTGCTGTCTAACAGAGAGAAACTGACCCCTAAGTGCAAGATAGCACGGTTTGAATTACATACACGCATATGTGGATGTGCGCACGTGCGCGAGCGCGCACACACACACACACACACACACACACGCCCAAGAGCAGGGTTGTGTTTTGTTGCCTGGCTGCTCCACCACTTTACCCAGCTTCTATCCATCCTTCACCTTAGAGAAAGAAGGGCAGAAGCTCTTTAGAGGCTACCTTGCCACCTGACCCCTCCCTGCCCCTCCGCTGAGTCCTCCAGCTCTACCTTCAGCCCTCAGTCCTGTCTGCTCATCTGGCCCCTTTTTTATGTCTTACAAACATGACAAGACTCTGACTCTCAAAACCCTGTCAGCAACTCTGCCTTCCTCTCAAACTCCTGCTCCACCTCACCCCTTCCCTTTGGCATCAGTCTTCATTTTACAAAAAGGCTGATTCACGGTCTCCACTTGCCCACCCACAGCATTGCTACGGTTCGGTGTTCCCCCATTGCTACGGCTCAGTGTCTGCCAGCACCATGCCACTGGGATGGCTCCTGTGCTCATGCCTGCTCTTGGGATGTGATGATCTCCAAGTTTCAGTCTTGGGACCAGCTCTTTCTCTGAAAAAATATCCTTTGCTCTTCCTGGCTGATGACTCGCGGAGGCAGGTCTCCAGTCTTGAATTAAACCTTAGGGGTGCAGAAAATGTATTTCCAACTACCTACCAAACAGTGAGTCTACCTGGCTGTCGCTTGAAAACCTTTAATGCAACATGACCCAAGTGAACTCATCCCCTTCCCCCTCAAGCTTGCTTCTGTAACAGTTTATGTGACCATCACGATCTCCCAGGCAGCCTCCCGGCTAGAACCTCAAGATGATCTCAGGTGCCTCCTCTTTCATGCTTGCTATCCAATTGCTTCGTAAGCATCCTGTAAATCTCTTTCCTCTTGTCACTCTATCCCTGATCCCTGAAGTCCAGCTGACCCACATACTTTGTCCTAAGGGCCCTCAAGAGCTGTGAACACCAGCTGTTTTAGGCAGGAGCTTCAGCCCCCCCGCACTGTTCTCAGCTCCCTGCTCCCTGGCTTCTATCATTTGTTCCCCATCCCTTTATTTCCCATTTCTGGCCACTTCAGCTTCGTCGGTTTTAGACTTCCGTATGATTTTGCATAATAATACCTCATCTGTCTTATACTTTGGGTATAAAATCACACCCATGGTCTCTTGTGACAAACATCCTAGTCCAGTTCCTACGCCTGTGAACTCCACTGGCCAGTCTAGCCCCCAAGGCTCCATCTTCTGTGCTTCCTTAGTGATGCTATTGTTTATGCACCCATGTCTTTCACTGGACAATACACTCCTTTATGACAAGAAGTGCCTATTTACTTCTCTTCTAATTCCATTACAGGCACATAGCAATAGGGTTAATAGGATTATTAAAACAAAAAGAGGCCAGGCATGGTGAGCTTATGCCTGCAATCCCAACTCTTTGGGAGGCTGAGGTAAATGAATTTCTAGAGGCCAAGAGTTCAAGACCAGCCTGGGCAACATAGGGAGACCCTACCTCTACTAAAAATCAGAAAAAAAATTAGCCAGGTGTAGTGATGTGCACCTGTAGTTCTAGATACTCAAGAGGCTGAGATGGGAGGATCATGTGAGTCCAGGAGTTTGAGGCCGCAGTGAGCTATGATCAGGCCACTGCACTCAAGCTTGGGTAGCAGAGCAATACCCTGTCTCAAATAAAATAAAATAAAATGGAAAGAGTGTGGTATGTAGAGGAAATATTCAGGAATGATTGAAGGCAGTGTACTATAGACACGCAGCCAGAGGGAAGGGCTATTGTGGACTGAGTCAGAACAGGAAGCTGGATCTTAAACTGAATACAGACATTGTAATTACATACCCTAAAAACAGGAAAGCGCTGGTGACTCCGATGAAGCCTAACTTTTAATTCCTCCTGGTGCCCTGAATTCTCCCCTGACTCTGTTATCCAGACAATCCTGAAAAGCTTGGTGCAGCCAACTTGAAGTCATGCGCTGACAACAACCTCCCTGCACGTGAGGGCCAGGAGGCTGGGAGGACCCCCGTTCTGCTTATTAGACCAAAGGGATCTTGGATCTCTGCTTGGCCCCAGAGTAGCTCCAGAATCAGAAATGTTCATCATTGCTATGAGCACATATCCAGGGAGTGTTTGATCGTAAGCTCTCCCCAGAGTCAAGTCTCCAGCCAAGTGCGAACGGCCCTCGTATAATCCTGGCTGAGGCTCAAGGGCCTTGTTAGGTTTTTCCAGAGAAGTATCCTAGGCTTCTCATTGGCTTCTCCACTTACTGTTTCCTGTAATGCTATCATGTGATTGGAATACTGCTGTCCTTAAGGCTGTGTCCCTTTGGTACGATGAGCTCAAGTTTTGTTCCCTCTTCTCCTGGCCTTGCCTCTCTCCAACCGCCTTGGCTGAGAAACCAGTGGACTGCATCAGCTCGGTTATGTTTTCTTCCGAGATCTTCCAGATCTAAGCCGTTTCTCACAGGCACAAGGAGTGTATACAGTTCATGCCCCAAATAGCTAGGTAGGTTCTGCAAAGGGTACGATTTGGGTTTGGCTCATAATGAAGGAAAACTCAGTTCATAAGAAGAAGCTGGGCCATGCTTACGATTGTCTCAGATCGGATTTGGCAGCCTGGGCTCTCTCTGGCCCCTTCTTCCTTTTAGCCACTCACCCTTACCTCATCACTTTCCCAGCTGCTATAGGCTGCAGATG
Source organism: Callithrix jacchus (assembly GCF_049354715.1). Taxonomy (NCBI): domain Eukaryota; kingdom Metazoa; phylum Chordata; class Mammalia; order Primates; family Cebidae; genus Callithrix; species Callithrix jacchus. The sequence continues at coordinate 50,531,276 of NC_133520.1, forward strand.
TCGTAGAATAGCTGCTAGTAGTGACTATTTATCATGAGGCTATGCAGGCATAAAGAAACATGGCCGACTACACTGAGGTCTAACAACATGGTGCCCACGGGCAAGCGCAGCCTGAGCCCCACCCCTCTTCAGCATGGCTCTGTCCCTCTCAAGATGCTTAGGCCCATCTCAGGATATCATTGACTTCTGAAGATTTCTTTTTTTTTTTTTTTTTTTTGAGACGGAGTTTCGCTCTTGTTACCCAGGCTGGAGTGCAATGGCGTGATCTCGGCTCACCGCAACCTCCGCCTCCTGGGTTCAGGCAATTCTCCTGCCTCAGCCTCCCGAGTAGCTGGGATTACAGGCACGCGCCACCATGCCCAGCTAATTTTTTGTATCTTTAGTAGAGACAGGATTTCACTATGTTGACCAGGATGGTCTCGATCTCTTGACCTCGTGATCCATCTGCCTCGGCCTCCCAAAGTGCTGGGATTACAGGCTTGAGCCACCACGCCCGGCCGACTTCTGAAGATTTCTACAGAGATACCTACAGCTCAAGCGACTCCCCAGTGGTTCAGTGATCTTCTCCAGGGTCAGCTTATAAATGATCAGAAAAACCCATCTTCTGATTTCCTCCATCAAGGTTCCTGGAGAAGCTTGATGAGCTTTGCATAAAAATAATGTGGGCACATGATAGCATATTAGTAGGTAAGTTCAGACCTGGGGGACTAAAAGTCCAAGTCATAATGTGATCACTCACCTCTTTGGGTTTCTATATCCAAAAGACGGACCTGTGCCTCAAAAGTAAGCAGAAAGAGGGCAGACATGGTGGCTCAGGCCTGTAATCCCAGCACTTCAGGAGATCAAGGCAGGCGGATCACCTGAGGTCAGAAGTTTGAGACCAGCCTGGCCAACATGGCAAACCCCCGTCTCTACTAAAAAATACAAAAATTAGCCAGGCGTGGTGGTGGACACCTGTAATCTTAGCTACTCGGGAGGCTGAGGTAGGAGAATCGCTTGAACCTGGGAGACAGAGGTTGCAGTGAGCCCAGATTGCACCACTGTACTCTAGCCTGGGTGACAGAGGGAGATTCTGTCTCAAAAAAAAAAAAAAAAAAGGAAGAAACAGTAGAACATACAAATACATGAATAAAAGGAAAAATTCTGAGGTTCTAGAAAGCTTCTGTTATCATCTGTTGATGCACATCCGGGCAAAAGCCTTTTTTTCTTGCCCAATCCAACCCTGTCTCCAGCAGTAGATAGCAACAGATCGATGCTAGATAAATAGATAGGTGAATAGGTAGATCCAAAGAGAAAACGGCTGCAGCATCACTCTCCTTAGAGTAGCTCATTTTAGTAAGAGGAAGATCCTGGTTCTACCACACAGATTAAACTTTCTGTGCAATGGCCTGGAATTTCTACCATCTCTGTTGATATAACCCCCAATGATCACCCTACATAAATCATGGGATTGATCAGTCCTTTGGCAAATGTTTCCAAGTGTAATTTATATGCACTGCCATTAATAGGGCGCCTGACTTGCTGATATTTTTAAACCAATCCAGGTTTGGTCACCTTGAAGAATGCTTGCTCCTTTGTAGTTGATGGATACAGGGCCCATCCTGATCCCTCCTCTCCAGTCGCTTGGACTTTAGGCTGCCTGCTTGCTGTGGTGGGGGCTGGAGTACCATTTGCCATTTTGATTTGCTGTTGCTCAGTCAACACTTTCTGCTTCCCCGCTGCCTGCTAGCTCGCAGCCCTGAGTCAGAGAGGGGCTCCCCTGAGAATCTGCCTTATGTCATTTGTACATGGCTGAATCTGGAAATCTTGACAAAGCGCTTTCCATAAACCACTGTGAGGGAGGGCAAAAATAACAGCAATAAATAATGCCTCCGAGTCATCCATTAACCTCTGCTGATGCCACCTCCTCCGTGTCAGCTGTCACATGTCGATAGCGTCACCTAGAATCCCTGGCGGGGCCATGCAGCCTGTGCACGTCCCCTCCCCCACAGCAGTGTTGATGAACACCCTCCCATACAGCCCATCTGTTCTGGTTCCATGTGGCTGGGCCTGTTTCTCTCCGAACTGCTCTGAGCAGAGCAGATTTTATTTTCATTACTCTTGCCACAAAGGTCTCCAAATCCTAAGCCTCCCTTTGGTCTTTGCCGTAAACCACAACGTCTGCTGTTTGGCGATGCACCGCTTTGCCAGCTTGCCATCAGGTCAGGCCTCTGGATTTCCAAAGTCCCCAAGTCGAATTTGTCTTGGGAAACCTCCACCCACCAGGGCCACAGGGCTCAGCCCACCGGGGAGTGTCTGCAAAGCTGAATGGGCCATTTCTCCGTCCTGTGCCTCCCTCTTCCAACCTGCCCTAGTTCTTGCTTAGCTAGACTCTCAAGACTTATTTTGACATTCTTATCTCTGTATGGCCCTACCCTAAACAGACATGGCAATAAGTGCACCCTGGTGGCTCACCTGTACACAGGGCAAAGTCTTCCTCTCCATGAAGCCTGTCAATTCAGGGAGCTGAGAAGCACTAGCTGAACCAAACTTAGATCTTATTTGCAGCCTCTGATCAAAACCACCACTCCATTCCAGAGGACAGTTTCATTACTTAGCCTCTGGACTTCCTCTAGCCCTCATGTCTCTAATGAAGTATTAGTGAGGGGACAGGCATAGGGTCTCCTCTGGGTTCAGAGGTTCTCAAAACATTTCTTCCTCTATTTTTCTTCCCTCCCTCCCTCCCTCCCTCCCTCCCTCCCTCCCTCTCTTCCTCCCTCCCTCCCTCCCTCCCTCCCTCTCTTCCTCCCTCCCTCCCTTCCTTCCTTCCTTCCCTCCCTCCCTCTCTCTCTCTTTCTTTCTTTTCCTTTTCTGAGACAGACTGTTACTCACTGTCACCCAAGCTGTAGTGTAGTGGAGCGATTTCAGCTCCCTGCAACCTCTGCCTCCTGGGTTCAAGGGATTTTTCTGCCTTAGCCTCCTGAGTAGCTGTGATCACAGGCATGCATCACCATACCCAGATAATTTTTTTGTATTTTTAGTAAAGAGAGGGTTTCACCATTTTAGACAGGCTGGTCTTGAACTCCTAGCCTCAGGCGATTCACCCGCCTCAGCCTCTGAAAGTGCTGAGATTATAGGCCTGAGCCACTGCACCTGGCATCTTCCTTCTTTTATTAATTGCACAGCATGTGGCATTTGGTCACCTGGCATGAGCCTGGCTCCATGCCAAGTGCCGAGGCAGTCACTCTGGTTAAGATCCTCCCACCTGACGCCTACTACGGTGGGGGAGGCTACATTCCCGAAGGTACGTTGCAGAGTGTGAGCAAAGTGCTGCGGGCCCCTGAGCAGGAGGCTGGGAAAGCCTTTACCAAGGCACTGAGCATTGATGTGGGTCTTAACGGGAGGAGAGAGAGTTTAATCAAAAGTGAAAGGGCAAGGGCAGTCTAGCCAGAGGGAGGGTGGGAAGGGAGCAGGGACTGCTGTGGAAGTCTATGTGTGCATGGACCCCATCAGCAGCGGGGGAAGTGTGAGGCCACGGGCTGGGCCCCCTGTGCCATGCTCAGGGCTTCACCACTGTCCTGGAGGTGATGAAGAACCTCTGAGAGTTTTAAGCGGAGCTGGGTGTGAAGATGGATCTGATAGGCCAAGACTGGGCAGGGAGACAAGTCATGACGGTCCTGATCCGGGAAGGTGCGGGAGGAGGGACCTGGCTGTGAGACGGTGGAAATGCAAAGGCAGGTGGTGACGTTTCTGGGACAGGATTGAGCACATCTAGTGACCCACTAGGGAGAAAATAATGAAAGCATAGAGGATCACCCTGAGGGTTTGCATTAGAGAGAGTAGAGTCAGGAGGTAAGGCAGAAAGGGGCTGAAGTCAGACCACAGTGGCGGTGGGACTGTGGTCACTGAGGAAGAGGAGCCGGTGAGCACACGAGTCTTTCATGATGTCTGATGATGAAGAGAAGAGAAGGAGGGATGTTCCGTAGTTTTATAGGATTTTTCTAAAGTAAGGGAAAGAGCCTGTTTTTAAGTAGAGGGAAGATACGGCAGAGAGGGAGAGATTGTAGGCTGCAGAGAACTGCCATTCCTGACTGGGTGGCGCTGGTAGGCCCGGAGCCGCATGCACATCTCATCTTAGCGTCATGCCGACCCCATGGGGTAGCTCTGCTTATTCCCACTTTCTCAATGAAGAAACGGAGGCCGACTGATAGATTCACCCAGGGATGGGATTTGCTGAGCAGTGGTAGCCAAAGGATAGACTGATTGGGAAGGGAAGAAAACGAGGTCAAATAAAAGCTAATAGAGTGGGGCGGGGGAGTACGGGGCTTGACGGGCTGAGGGATGTCAGTATTCCAGATACAGGATTTGGAGCAGTTCTGGCTGATGTCAAAAACCACACACAAGGACGTGGACCTCAGTGGTTCATTCACATGAGCATGACTGCTACCCAGGATGAACCAACTACAAGAAGCCGTCTGTGGATGGTAAGTGCAGGTGAGCCGACTGCACATGCCTCCTCCTCCTTTCTCTGTTTTTGTCTTTTCCCGAAGCCTCTCTGAACAGTATCTGCAGAAGTGTCTGTTTCTCAGAGAGCATGGTGTGTCCAAGAAACACCCCACATTCTCATTGCCTTTGCTATTTAATGCTGTAGTTGGGAGAGGCAGTCTTGCTTTCTGCCTGCCTGTCTGTTTGGAGCACATATGAACTACAAATAGATACAGCCCACATTTTGCCTCAAAGATATATTCTTTGTTTTCTCCAAGTTGCCAAGTTGAACTCTAAGCTGATGTTTAATTTATCTGTGGTAATGAGGAACGGGGATAGCCTTGCATAATTGGAATCTGAAGATAAGCCAAAAGCTTCTTTTAGCCAAAATTCCTACATCCTTTCCCACCAACTCTTTATGCCTGTGTTGCTAACAAATGGCAAATGGACTAATCTGAGTCTCACTAGTTCTTTGTGTGGTATATCTGACCTTGCTCAGTGGGTTCACGCCAAGCCCACAGTCCTTCAAGATGTGCGTGTCTGGTTCTTAGGTAGCCATCTTCACAGATCACAGTAAACCGAAACCCTTGCACCCACCACTCATGTATATTTCTGCTGAAGTTAGAAAAGCACCCCCTCAGTCTGTAACTAACCTCTGGTGAAACTGAGAAACGAATGAACGAATGAATGAATGAATTGCTAAGCCATCTATAAATAGAATTCCTGAACAATTCATCTGATGTGAGAGATGACCCCTTGCTAGGTTTCTGAGAAGTTGTGTGAAGCCACTACTCTCAATTGTTCTTTCCTATACTCTTTGCTAATCAAAGCCCCAGACATATTCCAATATGTGAGATGTTTTGGAAGATTAACCGAAACACAAGATGAAATTTACCAGGGTGACATATAAAGTTATACCCTTAGGGTTTTATTCTTAAAGCCCTCCCAAGTATAGAAGTGTAGAATGGGCTGATGTGACATAGAATTGCAGAGGGGGAGGAGCCCACTGTACATCAATTTAATTTATCCAGAAGGAAAACTAAGCCCAACGAGGTTCAAAGACTTGCTTAGGGGCTTAAGCAAAGGACGATTTGCTCAGAGCCAACATCCATGCTAAGAGTCTTAAATTTAAAAGGGGATTTATTCCAGAGACACCTCATGGAAACCAGTTGAATGAGGTTTAGTGGGGACTTCTGGGAAGTGAAGAGTTGCTGGTTAAATTATCTGTTTCTATCTCTGTGGGGCCTTGTGGACTCTTCTCTTTGCTTCCGAGAGCCTTCTTCATATTTGTAGCAGATATGAGGTGATATGGTTTAGCCTTGTTTCCCCACCCAAATCTCATCTCAGACTGTAATCCCGCAGTCCCCACGTGTCAAGGGCAGGATCTAGTGGGAGGTGACTGGATCATGGGGGCATTTTTCCCCATGTTGTTCTTGTGATAGTGAGTGAGTTCTCACGAGATCTGATGGTTTTCTTCCCCTTTTGTGACTCACTCTGGCCTGCTGCCCCGTGAAGCAGGTGTCTGCCATGACTGTCAGCTTTCTGAGGCCTTCCCAGCCATGCTGAACTGTGAGTCTTTGCTTTATAAATGACCCAGTTTCGGGTATTTCTTCAGAGCAGTGTGAGAATGGACTAACACATGAGGCTTCGCTGCTGTCTCATGACCATCCCAAAAGACAAGGTCAGCTTCCATGTCTTGATAGCCTTCCAGTGAGGCCCCTCACAGCTAACGACCAGGGCAGGGGTCTCCTTGGTTCAGCTATCAGGGCCTCGCTCTGGCCCATGCCTGTGGTAAGAGTGGGACTGTCCTTTATGTAGCTGACAGGGGCTGACTCTCTCTAAGGGTGGGTAAGGCACCACTGGCCACTCTGGCGCCCCAGGATGACACAGGCAGGTCAGAACCTGGCTGTCACTCCAGGCCAGCCTTCTGCCACTGACTGGAAAGGTGGATTCAAATACAACTGACGTTAAAAGGGAGGAATTGCCCCAGAGGCCAATGCAGTCGTAGAGGAAAAGGAGGTAAGAGGCCTGCTCTACTCCCCCTGGCCAGATGCCATCCGAGGGCACATGGCTGACACATTTTAAGAAAAACCCAGAGTCAACTCAGAGCCCATCCAGATAAAAAGTGACTGTGATGATGAAGAGATTCAAAACTATGCTGCAGAAGAAATGACTGGAAGGTCTAGGCATATTTCATCTGGAAACAGGAAGCTTTCAAAGACACGTTGAGTCTTTTGTCCAAATGTGTAAAGACTGACGAAATTCTTTAAAGAGTTCTGTGTTTGTGTATATCTGAAGAGGTCTAGAACTAGCATCAAAGGGTATAATTTAAAGGGCGGAAGACTTTGGATCGAAATTAGCGCCACATTCTTTCCATGAGGGTATCTGGAGATTGGCTGCCTTGTCATGTTTAAGAAGGGGTGGGAGGACCATTTGTAAGAGAAGCTGTGAAATTGACCCATGAACTAAGGGAGTTCTGAAATCTATTCTAGTTTTGGAATTCGATGGCCCTACTGTGGGTGCATCTGGCTGGCTGGATTGATTGCCGTCATGGGGGCAGAGGCCACTGTGTGTGATCCCTTGGGTCAGTGGAGTCAGCAGAGGCCAAGCGGCTGCACCCCTGGAGGACAGCAGATTGCTCTGATCCTGAATCCCTTCAACGCTGGGCCTTCTCACATCTGTTTGAGACAAGCCACTTTCAGCTGAGATGCACTAGATCCTTCAAGCCTCTCTACCACCCACAGGGTCGCCATCTGCTGGAGTGGCCAGTGGGCCTGCTGGTTACCCATCAAAGCCCAAGCTATGGAACTGTCATTGAGAGGAGTGCTTAAGCCATAGAGCTCATTTGGTGGCAAAGATCGGAAGTCTGTTCAAAGTAGCTTGGGATTTTTAGAAGAATAAGGGAAATGTGTAAAGGTATACATTTTTAAGATACATAGTGGTTTTGCAGAAACTCAAGAAAAACTGACATTGGGAGTGAGGGGGGACAGAAGTTAAAGACAGGACTTCACCAGTCTTTCTACGAACGTCCTGCTATTTGTGTGGCTCAGCCCTTATCCTTAGGGCTGCTTACTCCCCCTCCCTGTGTGTCTTCACTCAAAACCCGTGAGAGGACTGTGACTGCTAGCTAGCTGACAAACTGGATGGTTGGATCCTTTTTTTGAGATGGAGTCTTGCTCTGTTGCCAAGTCGGAGTGCAGTGGTGTGATCTTGGCTCACGGCAACCTCGGCCTCCCAGATTCAAGCGACTCCCCTGCCTCAGCCTCCCGAGTAGCTGGGACTATAAGCACACTCCACCACGCCCAGCTGATTTTTGTATTTTTAGTAGAGATGGAGTTTTACCACGTTGGCCAGTATGGCCTCCAGCTCGTGACCTTGTGATCTGCCTGCCTCAGCCTCCCAAAATGCTGGGATGACAGGTGTGAGCCACCGTGCCCGGCTGGCTGGTTGGATCTCTTATTCATCCCCAGACAAATGAACTGTAGCCTTCAGGGCCTGATTATCCAGGGCTGTGCCTAGAGCAAGTTAAGCTAGAAAGAGAAATTGGGCCTGGCAGAAACGCTGACCAAATCGTTCGATACTGAGGACTACCAAGAGTCCTGAGAAACCCAGCAGGATGTACACCCAACCGTCATACTAATTTGGGGTCATTCAGACCTTGGCAGCTTTAACTCCTTTTCTCTTCCTCCACTTGCCTTTCTTGTTATAGCAACAAAATCTTATGGCTCCCTATTGGTTCAATGATCCAAGCCCCTGCATGTAATACCAGTGTTTAGGTATATATACATTATATATTCTATACATATATGCATATATACTAATGTGGTATATACACTGTGTATTATATAGATAATACCTAAACTCTGGTATTATACACAGGCACTTGGCCTAGCAGGCATACTCATGTATTTGGGGATCATCGAACATTAAGCTTTGATTACTCATTCTAATTAAATCACTCATTAGTAATTGTAACAAATAATTATTAAGTGCTAAATTATGAGCATAGCTCTCTTCTAGAAACAGAGAGGAATAATCTATGGTTTATGTCCTCAGGCAGCTTGCAGTCTCTCTGTGAAAACAAGACATACCCTCAAGCAGATAAATGCCATTCATGGTAATTCCTGTGATCTCAGAGCTATGTGGGTTTAATCAGCCTTCTGCTAAAAGGAACCAGGTCCAAGACATTCAGCCTGGCATGGTAGCTGAGCAAGATCCAGTATCTTCATTCAGCACTGACAGAGTCACTGTCTCTGAGCAGCATTTAGCTACAGAAACTTGAAGCCTTCTGCAGTTTATTATGCTGAGTGCGTCTAATCAACATGTAGAATAAAGACGGAGCTTCAGAAAAGTTAGCACGCAATCTGGGTGACAGGTGCTGAGCAAGGACAGCCTCTTCCCAATGCTCTCCATGCGGCCTGCTGTTTCCAGGGAATGATATTATCATCCTTGGCATCTAGAACAGGACTCGGTGTAAGATTGTCTAAGGCAGACTGGCTACATTTCATGGAAGCTTCAGGACTGCACTTGGCATGAGCTCTCAGAACTATGGAAAAAGAAGCTCTTAGGTGGAGTATTTATAGCTAAAATATGTATAGTTTTTTTTGTTGTTGTTTCTGTTCCTTCCTTCCTATTTTTAGAAATAGGATTTCAAAGAACACTTGTTCTGGTCCCTCAGGAAAGAATATTTTCTAAAGTGTTCCCATCAACAATGCCCCAGGTGTTATAAGTCCCTACTCTTGGCCATCCAGCTTTGCCACCATGCCTGGATTCTGCATTTTTCAAAGCCACTAGCTGACCGGCAGCATCCTCTTCCTGCTGGCCCTTGACTCACACAGATCCCATCAATAAGCATTCACTGAGGCCTGCTCTGAGTGGGGCTCTGGGGAGAGTGTTGTGGGGGCTTCAGGAGCAAGAGGGGCCCTGAGTTCCAGGAGCGGATTCCCCACTGAGGGGAAGAACTGTGATGCATGAAGCATCTGCAGCACACAAAGCAGACTCATGCTGAGCTTTGAACTGGAATTGCATTGATTGTATTAACTTGAGGGAGACCTGAAATCTTTAAAAGAAAAAAATACAGGTGATGGAACAGAAAAGTAGGCAGTGGCTATGAAGATGCAATCCAAACATAATCTAATATTCATCATAAAAGAAATAGCAATTAAGACAACCGTGAGACAGCATCTTGTGTCCGTCAGATTGGGGGGAAAATGCTAAATTGAATAATGTCAACTGTTGAGGACTGAAGAAACCTTAACTTCCATGAAAACTTCCTCGGAGTCTAAATGAGTGTAGAGATGCCAGAGAGCAATCTGGCAGTATTTAGTGAATCCCATACCTGGGCATATAACTTGGACAAACTCTGATTATAACAGACTAGGCTCAAGAACGTGTTTATTGCAGCATGATTGGTGGCAGCGATGAGTTGGAGGCAATGTAAGTTTCTACCACAGGGAGGATTGATATGAGCATTTGATGAATAGTATGCGGTAGTCAGAAGAATAAAACAGATGTACACTCAGCATGGAGAGATCTGAATACGATACTATTGGCTGATGACAGTAAGAAATGGATTGAGATATAGTAAAGTGTCATTTATATAAATTCCAAACATATGCACAAAATGACCGTGTCTCTAGCAGCTACAAAAGTGCTTGATACAGAGTAGGCCTTCGATAAATTGTTTTGGTTGTTGTCTATATATATATATATAGATATATCCTAAATAGATCTCTAACGTTTATGTAAATTAAGAATACGTCGACATACTTATATTTTAAGGGTATATATACAAATACAAACATAATTTAAGGGCGTGACTCTTCTGGATACAGTCACTCAACGTTGAAATGGAGTCCCCTGGAGTGAAGTAAAATTAATTCACAAACCTCTGGCTGCATCCAAGGTCACTCAAGGACACCCACTCTCTGCTCCCTGGTTTTACACTCATTGAGTAACTTTCTGAAGCCTGAGACTTTTATTCCCGGTTGCCAGAAAAGGCAGGAAGAGGTTTTCCTCAAAAGAAAATACACGCATATTTATTTAAAAACATTTGAGCAGGTCCAAGCAATATAAATTAATGTAAAAGCATCAGTGTCTTGTGAGTTATGAAGATGATGCCCTACGACTTAGTTGCTTAACTGATTCCTCCATGTCCCTAAATCAAAGGTTCAATTTAGATTTAGGTTCAATTTTTTTTTAAAGAAAACTTCACAGGTCATTCTGTGTATTTAGGAGAGAGGCACATTGTGTCCTGTTGTCTCACTTTCAGTAATTCTGAGATTGGTCAGGGGCTCCAGGTGGTGTCTGACCTTATTCCATCATTACAAAAGAAATCACCGTCTACTTTTCACCTAGTGGTTTCAGCATCTTTGGATAATCAGTGCCTGGATTTGTCAAGGTCTGCAAAATGATTTTCTAAATCTCTGGTCCCTCCTATATATACTAGCTGGAATTCTTTATCAAGAGGAATTTTCCCCTATAAACTATTTAAATACCCTAAAATGTAACTTGCAAAACAAACAAACAAAATCACTATAAAGACTTGACGTTTCTTCTTCCTTATCAATTTTCAGAATAGTGACGAAAGTGACCATTAATTATTTCTAGTGGAGACCAATATGTTTTTCTCATCATTATATACTCACACATTTTTATATATTTGATGAGGGTGAATTAATTGCCATTATTATTCTCCTCTCTCTTTCTTTAGGATCTTTTAAATAACTTATATTCAATAAACTGCATATGTTGAAATGGTCCACTTTGTAAAGTCTGGGTATACTATATAGTCACAAAAGCATAATCAAGGTAGTGAACATATATGTTGTAATCTAAAGTGTCCTTGTGCCCTCTGTAAGCTCCTGCTCCTCCTCCATACTATATCCCCGGGCAATCTCTGACTTACTTTATGTTGGGATTTTCTAGAACTTTATACAAGGGCATTATTTAGTATGTACTCTGCTGTATGAGTAAAAAGTCTGATTGTTTTACTCAGCATAATTATTTTCAGATTCAACATGCTGTTGTCTGTATCAGTACTTTCAAGTGTCAAGTGGTATGCTATTGTGTGAGTTTATCACAATTGTTCAGCCACTGATGGACATGTGGATCGTTTCTAGCTTCGGGTTACTACAAATAAAGCTAAGAACGTTTTTGTGGAAATCTTTGGGTAGACATAATTTTATTTCTATTGGATAAATACCTACTAGTGGAAAGGCTACATCAGACAATAGGCTATATACTTAACTTTTCAAAAAAACTGCCCATGTGTTTTCCATAGAAGTGCTATTGCACATCTCTGCCAGCTGAGTAAGCATGAGAGTTTCAATTCTTCCCCATTGTCTCCAATATTTCGTACAGTCAGACTTTATAATTTTATCCATTTTAATAGGTGTATATTATGGTTTGAACATGTCCCCTCCAAAATTCAAGTGTTGAAATTTAATGTCCAGTGTGAGAGTATTAAGAGACAGGACCTTTAAGAGGTGGTTGGTCCTGAGGGCTCCTCATCATAAATGGCATTAGATCTTTACAGACGAGATTTCGTGTAGCTTGTGGCTCACTTGCCCTTTCACCTTTCACGATGTGAGGACACGATGTCCCTCCCCTCTAGAGGATGCCACACCAAGGCACCATCTTGGAAGCAGAAGGCAGCCCTCAGTAGACAAAGGAACCTGCCAGCACCTTGATCTTGGACATTCCAGCCTCCAGAAACTATGAGAAATAAATTTCTGTTCTTTTATAAATTTCCCAGTCTCATGCGTTTTGTTTCACCAGCACAAAATGAACTATGGCACTGTGTACATGCGCGCCATCGTGGTTTTACAACAGTCTCCCTTCATCTGCTGTTTCACTTTCTGCAGTTTCAGTTACTCATGGTCAACCACGGGCCCCATCTCTACTAAAAATACAAAAGTTAGCTGGGTGTGGTGGCACATGCCTGTAATCCCAGCTACTGGGGAGGCTGAAGCAGGTTATTTGTTTAAACCTGGGAGGCAGAAGTTGCAGTGAGCCAAGATCATGCTACTGGACCCCAGCCTGGGTGATGGAATGACACTGTCTCAAAAAAACAAAAACAAAAACAAAAAGAAAAGAAAAACGAAATTGAAAAACATTTCTTCCTCTTCGATTTCCTGAAAGAGTTTTGTAAAACTGACATTTCTTTCTTAAATGTTTAATAGTGCATGTCTGCTGGTGATGAATTCTTTCAGCTTTTGTATGTTTGAAAGTAGTCTTTAATTTTATCTTATTTTTGAAAGATATTTTACTAGGTATAGAATACTAGGTTTATAGCGTTTTTCTTCCATTGAGTGCTGTAGTGCATTTTTTAAAAGATGTTGCACCATTGTCTTTTCACTTGAATTGTTTCCTGTGAGCAGTCTGCTATCATTCTTATATGTGCCCCTCTATAGACAAGTGTACTGCTTTGAAAATTTTCTCTTATCACTGATTTTGAGTATTTTTACTGTGATGTGTCTTGGTGTAGTTTCCTTCATGATTTCTGTGCTTGAGAGTCATTGAACTTTCTGGATTACAGTTTTACAGTTTTCATCAAATTGGGGTAAAATTTTGACCATTATTCATCAGGTATTTTTCTAGCCCCCCCCCGCTCCTTTGGGATCATCTATTATACCAAAAACTTGAAGTTGTACTACAGCTCACTGATGCTTTTTTCACGTTATAAAATTGTTTTTTTTCTATCTTTGTTATTTTGGATGGTTTTTATTGCTTATATTTTCAAGTTCATTAATCTTTTTTAAATGTCAGATCTACTGTTAATCCTCTCGTCCCATTCAATGTTTTTTTCACTTCACACATTGTAGTTTTCATCTCTAGAAGTCTAATTTTAGAAAACTATGTTCCATGTCTTTCTAAGCTTTTTGAACATATTGAATACAGTTATGACAACTGCTCCAAGGTCCTTGTTTGCTTATTCTAGCATTTGTGTCAGTCCTGAGTTGGTCATTAAGTGTCATTTCTCACTAAGAAGCACCAGGCTCCTTGAAAAAATGGATAATTACAGATTTGGGACAAGAAATATCCAAGAGGATCCTGGGGCATCTTCCAGTGTCAGACAAAAGGAAGTAATCAAAGACCTCTTGCTACTGAGTTTTCATTTTTGCCAGGCCTTTTAAGAGATAAAATTAAAGAGTTCATGCTAGTATTTCCAATTCAAATTTAAGATTATAAGGCTTCTGTTTAAATTCTTTGATTTTATGATGATACCTCTTTTCTTATGCTGTTCAAATAGATATAAAAATATGTGAAGTGAAATAGCATGATGTCTGGGATTCAATGCAAAAACTTCAGCAAAAATAAAAATACAAACGAAAATGATAAAATGTTGCAAAGTTTTGATAACGAATCTAGGTGCTAGTTTTTTGGGGCTGTTGTATAGTATTCTACGTAAGTGCTTGAATTTTTTTTTTTTTTTTTTTGAGACTGAGTCTCACTCTGTCACCCAGGTAGAGTGCAGTGGCATGATTTCTACTCACTGCAACCTCCACCTCCCGGGTTCATGCGATTCTCCTGTTTCAGCCTCCTGAGTATCGGGGACCACAGGCGTGTGCCACTACGCCTGGCTAATTTTTTCTATTTTTGGTAGAGGCAGGCTTTTCCCTGTGTTAGCCAGGATGGTCTTGATCTCCTGACCTCATGGACTGCTTGCTTCCCAAAGTGCTGGAATTACAGGCGTGAGCCACCGCACCTGGTTTTGAAGTTTTTTACTTTAAATTTTTTAGGAATGAGAGAGAGATGAAGCGAGGGAGACTGCCTTGCCTAATAAGATTGGCAACCTCCTACTTTCTCGCTCCACCCAGGCTGCTGCACTGGCTTGTGCTCACCGTTTTCGTATTCCTATCCATCTTCATTTTTTACCCTAGGGATATTTCTTACTTTCTTGAAATTGAAATAATGAATTTAAAAGAATATTACAGGTTTTCAACATTTCTAGATGTTTTGTAGTAGGAAAGATTTTAGGTAATCTAATCCACACTATTTTGGGAAATGGAGGTTTTTAGCTGTGCTTTTAAAATCGATTTAATTGTTTCTTAATATCCAGAAGGCACTCTATAAAGTAGCCGTCTCTTTATCAAATGTCATCTTACAAATGCAGATTATTCGTGTCCAAAAAGTATAAATGAATGAAAGCAACCGTTGTCCTCACTCTTAAAAGCAACATAATTCAAAGTGTATTTCCTACCTTCCATGTGTTGTTATAACCATTTGTATATACAGAGGCTAACATAGTCATGTTTCTGATGGGGGGAGCATTACAAAGCTTTTTGTTCTAATTTTGCCCCCAGAGCAGTGGGTGTGCAGCACTTAGCCAAGTAACGAATCATCTTAAACTGCACAGAGTCTAACGGGTTACAAAGCGTTATCTCACTTAATCTTCACGGTGGCCTTACAGCACAGCAGGTATTGTCATTCACAGATGGAGAGGCTGAAGCCCAGGAGGTGAAGCAATGCAGCATGACTCACACACTAAATGCCAGTGCCAGGACCTGAGCCTCAAGGTTATGCCACCCACAGCACCGTCCTCCAAAACGCCAGGCTGTCTTCTCACAATGGCTGTCAGTGTGTTCATTTTCAAAACCTAAACTAGCTAAGGCTGAAAAGATGAAAACAAACAAAATTAACTGAGTAGAAAGGCACCCATAACTTCAAAATCCGAAGAAGAAAGTAGACTCTTTTCGGTTCAAGGGAAACCGAAAACCAACAAACAAAAAACAAAAGTGGTGGGATGGAATAATCCCTGAAGGAGGCTGGGCGCAGTGGCTCATGCCTGTAATCCCAGCACTTTGGGAGGCCGAGGCAGGCGGATCACGAGGTCAGGAGTTCAAGACCATACTGGTAAACACGGTGAAACCCCGTCTCTACTAAAAAATACAAAAATCAGCTGGGCATGGTGGCTCATGCCTGTAATCCCAGCTATTTGGGAGGCTGAGTTAGGAGAATTGCTTGAACCAGAACCCAGGAGGTGGAGGTTGCAGTGAGCAGATTGAACCACTACACTCCAGCCTGGGCTACAGAGAGAGACTCCATCTCAAAATAATAATAATAATAATAATAATAATAATCCCGGAAGGAAAACAGTGACCTTCTTCAGGTTTAGGAAGATGGTCAAATATCCGCATGCCCCACCATGCTCCTAGGAAAACATATTGCACGTATATTCTTCAGACAGATTTGAACACTCCGAAGGGGCGCCCCTCTGTAGCTGGCTGACCAGCCTTATTCTGCTCTATCATTTTCATCCAGACATTTGGATCTGTGGCTGGGTAGATATTAGTGGCTGGGTCACAAAGACAGTTCTGGTACGAAATATTTATACTTAATTGGCTTCTGTGTCTGTCTGTGTAGTTCTGCCAAGCATTTTAATAGTTTTCCTTGAGTATTGAGTATTCTTTTTTGGAAAGAACACTATTGAGGGCAGGAATGGGGGGAGTAGGGGTACAGCACAAAAGGTTGTCTCCTCTGAAGGCTTTGGGCACTTCCCAAAACAGATGCAGAAGGGAACACTGGCCTCCTCCTTGCAAATAATGTGGGCTATTTATCTTCTAGTTCATCATTGTTATTCTTTGCTTCTTAGTCTTTCTGATTTAAATTCCAGTTTAGTCTTCATTTTGTAAAATAAAGTAATGAATTGGAGGAAAATTGTAATTCCCAGCACAGAATAGTGTGAGATAGAGATACAGTAACTTTTCATTTGCAATTTAATTTTTATTGTATTGTATGTATTTACTTATTTATTTGTAGAGACAGTCTTATTCTGTTGCCCAGGCTGGGGTGCAGTTGGCACAATCATAGCTCACTGCAGCCTTGACCTCCTGGGCTCAATCCAGAGAGCTCCTGCCTCAGCCTCCTGAGTAGCCTGGACTATAGGCTCCTATTACCAGGCCCAGCTAAGACAGGGTCTCGCTATGTTGCCTAAGCTGGTCTCAAACTCCTACCCTCAAACGATCCTCCTACCTTGGCCTCAGAATGCTGGGATTATAGGCGTGAGCCACTGCACCTGGGCTGCAATTTAACTTTAAGCCATTTATCTGAATAATTCTTATCTAATATTTAAAAAAATATTTTTATCATTAAATGGTTGTATATACACTAGTCATTAAAAAGTAAAAAGTATTTAAAAATATAAAGAAGGGAATAAAAATCACCCACTATTCTACCATGCTGAAAAAAAGATTTTATCCTTTTCCAATTTTTGCTATATATTTTAATTTCCCTTAAAATTTTGATTTTATTATGTATAGTATTTCTTTTTTTTTTTTTGAGGCGAAGTTTCGCTCTTGTTACCCAGGCTGGAGTGCAATGGTACGATCTCGGCTCACCGCAACCTCCGCCTCCTGGGTTCAGGCAATTCTCCTGCCTCAGTCTCCTGAGTAGCTGGGATTACAGGCACGCACCACCATGCCCAGCTAATTTTTTTTTGTATTTTTAGTAGAGATGGGGTTTTACCATGTTGACCAGGATGGTCTTGATCTCTTGACCTCGTGATCCACCCGCCTTGGCCTCCCAAAGTGTTGGGATTATAGGCGTGAGCCACTGCGACCGGCCTACATATAGTATTTCTATACCTTGTTTTTGTGAATATTATATAGCAAGTGTTTCTGATATTGCCATTCTTATGAACATAGTTTTAAACAATCTTCATGTTATTCCAAAGTATAGATGGTCACAATTTATTGGACGAGTTCATCATTCTTTCTTTTCATTTTGGTGTATTCACAAAATCACCATGTGCATTATATAGTTCTATCTTTGTCTCAGTCTCCTTTGATTATGTCTTTATACTTCCTTAGAAGAGAAATTACTGAAACAAAGGATCAGCACAATTTTAAGATTCTCATTAAGTCTTTTAATTTTTTTTTCCAAAAGCTAATTCCCAAGTTACCATCCCACAAGTTGTAGATGGGAGGGCTGGATTTCCTGAACCCTTCCCAGCTTGCTCAAGTTTCTTGGTTTAACCCTTGCCTCCTCTGCTGGAGAAGAGGAGCCCCAGAGCTCTGAAGGCTCCAGGTAAGGTCGCCCCTCCCTGGCATCCACCCATATCACAGCAGGGTTGATGCAAGGCAGTGCTCCACGTGTTTCTCCGTGCGCTTCTGCCACGTGTCCATCAGCAGGAGCAATGAGGAACAAGAGAGATCTGAGTGTTTCTGGAAAGACCCTCATAACTCCCCTTCTCAGCAACCCAAACCCCCAGCCAACAATCCATCATTGACCCAGAGAACCACTCCCATCTCAGCCTTCACCACAAACTCCCTGGTCATCTCACGTCACCCAGACGCATTCCCAGACAACTCACCACCTGGATGCATCCTCTACTCCTCCCCACATCTGAAGACTTCCAGTCAGTCATCAGCCAAATCCCTTACATTCTCAGCCTCCTACTTGGTCACTCCTGTCAACTTCTTGCTCTAATTAGAACCTGGCTCTCCCCTGATGACACCATGTTCCCTGCAGCGTGTTAACGTCATTGCTCATTTTTCTCCACATATCTTGAATGACTTGATCTGGAGTGCTGGATGTGCTTCCTTTTCCCCATCGATGCTTCCAGACCATTCTTTCTCTACCCTTTTGAAATGCCCCTAACTTTGAAACCCCGGTTTCAGAACATGGGCCACCCTCCTGGCTTCAATCATCTGCTTCCCCCTGTGACACCTCTCTTCATTTATTAAGGATTTCAGTGTACGGCTCATGTTCCCTGTCTCTAACACATCTCGTGTCATAATTCTTGGTGACATCAATACCCACATAGAGTCTTTGCTGGTTCCTCTATCTGGGCTCCCAGTTCCTTGCCCTCTTCTCCAATGTTGTTGCTCTCCCCACACTGAGTCCACCCCACACAGCTACCTACTCACAGTTCCATCCGTGTGTTATCATTCCCAGTAGCTGCATCTCCTCCATAACCTCAACGTCAAGACTCCCGTTCTCCAGCTACCACCTCTTCTCTGTTTAATTCACTCTCCAGTACTCCAACCATTCTTTGTCTCCAACAGGATGATCCCCAACAATCCATTGGTTCTACCCTATGCCCCTGCCCCAAACCTTGGAGTCACCTGTGATTCTTCCCCGCTATGCTCTATAAATCTATTTGGTTCTCTTTTGCATATATAGATGAACTGACCAGTTCTTAGCACCTCCACGATTGCCACTTCGTCCCTGTTGCCACCTCTCTGCCTGGGTGAATACAGTGGTGGCCCCTCCCTGCCCTCCAAGTGCCCACACTTGCCCCTACAGTCTGTTCCCAACACAGCAGCCAGAGAGACCAGCTTGCAATGTACATTAGGTTATGTCTCATCTCTGCTCAAAATCCTTAAGTGGATTCTCATTCAGAGTAAAAGCCAGAGTTGTTCTGTTCATTTGATTTTGTTTTTAATTAACAGACTTTATTTCTTAAAGCAGAAGATTAAAGTTTTTGCAATGGGTACAAGGCCCTGTGGGATTATTCTTCCCCGTCCCTCCACTCCTCCAACCTCACCTTCTACCTGTCTACACCTTGCTCACTCCCCTGCAGCCGCATCCCAACCTGGATATTCCTTGAAGACACCAAACCTGGTCCTGCTCAGGGTCTCTGCTTGTTCCTCTACCTGGAGTCCTCAGCCCTCAGCCGTAAATCTCCATCTTTCACTTCCTCAGGTCTCTGCTCAAACGCCATCTTAGGGAAGACGCCTCCAAAAATCCCTCCATAAAAAGTAGCAACCACTATCACCAGCCCTGCACCCGTATCTCCTAACCACCAGCCCTGCTTCCCTATGTCCCTTAGTCTGCTTGCCTGCTTCCTCTGTTTTTGTCTTTCCCTTCTTCCTTTCCTTTTTCCTTCCCTCCCTCCCTCCCTTTTTCTCTCTTTTGTCTTTTTTCTGTCATTCTTTCCTTTTTCTCCTTCCTTCCCTCCCTTCTTCCTTTCTTTATTCTTTCTTCTCTCCTTCCTCCCCTCCTTTTCTTTCTCTATCTCTTCCTTCCTTTCTCTCTCCCTTTCTTTCTTTCTCTTTCTTTCTTTCTTTCTTTCTTTCTCTCTCTCTCTCTCTTTCTAGACTATTTTTTTAAAATTTTTTATTGCATTTTAGGTTTTGGGGTACATGTGCAGAACATGCAAGACAGTTGCATAGGTACACACATGGCAGTGTGTTTTGCTTCCTTTCTCCCCTTCACCCACATTTGGCTTTTCTCCCCAGGCTATCCCTCCCCAGCTCCCCCCCCGCTGGCCCTCCCCTTTTCCCCCCAATAGACCCCAGTGTTTAGTACTCCCCTCCCTGGGTCCATGTGTTCTCGTTTTTCATCACCTGCCTATGAGTGAGAATATGCAGTATTTCATTTTCTGTTCTTGTGTCAGTTTGCTGAGAATGATGTTCTCCAGATTCATCCATGTCCCTACAAACGACGCAAACTCATCATTTCTGATTGCTGCATAATATTCCATGGTGTATATGTGCCACATTTTCCCAGTCCAGTCTATCATCAATGGGCATTTGGGTTGGTTCCAGGTCTTTGCTATTGTAAACAGTGCTGCAATGAACATTCGTGTGCATGTGTCCTTATAGTAGAACGATTTACAGTCTTTTGGATATATACCCAGTAATGGGATTGCTGGGTCAAATGGAATTTCTATTTCTAAGGCCTTGAGGAATTGCCACACTGTCTTCCACAATGGTTGAACTAATTTACACTCCCACCAAAAGTGTAAAAGTGTTCCTTTTTCTCCACATCCTCTCCAGCATCTGTTGTCTCCAGATTTTTTAATGATCGCCATTCTAATTGGCGTGAGATGGTATCTCAATGTGGTTTTGATTTGCATCTCTCTGATGACCAGTGATGATGAGCATTTTTTCATATGATTGTTGGCCTCATATATGTCTTCTTTTGTAAAGTGTCTGTGCATATCCTTTGCCCATTTTTGAATGGGCTTGTTTGTTTTTTTCCTGTAAATCTGTTTGAGTTCTTTGTAAATTCTGGATATCAGAGCTGGTACCATTCCTTCTGAAACTATTCCAAATAATCCAAAAAGAGGGAATCCTTCCCAAATCATTTTATGAGACCAATATCATCCTCATACCAAAACCCGGCAGAGACCCAACAAGAAAAGAAAACTTCAGGCCAATATCCATGATGAACATAGATGCAAAAATCTTCAATAAAATATTGGCAAGCCGACTGCAACAGCAAATCAAAAAACTTATTCATCATGATCAAGTAGGATTCATCCCGGGGATGCAAGGCTGGTTCAACATATGCAAGTCTATAAACGTAATTCACCACATAAACAGAACCAAAAACAAAAACCACATGATGATCTCAATTGATGCAGAGAAGGCATTCGACAAAATTCAACAGCCTTTATGCTAAAAACCCTCAATAAACTCGGTATTGATGGAACGTATCTCAAAGTAATAAAAGCTATTTACGACAAACCAACAGCCAATATCATACTGAATGGGCAAAAACTGGAAGCATTCCGTTTGAAATCCGGCACTAGACAAGGATGCCCTCTTTCACCACTCCTATTCAATATAGTACTGGAAGTTCTAGCCAGAGCAATCAGGCAAGAAAAAGAAATAAAGGGTATTCAAATAGGAAAGGAGGAAGCCAAATTGTCTCTATTTGCAGACGACATGATAGTATACCTAGAAGACCCCATCGCCTCAGCCCAAAAACTCCTGAAACTGATAAGCAACTTCAGCAAAGTCTCAGGATGCTTTAGGTTTGTGGTAAAACTGAGGGGAAAGTATAGAATTTCCATATGCACCCCCCTCCCCACACACAGCCTCCCCCACTATCAACATCCCACACTCTAGAGTGGTACATTTGTTACAATCCATAAACTTACACCCCCCCAATCCCATAGTAATTATCACCACCTAGCACACTAAATACGTATCCGATAATTTGATTACTGTCTATTATGTTCCTCTCCAGAATGTAAGCCCCTTGAGGGGTAGGGGGACAGCTGATTTCTTTTTCTATGGAATCCCCAGGCATGCCTGATGTAATAGCCACTTAAAAATATGTTTGTTGAATAAGGAAAGGAAAAATGTGATAGGCAAACTAAAACCTTTGGCATTTTGCTGTTTTACTTCGCATTTCTTTGGTTATTGATCATCTCGAACATCTTTTCATGTATTTCTTGACCCTTTGTTTGTTTGTTTGCTTGCAAATTGTCCATTTGCTTTTACCTATTTTCCCCAGGAATGTTAGTGTTTTCCTTATTTACTGTTAAGTGCTTACCCTGTTAAAGATACAAATTTTCAGTGTCATATTTATTAAAAATATTTTGCCAGTTTGTTTTTGACTTTAATTTTGTTTATGCTCTTCATATATTTTACTTGAAGTTTTAAATGTTTGGTATGTCAGTGTTTTAAGGTATGCTTTATTTCCCATTATGTTTATATTTAGAATGTCCTTTTTCAACCCAATGCCAGTTAACTTTTCATTTGCATTTTCTTCTAATTCATCCACTCAATAAACGTTAAGCACCTTTGGAGCCAGGTTTTATACTACAGGCTGGGAAACGACAGTCAGCAAAACAGTTTTTAAAAAGAGCTTGTTCTCGAAGAGCACATACTCTCATATATTATTACTTAATGTTCATGTTTAACTATTACCTTCCACTAGAAGTTTTATAATTATAAAGTATGACATAAGAGCCTTTCTGCTTTTTCCTCTTTTTAAAGGAACCTTTTATCTAAATGTAACATTTATACAGAAAAGTGCCCAAATCATAAGCAGACATCTCATTGGATTTACTGAGTACACCCAGGTATCCACCACCCAAGGGAAGCAATGAAGGTGACCCCACCCAGCATCTACCCCATGTCCCTATCTTGATCATCGATTCTGCTCCAGAGGTCACAATCTCATGATGCCAATCACCATAGATTCGTTTTGCTTACTTTTAAACTTTATATAACTGGCAACTTGCAAAAAGTGGAAAATTTAGTTAACTGGCTTCTTTTGCTGGCCTTATGCTTGTAAGACGCATGCACAAAGTTAAGATACATTTCTTACAATAATTTGTAGAATTTACGTCTTTACAATGTTCAACATTCCCATTCAGAATCATGATATAGATCTTCATTTAATCAAATTTTGGCATGTGTTAGAAAATTTAAAAAATGTATTTTTAAAGAATTGCAACTTGGTAATGTATGGCTTTAGTTGCTATTGAGAATAAATTTTCCAGCATATTTTTAAACTGGTTCTTGCTGATAAAATACTCAGTGATTAAAATATATGTATATTTTAATATAAAATATTTTACATATAAAATATTTAAATCAACTTGTCTTTGATTACTGGTAAAGTGAGCACATTTCCATGTGTTTATTGGCCACATTAATTTTTACCTCTTTTTTTCTATACGGAGTCTCACTCTGTCGCCAGGCTGGAGTGCAATGTCGTGATCTCAGCTCACTGCAACCTCTGCCTCCTGGATTTAAGTGATTTTCCTGCCTCGGCCTCCCCAGTAGCTGGGATTACAGGTACGCACCACCATGCTCAGCTAATTTTTGTATTTTTAGTAGAAACAAGGTTTATACCACATTGACCAGGATGGTCTCAATCTCTTGACCTCATAATCCTCCCACCTTGGCCTCCCAAAGTGCTGGGATTACAGGTGTGAGCCACCGCACTGGGCCTAATTTGTACCTTTTAATTGCTCCTGCTGCTATTTCTGCTTCTTCTTGTTCTTCCTACTTTTTCTTGTTACTTTTAGCAATTCTTTATATTTTAAGGATATCTTTGGAATAAGTTATGCAAGTATTTTCCAAGTTTAGCTTTTTCTTAACTTGTTGATATTTTTGACATATATTTAAAATATGTACAGAGGCAAATCTATCATTTGTTTGTGATACCTTCTTTGCATTTATTTTTAGAACACTTTTAATCAAATGACTTATCTTCCTCTTCTGAAATAATGTCTCTATTATATACTATATATATTTGTATCTATTTCTGGACTTTCTATTTTATTTCATTGATATGGCTAGTTATAGAATTGTACAATTTAAATTATTATAGCTTTATTTTTATTTATTTATTTATTTTGAGACAGAGTTTCACTCTTGTTACCCAGGCTGGAGTGCAATGGCACGATCTCGGCTCACCGCAACCTCCGCCTCCTGGGTTCAGGCAATTCTCCTGCCTCAGCCTCCTGAGTAGCTGGGATTACAGGCACGTGCCACCACGCCCAGCTAATTTTTTTTTGTAATTTTAGTAGAGATGGGGTTTCACCATGTTGACCAGTATGGTCTTGATCTCTTGACCTTGTGATCCACCCACCTCGGCCTCCCAAAGTGCTGGGATTACAGGCGTGAGCCACCGCGCCCGGCCTATTATAGCTTTATAAAGCATTTTGATTTTTTTCAATGTGAGTCATTTTTCCTTATTCTGCTTTTCCAAACAATTTTGGTTGTTCTCATTTTTTCTTGCAAATAAAATATATGCATAATTTCACTGAATTCCAAAAAAATAAAATCTCTTCCAATTTTTGGGATTGTATTAAATGTGTAAATTATCTAAAAAAATTTACATATTCCTATTATTTGTCCTCCCATCCAGGAAATTATACATCTTTTTATTTGTTCAAATATTCTTTTATGCCTCTCATTAAATTTTTAACTTTTCTACAGGTATACTTTTCTTGTGAGGTTTATTTCTATGAATTTTATCTTGTTTTGCTATTTTGAATTTAATTATTCTCTTAAATATGTTGTTAGCTGGTTATTAGTGGTGTATAGGAAAAGTATTTTTTATATTGCTATAATAATGAGAGCTAAACTTTATAGAGTGAAACAAGGAAAGGCAGTGTAACACAGGTGCTTAGGAGAAAGGGTTTTGAAGTCAGATTTCCTGCATTCAAATATCAATTCTATTACTAGGTATATGATACCCCCATTTGTACAATGGGGATGATACAGTACTTGCTTCATAGGATGCATATAAAGTGATTAGGTTATACTGAAGTTTGCTTTTTTTTTTTTTTTTTTTTTAAAGAGACAGAGTCTTGCTCTGTTGCCCAGGCTGAAGTGCAGTGGTGCAATCCTGGCTCACTGCAATATCTGCCTCTCGGGTTATAGCAGTTCTCCCACCTCAGCTTCCTGAGTAGCTAGGACTACAGGCACATGCCACTATGCCTGTTTAATTTTTTGTATTTTAGTAGAGAAGGGGTTTCACCATGTGGCTGGCCCAGGCTGGTCTCGAACTCCTGAGCTCAGGCAATCCACCCACCTCTGTCTCCCAAAGTGCTAGGATTACAGGTGTGAGCCACCGTGCCCAGCATACTCAAGTTTCTCTAGACAGAGTAATCATGTAACTTACAAGTAATAATTATCATCCTTTTTGATATTTTTTACTTTTTTTCTGTATGTCTTTTAACAGAAATTTCTAGGAAAATGTTTACCAATACTTGTGGTAATTAACATCCTTAACTGCTTCCTGATTTTAATGAGAACATCTTTATTATTTTATTGTTAACTATGATGGTGGGTATTTGTTAATTAATAGGTCTTATTGGGAATGAATGTTGAATTTTACCAAAAGCTTTTTAGTATATGTTTTGATGATTTTTTTTCCCCTCAAACCTTTCTGTGTGATAAATTGTATTATAAGTTTTCTCACATTGATCCATCCTTGCATTTCAGGAATGAAATACTTGGTATGATATCTTCTTCTTCTAATACATTGCTGGATTTGATTTGC
The DNA here is from genome assembly GCF_049354715.1 of Callithrix jacchus. Lineage (NCBI taxonomy): Eukaryota > Metazoa > Chordata > Mammalia > Primates > Cebidae > Callithrix > Callithrix jacchus. The sequence continues at coordinate 50,556,443 of NC_133520.1, forward strand.
TAAAACATTCTAAAGCTTTTTCTCTATACTTGTAAGTTATGTCGGTGTCAGTTGCCTCCTTTGTCCTAGGTTCATCAGGCTTATTAACAAGATTGCACGTTTATAAGTTAATTTGGAATTTATAAGTTGATTTGGAAAGATTTATATACGTCACTGTATTCTACAATAATTTGTTTAGAATGGGAATTGGTTTTTTGTTGAAGGTTTGAAAAAACTCACCCATAAACAAACCACACACCCATCTGAGCCTCCTGACTTTCTTGAATGAGTCTTTGACAACTTATTTAATATCTTCTATACTTATTGATTTATTCGGGAATCTACTTATTGAGTTAATTTATGTTTTCCTAGAAAATTCAACTTTATGCTATATACAAGAAGCATACTAACTCATAAAAATTAAAAGACTGACCTAGCAAACTCTAAGCAAAAAGCAAACAATATCACAAAATGTCAGTCCAATTAAAATTCAAGACAGGAAGATTTCGTGGGTCAGAGAAGGTATACTTTGTTGACAAAGGATATGATCTTCCACCATACGTATTAAGCTCTGAGTAATGCAGCCAGGTCATATATAAAGGAAAACTTGTTCAAAGTGTAAGGGATTGCCAGGAAAAAAAAGGCGATGGGAAACTTTAAAACACTTAACTCATTTCTTAACAGATCAAGTGGTGAAACATAAACGTGGAGAAGGAGACTGAATACCTTTCTTGTGTCTTCAGCAGGCAGGCTCGGCTAGGCCACATTAGCCTAAATCCCGGTGTCCAGCAAGCATTCATCTCACATAACTCAGGTTTTACTGAGCTGGTTCCTCGGCCTGTTGAGCCGTGGAGTAGACGAGAACTACAACCCCCAGCATGCACTGCGGTCAGTGGCTTCCTCCAGGGCTTCCCATCCACCAGTCACCACTCTACCCCCTCCCCAAAGCAATTTCCAGCGATCTATCTGGGAACTGTAATCTTTCAACATCTAAGAGAAAGATGGTATAGAAGGTTGGATGGGTAGTACTCAGGCTCCCTCAAAAAACAGCACACTCATACAGAACCAGAGACCCCGTTTACTGACTGGCACCGCCTTTGGGTCTCTGAGCCATAGGGCCTAGAGTGAGTAGGCCAGTGTCTTCCTAGCTTTTCAGGTCACCTGGCTCAGTGAGTTTCAGCAGATGAGAGTATCCTCTTCTCTGTTTCTAAAAATCCAACTCCACCTCCTTTATTTTGAATGGAAATGCCTCCTGATTGTGCTGTGTGCCCCGAGGAAGACAGCGACTGAACCCTACAAGATAAGTTCTCCCTCTAGTGAAGCTAATGAGGGCTTGGAAAGAGCAGCTGAAAGACATGAAGGTTTTTAAATGCCTTCCCTCTCGGTTCCATCAAACAGGCTTATCCATGCCCTTCCAGAGCAATCAGCCACTGCTGCAGCTGCCACAGCTGCTGCTACTGGTCAGGTCTAGCAGCCTGCTAAAGCGGATTATGTTGAGAAACACACACGCACATGCACACATACACACATGTATGCATGCATGCAGGCGCAGACACACACACACACACACGCACACACACACACACACACACACGCACGCGCACGCGCTCTCTCTCTCTCTCCTTCCACTATGGGGAGGTGAAGGTTGAGTTAGAAGGGAAAGAACAAAAAGGGAGAGAACATGTAAGGACAAGAACACAAGTGGGGTAGTCTCATCTTTACAGCATTGGAGTTGTCCAAACTGCAGACAAAAGGGGGAACACTTTCAATCCAATTGGAAACCTTTCTCTGGTGCTCTTGTTTATAGCAAGTAGGTGTGTTATATAAGGGCTTGGCTCAACACCAGCCTCCTTTAGGAGTCGGCTTTCTGGGATCCTTTAATTAAAAGTACCAAGACACAATATGAAGATGAAAGACTCAGCAGATATGTGGACTGCACCCAGCACTGCTGGTGGTCTGCCCAAAACTAGTGAAGGCATGGGTTGGGGGGTGGGTGGGGTCCTGTCCCTGCTCGCATGGGAGTCTGGCTCAAACACCTGCTTGGGAACTGGGGGATAGTGTCAGGTAAGCTGGAAACCCTGGAGACTGAGCCCCACCTGCCCTTGAAATGTGTCTGTATGTGGTTGCCTGTGAACGTGCCTGGATGTCTAGGCACCCCCGACCTCCGGAAACTCCCTGGGCTCAGTCCTTGCTGTGCACCTGCCAAGGTGAACGTGCCCTTTGCTGTGCCCACTGTTGTCAGCCTCTGGACGAATGGGCTTGTTCAGGCTCCTCCACTGCTTCCAGGGCTTACCATTTATGGGTTTTTATTTCTGAGTCCAAGAGTCTCAGATTTCCATACTCAGAGCATCTGTGATCCTGAAACTTGAGGCCCTACCTGAGAGATCTTTTTAAGATAACTATTCACTTATCACATGCTTATACCCCAACCAGAAATACGACCCTACCTCCTTTTCACAGGCTGCCTGGTAGTAGAGAACCCGTGACACCTGTGTTCATGGACCACCCCACTTCTCACTCTTATGGGTGTTGCTCTTATAAACCAGATTTCCCCAGGGCTGGGAGTCTCTGGATACTGAGTCACACTAATAGCAACGATCCAGATTTCACAGGCTCTGATCCCTGCTGCACTCCCAGTATAGGAGGGCACCCCTTTCCAAGACTTTCTGTGGACCCTGAGGGGTATCTCACAGGTACTCACAAACAGCAGCTTGGTTTTGCTCAGCTGCTTGGTCCCTGCCCAGTTGATGGCTACACTTGGCCCCCATTCCTCAGTGGGAACATGTAGGCCCTCCCTGACTTGGGGCTGATAAACCTCTCCTCCACCCTGTGCGACTCTGTGATCCCTCCAAAGCAGAACCGCTCCTGGCTCTTTGTCCCAGAGTCCCACATAAATCAGCACCTACAGTCTTGTCTGCAGATCCTCTGGCCCAGGGACCATGCTGGGCTACAGACCAGTTTCTAGCAGCGTCACCCTCAGCTACCTGCATCTTCATCCACCTTCAGACAAAACCCCATGCAAAATGATGCTGCCCGAAGCCACGCATCAGTTTGCCTGTTAAATTTAGCTCCTCGCTCATGTCCAGATTAGGATGCAGGTGACATTCTTACCTTCTGGCTAGTTACAAAATTCTTTGAAAGGGAAAATGCAGAAACAATCAGATCCAAAGTTAAATTGTGGTGTAGAAAGGCTCGTGCAGCATCTCCTGGCCTTGCATTTTGGGGCAGCCCCTTCCTTAGAGCAAGCATTAGGGACTGTCACTGTGCTGTCTCTTTAGTTCTGCAGTATAGGCATGTCAGTGAGTCCACGATACTGCTTTGATGTTCCATATAACAACGATCAGCAAAGAGGAGTCCAGGGTGAGGTCAGAAATTTATCAGCCAGATGACACAGGATACAAGATTCTTCTGGATAATATGTGTAATGAAAATGCAAACAAATGTATGAAGGAGTTCTGTGAGCTGCTTCATAGTCTCACTGACTCATACACTTGACAAGGTGAGGGGGCCCTCTCCAGACAAAGTGGGCCGCAAAGAGCTTGGCCTCTGGCTCACGTCTCGGTCCCCCATTGACCTTACTATCTGGGTCATCTTGGGCAATTCACTTCACGCTCTCAATCTGTTTTCTCACCTCTAAACTGAAAAGTCTTGCTGAATTACCGTAAGAATTAGAGAGGATTTAATAGGTGCCCAGTAAATGTTAGCTCTTGGAGCCATTATTTAGTCTGGAAATACTCTTTGGAGCAGACTCATATGAACCATATGCTTGTTATCACCTCATGTCTGTCTTTGAAACATACCCCACTTTCTCTCTCGTTCTCTCACACATGTGCGCACACACACGGTTAAGGCTACGGGCCCAGACTGCCAGGGTTTGAGTCCTGGTCCCATATCTTTCTCCCTGTGTGACCTTGACTATCTTACTGAACGTGTGGGTGTCCTTTTCCCTCATCTGTTAAGTGGGGACTTTTATAAGTGGCATGAGGATAAAATAAGTGAATACATTTAAACCGCTAGAACAGTGCCTAGTACATAAAAGAGTGTACATGGGTCAACTATTATTATTATTATTCATTATTCTTCTGGGAATTAAAAACTAACAAACCTCTAACTACTGGTGAGAATCCTGAATTCTCATCTTCACCACTGACCTTCGTTCTGTAACCTTGAATGCACCTCTTCTTTCCATTCACACATCTGCTTTCTCTGCCAGAACAGCTGGTTCAAGTGGATCTGCTTGGCACCTATAACCTAATCACCTCTTGGGTTCATACAAGGCTCTAGCCCCTAAACAAACGATCTCACAAAGGGATTCTTCTCAAGCAGCACAGAAACAGTCCCTATGCCTCAGGTGGCCCCAGAACTCCTTCATACTAGAGACTTGTCTATTAATAAAGTTAACCAAGGAAGGTGGCCTTCCAAGGATGTTTGTTTGGGCCACTGCCTGGAAGAAAGAACACTTGACCCTGAGAGACTTGGCTGAGCAGTGCTGGGTCAGCTTGACCAAAGAAGACCAGCCATCACCCATGGCAAGGGCGGCTCTGACTTGGACCCACTGTTCCCCCAGCCTGTTAGCGGTCAGTGAACAATCTTGTAAGTGCCCTGGCCCTGTCACATCTCCACTCAACAGGGCTCTTGGGAGGATGCAAGGACCAAGAACAGTGTCCACCCACACCACCTGTAAGTGTGGCTGTGGCAGCCAGTCAGCATGGATGCTTAGTAACAAGTGGTATGTGGCACAGATGTGGCAGGAGCACTTTGGAGCAGAGAAAGAGTTGCTGTGAGTGAGGACAGAGAGGAAGGAAAAAAAAGACTCATGGGTGAGAACTCCTGCCACCTTCGGCTCTTCCTCAGAAGACTAAAAGAAAGCAGGAAGAGAAATTGGTTTCCCTGACTTTTCTAAAGCACGCATTCTTCAGAAAAGAGAATTGATCAGCCTGGTTAAAGTGGATAAACTATCTGATGTCCATCCAGAGAGGTGTCTATTAATGGCTGTAAAATGGAAAGATGAATCAATGGGACCGATTAATATTTATGAAGAGTTGAACTAGGCAGAGTGAAAAAGGCTTGTATATTGGATAAGAAAGGGAAAGCATTGCATACCATAGGATGCATTTGTTTGGCTAAGGTTTCTGTTTTGATCACTGGGTAATCGTATAGAGTAGGGGCGTATGGTAGAGAAATAAAATCTATGTCTAGAAGTTATTGACTTTATGTACAAAAGCTCTGATTGGTGCCTATTTTTGTGGACCACTCCATCTTAAAAATAACTTTGCTTTTGTACAGCCTAGTTGTGGTGGAAAAGGAGCTACAGAGAGTAAGCAAGTTTCCTACAAAAAGAATCCAAGCTGTTGAAACTACAATTAAGAAATGCAAAGAGTTACTAATTTTACTACTTAGAGGAAAGGAAATTTACAAGCAGGAAAGAAACTGTGGATCAGCCCAAGTTGTAACTCTAGAGGTTCAGAGATAGGAGCTCTAATTACACCAGGGCAAAAGAGGACTATTTGGGAAATTTCTGAACGATGAAACAGGAAAGCTGAGGGTCAAATGATACTGTGATGAGAATAAATAGAGAAGACAGGTTTGCACGGAGCTAAGCTGGGTAATCATGAAAAGAAGGAGGAGGAGAGGGAGGAAACTGAAAATCGAAATAAAGAACAGAAGCACAGACCATGAAAGATGCCAAATATAGTGTGCAAATACTCAGAAGGCATGGAAAGATAAGTTAGGAGCCAGCACTCAGTTATCATTTTTCAGAAGGAACAATAGAACTTGTAGCAAAAACAAATGATTTAGCATGAGACCAATAATGCTTTCCTTAGGTAGCTTCATCCAGAGGGAAAAGGCTGATACCACTCCCTATCAAGGGTTTTTAGACCTTTTAAGTGAGCTCTACAAGCGGGAGACACAGTGATGACTACTGACAGCTGTTATCTTTGAAGGCGAAGAAGCAAACTGACATTACACATTAGAATTTGTTAGCCCTACAAACACAGATTACAAAATACTGGGAGGAAATCTCTCTCCTGAGCACATGAAGCAATATTTGCAAATGTGTGCAGGTAAGTGTTGACTCTCTCATCATGCTGGACCGGGAAATGGTTCTCAGCAAATCATGGCATGATTTCTTTTTCAAAGTTGGGCACATGAATATTATCGAAACCAGCTAAGAACAAGGAGACGTGGCATAGAAGACTAACAGTGCCGCTTTTAAGAGAAGATGTAGAAATCAGTCTAGTAACAGATATTTATTCAGTATTGGAGTATGCTAGTCACCAAGAGAAAAGAAACCTCCGCAGCTGATAAAGCCTTTCAAAATAATGTCCTCAGTTAATTTGCACATTTACCTGAGGTAGGTGTTAGCTGTCTCCATTAATGAGAAAAAAAATGAGATTCAGAAAGGTTAATTAAATTGGAGATCTCCTGATTTTTAGTTTTTTATCCTTCGCATGTACTTTACAGGTTTATATTCTGGCCCTGTCCCTTCTCAACTGAGTTACTTCAACAAGTTATTTATGCACTGTGTTCTCAGCTGTCAAAATGAAAATGCCAATACCTGCCTGGTAAGGGTTAAGTGAGAGAACTTAACCTTATCACCTTATTTATAAAAATGCTTGGCTGGATACCAGACACATAGGAGGTCCTCAATAAATTTGGTTTCTCTCCCTTTATTACTGAAATACAGTGGCAGATGGATAAAGCCAGTCAGCCTGGGTAGCACAAGCCATGATGTGCTGCTGAATCCGTTTTCTAGGGTCGGATATGGGGAGTCCTTTTGCCTAGAGGGAGGGTGTACGAAGCCTAAGAGGACTTGAAGTAGGCGTGGAGTTTGCTGTGGTGGAGAGATGATCGGGGGTGAGCAGATAGAGAGAATCAAGGCAGGAAAAGAGAGAGGAGGGGATGCACGCGAAGGACCAGGAGCTGCTAACTAGTTTGCTAAGCAGCAGGCCAGGATTTAGAAGGAGCTGGAGAAGGGTGGAGGGAGCTGAGGCTCTTGGGAGGGGAACTTTTATGCTAAGGGTTCCAGCTTGGTCCTGTGAGTGAAGGCGAGCTAGTGAAGGTTTGTGAACTTGGAGTCTCACCTATTAAGATTAATCTGGTGCCAGTATATAGAATGGACCATCAAGGAAGAGGTGGAAAAACAAAGAATATTTATATTTTATAGACACACACACACACATAGACAGCACTTTTTATTACAAAGCATATATAATTGACAACCCCATTTTAAGTGCCTTGGACATTAATTTTACTCTTGTAATTGATTATAGAGGCTTAAAACTGTTGTGTTTTTGCCTTTGTGACATATTAGGGCCATATCTAAAATTCATTTGATGTTAAATCAAGAATAAAACTCTTCAATTATATTGTTGTTCCTAAGGTAAAACATAATCTACTTTAAGTCAATTCACTGTGTCATAAGCCTTCCAGGAATGGGAAACTTGATAAAAAGCAGAGACTCACTGCATATGACAATAATTAAATCTATATTCAACAAGTATAAAAGAATGGTTGTAGGGGTGAGCAATTTGGAAGAAAAAAAGCCACTTGACTTAAATAGGACAGAAAATGATAGAGAAGTCTGATATCCCATGATCTTTTTTGAGATATGAGGTTATGCCACGTATTTGAGAATAAACAAAATCCAGTTAAGTGCCCATATTATTAAATGAATTGTATTTTCAGAAAGCATTAGATAAAGTCTATGTTTTGGACCTTGGAATCCATTTTTCTCATGAACACAATATCATAAATAGATGGAGATTGAGTTTCCAGTCTATAAAACTCTTATTAAATCATCATGTAGCTGAAATATTCTATATTGGCAATCAATAGAGTTGATTAATCTTTTCATAGTCACAGTAATAAAAAACAAAATATATTGAAGAAGTAATTTTTCAAAAAATAGAGGTAAAGCAGGTTTAATTACGGATTAAGAGGTTGATAAATAATTTTGTGCTGATTCTGAGGAGACTGGGCACTTTCAAAAGCTTTAGAGTTCGTAAGCTGTTCTTATTATGTCTAATTTAATATTTAAAATTTATGACTCTTCATTCAATATTTAAGATTTATGACTCTTCATTCATTCATTCATTCATCAAACATAACTTAGGTATCCACAATGGGTATTGTGCTAGTGGCTGGATATTTCAATGTAATGAAACAGTTCCTAACTTAAAGCAGCACTTGAAATTTTACTAATGCATTCAGTAATTTATTTAACAGATACTGAATGTTTGCTACCGTGAGTCTATTATTGCTATGTGTATCAACTCCCATGAAGCATGTGTATCTTGCCAATGGAATACAGAGAAATATTCTTCAGACAATACCAAAAAAAGTCCATTTATGCTGCTAAAACAAAATAGCTGAGACTGAGTAGCTTATAAAGAACAGAAGTCTATTTTCTCACAGTTCTGGAGGCTGGGAAGTCCAAGATCAAAGCACCCCAACGGGTTTGGTTGTCTGGCAAAGGCTTTTCTCTGCTTCCAAGATGGCACCTTGTTGCTGTGCTCTCCAGAGGGAAGGAATGCTATGTCCTCACCTGGCAGAAAGCTGAAGAGCAAGTGAGCTGACACTGTGTGAAGCTTATTTTATAAGGGCTTTAATCCCATTCACGAGGGAGGAGCCTGCATGTCCAAATCACCTCTTAAAGCCCTCATCTCTTAATACTGTCACATTGGCAACACCTCAATTGGGGAGGGGATACATTTAAACCATAGGAATGCCTGTATATTATCCCAATATCAATATTTTTGTGACAAGTTTGCAGTCATTCACAGACATGAGCAGAGCAAAGTAAAAAATGTGAGTCACCCAACCTGCAGGTTGCTAGCTGAGGTCAAGGTGACACACTCTCTTCTGTTTTGGCTCTCATACTCTAAACAAGTGACCTTTTTGTGGTCTATGTAGTGCCATCTTATTTTATATATTCTTGACTCTTTTTTGGTGATTTTACTGCTTAAAATGTCTGCTTTTCCTGCCCCCATTGCAGACTAGTGCTGACATGCCATCTAGTGTTCCTAAGCACAGGAAGGCCAGAAAGTTCCGTATGTAGAAAATATGTGTGTTAGATAAGCTTTGTTCAGGCATAAGTTATTGTGATGTTGGCTGTGAAGTCAATGTTAATGAGTCAACAATACATATTAAATAAGGTGTCTTTACCCAGAAATACACATAAAACAAGGTTATGTATTGATGGGTGATCAGAGGCTCATAGGAACCTAACCCTGTATTTCCCCTAGGAGTAATGCTTCAGTATTCCTGAATTCAGAGTTTGAGGCAACTGCATAGAACACAGCTACTGTGAATAATGAGAACCAGCTGTGTTTTTTTACGTATTTCACTAGCTGCTGTGCAGGAAATGAACTGCAGTGGTACCAAGGAGGTGGCAGAAAGACCAATTAGAATGCTTCTGCAGGAGTCCAGCCCAGAAGCTTGAACTCAAGGGGTAGTAATGGTGACGGAAAGAGGAGTATAGGAAGTAGAAAGTTTTAGGCAGAGTTCTGTCTGCCTAACCAAAGTAGGCTCTCAGTCATTCTTGCATTGCTGTATTTAAAATTCCTGAATAGCTTTTCACTCTCTGATATAGTTCTTATTTATTTTTTTGTTTATTATTATTTCAGTTTTCCTCTGCTGGGATGGAAGCCATGTGAGAGCCCATTCCTTATCTGTTTTCTTCATTCTTGTACCTCCAGTGCCTAAAGCCTAGGCTGGCCTAGAGAAGCACTCAATAAACATCTACTAAAATGTGTGGGCTTCCCAAAGGGATGTGGCAGAGGTTGAGGAGGGAGAGTAATTAACAATACTAGGAATGTGAGGAATAGGAGATAGAAAGTAAATTAAGATGCTTTTGGTTAACTTCTGGAATATTCCAATCTCGCAGAGATTTTTCCTATAAGAAAGCACAGGCTAGAGGTGTTCATGTAAGAATTTAAATCTCCCCATGATAACTCAAGAATGCTTTCAAATTTCTGCATAGACATGGCCATTGGTTCATTCATGTCTCATGTTAAGACCTTGCCATCCAAGATATTACAAGTATGGTATCTTAGTTGGCTTGGGCTGCCATACCAAAGTGCCACAAATTGGGTGGAATAAACAGCAGAAATTAATTTTCTCACAGTTCTTGAGGTTGGAAGTCCAAGATCAAGGTGTTGGCAGGTTTGGTTTGTCCTGAGCCCTCTCTTCTTGGCTTGTGGATGGCATCTTCTCACTGAGTGCTCACATGGCCGTTGTGTGCATGGAAAGAGAGTAAGCTCTGGTGTCTCTTCCTCTTCTTAGAAGGATACCAGTCCTATTGAACTAGAGCCAATTCATACGACCTCATTTAGCATTGATGACTGCTTTACATGCCCTACTTCTATATACAGTCACATTCTGAGGTGTACTGGGGTTAGGGCTTTAACAAATAAATCTGAAGGGGACACAGTTCAGTCCATAACAGACAGCCTTAAGAAGAACCAGGGCTGTTGCAAGGTTGTTTACCCAGATGGAGACCTAACAGTGAAGCAAGAGCCATCTGCAAATGGTAGGCCATCCAACTGGCCTCGGCCAAGCCCAAGTGCAGGTTTGAGGACATCCAGGAGCCAGAGTCCCAACACCAGGCTCCTACAAAGTGTAAATAAGCATTCTCTGAATGCTGGTTGCTTACTTGGAGATATTTTTAAGTGTCCCCAGTCTTTGAAAAGGGAACTAAATGTTCCCCCTGCCTCAGCCCCTGCTGCCTAAGAAGCATGTGATGGAAAAACCAGGCTGGGGTAGGGACAGAGTGGGAGCGAGCGAGCTCTCAGGTCTTCACATTGATTTATGTTGTGGTTAGTGGTTGTAGTGATTGGGCTTCTCACTGGTGATTGGTATGATCTGGAGGTTGGCGTTGTTAAGGAGAGGTTTCGGTGATGAGTACAGAAAATAGAAAATTACTGTAAATAAGGTGGTAGTTAGCTGTTTTTAATTTTATACAGCTCATTATACCATGGTCAAATGAAAACCTTGACATTTGGGGCAGGAAGCATGTGGCTAGTGGGGGTGAGTAGACTCCAGTCCTGGCTGCTGCAGAGTGAAAGTCTGTCAAGAGCCTCACAGAAGCAAGCAGCACAAAAGGGAGCTTTAGAAATCAACACTGGGGTGATTTCTTCTTCCAGATAGAGTTCTGTACTCTACAGATTCCTTACTCTGCTAGTCAATACACAGACCAGGACAGGCACACTGGGGAATGAGGGTGTGGACTTCCCCAACACACTGGGCACAGGCAATGTTCTCATTAGATCAGGCCAATGAAAGACACTGTCTGCACTCTGAGGCCCTCGGTCACGGAGGTCAGGGGAACACAAAGCCTTGGCGTCACTGAGGCCAGGCTGCACTGTTACGGCAAAGGCCTAGCTTTTCTCCAGACATCTCAGGAAAAGGCAAAGCGTTTTCCTGGGTTACTCCTTGCATGGCTGGAAAAAACAGTCACCCAAAGACTGAACTGTGAGAAATTGTGAGTCTTTGATACATCATCTGCATTCAGGTCAAAAGAACTTTGAACATGTTTGTCTCTGTAATAAAATCCCACTGGGATTCTATCTTCTCTTTGAAAACTATGATGTTAGGGGAATATAACATAGCGATATAATATGGCACAGCGGTTAAAAGAATGGACTTTGGGGGCAGGTGACCTGAGTTCAAATCCAGTCTCTGACACTGACAGGTTGTCTGACTGTGGACAAGTGACGTATTCTTTCTGTGCATAATGGTACCTTCCTCCTGGAGGTATTATGAGAAATACACACACAAGGGCTGGGGACAGTGGCAGGCATATGGGACAAAGGAAACTTGTTATCATGAGTACTGAACAAAGGCTCCTTTGGAAATTTCACTGGGTTAAAGGAGAGAGACAGGGAGAGAGAGAAACAGAGAGAGAGAGAAAGACACAGATAAAGTATGAGTGTGAGAGACAGACAGAGAGACACAGAGTTGCAGGGGAGAGAGAGATAGGCTGTGTGTACCTACAGGCAGGAAGCAAAGGAAGAACAAACTGCTTCTTATGAAGCCTGGCTGGAAACACTCTATCACAGCAGTCCCCACCTTTTTGGCACCAGGGGCTGGTTTCATGGAAGACAATTTTTCCATGGATGGGGGTGGAATGGTTTCAGGATGATTCAAGCGCATTACATTATTGTGTACTTTATTTATTATTATTACGTTGTAATAAAGGAAATAATTATACAACTCACCATAGTATAGAACCAGTAGGATGCCTCACTGTTTTTCTCCAACTAGATGGTCCCATCTGGGGGTGATGGGAGACAGTGACAGATTGTCAGACATTAGATTCTCATAAGGAGCAACCTAGATCCCTTGCATGTGCAGTTCACAATAGGGTCCGAGCTCCTATGAGAATCTAATGCTGCGGCAGTTCTGATGGGAGGCAGAGCTCAGGCAGTAATGGGAGTGACGGGAGTGGCTGTAGATACAGATGAAGCTTCACTTGCTTGCCTGCTGCTCACCTCCCGCTGTGTGGCTTGGCTCCTAACAGGCCATGGACCGATGGGTGTTATAGATCAGGGTTGGGAACTCCTGCTCTTTAATATTAAAACTCCTCCCAATTGTGGGCCTGTGGCTTAGTTGATACACCATACGTTTTTCCCCCTCTCTAAATGGAATGTGGTATAGTCCCCTCTTTCTGAGCCTCTGTGGCCTTGTAAAATCAGGGAAACACCTTTTTCTGCCTGGGCCCAGTCTCACCTTCCTCTCCTCTTCATCTTGGCAAGTATCCCTGGCTTGGAATCATCAGCTGCTAGTTCCCGGCCCCTTGGAGTGAGGCTGCCATCACCAAAAATCCTTCCTTTGCCCAACGGGTACCTTGAAACCTCTGAGAGTTTAGGCCTTAGAAATATTCTCTGGTGTGTGTTACAAAGAAACTTGCTGACGTAAAAGAAAACGTCTATTCATGACTCTGGAAATGAAGGGAGGTAGTAAGGGAGAACTAGGAAGTATAAGAAGGAAGGAAAGAAAGAAGGTCGGGGCGAGAGAGTGAGGGAGGTGAGGATGAAAGGGAAGGGAGGGAGGGAAGCAACATTTTCAAAGTTTACTGTGAAGCAAGAAACAAAAAGTGGCAAAGTGAGCCTCTTCATGTAAATCACCACGAAAACATGAACATCTGTCCCAGCCAGGATAAATTTAACATGCAGAGAAATATACACACTAGAATGTTAAAGGCAGCAGGATACACAGTGTGATTAGAACATGCTAAAACCAAACACAAACAGGCGCAGGAGAAATGAGCTGAGCGAAATGTTTCCCAGTTGCTAGCAGCGGTGGTCTCTGGGAGCTTCTGAGGAATTTTCTTCTTTTGATGTCACAGAAAGAGCAGACTTACTTCAAAGAGAAATCTCACTGCACTAAGATCACCCCTTTCACAGCCTACTCTCAGCAAGGCAGCTGGACCATTTCAAGAGCCTATTTGTCTTGTTCCTTCTCCATTCCAGCTTTTCTCACCTTGCACCAGGTTCCTTCATTTCCTGATGGTGTCTTCGCCCTCTAGCACCTTCCTGCCCATCCATCCTGTCCATTCCTCAGAGGGCTGCTGGACTCATCTACCTCAATTAACGGCCACTTCTCACTCTCTCCCACCCCCGCCTGGGTCATCCACCTCCCAAATCACTCCTGCATCCTCCCTGCCACTCCCTAGGCTGGAGTCCAAGTCTGGTCCACATCTCTTTCCTGCTCTTGCCCAGGAGAAGGTACAAACCCTCCCATTGTATACACTGACGTCCACACTTGCCTCCTCTCCTTCCCTCCCTGTGCTCCACACAGCCAGCTGTCCTGGCCTTCTCCTAAGCTGCAACAACCACCTCTGTCTGAATGTTTTTACCACAGCCCTTACCACATTAAACCAAAAATAACTGTTTTGAATCACATCCCCCCAGTTAGAAACCCTCTAAAGGCAGAGACCGTGTCTTAACACGGTTGAATCCCCAGTCCCCAACGCAATACCGTGGCACAGTGAATTCTGTATCAACACCGTCTCACTGAATCTGGCCCTCTTCGTCAAAACCTTTCCATGGTTCTTCTCTGAAGACCATCCAAACCCTCAGCCTGACTTTCAGAAACATCGAAAGGCTGGTTTAAACATAGCTTTGCCACCTTAATGGCAAATGAACACCACCTCCCTCCAAAAATGGGGTCCGCCATGCGGAGTGCTCACTTCTCCGGAGCATACCTCACACGTTCTCCCACTCTTTTCTGCCCGTGCCCAAAACACCCTCTCATCTTTGGGTTTTCTAATTCACTCTAGTTCTCCCTCAACTCCCAGCTCCGGCACCACCTCCTCTCAAAGTCCTTCCTTCCACCCTACTCAGCTTCTGAGACCATCCGTGATCCTTTGCTGCTTCTGGAACTTCTCACGTGTGCGAATCTCACGTTGCTAATTCAATGTAGGTAAGCCCCTCTCCCCATCATGCTGCACATGCATTTGGACCTAGGAGCTCCTCAGCCAGCTGCTGACTGGCTGATGTAGGTCAGGTGCTGCCATGGAGGTGACTGTGCTGGGTGTGCCAGTTTTGGTTACCAGGCTATGGATCCATGTCTCACACAGGCCGCACCTTGAGGGAGGGCCCCTGAACCTAAGCAGGAGAGGTTCCGTCATCCTAGTTCTGCCCCAACTGTTCTGCCTCTGCTTCTGATCACCTATCACAGGCCACTGGGTGGGCTGCCAGAGAGGCCCTGCCACAGCTTGCCTAGGGACCAGGACAGGCCCCGGTGGACGCACCTTACAGCCAGCGTCCTGGTGCTCAGAACAATCCATGCATCTTATAGACACCATAGTTTGCTGAATCTCTAGGCAAACTGTTACGGTCCATGGGAAAGTATTAGGAACCAGAAAATCGTGTTTGTTTTCCTTCTCATTATAAACTTCCAATGGCTCCCCTCTGAATACTGACTAAGGCAGTAAGTAGCCTGGTATTTGAGACCTTACACATTTTTATTCAAATCTGTCTTTCATTAATCGGATACCGTCCAAGGCCACCCAGCCTGTACCTTGTACTCATTTATAAAGAAGTGGAAAATTCCTTACTGAACGAGTGAATGGATAAATGCATCCAATGGTGACTGTCTCACACTCGATGTAACAGGTTCTCTGGGTTTACTGATAAAACACGCCGTCGGCGTCTTCTGGCGGCTTTCCCTCAGCCTGGTTTGCATTGCCGGGGCCCTGGCTGTAGCCAGCGCTGAAGACTGCAGGGCACCTGACGAGACCTACATCTTGACTTCCAGAGACGAGGGTGATGTCATGAGTCACTGCTTGGTCTTTCCCCTCTCTCTGCGCATGCGGTGTCGGCCCAAGACAGGACTTGCTACATATGTCAGCAGTGGAAGAGACCCGAGTTGCCCCGAGTTCTCAGCGGAGAATCCCTGTGGGTCCGCAGCAACTTCAGTCCCTACCTCCTCAGAAGAAAGATTTCGACTGAGGGGCATGAGGCAGAAAAAGAGAGCGGGCAAGTTTCAGAGCAGGAGTGGAAGTTTAGTTAAAAGGCTTTAGAACAGGCAAGAAAGGAAAATTCGCTTGAAAGAGACCCAAGCAGGCGCCTGAAGGTCCAAGAGAGAAAAGAGAGCTAAAGAAGACAGTTAAAAAAAGAGGGTCTTTAACCTTGATCCTGGGACTTTATAGGCTCCTCTTTCCCAGGAGTCTTCCCGGACAGGGTGGGTTCCCCACATGGGCAGTGCCCGCCTTACCCTTTGGAATGGAGCAATGCGCAGTGCGTTTAGGGGCAGGTCCACGCAGGGCCCTCTGAGGCTTTCTTCCCTTTTCTGGTGGAGTGGTGACCATACCTCACTATTTTTGTCTCTTAACACGCATGCCCAGGAAGTTGCTTCTCCCTGGGGCCTGCATTCAATTAACATTTGGATGTTAACAGGTGCGGACCATCCGGAAATGGTCTCTTCCTGCCTCATGGAATTGTCATTTTTAGAGAAGGGATGCGATGAGGCCTAACCACCCAACATTTCTAGTGGGTGGTGGGGAGAACCCTCTCCTGCCCCTTTCATGCCTACCTACCTGTAACACACAGAGGAGGCTTGGCTGGGACTTCGGAGTGAAGGTACTGGAGTAATTCTGCTGTTAGTGACTGTAATGGTAAAGAATTGGCTGTGTTATTTTCCATTTATTTACTCCCATAGATTCTCCACTTCAATGCAGGGAGGTAAGATTAGGGAGTTGGCCCATGCACAGCTCAGTAGACCACTGGGGATGAGACTTGAGGGACTCTGGGCCTGCCATCAGCCCATTGTACCCAGATCAGTGCGAGGGATCCTCACACCCCAGCTGCTACAAAGCTGGGCCTTTACCTCTGCTTATCTAGAAAGAGGCCTGAGCTGGTGACTCATTCTCATACATCAGAGGAGCCGCAGTGCTCCAGCCCTGCCCCAACCTCCCTGTGTCTACTGGGACAGCCTCAAAGCCAAGGGAAAGAACAAAGAACTAAGGAAAAAACTCGAGTTTTAAAAACTGGGCAGAGTGAGGAGGAGCCTCCTTGGCACCGGTTCTTTCCTCCCTCTCTGGCCTCTCTTACCCACCACCATCAACTTTTACGCTCTTGTAACATTCACACTGTTTGTCATTCCCTGGGAGCAGCTTGTCCACCAAACTTCTGCCTTTGGGGCTGAATGACAAGAAATCAAAGGGACGAAATGGGCCAACTCCCTAATCTTATCTCCCTGAATTCACGTGGAGAATCTATGGGAGTAAATAAATGGAAAACATATAGTCAATTCTTTGCCATCACGGTTAATAATGGCAGAGTCTCCAGGAGGAAATGCACTCTGGAGGACTTCCTTCATCTGAGACATCTAACCTGGGGACAGCTTGGCTCTGTGTCCCACTCCACCACCACGGACTCTCTGCCCACTTCTCTGTATTCCCCAAGATCTGGGGTGTTCCATTTGGGTTCTTTGAGAAAGAAGAAATGTTTTCTACCTAGAGTGCATATACCTGATGTCCTTCCAAATAGCTGCAGCCTTTGCATTTTTAATAAAAAGGAAGCCCTGATGAATGTCACAAAGCCAATAAATGTGGCCACCACCATGGTGATGTGGCTATACATCTGTCAAGTGCCCGCAGTGTGCAGGGCAGAGCAGAGATTAGACATGTTGCCCACCCAATGGGCTGATGATCAAAGTGCCTGTGTGTTTCTGTAGGCATTTCCAGTTCAGTTTACATTTTAGAAGAAAATAAATACACTCGGACAACCAGCTCCTGTTCTTCTTTTCCCCGCCCTCCCCCTTTGATAATGGAACAAACCCTTTCCCCTTCCCCCTCCCTTTTATAATAAAACAAGTCCTTGCAAGTGTCAATGGGGCTGCTTAGGGGCAAAGCCTGCGGATCCCAACTCTGAACGTAGGAACTGCCTGATCCTTGTGACCCTGTCAACTGGGACCCACTTGTAGCCAAACCTCTCTACACTCCCAGCAAGACCAGCAATTGCTGTTTCATCCCAGATCCCAGTGGTTCTGCCTAGACCCAGGCCAAAGATTACTTGGGCCTTTTGATGAAAGGCCTTTTGGAAATTAGCACCTTTCCACCTGGATATTGGAGGTGCAGAAACTTGCCTACCTCTGCAATTCTGTTGAGCGCCTGACATCCTGAAGGTTTGCCTGGGATCCTCCCAGCCCTAGTCTAACCCTGAATGAGCTGGCACTGGCTGGCCAGCCTGGCCTCACCTGGGATCCCTGTTTGGCTTGGCCTTTGTCAAGGAGTCCAGGAGCCTGAGGAACTAGAGAATTAAGCAACACCTCACCAAGGGCGAATTCCTGCCTAGCACCTGGTATCTGGTTTCTGAGCCAAGCATGGGTGGTTCTGTTTCTGCTGATTCCTGATTGTGGTTGCATGCTGCTTCCTGGTTCTTTGTTTCTACCTGGATATTCCTCCCCAGAAGGAATTAAGTCCAGGGCTCTGAGAGCTGCAGGCCCAGATGTAGCTCTTATATGCAAACACTTCCACTTCTGAATTCTTAGAAGTTGCTAAGACCCCTTAGAGCCATGCTGGGGTCCTTTACCCCTTCCTCAGGGCTCAACTTAATTGACTTGGCCGGGTGTTATTTTAGACACCTGAAATAGGCAAGTGCTTAGTATCAGGGTGGTTTAAATTTCACAGGGGCATGGCATGGCATAATGTTTGAGGCCGGGATTTATAATGCACAGATAAGAGCCTTCTTTGTCACTCTAACAGTTCTGCTCATCTTTACCCACCATTTGTCAGATCACCCTTTGGGTGTTGGAGAGTTATGTCTTATTGTTTTTGCACATGGGTCAGAAATGTATGAAAGATAGTCCGAAATTCTTGCCTCCTTCTCTAGAGCAAACCCAATAGCTCAGACTGCAGCAAGTTGCTGATATTCCATCTCTGTGAACTGGCAGGTGATAAGCTGAGGAATGCCTGCTCCTATCCCCATTTTTACCTGAGATCCCAGAAACTGGCATGCACCACACAGCCTGGGTTTTCCAGGGACAAACTTGTTTAAGCTGTCCTGTTATAATCATGAAAACACCCCCTGTTTTTCTCAAAAGTGAGAGTTTGACAATAAATTACCGAGTTAGCCTATGTATAGAGGACAGCCCATTTGTTCTAGCTGTGTTCTTTCCAGACGTACAGAGAGCATATTACGGCTGGAGAAGTCAGGGCTGAGAAAGGGAAGTGACTTGTCCACACTCACATAGTGAGTCAGTAGCAGAACTGTTTAAGAGAATCCAGGAGCTTTGACTAATGTGCTACTCACTCCTGACACCACCCTGGTAAAGGGAGTAGAAAGGACGGGAATAGGCCAGTTGACAACACACGGTGGAGGAGAGAAGCCTGCATGCCTATGCATGTGAAATGACGATAGAAGGTGTCCAAAGGCAGGTGCAAAATAATATTGCACAGTGCAATTGGTCCTTAGTGGGAGCTCAGGGACTGGTAGTTGATGAGTGACTTGAGGAGCTACAAGTGCCCACAGGGAGAAGGGAAACATCAAGCAGGATGACTACAGGGTGCTGCAGAGATGACTCCCAGCGGCTGGCTCAGCCTGAGCCTGTGATGGCGCAGAGGTTGTCCTGGCACTGTATGGGCGGAAGGACCTGGGCTACCTCTAAGTCTACTGAGGCGTTATTTACCAAGGGGAGGATTGAGAAAATCTGCTAAGGAGAAAGAGATGAACCCAGCATGAAGGAAGGAGGTGTAAGGACAGGGGGCAGACAAGGCTGCCTGGAGCAGAGGGAGATGGAAGAAAAGACACAAAGAATGTCTGCCCAGCATCCTCATTTTTTTGGTTTTCTGGGAAAATGGTGCAACTCTTGCAAGCGGAGATTACAGAGGGTGGGAGTAGGAGAGAAACCACAGTGATTTTTCTTTCAGGACCAAAAAAATGTTTTCCCCAAACTAAACAAAGTCAGATTGAGAAATTCAACATAGTACCTTAGGGACCTGGTGGCTCATGGCTGTGTCTTGCCACAGGCGCGGGCCTCAGATGCTCATGCCGCCTGGGGAGGAGCACTTAAACTTTTAAGTGAAGAGGACACGTAAACCTTCCAATATCAAAACAGTCATGGCCTCTTTTTGCAAAATATTTTTTGTAGGGCTCTTACAGACAGTGGTGGTGGCACCTTTTGTGAACCACAGCAGGACATGTGCCTGGATGCCCCTTCCACACCTGTTACCTGCCCAGGGAGCCTCACCTGCCTCTTGTAGGACAGCTTTATACCCTGTGACTTCAATGTGGGCCTCTTACACTGAAAGCCCCCTGTGATGGCTGCTGTTGTTGCCTAAAAGGTCATTTCTGGCTGGGTGAGGTGGCTCACGCCTGTAGGCCAAGGCAGGCAGATCATGAAGTCGAGAGATCGAGACCATTCTGGCCAACATGGTGAAACCCGGTCTCTATTAAAAATAGAAAAATTAGCTGGGCATGGTGGGACACGCCTGTAGTTCCGGCTACTTGGGAGACTGAGGCAGGAGAATTGCTTGAACCCGGGAGGCCAAGGTTGCAGTGAGCCGAGATTGCGCCACTGCACTCCAGAGCTCTAGCCTGGCAACAGAGCGAGACTCCATCTCAAAAGAAAAAAAAAAGGTAATTTCCCTCAGATGACACCAGTGCTTTAGGATCGTTAAAGAAACAAAGGAATCTTCTAATTACAAGATGAGACTGCCTTCAAAAAGGGAGATGCGGCCAGATTCTTCAGGAAAACCTGGAGCTGGGGCCTGGGTGGTCTTGCTGGTATTCCTTCTTTTGTGATTTCATTAAATGAAGCCATTCATTTCAGAGCTGCCTTAAAAAAAATGTAGGAGTCATTCAACCTTCTTCAGCAAATTACAGTGATTTTAAATGAACAAAAAAGTCAGTGGCCCTATTCACACTCCCCACTCCTGCAGTCAGAAATAATGTATCTGATGATGGAAATTATCCACAGCCTGGAAAGAAAAAATCACGGCAGCTTCTCAGTTGCACATTGTACTTTCATATTTTTATTTATGTGAAATTCTCATTCTCAACTGTCTGATTTCTGTTAACCTTAAGGTTCTAGATCTAGTCAGGTCTTGAGCGTGCAGACCCCTTTAAATAGTGTGATAACCCAAATTGTTTTCAAATTGAGGTGGCTATGCTTCTGATTCTCATCTGTGGAACCAGGGGCTTTGGGGCCACCTGCACAGTCCCGCTGCTGAGATTCTATCTGCAAGCCCTGCCCGCTCTCCCAGGACTCTGCTGGCCAGGGGCTGAGCTCTGAAGCCTCTCCAACCTCAGGTGGAAATCTGGGTCCCGGCCCAACCTAGAGCACTGGAGGATCTCAGCAGCCCTCCTCGGTACACAGGAGGAGTGGGTGCTGAGCTGGCACAGCAACTCTATCCTCCTGTCCCCACCCTGGGATTTCTGAACCGCTGCAGGGTGTGGGAGAACCCAGCTCCCACCTCTGCTAACTGTGCATAATTCTGGAGTGGGGAGGGCGTCACTATCTCAGACAAGAATGAGGGGCTGGCCCACCATCTCTGCACCTCTCAAGTGATCTCCGGAGGCAACTGGCTACCATCCTGGGACCTCTGTAGTCACTGGGGCCGATGTCCATGCTAATGACTCTAGTGGCCACCTCTGTCCAAGCAGGGCTGAATCCTGGCACCAATGTAACTTTTTCCAAGCAGCCTAGATTAATTAGGCAAATGAAAATAAACAAACAAACAAACAAAAAACCCAAACAACTGTGAGGTAAAGAGACTTTCAGCATAATCCTAGTTTTATCACATAAATAGAGGGTGGGGGTACTCACCCCACCAAACCAAAGGACTCATACACAGTGCAAGGTGCCATGTGCCTTCACAAAGAGAAGGGTCATGTCAATATCAATCCTACAGCGATTCAACTCCACAAAGACAAATGGTGTTTTAAAAATTCCATTGTATTCATTGGTAGTTTTTCTCTTTTTAACACAATTGTCTATATTTAAGGCATACAACATGATGTTTTGACATACATATACAGAGTGAAATAATTACTAGTCAAGCAAATTAACATATTCATCATCTCGCAGTTATTTTTTGTGTGTGTTTGTGGTAAGAGCACCCAAAATCTACTGTCTTCACAAATTCCCAGTATACAGTATAATAGTATTAACTATGCTGTATACTATACCTTTAGATTTATGTATCCCACATTTGCACCCTTCGACCTCTCCCCATTTCTCCCTTTCCCATCCCCAGTAACAGCCATTTTACTGTCTCTTTTCTATGTATTTAACTTCTCTTTTAGATTTCACATGAGTCACAGTATTTTTCTTTCTGTGGCTGGCTTATTTCACTTAACATAATGTCCTCCAGTTTTATCCTTATTGTCAAAAATGGCAGTATCTCTTTTTTAAAGGCTGTATAATATTCCATTGTGTGTGTGTGTGTAAAAATATACTGATTAAGGAAAATGTTTAAGCTGTACTTGTCTGTGGTCTGAGTTAGACCTGTGATTGTATCCTTTCCTTTGACTGACATTTATAATCCCCAATCACTCAATACATTGTGCTAACACAGGGAAATTGCTTTTACCAAATCCCGTGAGATTATATATATAGTCCCACTTGTTTATTTTTGCTTTTGTTGCTGAGTTTTTGATGTAATATTCAAAAAAATCATTGCCAAGGCCAATGTCAAAGAGCTTTCCTCTCTTTTCTTCTATAAGTTTTACGTTTTCAGGTCTTAATTTAGATCTTTAATCTATTTTGAGTTGATTTGTGTGTGTGTTGTGAGACAGGGTCTAATTTTCATGTGGCTATCCTGCTTCCCCAACACAATTTACTGCAGAGACTGTGATTTCTCCATTGTGTCTTCTTGGTGCTGTTTTCAAAAGTTAGTTGATTGTATATGCTTGGGTTTATTTCTGGGCTGTCTATTCTGTTCCGTTGGTTTATGTGTCTGTTTTTATGCCAATAACATACGATTTCAAATACTATAGGTTTGTACTAAAATTTAAAAATCACCATGATGTCTTCAGCTTTGTTTTTCTTTCTTAATAAATTTGGCTATTGGGGTCTTCTGTGATTCCATCCAGATTTTAGAATTGATTTCTCTAGTTTTGTAAAAAATGCCATTGGAATACTGACAAGGATGGCTTTGAATCTTCATACTCCTTTGTGTAGTATGAACATTTTAACAATATTAATTATTTCAATCCATGAATATGGGATTTCTTTCCATTATTTGTGTCATCTTAAATTTCTTTCTTTTTTTTTTTTTTTTTTTTTGAGACGGAGTTTCGCTCTTGTTACCCAGGCTGGAGTGCAATGGCGCGATCTCGGCTCACCGCAACCTCCGCCTCCTGGGTTCAGGCAATTCTCCTGCCTCAGCCTCCCGAGTAGCTGGGATTACAGGCACGCGCCACCATACTCAGCTAATTTTTTTTGTATTTTTAGTAGAGACGGGGTTTCACCATGTTGAACAGGATGGTCTTGATCTCCTGACCTCGTGATCCACCCGCCTCGGCCTCCCAAAGTGCTGGGATTACAGGCTTGAGCCACCGCGCCCGGCCCTTAAATTTCTTTTATCAATGTTTGATAATTTTCAGTGTACAGATCTTTCAGCTATTTGGTTACATTTATTCCTAATTATTGTATTATTTTTAATGTTATCATTAGTGAAATTGTTTTCTTTATTTTTTATTTTTTGGATAAGTCATTATTGTTGTGAAGAAAGATACTGATTTTTGTATGCTGATTTTGTATCCTCCAACTTTACTGAATTTGTTTATTAGTTTAAACAGGTTTGTGTGTGTGTATGTGTGTGTGTGTGTGTGTGTATGTGTGTGCTTGCAATTGTTAGGGTTTTCTACATATAGGATCATCTCAGCAGTAAACAGGGAAAATTTTACTTCTTTTCTTATTTGGATACCTTTTATTTTTTTTTTTTCTTGTCTGACTGCTCTGGCTAGTACTTTCAATACTACGTTGAACAGAAGTGGCAAGAATGGGCATCCTTGCTTTGTACTGGATCTTAGAGGAAAAGCTTTCAATTTTTCCCACGGCTTATGATGCTATCTCTGGGATTTTCAGAAATAGCCTTTATTATGTTGAAGAAGTTTCCTTCTATAACTAAAGTGTTGAACTTGTTAATCAAGAAAGAATGCTGAACGTTGTCAAATGCTTTTTCTGCATCTATTGAGATGAACATGAATAATCTTGACGAGTACTTTGTAAAAGTGACTTACAGAGTGGATGCACCTAGAGCACTGACCCAAAAAATGATCACGTGGTGGCCAGGCACGGTGGCTCACGCCTGTAATCACAGCACTTTGGGAGGCCGACGTGGGCAGATCACCTAAGGTCAGGTGTTCGAGACAAGCCTGGCAAACATGACAAAATCCTGTCTCTACTAAAAATATAAAAAATTAGCCGGGCATGGTGGTGGGCACCTGTAATCCCAGCAACTTGGGAGGTTGAGGCAGGAGAATGCTTGAACTCGGGAGGCGGAGGTTGCAGTGAGCCCAAATTGTGCCACCGTACTCTCGCCTGGGCAACAGAGCAAGACTCTTTATAGCAACACTAGCTTCTGCCCTAATTCTAGGTAATTGTCAACATCTACCCAAAGTAGTAAGCATTAGATACTTGATGAGTGTGGATCAGGTGAAAGTAATAAGCGTTGGTTTTAAGAGGTGAAAAGAAGGGCTATTCAACAAATAGCGTTGGAACCAGCGGCTAGCCACTTAAAAAAATCAGTTAAGCTTGTTCTACCTTACTCTTACCACCAATAAATTCCATGTGGATAAAAAACTTAAAGATAAAATTTGAAACCATAAGATTTAAAAACTCATGGGTGTGTGGGCTGGGCGTACTGGCTCACACCTACAGTCACAGCACTTTGGGAGGCTGAGGCAGGCAAATCACAAGGTCAGAAGATCGAGACCATCCTGGCCAACATGGTGAAGCCCCGTCTCTACAAAAAATACAAAAATTAGCCGGGCATGATGGCATGTGCCTGTAGTCACAGCTACTCGGGAGATGGAGGCAGGAGAATTGCTTGAACCCTGGAGGTGGAGGCTGCAGTGAGCTGAGATCGCACCACTGCACTCCAGTCTGGTGACAGAGCAAGACTCTATCTCAAAAAAAAAAAAAAAAGGGGGGGGGACATGTTTATTGATAATCTCTGTATCTCTGTATAGAGAAGTCCTTTCTAGTATAGAAACCATAGGTTGAAAAAATTATAAATTTATACTGTAAAAGTATGCATACTTTTTGTATGACAAAAATTACTTTTAAAAATGTGAAAACCAGGCCAAATCCTTGCAACATATATGAGAAAAAGAGACTTAATTTTCTTAGATTATAAAAAGGTGGTACAAACCAATACAGAAAAGCTGGCATGAATCAATAAATTAAATATTGGGCAAAGAATATGAATAGACGGCTTATAAGAAAAATCACACAAATGTCTGATACACACATTCACTTGAAATTAATAATGCATATCCAAATCATAACAGGATATCATTGTTCACCTAATTGGCAAAGATTAGAAAGTTTTTAAAATAATTAGTGCCAGTGAAGATATGTGGAGAAAGGAACTCACAAATATCGTTATGGGGACTGTCGAGTGATGGTCATGTTGCCAATATTAATAGACTCATCTGGGAGCAATTTAAAAGTAACAATTATCGTTTTCAGTGTATGCTCCCTTTGATCCAGGAATTCCACTGCATGAATTTGGACTGCTACTACCTTGACTAAATTATGCCAAAACATACAGGACAAGGATGGACATTACAGCATTGCTTACAATAGAAGAAACAACTGGAATTTACCTAAAATGTCCATCAGCTGAGACTGGTTAGACAATAGAACTTTATGAAGTAGTTTTTAAAAAGGTGAAAAGTTGATTGGTAGAGTTGCATATAGAGGATCTTTAATTTGAATATGTAGAAAATAAGGAAACAAGGCTAAGGGCAACATATTCAGCAATATCTGACAAAGTTTTTAAATTGTACAAAAACACATTTGGGCACATCCCCCAATGTATTTATTTATTTATAGAATATATACAGGCATATCATCAGATACAAAAATAGAGCAAAAGGGGTGAATTAAAACAAAGGAATATAAGCTCTATTTTTTTTACACCCTTGAATTTTTTTGAGGCTGTCTTGGATGTATGCTCCACATGAGAGTGGTGTGAGTACAGCATCATGGAAATGTAAAACTCTGTCTGCAAATTCTTTGACATTTCTTCCATTGGAAGATGAAATCCCCTTCACACTGGACAAGCTTTTGTGGTTGTTTTGACCAACAGGGGAGGAGAGAAATGATAATATGTGATACTGAGTCTAGCCTGTAAAAAGCGATGCATCTTCTGCCTCGTTGCTAGGATACTTGTTCTGAAGCCTTTAGAGGCTAAGTGGGCCGCCTGAGATCACCATGCTGTGAGGAAGCCCAAACTAACACAAGTGGAAAGAAGATGGGGAGAGAGACCTGCTCAGGTGCTCCAAGCTTCAGCTCTGCCTGCCTCTGCACAAGCAATACCAGGCCAGCCTGCTGAGCTCTTTCCACATTCCTGACCCACGGAAACCAGAAGTGAGGACAAACACGTGCTGCTGTTTTAGACCACTATGTTTGGGGGTGATTTGTTATGGAGCAATAAATAATAGAAACAACCATGATCCCCAATTTTTGTGCACACGTGTGTGTACGTGTGTGTGTGTGTGGTGTTGTGTATACAATTGACTCTTGAACAACATGAGCTGGAACTGTGCAGGTCCACTAAACACAGATTCTCTTCTGCCTCTGCCACCGGTGAGACAGCAAGACCAGTCCCTCCTCTTCCTCCCCGCTCCTCAGCCTGCTCAACATGAAGACAATGAGGATGAGGACCTTTAGGATGATCCCCTTCCACGTGACACATAGTAAGTATTTCCTCTTCCTTATGATTTTCTTAATAACATTTTCTTTTCTCTAGCTTACATTTTTCTAAAAATATAGTATCTAATATGTATACATACAAAATAGGTGTTGCTTGACTGTGTTACTGGTGAGGCTTCTGATCAACAATACGCTTTTGGTAGTTTTGTTTTAGGGGAGTCAATAGTTACGTGCAGATTTTTCAACTGTGTTGGGGATTGGTGCACCTAACCCTCATGATGTTCTAGAGTCAACTGTATATGTATATGTGTACACACACACACACACACATTTTTATAGATGCAAATGTACATCCACATTTGCTGTGCTTCGCCTAATTTTGAGGGAATAGAGAACAGAAGGAAGTGCTGAGAGTAGTTATTTCTGATTGGTGGACTGGAAGGCAGGGAAGCTGTGAGAGTTAATTTTAGGTCTTAACTGGATTAAGGAATATCTAGAGAGCTGGTAAAGCCTCAAATCTGGGTGTGGCTGTGAGGGTGTTTCCAGAGGAGGCTGGCACGTGAGTCAGTGGACCGAGTGGGAAAGATCTACCCTCCATGTAGGCAGGCACCATCCAATCAGCTGGGGGCCCACACAGAACAACAAAGCAGAGGAAAGGAGAATTCTTTCTCTCTCCTGGACCTGGGACACCTGCTTCTGCTGCCCTTGGATGGCAGAACTTCAGGCTCTTCAGCCTTTAGACTCCAGGACACCCTTGGTTCTCATGCCTTTGGCCTCAGACTGAGACTTGCACCACTGGCTTCTTTGGTTCTGAGTCTTTTGGACTTTAACTGAGCCACACTATGGGCATGTAGTGTGCAGACGGCCTGTTGTGGGACTTCTCTGCCTCCTTAATCACACGAGCCAATTCCCCTGATAATTCTCCCTTGTCTATCTGTCTGCCTGCCTGCCGGTCTATTATCTATCTATCTATCTATCATCTATCTATCTATCTATCTATAATCTATTTATTATCTATCATCTATTATCTATCAATCTATATCTAGCTATCATCTATTTATCTATCATCTATCTATCTATCTATCTATCTATCTATCTATCTATCTATCTATCTATCTATCTATCTACCTACCTATCTATCTAATCTATCTATCTTTCCATCCATCTATCTCCTATTGGTTTTGTCTCTCTGGAGAACTCTGATACTAAGATCATCTTTGTTAGAAATGGAATGTTAATGCTCTATTGTTGCCTGCATGATCTATAATTTTTTTCTCGTGTTTCTTTTAAAATCTTGACCTGGCTTGGGAGGAAGTCATCCTTTTGTCTGCTCATACTAGCACTTCTAAAGTCTGGAAGCACAAAGTTTCTGCCCAGTACCAACCTGGACTGACAACTGTAATGTGCTTAACACTATCCAAAACTGATCTAGTTCTCAACTCTGCAGCCCCTGGAGTCATATTTGAAGGTCCACATCCTGGCTCCATCATTTCTTATCCTCTCGAAACCTCAGTTTCCTCTTCTGAAAAATGCAAATAATACCAGTACCTGCCTATGTTAGTTATCTATTGAAGTATGATAAATTACCCCAAAACTTAGCAGCTTAAACCAATAAACAGGTATTAGCTACAACTTCTGTGGGTTATGAAGCCAGGCACAACTCAGCCAGGAGCTTCTGGTTCAAAGTATCTCATGAGGTTGCCGTCCAACTACTGTCTGAGGCTGCAGTCCCATCTGAGCTGTACTAGGGCGGGATCCTCTTCCAAGTCCATGCACGTGGTTGTCAACAGGATTCCATCCCTTGCAGTCTGTTGGACTGAGAGTTTCACTTCCTCACTGCTGTTGGCTGTGGATCTCCCTCAGTGCTTTGTCACATAGACCTCTCTACAGGGCAGTTCACGGCATGGCAACTGGAGCACCAAAGACAGAAGCCACAGACTTTTTACATCCTGATCTTGAAGGGGGACATCCCGTTACTTTGACATACTCTACTCATTCAAGGGAAGTATATGAATCCAGTCCACACTTGAGGAGAAGGGATTATAAAAGGAAGTGAGTGCCGGGGTGGGGGGGAGGATCAACAGGGGCCATTGCATAGGCTGCCTACCATAGCACCTCATAGAGTGGTTGTCAGCGTTAAATGAATTAATGTCAGTGTTTAAAACATAGCATAATACAGTATTGCTAAACAAATGAAAGGTCTTATTAACATTATAAATATCTGTCCATGTTTAACATTGAATATCAAGTGGGTTTTTTTTTTTTTTTTTTTTTTGAGACAGTGTCTTGCTCTGTCACCCAGGCTGGAGTGAAGTGGTGTGGTCTCCACTCACCGCAACCTCCACTTCCTGAGCTCAAGCTATTCTTCTGTCTCAGCCTCCCAAGTAGCTGGAACTACAGGTGCACGCCAGACTAATTTTTGTATTTTTAGTAGAGACAGGGTTTTGCCATGTTGGCCAGGCTAGTCTTGAACTCCTGACCTCAAGTGATCTGCCTGCCTCGGCCTCTCAAAGTACCAAGATTACGAGCGTGAGTCACCTGAAGTACTCTTTTTCGGCAACTAATTTATAGTGATATCTCAGTGAGGTCCTTTGGCCAGAAATGCACTAATTTATCCGTGTAGGTGTTTTCTCAGACTCCCCAGGGCAACACTGACTTAGAAGTGGCTCCTGCCAAGCAGTGAGGGCTGGCCCTGTCGTGGCTTTCAGCTTTCTCAGTACAGCTCATTGAGCGGTCATCGAGTCTCTTTTAGTGCCTATAACAAGATGGGAACCCAGGTAGTAACTGAGGACCCAGCAGTGAACCAGGCATTTTTAGCTTCTGCCTTTCCAGAGCACACAAATTAGTGGAGGAGGTTCAGACAGAGAAAAGACAACTTCAGCCACTCCTGAGCGCTCTTAAATACTGACACCCAGAAAGGCATAAACCTAAATGATTACGCTTCTCTCACTACCTCAGTATTTGAAGGTAAATGAGGAGGTTTATTATTGTTAATTATTTAATTTCAGAAATACATAATGTATCTAATTAAAATCTATTTAAAACTTAAAATGTTATATTTATGAAATTTACTAACACTAGGTACACCTTCACTTAGGTGGGGCAGGAAACTAAACTTCTTGTCACCATCATGATTTTGGCACAGTGTGGTGATACTCTGGTTTCCTAGGAGACTTAACCCTGGCACAGGCACACAGCTAGGACACACACAAGTATTGCTATCCTTGCCAGGTGTTCAGCTGCTCTTCGTACAAGCATCTCTACTGTCTCAAAGAGTATATATTCGTGCATTCACCAACTATTTTATGAACAATAAGCAAATGCTACATTGGGGGTTCTCTTTGGATCCCACCTATTTCCAGATTTCCAAGACTGCATTCTCTCCATTCGCTGTCCTCCAACACAGCTCTCGAGACTCTGAATGGGGTCTTCCGCTCATAGCCATGGCCAGCACAGTGTAAGGTAGAGAGCAGAATGGGAGCCGCCGGAGTGGACTTGGCATCAATCACAGAAAAAACAGCAATAAGCCACAAATAGTCAACAAGCAGGGAAAAGGGGTAAGGGAACACCGTTACAAAATGCTAAAGTTCTCCAAACATTTTAAACCTTTTCTTCGCACTCTAAAGATTCCCACTTTCTGTGTAGAAAACCAAAGAAAAAGGAAATAAGTTGTATTAGGCACATCCGCCAGAGTGAGTTGACCCAGAGTCTTTATAGAATGAAAAGGGAAACAATTCATAATTAAATAAACAGCAAACAAACCTCAGGATAAAGGTTACCCCTTATCTTACCTAAACTCTACAGTACTATAATTTATTCAGTCGATGAATAAGTATTTGTTAGCATCTAATCTATACCAGCTACTATTCTAAGCCCAAGTTTTATCATGGTGCTCTAGTTTTCTCCTTGTAATATTTACCTAAATAAACACTTATCACGAAACCTACTGGCGTGCAGAGCTATAATCTGTAACCTATCATATACTTCGGAAAAATATTAACAGAACCTTAGTGGGCAAGATCAAGGACTCATTAAAAATGGGGTTTAGAGAACAAAAATTTAAAATGATAGCTATGTTTGAGCAATTACACACATACATATGTAAAAATGTCTACACAAACCAAATATTCAGGAAGATACCAATTCTGAAACAAGCTCTGTCTTTATTAAAGAACTCGTCTGCTGGAAATGTTTCTCCTTAATTGCCTTCAGATATTTAGTGTATATCTGTGATGTCACGATTTTCTAGGGCATATTCTCCAACAAACGTTATGTAAGCTACGTGTTCTTTCATGTTTATAAACTAGCCCTTCCCAGCTGGAACTATAACATCTTCTTGCACTCACATCCTACATTGTTTCATCTGTGCAAATCTCAGCAAAATCCGTGTAACTGTATTAGTCAGCGTCACCGCATAACAAGCAATCCCCCAAAACCTCAGTAGCTTACATCATCAATTCATTTCTTCCTCATGAGACATGCGGGCTGTGAGTTTGCTGTGGCTCTGTCACAGGTATTTTCTCTTCCCAGGATGCAGCTGAAGGAGCAGCTCCTATCTGGGAAATTCTTTTCTCTTGGATGAGGGCAGAAGAGCAAGAGACCAAGCGGAACCATGCCATCACATTTAAAGCTTCTGCTCCTAAGTGGCATATACCTTGTCTACTCACATGTCATTGGCTAATGAAAATCACAGGACCAAGCCTGACAGGGAGTCAGGGAAATACACTTACCTGTAAGGGGTCTAAGGCAGGGATGGATAATCCTTTTAAAGAAGAAAGGACAAATAATTGCAAACAATACTGTAATCCACTACGGTAAGCACTTGGCAATTTCCAAAATAGTGAGGAACTTCGAGGCACATTTTTTTCTGGATCTACATTTCTGTCCATTCATTGAAGGGTAGGACACAGGCAGATCCTCAATCATGGCACACATAACCTACAGGAAAGGCAAGCCGTCACTGTGAAGGACACTGAACTAAGCCCAACATCTGTTAAAAGATCGCAGATTTTGAAATTTTAAAAAACAAACGCTGAACCTCATTATTAGAACGCGAGGGTTAACAAAGGCTTGCCGTAGTTTATTCAGCATTATGCTGGCAACTTCATTTCACTAGGGTCCAATGCTGTTTTTAGTTTCCTGGGATTCAAAACCAAAAGAAGGGAAAGGAGTGGCTAACATTCATGCTAACACTCGTATAATGCTTGAAAATTTGTTTAAATAGCACTTCCACATCCACAGTAATTGCAGAAGTGATGAACACAGTTAAGAAGGACATGCTGTACTTGGGGAATTAGAATTAGAACTAGGTGAGACAGGATAATATTTGCTTTTATATGAGAAGTAAAATTACACTGTTA
Source organism: Callithrix jacchus (assembly GCF_049354715.1). NCBI lineage: Eukaryota > Metazoa > Chordata > Mammalia > Primates > Cebidae > Callithrix > Callithrix jacchus. The sequence goes on from NC_133520.1 coordinate 50,588,119, forward strand.
CATGCGCTTAATCATTGTAGGGACCTAAATCATTGCAGGTATCTGTTTATGCCATTTGTTGGAAAAAAAAAAACTGGGACAGGATACCATTTTCCTTCCTTTAATGTTTTTAAATCACCCTCTACAGGACAGGCGCTGTGAGATGAATATCTCATACTTACATATACACACGCCTATTATTTCCACATCTCTGATTTTTCCCTGTACCCAGGGATTTACTTCTAGTCATAAAAGATGGCTTACCTTCGATTTCCTGCCATAAAGCTCCTTCCCTTTATACTAAGTCATACTTTCTACAGTTGGCTTAAAAGACACATTTTATAATGAGAAAGCTAAAATGGAGTCTTTTTAAAGACATGCCCAAGACACACATACTAACGAGATGAGTACTTCACTCCGTAATTTGCAGTTAATTGAGATGACTGATTGACATATAGAAAGTTAGATAGATAAATAGATACATAGATAGATACATGGATGAAAGGTAGATGATGAGAGAGAGAGAGTTGAAACATAGATGATAGAGAGAGCGCGTGGCATACGGAGTGAGGAAGGCAAGGTAAAACAATGGTAAGCACTATGCCTCGGTGTCACTGTACCCACCTCAAGTTGGAGAGTGTGGTCAAGCCAACCATCTAGGAAAGAATCAAGAGCTGTGTCAACTTTGTCATTCAACTAAATGTCCATGGCCAGGTGTGGTGGCTCACGCCTGTAATCCCAGCACTTTGGGAGGCTGAGGAGGGCGGATCACGAGGTCAAGAGATCGAGACCATCCTGGCCAACCAACATGGTGAAACCCTGTCTCTACTAAAAAAAAAAATATATATATATACAAAAATCAACTGGGTGTGGTGGTGTGCACCTGTAGTCCCAGCTACTCAGGAGGCTGAGGCAGGAGAACTGCTTGAACCCAGGAGGCAGAGATTGCAGTGAGCTGAGATTGAGCCACTGCACTCCAGCCTGGCGCCTGGCAACAGAGCAAGACTGTTTCAAAACCAAAAAAAACCACAAAAAACAAAAATAAAAGTCCACAATGAATATTGTGCCTTCTCAAATAATTTGGAGCTCAACATTTTGACATTTCATATAATAGCTAGCATATTATGACTATGTGGTAGATGTTACAGTGAATTGTGTCCCCCTAAATTCATATGTTGAACCCCTAGCCCCACCCCCTCAGAATGGGACTCTATTTGGAGACAGGTTCTTAAAGAGGTAATTAAGTTCAAATGAGATCATTACTGTGTGCCCTAATCCTGCATGACTGGTGTTTTTTAAGAAGAGGAAATTAGGATACAGAGGCACGTAAAGTGAACCAGTGAAGGTGACCATCTATTAGCCAAAGAGAAAGCCCTCAGGAGAAACCAACCCTGATGGCAGCTTGAGCTCAGACATCTGGCCTCTAGAATTGCAAGAAAATAAGTTATACTGTTTCAGTCACTCAGTCTAGGGTACTTTGTTTTAATAGCCCCAGCAAATTCGTATAGTAAATATTTTTAAAAATCAGCTTCTCTTCAATTTATCTGCACAAAAAATAAAAAATAAAAACAGAGAGAGAGAGCGAGATAATATTACCAATACTTACATTTTACATAGTAAGAAAGCATGGAAAATGGGTATATAGTTGCTCTTGACTGGCCCTGGGTTCAACTCACTGGCTCTACCACTTACTAGCAATGTATGTAACCTTGGACAAATTACTTAACCTATTTGTGCCTCAGTTTGCAGATCTGTAAAATGGGGTAATGGTGCTTATCTTGCCAAGTTGTCAGGAGGACTAAATGAATTAATAATGTTTGAAAGCACTTAGAATAGTGCTTAACACATTGTGACCAATGCATAAATAGGAAATAAAACAGTTGGAAAGTGTATTGAAATCCAGTCTATAAAATTCTTTTAAATTCTAACAAAAGAAAATCTAAGTGTACAAGCTGCGGGGTCTGCTGGATAAATAAATCCCGAGCAGAGGCAATTTATTACAGAGGGAAAATATTTGTCACAGCATTCAGAGTTTCTAATCTTTTCAAGAGAGGGGCTATTGGACTGAGTCTGCATTTATAGGAAGAGAGATGACTCAACCCAATGACTGTGCTCTGACGACGAGGCTGGTCATGACCCCATGCACCCTGATGGCCGTGATTGTGAACCATTTCTGGAGAGGGTTTTAACATTTGCCAAAGCTTTCCCCCTTGCTGGCTTTCCCCGCAGCATTCATTGCTGTGAGAACTATGGCGGGAGTACAGAGTGGGTGCTGAAAGTGTTCACAGGTGCAATTTGCGCATGACTTGCTACAGAACGGGGTAAACACAACTTGGTCTCTACTGGTCAAATTTTAACTCAAGATAAACTTGCTGACTGCGAAGTGTACCACAAGATTGTTCAGTGTGAGAGTGAACATAAACAGAGTAGGGGGAGTAGGGGCAGCCCAGGCTCCAGCGACCAGTGTGTGGATCTTTCGGGAAGGCCAGCCTGGCTGCGATCTGCTCTGATCCAGCAGACCCCGCAGCTTGCCTCTGCTTGTGGTTCGTAAATCAGGAACCCCATATGGCTGACTGTGAAGGTGTTTGGGGACTCAGAGCTCCCAGCCCACTGGTTGTTAATTCTCGTTATAGTTTCTGCTCGGAAATCCCGAAGGACTCGCAGCTGCCTAGACAGCAGTTTTGACCAACAGAATCATAAACACAAATGACCAGGCATGGAAAATGAGTTTCTAAAAAATTAAATTAAAAGAAATTTGAGACTCAGGGTGTATTTGTGGAGGTGTGTTAGAAGGGTATATTGTGTAACGCCGGGCTTTGAGCTACTATTGAATCCATTACCCCAGTACTGAACATAGTACCCAATAGGTAGTTTTCAGCCCTTACCCCACATCCTTCCTCTCCTCTTCTGGAATCCCCAGTGTCTACTGTTTGTATCTTTATGTCCACATATGCCCATTGTTTAGCTCCTATTTATAAGTAAAAATATACAAAAGTTGTCTTTCTGTTTCTATGTTAATTCACTTAGGATAAGGGCCTCCAGCTGCATCCATGTTGTTGCAAAGGAGACAATTTGATTCTTTTTTAGGGCTGCGTAGTATTCCATGGTGTATATGTATCACATTTTCTTTATCCAGCCCACCATGAATGGGCACTTAGGTTGACTTTGCTACTGTGACTAGTGCAGTAGTACACATCTGAGTGCAGGTGTCTTTTGATAGAATGATTTATTTTCCTTTGAGTAGTTACCCAGTAGTGGGATTGCTAGATCAAATGATAGTTCTGTTTTTAGTTCTTTGCGAAATCTCTGTACTGTTTTCCATAGGGGTTGAACTATTTTACATTCCCAATAAGAGTGTATAAGCATTCCTTTTTCTACACATCCTTGTCAGCATCTGTAATTTCTTGACTTTTTAATAGCCATTCTGATTGGTGTAGATGGCATCACTGTGGTTCTAATTTGCATTTCTCTGATGAGCAGTAATACTGGGTGTTTTCTCAAATGTTTGTTGGCCACTTGCATGTATTCTTTTAAGATGTGTCTATTCATGTCCTTTGCCCACTTGGACGATGAGTTTTATAAACCAATTGGGAAAAGAGGAAAGTATCTTCAGTAGGGAGATGGCACCTGAGATACATTTTGGAGGATATTACTTCTCTGAGATCAAACTTGCCTTTGATACACTGGGAACATTTTCATGAGTGTAAAAATGACTAAAAGAGACTTGAAATATTTTTCTCTCCTGTCGGTTCAGTCCATGGAGCTATTAAAATTTTCAAAACTTCAGGGCAAGGAAGAAATATATCATCTGAATGTAAGCATGTGAGTAACCAATCTCTGCCAAGGGTGGGGCCGGTAGGTGGACCATACTTTATATATGTTTTTATTTACATAGAAATGAGCCATTGTTAACCTCACATATCTAGAAAATAGCTTAGAAACAATGAATTTGTTAAAAATAAAAACAATACTTGAGAAATGCTTTGCTTATACTTTTCTCATAGAAGAAGCAGCCCTCAGTCCCTGACTTAGAAAGCATCTATGTTTATTGTACACATATCCCTAACCAGTGTGAGTTTCTCCATGTCCACAGCAATTCAGAAATAGAAAATCAGCACTAGGGAGAAGGCTTTGCATAGCCTTACACACTAACCAGAAATAACTGCTAATGGCCCAGAGAAGGGAGCAATGGAAAAGTGTAACAAACAGACAGGCACGAGAATTCCAAAAGGCACAGTAACTTGGGTCCTCTCGGTGTGCAGGCAAATACTTCTCTCTCTCTCTCTCTCTTTCTCTCAATGGCCTAAGCCCATTTTTTTCATCCAATAGCAGTGAAAGCGGTCCTTTTTATGATTACTTTAAGACCAAAAATTTTTTTAAAAAGAAGTTAAATGAAGTTCCTCCACTCTTTTAGAAAGTGGGAAGGTTGAATTACATTTTAGAAAGTTTTCTGCCCCAAATCTCTCTTTCTTCCCCCCTCCCTCCCTTCCTTCCCTCTCTCTTTCCTTCTGTCCTTTCTTTTTCTTTGTTTCTCCCTCCCTCCCTCCCTCCCTCTCGGCCCACCTCCTTTCTTTCCCTTCTTTGTTTCTTTTGGTCCTTTGAAGGACCAGTTCTCACTTGCCTAGAATTCAGCAATCCAGAATGCCTACAATGCGAGCTGAGATTATTTGTTTGATCCACCATTTGCCAGTGTATAGATGTGGATTTATTACGCATCGTGTGATCAATATTAGTTTCTATTTTTTAAGGATCATCTCATGATTTTTAAGTTTCTGAAGAGCTGAACGATTGTTAAAAATACTGTTACTTGAGAGGAGAAGAAATGAGGAGAAAAAAACGAACGGAGGGAATTGTTAGGAGATGACATGTTAGAACAAACATACTGAGAGGGTAAAAGGAAGTTAGTTCCCTTAAGGCACAAACAAAATGTCACCGTCCCATTTATTTTTACTTTAGTTTAGTTCACAGACTTCGAAACCTAACATTATCACCAAATGCCCTTTCAAGTGATTGAAGGGCTGAAAGAAAAACCTAAGTTACCTCCACATATGATATGTAAGAAATGTTGGCTCATCCAGATCTTCCTAAGGAAAGGGAGTTTGACTCCAGCGATGCTGACTGCAAGCCTTACCGACTGCATTCCTCCTTCCCACCCACAATACACACATACGCCCCTTGTATGTTAGAACCATCGTACTGGAGGAAGGTGTAAAAACTGTAAGTCAATTCTCCTCTGAGGGATTGCTATCAGCCAGGCATGGGGTTAAAGTGCAAACACCTAATTACCACTTGACCATACCCCTGTGAGGAAACTGACGCTCAAGAAATTTAAGTAAAGCTTCTGAACGACACACAGCTTGCAAACAACAGAGATGAGATTTAAAACAAGGTTGCCTATTAACCACTGGGCTCCACTATCTGCCAATGGGGTATAAATAGTGATCCCTGGAAATAGATGACCCCCATTTTCTCAAGGGGCAGGGATGGGTTGAGAAAAATAGTCGCTTTGATGGCATAGACTTGGAATGCATGCAGGACCTTTGCTCTGCACAGAGTGGAATTGCTGGGCCCACTGATGTCGCTTAATAATTGGCAGATGGCCTGTCGGAGTGACTCACCTGCAACTCAGATTCGGGGCTGGAAAGGCCATGGGCTAATGTGGGAAGGAGGTGCATCCCTGGGCAGCTTCTGCCGCAGTCAGTCACCCTGTGTAGACACTTCTCTGTTCACCGAGGGCTCTCTGCTACAGTGAGCAAAATGTTTACAACCTGATCCCAACTTTTCTTATCCATCTAGAGGCTGCCTGTAATCAAATCATACCTGCCCTGGGCACTGCGCTCTGCACACAGATCTCCGTCAGTCACACAACAGGTGCGCTCTGTACACAGATCTCCGTCAGTCACACGACAGGTGCTTACCCCTGGGCACTGCGCTCTGTACACAGATCTCCGTCAGTCACACGACAGGTGCTTACCCCTGGGCACTGCGCTCTGTACACAGATCTCCGTCAGTCACACGACAGGTGCTTACCCCTGGGCACTGCGCTCTGTACACAGATCTCCGTCAGTCACACGACAGGTGCTTACCCCTGGGCACTGCGCTCTGTACACAGATCTCCGTCAGTCACACGACAGGTGCTTACCCCTGGGCACTGCGCTCTGTACACAGATCTCCGTCAGTCACACGACAGGTGCTTACCCCTGGGCACTGCGCTCTGTACACAGATCTCCGTCAGTCACACGACAGGTGCTTACCCCTGGGCACTGCGCTCTGTACACAGATCTCCGTCAGTCACACGACAGGTGCTTACCCCTGGGCACTGCGCTCTGTACACAGATCTCCGTCAGTCACACGACAGGTGCTTACCCCTGGGCACTGCGCTCTGTACACAGATCTCCGTCAGTCACACGACAGGTGCTTACCCCTGGGCACTGCGCTCTGTACACAGATCTCCGTCAGTCACACAACAGGTGCTTACTTCTTGGCGACAAAAGGTGGCCTCAATTTCTTTAAAGATATAGCAAGCCCTAAGGATCCAATTATATGGGGGTTGGGCCAAGTGGTCCCAGAGGCCCCGCCTCTACTATTTTGAGATATTTACAAAATGCACATAAGGGAATTGGAAAATAGAAATATGTAAACTGGGAGAAGAGAGAGAGAAAGGGAAATTGACTTCTGAAATGATTAGCCTGTCAACCTAACATATGGAGAAATACAGCACCATTGATCAAAATACCAAGTTGTCAGCACTTAAACAGAATGCTAAGAAAGCAGTAAGCTGTCCAACCACATACCACACCAACCCTCTTCGACTCACATCATTTCCTTATGAGACAAAAAAAGCAGGCAGGAGGTCATGATAGGAACCTGCAAATGCTTTGCCTCCACACTTCAGTGAGACCAGGCCAAGCAGCGGGGCCTGAGTCCCTGATACTTGGGCAAAGGTTAGACTCCTTGGGAGTGAGTTTGGGCGAGTTTGCCAAACCTTTGGAAATGATTCATTCTTTAGCGTTACAGGACGGTCACAAGTACCTAGAGCAGGAGCTTCTCGCCTTCACCTTGCTGACCCGGCATTGTGGCATTTTTGTGGTCTCCTGGCTCTTGGGCATAAAGTCAGAGGGCAGCACTTTTTGAGTAAGTGCTCTGTAAGTACCTAATCTTTGAGTCATTAACGCTTGAAAATCCACTGTTTAATCATCATACTCCACTCACTACACTAAAGACAAAACATGATGTCCACATTTCTGACCTAGACAGAGCACTCGTCATCTTAAAGCAATGCATATAAATACCATAACCTTCCAAATTATTGAGATTTCTGATATTAAAAGCAATATAGACTCATTGCAGAAAAATCTTAAAATAATAAAAAATGTAAAGAACCAGAAACAATCACCCGTGATCTCATAATCCTGCTACTTAGAGATGAGTTAACATTTTAGTGTATTTCTTTCCCATTTTTCAAAACATATATATACACACACACGTTCATACATATTTAAAATTATAACTGTATGGAATATATGGCTGTGTATCTGTCTTTATCACAGAATGTTATAGATTGGGCATTTTCACTGATCAACAACCATCTTTGAAAATGTGATTTTTACATATCTACACAGCATTCTGTCATCTGAACGGATTATGATTATGATTAACTGTTTCCTCATTTTTGTATATTGGGTTTTCCTCCCAACTTTTCCTATAGTATGAGGAATGCTTCAGTGAACATGCTTATCCATAAATCATTCTACACACTTCTGTTTATTTTGTTAAGATAAATATCTACAAGCAGAATTACTAGGACAAGGGAATATAAACACTTTATGGCTCTTGTTATACATTTCTCAAAACATTAAAAAAATTTTTTTTTCTGCATCTCTGTTTTATCTTATTTTAGATTCAGGGGGTACATATATGCATGTTTGTTACATGAGCATATTGCATGGTAGTGGGATTGGGCTTCTAGTGTACCTGCTACCCAGATAGTGAACAAAGGCCTGCTACAGTGGCTCATGCATGTTATTCCAGCACTTTGGGAGGCCGAGGCAGGCGGATCACTTGAGGTCAGGAGTTCAAGATCAGCCTGACCAACATGGTAAAACCCCATCTCCATTAAAAATACAAAAATTAGTGGGGCCTGGTGGTGTGCATCTGTAGTCCTGGCTACTTAGGAGGCTGAGGCAGGAGAATCAGTTGAACCTGGGAGGCGGAGGTTGCAGTGAGCAGAGATTGCACCATTGCCCTCCAGGCTAGGTGACAGAGCAAGACTCTGTCTCAAAAAAACAAAAAGATAGTGAACATAGTACCTACCAGGTAATTTTTGAATTCCTGCCCCTGTCCCATTCTCCCCTACTTTGGAGTCCCCAGTGTCTATGATTTCCATCTTCATGCCCAAGTGTACCCGTTCTTTAGCTCCCACTTATAAGTGAGAGCACACGGTATTTGAGATCAAAAGGAGGTTATGGAGAGAAATGACACATTTGGCTCTCTGCTTTTAGACCTAATGCCTCCTTTCCTCCAGCCAGGCTAGTAAACCTATTTGTCATCTTTAGGGTTGTTGCTGCTGCTGCTCATGTTTCCCCCTGCATCTCAGGAGAACTCTCCCTAAAGAGGTTTCTGTTATCGACGGTCTGTGTTGCTTCCCTCACATGTGGGGCCTGCAATCTGGGGGTCCTGTGCATCCTGATACACCCTTTGTAGAAACAGGAATTGCTCTGCAGGGACTTGGTTTCAAGGCTAGAACACACCCTACAATGATCGGCCTATTGTCTAAAAAAGTAAGTAAAAATACACAAGAAAGATTGATTCCATTGAATTGAAAATCCGAAATTACTTCCTGACCCTTTGGAGGTATTTCTGCACAACTCTTTCCAGCATTCTAGCAGATTTCAGGAAACTTAAGGGACATTTTTAACCACAGAAAAAGTTGTTGAATCCAAAAAACTCAATGAGGGTCATTTTCATGTATAGTGTTCCATTATATGCAACGATAACTTGAAATTAGGAGTATTTCAATTGTTTCTTTTATGTAGTAAAATACTAAGTTTGCTGTTTACTTTAGAAGGCAGCTGGGATTTCTAATTGCATTTAATCTGATGATTAAAATCATCAGATGTTGCCCTTTTTTTCTGAAAACTTACTTTGCAATAAGCACAGACTATATTCATGTTAATCATAAATACTCTCCTCCCTTTTCCAGATAAATTGAATTTTAATTATTATAATAGGTGGATTTTCTTAAGTGTTTCTCCTTATACTTTCTTACGGCCTATTTTCCTAGCTTACTTTATCTTTTCCCCCCTTCGTCGTCTATATTATACAAAACATATTCTGAAAAATGTATGCAAAATAATTTAATATTATATAAAACAGAGTCACCAAATATATTTCCACATTTCAGGAACCTGGATGGAAGTTCCTGCTGACAGATTCATAGAGTCAAAGAAAAAAAAAGATTTAGCTAGGACCTTGGGATATTAAACATAATTCCTTCATTTGAGTAAGGAAACCGGAGCCCAGAGAAGTGAGTCTTTGGGTTTGTCATTTGATCCAGTGTACAGAGCAGGAGCAATAATAAACATAATAACTGACGTCTTTACAGCCCTTTACACTTTATAAAACACATTCACATTCAACATTTTACAGGTATCGCAATTCTGGCCTTTCAGTAAATGAAACGCCCCTGTGCTCTCTTTACCTCCAGGAGACCAATGTGGGTGATTTTATATATGGTATTATTTCATTTATTGGCTGCTGCTGATGGCAGCACCCTTCACCTGGAGACTCGGAGGCATTTAAGATGGATTCATGTTTGAAACAGCAGGCTAACACTTTGGGTGGGCTGATTTTAAGTGGAAAGTAACATTTCTTGCCCTGCAGGTCAAAAAACTATGGCCACATCTGAGGGCCAGAATCCCAGTGTCAGTGGGATTTGAAGATTTGTAAAAAGCTGTTACTGGTCACACCTGCCACTTGGGACTCCAAGGACCAGATTAAATTTCAAAGAAGCCCAAAGTTGTGCCTTTCAATGGCCAAGCGTGGGTTTCTCCAATGACAGCATCAAATTGGATGTCTTTGTCAGTTACGTCTTCATGGAAGGTGACGGTGAGGACTCACATGACATCATAAAATAACATTAATCACTCATCTGAAATAATTTTCCCATGAATTCATTCACATTTTCAACATTTAATTGAGCATTTCTGGTTTTCACACACGGAGGGAGGGATGTGGAGAACAAGGCATGACAGTGTCCTGAAAGCGCCCCTACTGTGGTGGACACGTCCGTCCTGCCACGTCTCCAGGATCTATCTTGAGTTGGCGGAATGCTGCGCTTTCTGTGCAGATGATGGCACAGTTCATTATGACTCTTTGGAATATCTCAGCCTTTTCATTCATGTAGTGAGCTCTCCAGGGTCACACATTTACTCTTTAGCAGGCTCGATTAGTTTCTTAGAACTGTCATAAAAAATTACCACAAACTGGGTGGCTTAAAGCAACACAAATTTATTCTCACAGTTCTGGAGGCCAGAAGTCCAAAATCAAGGTGTGGCCGGGGTTGTGTTCTTTCTGATGGCTCTGGGGGAGGAACTGTCCTGTGCCTTTCTCTTAGCTTCTGGTGTGGCTCACAGCCCTGGACATTTTGTGGCTTCTAGATGCATCACTCCAATATCTGTCTCAGTTATCACACCATGTTCTCCTTATGTCTCTTCCTCTCTTCTCATGAGGACACCAGTCATGTTGGCTGAAGCTCACCCTAATTTGGTATTACCTCGTTTTTGTTTGATTACATCTATAAGATTGTATTTTGAAGTCAGGTCACATTCACAGGTACCGTGGGTTGGGTCATTAACAGAGCTTTCTTTTTTTTTTTTTTAAGATGAGTTTCACTCTTGTTACCCAGGCTGGAGTGCAATGGCGCAATCTCGGCTCACTGCAACCTCCGCCTCCTGGGTTCAGGCAATTCTCCTGCCTCAGTCTCCTGAGTAGTTGGGACTACAGGCATGCACCACCATGCCCAGCTAATTTTTGTATTTTTAGTAGAGACAGGGTTTCACCTTGTTGACCAGGATGGTCTCCATCTCTTGACCTCGTGATCCACCCGCCTCAGCCTCCCAAAGTGCTGGGATTATAGGCGTGAGCCACCGCGCCCGGCCTACAGAGCTTTCTAAAGGGTACAATTCCAGGCATAACACAGGGATTTGATTCATCCAAACCCTTTCTCAGCAGAGACAGTAAAAGTACTTTCCCCCTTATGGCCTACTTTCCTAGCTTCCTTTACTTCCCCTCCTTGCCCCTTCGTCTTCTAAGTCATACAAAACATATTCTGAAAATTTATGCAAAATAATTTAATAGTATATAAAACAGAGTCACCAAATATATTCCCACATTTCAGGAACCTGGATGGAAGTTCCTACTGACAGATTCATGGAGTCAAAGAAAAAAAAGATTTAGCTGGGACCTTGGGACATAGACTGCAGTTTCATATGGCTGTGCTCAAAATAAAGCAGGAAGACCAAAGTTTCTTGAGCTCCAGAGTGGGCTGCAGATGGTCAGAACAACGTGGAACATGTTTTCAGGGAGCGAGGACACAGCAGCCTAAAGTGGACCTTCCAATAAGTGACGTTGCAGGTGTGCCTCTTGCTTTCATTTTTATGTGTATTGCACATTATCCTTCATCCTAATGTCTTTTTCTCCTTGTTCCAGTGAAGCAGCGAAGGGAGTAAAAGTGCTGAGCTCCTGCAGTAAGTCAGGTGTCATTCATTCATGCCCCCCAATCCATTTGGACCACTCACTGTCCATTCTCTGCGACAGGGGCTGCAGCCGCTGTCCTGATAGATCCTGTTTTGCTACTCTTAATTGAGTCTGAATGGCCTACCTGGTAGAGCTTTTATTTAGGCAGCAGAGTGCACATCTTGTTTCCATTTCAATCATTTGCATCGGAAGGGCTTTCTCCCCCTGATGAATACACAGTCATAAAGAATCCAGTTCAGCCTGTCGTGCTGTTCCCACTGGCATAAGCTGGAAGGCTGGCAAGTAATGATCCCACCTGGAAGAGGACAAAGCAGACAGCCCCCGTGCTCCGTACCGTGTAACTCACCCGCACCGCAGCCCTCGTTCATTCCAGCTGAGCCCTTTCTTCACATGTGGTGCTGTTTCTATTGATTCTATGTGATGCCTTGCTTGACCCAGCATCATGAATGGAAAATTGTGATAGGCCCAGCCCCTTCACTCTGCATTCTCCAGGCAAGGCGTTGGTCTCAACAGGAGCTGAAGTTTTCCTGGGAAAGGAGAGCCACGAGAGAGAAGTTTTCCTCTCCCTGCAGGAGACCCCCAGCAGAGGCAGGAAGGTTTATGCACAAAACTATGGGAAGAATGCTTGCCTCTTCTCGCCATCAGAAATTGTGACTTAGCTTCTTGTGGCAAGTGGCACTTCACTGGGTGTTCTAAAGACGCATTCATCATAGTCTCTGCTCATTGGTAACATAATACCTAATATGAGCTGCAAGGACAAGACAAGCATATAAAGAACATTTAGGCAACTGAACAAGTATCGTACAAAATCTTTAGATTGTGTATAGGCAAAAGGAAACTGCGTTTTCTGATAAGTGAATACAAGTAGTAAGAGTTCCTTTGAGCGAGGACTGTCCATCTTTCTTCCAATTACAGATAATTTTGTAGTGAAGTAATTTAAAAAAATCTTTATATCCTAATTCATTTAGTAACAAATTAAGTGTACAGTCAAGATTCTCAGTTTCAAGTGAGAGAAATAAAACTCAAATAAGGGCAATATACTTGTTCATGTATCTGAAAATGCTCAGGCTAAACACAGTGGCTCATGCCTGTAATTCAGTTACTTTGGAAGACCAAGGTGGGAGGATCACTTGAGGCCAGGAGTTCAAGACCAGCCTGGGCAATATAACAAGACCTCATCTCTCAAAAAAAAAAAAAATCACTGGGCACACTACTGCATGCCTGTAGTCCCAGCCACTTGGGAGGCTGAGGCAGAAGAATCATTTCAGCCTAGGAGTCGAGGCTGCAGTGAGCCATGATAGTGCCACTGCATTCCAGCCTGGGTGACAGAACAAGAACCTTTCTCTAAAAGAAAGGAAAAAAAAGTTCGGGGGTAGTTTCAGATCCTTGAACAATGTCTTCAGGAATATTCTCCAGGCTTTAGCTTTGCCTTCCTCTCTCTTGATTTCATTTTCAAGCGGGCAATTACTATTTTTTTGACGAGATGTCCACCAGAAGCTCCAGGCTGATTTTCTGTAGGTTTAACCACCCAAGAGGAGCATTTTCCCTTTGCAGTACTTCTAGAATAACCCCTGGGGCTGACAGTGTTGGTTCTGATAGGCTCAGGGTGTAACATATACTCATTCCTGAACCACCAGCATGGTTAAAATTCTCATGGACCAGACTTGGACCACATGCCCACCCCTGGGGTTATGGGTAAGAGTCGACCCCACCAGAAAACAGGGACTGAGAGTCAGGGAGGGGTGGTTCTCTAAAAGAAAACTAGGGTCTTGGTATCGCAGGAGGAAGTGGGTGTTGATGAAGCCAAAGCCACAGATGCCCACGACACGATACAAAAAGAATGTACATTGTTCTGAGACGCTGATTAAGAAATACGAAGCAACCTCCGCTTTTTAAAGTAATTTTAAAAGAGGTCAACTTGCAGTGTCTTTCATGGAATTTCTGATCGCTCTGCACTAGTAATCAAGTCAACAATAAATTCTTTGTTTCTCTTGCAAACTGACATTGTCCAGGAACACTTCCTGTTAGTACCTATTTTAGAGGATTATGTGAGTCTTGAGTCTTTCAGGAATAAAGGTAACAAACTGACAGAGATAAAAAGAAAAACAAAAACAAAAACAGAAGCTGTAGGGTAACTTTAAAATTTTTATATCATAATTTTCTTCACCAGGAAACTCTATTTGAGTGATTTTTGAACAGCGAGCAAATAATGATTTAGATTTTTTTTAAAAGATAAAAAACAATGAGTATTTTTAGTACATGCAATGAAAACAATATGGAAGAAACTCTCTCATGGGCTAGATATTGCCATTTTCTGGGAAGGCGCTATGGCTATCCCCAGTTCTAATTTTCTTTTTCACCTCAAAATGTTAGTATTTACTGTGACTTGTATTTGATTTGTTGGAGTCTTAATAATGGCTAAATTTAATTTAATTTTTTCTCTCATTATAATCAGCCCCAGGTTTTTTAAACAAAAAATCCATACATTATAAATTCAAAAAACAACTTGTATTAAAAATCAGATTTTCAACTGCATGGAGGGTCAGCGCCCCAACCCTGCATTGTTCACAGGTCAACTGTATATGTGCACACACACATGTACATATAGTATTTATATATATTCAAATATACATACATGTTTGCTGTGTTTTCCATAATGTAATGAGCACTTTCTATGCAGCAGGCACTGTGTTGTACAGGAGACCACCTTTGCCTTATGGAGCTTACATTCTAGTTGAAACAGTGATAAAATATGAATTAATACATCAACCAGATGAGTAGAGACTGTGATCAGAGCCATGTAGGACATAAACAGGGTGCTGAGACAGATGAAAGCTGGGAGAGCCGATTGTAGGTGGAAGGTCAGAGAACCTCTGAAAAGGTGACATCTTCAGTAGGGCCTCATGGAGGTGAGTGATTGATCACTACAGCGGAACAGAAGGCAGGCCAGTGTCATTGGGGTGGGGTCAGTGGGGCAGGCAGGAGACAAATCAAGCAGGGCTTCATAAACCACGGTAGAAATATAAATTGAAATCTAAGGTAAACTGAAAGTCATGAAGGGATTCATAGCCAAGAAGTGGCATAACTTGATTCAAATCTTAAATGGATCACTTTTGCTTCTATGGAAAGAACGTGTGGCTCTATGGGAAATAAAATAGGGACTTAAACAAGAAAGTGATTCCTCTAACATAAAAGCATTGTGGAAGGGGTGAAGGGTCCCCGATGGGCCCAACAGCTCTATATCCATCAGAAACCTAGTCTCCTCTATCGCCCTGCCCATTGTCTCAGAAAATGATTCCCACCCACAGAGGTGCAGGATGTCGGAGCAATTCTTGACATGATGTCTGAGTTCTAGACTATCAAAGAGGGAGAGTGAAAGAAGACAGAAGTTTTCCCATCCTGTCCAAATCAGCTTCCTTGAAGCATCCTTTTTCAAAGTCACACAAAACACTTCTGGTTACATCTCACAGGCCAGAATTTAGTTACATGGTTATACTTAGCAGGGGAGGTGAGGAAATACAGTCTTTCACTTATGATGTCTATGTTCCTAAGATACTTATAGCTATCAGAACAAGCAAATAAAATATGCTTAACGGCTCAAACATGATACAGAATTACTTCTCACTCACATGAAACCCAAAATATGTTCTGGATTGGGAGGTGGTTTCCTCCAAGCAGGGATCTATTCCTCTATCTTGTATCTCTTTCATCTTCAACACCTGTCTTCCAAGATCTTCTTACTTATCTGCATTAAGCCGTGGAAAGAGAAAGACTGTAGAGAACCATTGTGCGTTTCTGTAGGCCAGGACTACAGAAGTGTGAGTGGAAGGGAGATGTCACTTCCACTCGCTAATGACCATAACTCAAGCATGCAGCTGCGTATAACTGCAAGGGAGGCTGAGAAATGGCATCTAGTTGTGCCCAAGGAAAAGGCCTGGGCTCATGACATGACCAGGCAGCAGCCTCTACCACTGGGGCAATGAGTCCAGCCAAGAACTAGGGTTCTGTTACCAAGAAAGAACCTGTTTATGTCACAGGCGGCAACAGTGGAAACAGGAGACCAGTCCCACTAAAGAGCTAGCAAACAAATAGACACTTGCCATCTGCCAGCAACAAGATGGCACTCTTAGAACCAGAAGATGACACAGTTCTACCACAGGTTCTGTTTGTAATGATGCTTCTGCACAAATATCTCAAGGATGTACTTTCAGCTGACAAAACATTCTCAAAGTGAAATTGCAACGCTTAGTCAATTTATGTGTTATTTGATGGTATTAATACTATAGGAGGCTTTTTAACGGTCTAGATGTGCTCCATAATCAGCTGTTAAGGCGTTACAGAAACCCAGCCAGGTTTGGCCATTTAGAGAGAAACACAGCATTAGTGACATCACATTGCCGCAAACCCAGCTGAAGAGATTCCTGGTTGTGAGCTTTTACATACAATATGTTCATTTTGAAATACTACTTTTATGTTCCAAACTTCTGTTTCCATTAATTATTTATTAAATTTTTAGAAAAATCTTGAGTTTTATTTAATCCATAAAATATATTACTTTGCAAGAGAAAAGGGTACTGCCTGGGGGGTCCGCATGTGAGTCTCAATGCTCACAGCCATTCTCACTCAGATAATTAATATCTGTGACATCTACTATGATGCTCTGGGACACTTTAGTGGGTCCAAAGTGCAGTCTTGAAAGGACAGACTAACAGGCCTTAAAAAACGTAAAGGAGACAAACGCAAACATACTGACATCAGGAGGAGAATGAGTAGGTTTAAACACGTACTAATCAATCAGAAAGTAGTTAACTTAGCTAAGTGCTCAAGCACAATGTTTGAATTATGTCAGACCTATATTCGAATTCTCACTCAGCCACTTAAAAACTATGTAAAACTGGAGAAGTCACTTAACCTCTCTGAGCCTCACTTTCCTCATCTGTAAAAATGGGAGGATAGCACTTTGGGAGGCTGAGGCAGGTGGATCACGAGGTCAAGAGATCAAGACCATCCTGGTCAACATGGTGAAACCCTGTCTCTACTAAAAATACAAAAAATTAGCTGGGCATGGTGGCGCGTGCCTGTAATCCCAGCTACTCGGGAGGCTGAGGCAGGAGAATTGTCTGAACCCAGAAGGCGGAGGTTGCGGTGAACCGAGATCGCACCATTGCACTCCAGCCTGGGTAACGAGCGAAACTCCGTCTCAAAAAAAAAAAAAAAAGGGAGGATAATAACAAGCTCGTAAAGTGCCTACTGTAGCTAATGCCTGGATCATACTGTAGTAAACACGTGAAAAGTCATAGTGAGGATTAATAACCAATGGGTTACCATGACTAGCCCAGCCAGGGCTTGATGCCAGGTGCAGCTGAATGGTAAAAAGATAGATCTTCTGTAAAGACCTTTGCAGAAACTCAAACGACTCAGACAGGACAGCATGAGTGACACAGTCAGGAAACCTCACATCACATGTTTAAGTCCTAAATGTTTGACAAGTGTCTCCAAGCATCCCAGGAGTTCAGAGGAAAAAGACTTGTGATAGAAGGGAGACCTGGGCTTCATGGATGGGAACTTGATCTGAGCTTTGAAAGCTGTATAGGGTTGGAATAGGTAATAGAGGAACATTTAAGGTGTCTGTGCCTGGGACAGAGAAATTACCCCAAAATGGAATAAATGAATGAATGAAAGAGAAGGAACAAAAGACTAAGGCAGCAAGCCTGGTTTGTGAGTGAAGGGGCTCCATAATCACCTCTGGTGGGTGTTAATGTGTTGGGAGATGCATTGGCTACAGTGGAGGGAACCACGTGAGCAAAGCTTTATAAACTGGGTGAGGAGTTTGGGTTGAAGTAGAGGCATTACAGAGCAGAGGAGGAAAATGATGAAAGCAGAGCAAAGATTAACTTGGGGAGGGTCAGGAATGTATTGCATGAGGAAGCTAGAATGCAGAGAAGTCGATCAGGACTCTGCTTACGGAACTCAATGAGAGGTAAGGACGCTCCGCTGAGGGACAGGCAGTGCAAGTCCGATACGGATGGCAGGGGGCATGGACCAGAGGTGCAACCAGGCCCTCAGATACGGATGATGAAGGAGACAAGCTCATGGTTGGCTCATTAATGACATAGAATTAGTAGGAACTCTAATAGGCAGGAAAACTGAAGAGAGAAAACAGAAGAGCAGGGGAAGATGGTGAGCTCAGCAATGGGTTTGTCGGCTGAGCCAGCAATGAGATACACAAGTGGAAATACCCAACAGGCAGATAGAAGTACAAAATTAGAACTCCAACACAAGAGCAGAGAAGAGAGGGACCTGGGAGTCGTTACAACAGAGAGAGTAAACAAAGGCCGTGAAATGGATCAGGTCTCTGAGGGGTTAGTGTAAATAGAAAACACTAGAAAATCAAAGACTATGTCTTTCACAATATATAATTTAAAATATGAGAGTGTCCAGGAGTACTCGGTGTGAAAACATGAACCTCAATGGAATCAGTGTCCTCACTAGGCCTCACTGGGACACTGTGGTGCCTGGAAATGCTGGGGGTATTTTTGCCTTTGTGGGCTCCTTTCTTTATTAAAAAAATTTAAAAATTATATAAATTCGTTCTTACATACTTGTGGTTATTATATTTTTTCATTCTGATTTTCAGTATTTTTTGAGACAGGGTCTCACTTTGTCGCCCGGGCTGAAGTGCAGTGGATCTATCTTGACTAACTGCAACTTCTGCTTCCCAGGCTCAAGTGATCCTCCCACCTCAGCCTCCCAAGTAGTTGGGACTACAGGCATGCACTGCTATGCTAATTTTTGTATTTTTTTTTTTTTTTTTGGTAGAGGTGAGAATTTGCCATGTTACACAGGCCAGTCTTGAACTCCTGGGCTCAAGCAATCCTCCTATCTCGGCCTCCCAAAGTGCTGGGATTACATGTGTGAGCCACTGCATCTACCTGACCCTGATTTTGAAATAAATTAAAATCAAACATTTTCATGAACCCCTAAAAGTATCATGGTCCCTACTACATGTAACAGAGAAGTTAGCCCTGATCATTACAAGATCGCGTGATAGTTGGAACAATCCAATGTGTAATAATTAAAAATTATGTATCATTGATTTCAGAAAGAGAGAGTGTGTGTATGTGTGTTCATGTAAAGGGAAATCTGCTTTTTTAAAAAATGTTATAAGCTAATATTTTAATTGTCCTTGATTTTCACAGGTCAAACCTTTCTTCAGCTGAAGTGGTCCTGAGCTGAGATGTTCTGTCAAGGGGATTCGGGGCAAAATCAAACCAGCAGTTATCATACCTCACTGTCTTTAAGAGATTAATTTTATTTTTATGTATTTTTTATTTTCTTAGAGAGAGCATCTTGTTCTGTTGCCCAGGATAGAGTGCAGAGGTGCCATCATAGTTCACTGCAGCCTCAAACTCCTGGGCTCAGGTGATCCTCCTACCTTGGCCTCCTGAGAAGCTGGGACTACAGGCATGTGCCACCACATCCAAGACATTAATTTTATTTTAAAAATGCATATTAAAATGTTAGGTTCTGCCCCTCAGAGAATATGATTCCCTTGTTAACCTGCATCTTATACACCTCAAGAGGAGTTATTTTTAGGATAACAAACAGTATGTAGTTCTGATGCATGGTGGGACCTAATTTTTGTTTCCTGTATAAAGTGAAATTTAGACCTTAAAAAACATACCTCCATCCCCAAATTGGAAACTTGAAACAGGTTAATTTAATTATAAAGAATTTCAGTCTGTATGTGGTGGCTCATGCCTGTAATCCCAGAACTTTGGAAGGCTGAGGTGGGTAGATCTCTTGACTCCAGGAGTTCGAGACCAGCCTGGGCAACATGACAAACTCCTGTCTTTACAAAACATACAAAAAGTCAGCTAGGTGCATTGGTGCACACCTCTAGTCCCAGCTTCTCAGGGAGGCTGAGGTAGGAGGATCACCTTAGCCTGGGAGGTCAAAGCTGCAGGGAGCCATGATTGCACCACTGCATTCTAGCCTGGGCCACAGAGTGGGATCTTGTCTCAAAAAATACATATAAATAAAATAAAATTAATTTTAAGGCTCAAAAGGAGGAATAAGACGAACTGTAAGTCAGAAGACGTTTAAGGGTTTGCTTATCATAGCAGAGCTTCCAGGCAGAGCAGCAAGGGCTCAAATATCAAGAAAATGATACAAAGGGAGAGAGTTAAGGAACTACTTCAATAACGCAGTTCAAGTCAGTCCACAGGCATTTACTGAGCATCTACTACGTGCCAAGTACTGACACTTCTAATGTGGAGTAGGGGTGTGGAGCTGTGGGGAGGCAGAGAACAAAGACATCAAATAAATACATAGGGAAAGAAGTTCAGTAGGTACGGGATATTTCTTTAAGAGTCAAAGTGGGGAAAAGATGCCAAGGAGTGATATCTAAAGTGGCAGATGACTCAGAAGGGATTGGAGCACTAAGAGCCTCTTGGCGATGGTCACACGGAAGTCGCTGGCAGTTCTGATGATAGCTACTTCCATGGAGTGGTGGATGTGGAGGACTGCTAGGCAGCAGAGGTCATTCCTAAGGATCCTGAAGTCCGGCCATGAGCAGCAGCAGAACTGGTTGGTTTTAGAAGCGCCTGCTTTAGCATAGTCTGGAACGAACCTAACATGAAAGCCAATGTGAATCGAGGGCTTGCCATGAACCATGCACTGTTCAAGGCATCTTGCACATCATTTAATCCTCCCATCAACCTCTGCAGTGAGTACTATTTTTAGACCCATTTTTCGCAGATAGGGAAATTGAGACACAGAAGGGTTAGGTCACTTGCTTAGGATCACTGAAGAAGGTGGTAGAGCTGGAATAAGAACTCAGGCTCTCTGACTCTAAGCCCTGCGCTTTATCTGCTGGCTGATACTGATACCGAGTGGTCTCTGGACATATTCGTAAATCTCATACTGGCTTGGCAGTGGGCTTTGTTGTTGCTGTTGTTGTATCA
Organism: Callithrix jacchus; assembly: GCF_049354715.1. NCBI lineage: Eukaryota > Metazoa > Chordata > Mammalia > Primates > Cebidae > Callithrix > Callithrix jacchus. The sequence continues at coordinate 50,608,821 of NC_133520.1, forward strand.
ATTTACAGAGGCAAGGGAAGCACAGAAGTGGTGTGTTGACATAGCAGGCAGCAACAGAAGCAGCGCTGGCACCCGCCACACAGCCTGAGTTACTTTCCCACAGCTTAAACCTCAAGTAACTGCAGAGCAGGGGGATTTGAAGCTCTGAGCATTGTGTGAAACAGAGCCAGGAAGTGCAAAAGAAGTCGGCTGAGGTCCCCAGAAAGGGGAAGTGGGGACACCATTCAAAAGAACAAACATCTGGCCAGTCTCTGGCCCAGATCTATCTCAACATCCCTGGAACCCCCTAAAGAGAAAAGTTTTTCTTAAGAAGAGGTGACTTTGTTTTCTGTCTCTGAACATTTAGAAAATGCCGAGTTTCAAAGCCTTTCCTCATTAGGGCCAGGCAGTCTTAGATTCACAGCACTGGCTGTGGCTCACAGGTGCAAAGTGTGTGCTGAACAAAAAACATTTGCGTACCCAAGAGGAAAAACACGATCCAGGAATAGAGGACTGTAATTTGCTTTTTTAAAAAAATCGAAAGGTAATGACATTTCTTTATCAGCACGGAGTGTGTGCAACTGACCTATAGGCCCTTCTCTGTCTGTTAATGAAAATGCATACCTTGGAAATGTGTGTGCGTGGACAAAGGAAAAACTGGAGTGATAATTGTCATAATGATTGGGTAATAAAGGTAGGCCCTGATTTTTGTGACTATAGTAATTGCTGCTTCTACTGTCACTACAGCGTAAGTAAAATAGTGGTGAAACATCCGTCAGAGGAGCTGAAAGGGAGGTAGTATTGTCTGTCGAAGAAGTACAGTGGTGTCGGCAGTGACTGCATTCCAGGTGCCACCGCTGAGGCATCTATGAAAAGAGGTCCGCGTGCTCGCCTCTCCAGAACAACCTGCCTGGACCTTTAAAAGTCTACGTTGGGGCCGGGCGCGGTGGCTCACGCCTGTAATCCCAGCACTTTGGGAGGCTGAGGCGGGTGAATCACGAGGTCAAGAGATCGAGACCATCCTGGTCAACATGGTGAAACCCCGTCTCTACTAAAAATACAAAAAATTAGCTGGGCATGGTGGTGCGTGCCTGTAATCCCAGTTACTCAGGAGGCTGAGGCAGGAGAATTGCCTGAACCCAGGAGGCGGAGGTTGCGGTGAGCCGAGATCGCGCCATTGCACTCCAGCCTGGGTAACAAGAGCGAAACTCCGTCTCAAAAAAAAAAAAAGTCTACGTTGATTACATTTTTTAAAACTCCAACATGGAGGTCGGGGTACCAATCGCCATGAATTCAAAAATCTGAGTTTAACTTTTGACTCCCCAAAAACTTAATTACTAATAGTCTACCTGTTGACCAGTAGTCTTACAAGTAACATAAACAGTCCATGAATGCATTTTTTGTATGTGCCTTATTATATACTGTATTCTTACGGAAGAAGTAACCTAGAGAAAAGAAAATGTTATTAAGAAAATTTTAAGGAAGAGGGACTGGGCGTGGTGGCTCACACCTGTACTCCCAGCACTTTGGGAGGCCGAGGAGGGCAGATGACTTGAGGTCAGGAGTTTGAGAGCAGCCTGGCCAACATGGTGAAACCCCGTCTCTACTAAATATACAAAAATTATCCAGGCATGGTGGTGGGTGCCTGGCTAATTCCAAGTAGTCCCAGCCATTCGGGAGGCTGAGGCAGGAGAATTGCTTGAACCTGGGAGGTGGAGGTTGTTGCAGTGAGCTGAGACTGTGCCTGGGCAACAGAGTGAGACTGTCTCAAAAAAAAAAGAAAGAAAGAAAGAATAAAATATATTTGCTATTGATTAAGTGGAAGTGGGTCATGATAAAGGTCTTCATTCTCTTTGTCTTCATGTTGAGAAGGCTGAGGAGGAGGAGGAAGAGGAGAGGTTGGTCTTGCTGTCTTGGGGGTGGCAGAGGTGGGAGAAAATCAATTTATATGTGTACCTGTGGCATTCAAATCTGTGCTGTTCAAAGGTCAACTGTACTTTTCTTTAATCCTGTGGTAAATTATAGACTTTATAAAGGGTCCTTTTGTAATTGTGAATAATCACCTCTTAATTGATTTCTTTTAAGGAATACATCCTTCCATGCAGAACGTTCTTAAAGCTAGTTATACCTGTTCTCAGTAACAGATACAAATGGTCACTGCAATAAAAGATGATTATAATGAAGAGTTAACATGAAAAAATAAAATATTCCTTTCCATTACTTTGGAAATGACATTGGGCAGGGAAGGACTGATATAAAACCTCAACACTGTGCATTTTTTCTGTACCTATCACCTCCAAATGGTTCTGTAGTCTGCATGCAACTCAGACTGTCAGTCTTCCTCCTTGAGCGCCGTCTGTCACTGTGTGGCTCAAGAATGCTCTGAGTGAATGTGTGGTTGAGAATGGAATTTACCACAGTCATTTTCCCTCCCAACGCATCTATTATTAAAAAAAAAAACAAAACTGTCTACAGTGATTTACAAACTTTGTTTTCCTTCAGGACAACACAGCAAGCTACCATCTCACATGCTCCAAGAAGAGTCAACTCTTCCCCCAACTTCCCCCACTTTAAGGAGGTGGTGGGGCGGGGGGTGGGTGGAGGCATGAAATCCTGGCCTTAGTCATAGGATACGGTGTGATACTGTTCTTCTGTATGTACCGTCCCGTGGGGTGCCTGAGGATGCAGCGCTGGCTGTGGTCCAGGTAAATTGGAGGCAATCCTAGAAGTAAGAACATCCATCATGCTTAGTAAGATCTTAGGTTGTAATGGCTTCCTTGAGCCTTCAGACATTTTTTTAGAAAGCTCCCGGTCATCAAGCACTCTTTCTGCCTCTGCTGCCATATGTTTTTCCAGCTGGACTTTCACCAGTCTTCGACTCTCTAGAAAGTTCTTACTCATTCAGCCCAAGGGTATGTCGTGTGCTTTTCTGAGGAGTGCTGAAACTTTCAGCAGGCGTCCTGGCCGCATGGAAAATCAAGCTAGCTAAGCTTGTGGATGAAGGTCTCCAGTTCTGAGTCTGTGCCTTGAGATGCTGTTGCCTTCCTTATTCAATTTAAATTTGGAGAAATTTAAATAAACATACATAAATGCGTGAAGCTGTATATGAAAAAAGTCCTTATTAGTATGCATTCTGTGGGACTCAGACATCCTCACAAAACCCAACGGCAAGGAAATTTAGTAACTGTTTGTCTTTTAAGAATAGTTTTTGTCCAAAGATTGGAATCTACTAACTTTTTTACTCTGATCAGCCAGTGACCTCTGAGCCTTGCTTCTCATTGTTCATCGTCTATTCACCTGGGGCACTGAGGACGTTTTTGCTTTTCCAGATGCTGTTTTGACAATTGGTTGACATAATGGCTAGAGTCATGACTCTTGGATATACATCATAGTTATTTGCCTATGAGATCAGGTTCACTCTTCCAAATTTTTTTTTTTTAAGAGACTGGGTCTTGCTTTTTTCCCAAGGCTGGAGTGCAGTGGCATGATCATGGTTCATGGACCATTGTAGCCTCAACCTCCTGGGTTCAAGCAATTTGCCTGCCTCAGCCTGCTTAGTAGCTGGGACTACAGGTATGCACTACCACGCCTGGCTAATTTTTAATTTTTTTGTAGAGACCTCAGCCTCCCAAAATGCTGGGATGGCAGGTGTGAGGCACTCTACTTGGCCTTAAATTTTGTATTTTTTTGTAGAGATGGGGGTATTGCTATGTTGCCCAGGCTGGCCTCAAACTCCTGGCCTCCAGTGATCCTCCCACCTCAGCCTCCCAGAGTTCTGGGATTACAGGCGTGAGCTACTGCACCCAGCCACTCTTCCAGATTCTAACCAAGCAGTTTGTTCTTCGTGATTCAGACTTAGTTGCTGCCTTGTTGGTCATGTTTCCTTTGGGCGAATTTAGAATTCAGTTCCTCATCCTCAAAAGCCCCAGCTGAAAAGGAACTGATGACACATTTTCCATGGCAACCCCTCCTTGGGAATCTCTCATGAGGACTTGGGCACTGTGTATCCAACTCCTGCTTTAGTGACAGATTTATATTTGATTTACAATAGAAATGGAGCCCACCACCCATTCCCTACTGGTGAGACCATCCTCTTCCCATGGTCCACCCCACCAGCTGACTGCCTCTCCTCTCCACTAGTTTCCCGGCTGCCTCCTACCACCCTGCTTCCATTTGCTGTTGTGTATGGCCCAATTTTTCACCTTCACATGACAAAAACTTCAGGGGCAAAAATGATACCTATGATAATGTAAAGAGGTCTTAGAACAGCTGGGACTAGCAGTAAAAAATTCAAAATTTTGACAGTCCTGGTTTGGGGAGACCATTTAGATTCAGGGAGAGCTATGAAATTGTGTCGTCTGAACTGGTGAAGTATTTTTCAAAGTAGATTAACAGGACACAGTATTATGAGGAAATCACACTGATTTTCACTTTCTTACTGGCTTCTTGGTTTCATTAAATGCTTAAATAAGAATATAACTACAATATTTCTAAACGATTGTGCAACTGCTCTGAAGCTTGACTACCTCCCACTACTCACAAGAATACGAGTGGTATATATCTGGTAGGTTACCCATGAAACGACTGTGACAGGTCGTATTTCTGGTTAATTGTTAGTTCCTTATGACCTTAGACTTTGCCTGTGTATTTAATAACACCATCTGCTGTCTGGGGTAGCAATACCACCTTTTTACATGAGGATTACTGTTCTTACTTCGTAAACAAAAGTGCTCAATCTGAGGTGTTGAAACTCTACCATAGAATTATTTAAATTATACTACCTATGGAAAGCTTAAAGAAAAAAATAACTTTCTTCTCTATGCTGGCTTTATTGGCTTCAAGTAAAATATCATAATTTATACACCATAATAAAAGTATTTTTAAAAGATTTACAAGTTGTATTCTTGGTCTGCAAAATGAAATGTTTTAAAAGAACATTGCCTGTGTTAATCTTGTTTTATCTTCTTCCAGCCAAGTTTCTCATTGTATATGATCTCTGAGTAATTTCTCAGTAAAACAGACAATTTAAAAAAATTCTCACAAAATTAAGACTTAAAAAAAAATCATCACCCGATATCCTGCCTCTCTGTTTTGGAGCATTCTGAGAATCCCACTGGTTTATAAAAACGATTACAACATCTACTAACGCATGGTCTGTAATAAGGCAAATGTAGACAGGGTTTGAAGTCACCTGCCTTTGTTTGGGTCTCACAGATAGAGGCGCCTGTGAAATGAACGTTCCGTGGTCTGAGTGAGGTGGGTGGCAGGGGGCAGGGTGCTTATGTTTAATTTAACCAGGCCCATGCTGTACAGTATATTAATTTGGTACAATTCTCCAATCCATGAATCAGAACTTCCTAAAAACAGAAGGGCTCTATGTAGTGGGAGAACTGGCTTGCGTCTAAGTTGTATCTCCTGCATGAGGGGAAATAGCACCTTTCCGAGGCAGGAGAAGGGAACTCCATTCATTTATTCATTCGTTTATTTGTTCCGTAAGCCATTGCCAGCCTTCATCCAAAAAGGGGCAGAGGTGAATGAAATTGCTGGTTAAGTTTACCAGAGAAAGCTCCCTAATGGTGAAAACTTTTTCACAGTAGCGATGCTATTGAGAAACAAGAATGAGCACTGCAGAATAAAGCATTCCAGGTCAGTGTGTGTCTGATTTTGAAGCCTCGGACTTTTGTTATTAACTGTGACGAGGCTCACAGAATTGACCGCGATACACCCAGTACTTGCATAATTCCTAACTTTATGCTAAAATATGGACACTGCAGAGTGGGGTGTGTGTGTGTGTGTGTTTAAATCACTTGGAACCAGAAAGGTTGGCCTGAATACCCACCACATGAAAATAATCAAGAGGTCATTTGCCAACAGAAAACAACTTCAAAAGTATGGAATGTGGAATTCTGAGCCTACACCATTTGACAGCGTCCCAAAAAGGCATGTCCTGACATGTTTTCAGTCTAAGAGGGCTTCAGCATTCCAGGCTTTTAAAAGAATGTCTCCTGTTACAGGAGCGGCCTATCTTTTTCCACACTCTGAATTCAAGGAATCTGGAAGTCTAATTCTGGAACACTCATTTTAAAATATATTGAATAATCTTTATATGAAAAGTAAAGTATATGGTGGCTCCTTTTTTGGTTTTTGAAGAATAGTTGAAATGAAACAAGTTCTTCACATAAGAAAAACACAGAATTTTTGCAAAACAGAATTTTAAAAAGCTTTGTTAATCAGACCTGTAGAAATGAAAGCCATAATGTAACATGAATGTAACATTTCACCATAGTTAACCAAGTCACAACAAATTTCAAAACATCAGAATTCTTTGAATTTACTCTCATAACATCCTTTATGAATTCAGTGTATAGCATGTAAAGAGGTCACACAGCCATTAAGCAGTAGACTCCTAGGTGAGAGTAAAAAACACCTCCAAGCAGGTTTCCGTATCCTGCTGACCCATTCAGCCAAATGCCTGCCTGTGTGTGAAATTGCTTTGTTTGTTTGTTTGCTGGCTTCTTCAACTGAGGGCCTCTTGAATAATCTGAATAGCCTATGGATAGTATATTAAGTCTTTGCCCATATATATATATATGTATATTTGTATATATGTATATCTGTATATATACATATACACACATGCATACACATAGAATTATATATAAACACACGTACATACACACATGCACACACACATACGTATATGAAATAAGGCAGTCTCTTGAGGAAAGAAAAGTCCAAATATTTTCCATAAGCCCTGAGGCATTGAAGTTGGGCTTACATTAATGCTGATACAGATGTTTTGCCTTGGCTAATTTAAACTAAGTATAGACTGTGGTTTAGATTCTTCTAACCTGGGATTTAGCCCCAAACCAAACAAATATGATATTCTCAGATGATGTGATGCTCTGGTAGCCATTTAACCTCCCGACTTTATCTGGATGGCACAATGCTCCCAAATAATGGGTAGGCATTTACTGGTAGTTTTTCCGCACTGTTTTGTAATCCCATGTGGGTCAGAAGAATGTTGGGCTTGGGTCTGTCAAATTCCTGTGTATTCCCATTGCCCCCACTCACCACATGAGAGGTCAGAACAGAAAAGACATCAAGGCCAGCACCCTCTCCTCCACTCAAGAAAAACTGGCCTAGAGTGTCCAACTGACCTGCCTCAGATCACATGCCAGGTGTATGAACAGAACCTACGGTCCCTCGGTGATCTGCACAGATATTTGCATGTATGCAAAAAAGAACCTATGAAGAAAACATAAATAGGAGGTAGCCCACCAGTGGGCTAAAGAAAGAACTGCAGTTTGGGAAACCTGAATTCTGTCGTTTAACTGCACACTTTCTTTGTTTTAAGACAGATTCCTTATTGTCTTGGTGCCTCAGTTCACAAAGTAAACAGATGCTGATGTTCTTAGCCGTTGTTAAGAATAATGAATTGGTCTGATAATGCAAAGAGAGATAGATGGATAGGTAGATAGGTAGATGATTGAGAGGTAGGTAGACAGAATAAAAGCAGCCTGACAAATGTTTAAAATCTAGCTACCTGTTACATGCTAAAGAGAAGGGCCCTCGGGAAGTTCACGTGTGTAGTTCCTAGGCATGTTTCAGAACCAACTTCCTCACTCAGGAATTTGCTTGAAGGGCTGGGAGTCTTGCCAGCAAGTCCATCAAAGTTCATTTGTATTTGCATTTTAGCTGTCTGTGACAAGCTTTTTAGTAAACACACTATATTTAGGCAGTCACTTTAAGGAATCCAGCAGTGGTCTCTTGCTAGGGCTCACATCTAGGCTGTCTACTGGTATCTGCTTCCTTCTTCCCTGTGTGAACTTCAGTTCTGGGTGTGAATCTTAATTCTTTCAATGGTTTTACACTCTGCCTCACAAAGAGGCATTAACATGTGGGCATAGAAATGGATGTGCCAAGTCATACAGGAATTCACTCCAACTAATAAAGTACAGTCCTCAGTCCGTCTGTTTAACTTTCCTTCCTCCTGTGGCAAGCTCTCTGTGTCTCCTTTACTTATAAAAATGACCACCATTCCTCCCATGCCAAAAAAACAGGTATTGCCACTCGGGAGGCTGAGGCAGGAGAGTGACTTGAACCCAGGAGGTGGAGGCTGCAGTGGGCTGAGATTGTGCCACTGCACTCCAGCCTGGAGTCTCAAAAAGAAAAAAAAAGATGGCAGTCTCAAAAAATAATACTAACAATGAAAGTTCATTTGAGTAATTATGAACAACTTGTACTCCATAGCACCCTTATAACCGTGATATTCTATGCAATATGTTGTTTCACACTTTTTTCTTTTTAGTACCCTGTAGCCCATTGTATTTACTTGTCTGAGTGAAAAGTAGTTAGGATCGGACTCCTACCATTGGAATTAAATGATGTTTTTTCTATTTTTAAGCAAATAGATCACAAAGAGTTGGAGGTGTTGTATTCCAATTTGGGGAGTGCCAAACCCATTCCATCACCCAACTGATTCCCGCAGTTGGGTCTTTTATCCTAACACCAACATCAGTTTTTATCGAAGGTTCACAAAGACCAGCACAAAAATGGTTTGCCAGGTAAAGAGCCCTGCGCTAGAGCTGCTGTTGTAGCAACTGTGCCTTACCTCTGTCAGCTCCTTTTGTCTGGGGTGAACGTTCACTTCTCTTTGGATTGATTGTTCTATGAACTATGCTAAAATTTTCCTTTTTCCTATAAATTAGGTAGAGATAAGAAAAGCGTAACACCTTTTCTGTTAAAATTCAGATGTTAACACTCTTTCTGGGACTCTATGCTGTGCTTACATGATTTTTAACAATGCAAAATGCAAAGAGAATATTTTCGACTACATCCTTAGGCAACAGACTCATACCTAGATATCAGTTCTGACACTCACTTTTCTTTTCTTTCTTTATATTTTTTTGAGATGGAGTCTTGCTTTGTCACCCAGGCTATAGTACAGTGGCATGATCTTGGCTCACTGCAACTTCCGCCTCCTGTGTTCAAGCAATTCTCCTGCCTCAGTCTCCTGAGTAGCTGGGATTACAGGTGCCTGCCACCACGTGCAGCTAATTTTCGTATTTTGAGTAGAGACAGAGTTTCATCATGTTGGCCAGGCTGGTCTCAAACTCCTGACCTCCTGACCTCCTGATCCTCCCTCCTTGGCCTCCCAAAGTGCTGAGATTACAGGTGTGAGCCACCGCGTCTGGCCTCTGACACTCATTTTTCATGTTACTTTAGGCAAGTCAGGTTTTTAGTTTCTGAAAAGGATGATAAGATAATATAATTTATCTTTGAAATGTCTTTTTAAAATGTTCATATGATATAGCAAATACCATGCCATCATACTGTTCTCTAACCTTTTAGAATTATTGCCTTATTTGAGTTTTTCAGTTCCTGTACTATGGAATGTGTATGTAGGAGATGTACATTTTTTAATAGGAAAACTAATTTGAGAGGAAATTTACCCACTTTTTATTTTCAAATGTTATCTGTGAAGTTAATTCATGATTTTGCCAGTATCTTCCTACTGATATCTTTCACAGGGTTTCAGTGAGTGTCTTAAATATTGTAAGTTAAGCCCACATCCAGACATTATTCCAGAAAAGTGCATTTCATCCTGCTTTTTCCAAAAAGTCAATAGGAGGTTTACTGGCATCAAATGACTGTTGAATCCCTTCCAGTTCTACAAATTTCCTTGCAGACTGAGCAAGTGTGTGACCTCAATCTCTCCTTTGTCTGTTTTGTCTGTTTCTCACTTAGCTCTTTAAATTCTGACACAGTAAGTATTTAGCCTTTATCAAGACCACAAATTTTGCTCTAAATAGGGACCTATACATATGTTGACATATAGGCTGGTGACTAGCAGCTTCTGTGTACAGTATGTGGATGTTTAAGAGCTCCTGTGATTTTATTTGGCCTGATTCTTAGACCCTCCACAAAGAGTTTATCTCCTCAACATGCAAAAGGCTCTTTAATATCTGTATGCTCTCTGTGCACAGGGGAGGTAGGCTACAGAGAGAGGTCAAACAGGGAAAGTATTTCTAAAAAGGAATATTTGCAGTTTGAAAAACAGTGAGATTGTCTCATAAAATGCTGTTGCTTAGAAGGAAGACTCGCATATCAATTACAGAAGATCATTTATGTCATGGTGCTCCATAGTATGTATAGGTAGATTCATATAAACACGTGTTCAAATATACAACTTAAAAAATCGGAAAAGCCCTGAATATTATGTGTGCTCTTCTAGCCTTATGACACTTTTGCTGAAGCTGAAGAAACCTGCAATGATGTTCACAGAAATCCAGATGAAATGTGGCTGCATTTTTTCTTTTCTTCAAATATGCCAAGGTCAGAGTTTAAGAAGCTTTAGCGTGGTTGCAACATGATGCTATTTAAGGGAACTGCACTCTAAAGAATGAAGGCTGTGATTCCACCTCTGGACAGAGGGTGAAAGCCATGAACTCAGCAGTTCCTACGAATACCGTCTATCTCCTGGATGCACCCACAAGCTGCTGGGGAGACGGGGTTGCACCCTTCCTGCAGCTGTGTGTCCTGGGGGTAAAGTTCCATTAAGGTACTCTTGTAGGAACTGTTTCTTTACACTGTGCTATAGAGTGTCAGCTCAGGGCTTTCGTGTGTTAAAAGCTGCTTGACTGGTGTAAGCTCTGGGGACCAGATTCAGATTTTAGATGTTTAACGCTCACACAGTAGAAGCCCATTTAAATCGCAGTGTGGGAAGGTCACATTTGTTCTACCCATCGAGCTCTCGCTTAGAACTGCTCTTAGGTTTGCCTTCCAAGCCACTTCCCTTATTCCTGCTCTTTTGATAGTGTCATACCGAATGGCTTTCCTTTTACTCCTAAACTGTGATTTTTATTTTAAAAAAAAACCTTCAGAAATTAGAGCTGGAAAAGACTGTTGGTTTGTCTAGTCTCAGCAGGAGTGTTCTCCATAGAATATTTCCTTTAGTCCTTAAGACAAATTGCAACATTTCAGTGTTCTGGCGAAAAGCCAGCCTCAACCGGCTGCTTTGCCGACACTTGGCCCAGCATCTGCCTGCCTGTCCGTGTATGAATGTGCAGGAGCACACTGCAGCCAACCCGGTAACCTTGACTCTTGAGTGGCAAAGATGATCATAATTCTCTTCTGAGAGGACCTGGTGCCTTAAGCAAGAGAGGGCAGAGTCTACGTGACTAAAACATACCAACTTCCTCTTTCATAAGTCATCACATGATGAACTACAATTACAATTCCTGCCTTGTCTCTGCGAATTGCAGACGCATTGCCTCACCCTAGAAACCCTGCTCCTGTGTGTGGAGGAGGCGGCTGTAACTGCTGCAGCAGCCGCTTTGGACGGGATCCAACTCCAGTCTGTGCCGGGAGGGAGAGTGGTGGGTGGAAGACAAAAACAAAGCTATGTTTACTTAGCATACATCGATAAAGCTGCTTCGGAGCTACAAGAAAGGCCAGCCAGCATGAAAGACTTCTGATACAATATTAAGGAATTGCTGCCCTGGATCCAGCCTTAACCCCCTTGATTCCGGATCGAGCCCAGAACTAAAATAGCCTTTCCATTTTCCACTGGACATTTCATTAGGGAAGTTACAGCAACTCAGTTTCGACATGAAACTGGCAGTGTAAAATAAGAAGGAAATGCTCTTCCTTTGCAGAAGAAAAGCTCTGTTCTACAAAGATCTTAGTATCTCTCAAGGCAGAATTTGTGTCTCTAATTCTATTTTGGGATGGAGTGGCAGGCTTTCCCTCGAGGCCATTACAGTACCAGCTTGCAGATAAATGAGTATAATTAGGCCACAGCTCTAATGGTGAGTTGTGTTTTCTTTTAACATGTTTCAGTCAGTGCTTAGTGGGCCATCTCTTGCGGGTGTTGAGTTGGTTCATTTCTCTGCAGCACAAGGACTGGGCAGTGACACAGTGGGTGAAGCCATGTGCTGGGATGAATGTCACAGGGTCTCCGAGGAGGGTGACCAAAGGGACAGGTCCTGAAGGCAGTGTGCAACAGCAAAGCCTGGGAGTGACAAAACCCGCTGGCACCAGCTGCTCCCGGGAAGGATCTGGGCAGGCCCCGCTCTCCCAGCTTGAAGAGGGTGAGGCAGGATTGCAATTGCAGGGCAAGATCCACAAACAGATGGAGAGCCCTTTAAAGCAGGCGCACCTTCTATGGAAATCCCCAAAAGACATTCAAGGCTAACCTACAAAAACATTTAGGTCTGACATTACGTTTTCTGTGCCATTCTCAAACAGGTTTTTTCATGTGTTTTAAGCAGCTCCCTCCACTGTTTCGCTAAGGCTGTTTTTCCTCTTCCTTGTGGTTAATCCTTTGAAGCAACCTGGTACTTTCAATAGCAACGGCTAGAGAGAAACGTCAGCAGGATTTTTTTCTCTCTCCACCTACCAATCCAGTTGTAGGAAAGATAATATAATTAGTACCCTGTTCTTCCCACACTTAACCAGCTCATTCCAGTCTCAGGGGAGAGATGTGGGCCTGTGTTCCCAACAAAAGCAGCTCCAGAGGCCGCCCTTAAAGAGCTGAAGTGTAAAAGTCCCAATTGAGAGCGACTAAGCCTACGAACATTAGGGAGACTAACGACCAGCCCAAAGTGATTTATCATAACACACACCAGCTCCTCCTCCCGATAAAAGTGCGAAACTCAAGTGTTCAATTCAGTCTGGGCTGAGGCTGAGGCTGCCAACTGTGGCAGAGCTGCGGGCCGGGCGTCTGGGCTGAGCCCGGCCTAGGTGGCACATAGGGTGCAAGTCCGCCCCCGCCAGTGGCCCGCCCTCCGCGACGGCGAGCCAGCCAGCCGGTCGCCCCCACGGCCCGCGGGGACCCCGCAGAGACAAGCAGACCCCCGCCCCCCACGGCTCGCGCCCGCGCCTCCCGCCACACCGAATCCAAGTTCGGGCCCGGGGGCGGCGCCTTGAGGCCCAGACTTGCCAAAGGGGGTGGAGCCTCCGCCGTGACGCGGCGGCGCTGGCCGTAGACCCCGGATCCCTGGAATGTGCATTCGTTCCACGAGGCCCTAGTGCCAGCGGCGCCGAGGCACGTCTGCGCGGAGCGTGCGCACTTGCGGCGGCGGCCGTCCGCGGCCCCGCGCCCACGTCACGCGCCCGCCGCGCGGACCTACATAAGGCGGTCTGGGCCGCTGGCGCGGCGAGGACCCCGCTGAACAGGGCGGCTGGACTGGCTAAGAGTATCACTTGGTGTTCTCGAGCAGCTAATCAGAACCGCGCTCCCTCCGCTCGAGGGCTCCGTGGAAAACGCGCGAGCCAGCTGGCGGCGTGTGCACGCGGTGCTGGGCTTGGGAACGTCAGACTCTCCCCAGTTAGTAAAAGGGGCAGGCAGCGCGTGTGTCCTTCCCAAGACAAATGCAAATGCAAAGCACCAGTGACGGATTTCATGCTCATGCGTCCGACATTGAGCTTTCAAGTCTCACTCCTAAGAAACTGGGACTGTGAACCACGCTAGACTTAAAATCCCCCTTCTCTGGAGACTGACGAAAACCAAGTGACAAAGTGGCCTTGCATGAAAAAAAATTTAAAAATGACTTTTGGCATGGTTTGGCCCAGAGGCACACCAGGGGAAAACATCCTGAGGGTGGTCGAGACAGCCGGGTGGGGCGCGAAGTGAGGGAAGTGGAGGAAAAACGCAGGACCACTTAGCACGGCGTTCCGAAGGGAACACCGGCTCTGCGGCGCCCGGCTCTCCCGGCAGCGCTCCTTGGGCGCGCGGGGGGAGGGGGAGCACGCGCGCGCGGGAGGGCGGGCGCGCGCACGAGGGGAGGGGGCCCGCGCAGGCGCCGTGCGAGACTGTCGAAGAATCAAGTCTGTAGAAGTGGAGCGGCCGCGGCGCCAGCAGCAGCAGCGACGGTGGCAGCGGCGGAGCTGAGGCGGGCTGGCCGCTGACGCTGGCGCTGGAGAGCGGCGACGCCAGGAGCTGTGAGAGAGCGGCGGAGCGACCCCGGGCCCGCGCCGCGCCCGAGCTCCACGCCGCCCGGCCGCCGCCGCCCCGGCGCGGCATGCCCCGCCGCTCGGGCTGAGCCTGCCCCGGCGGCCGCCCCCCGCCCCCCGCCCCCCCGGCCTCCCCGCCCCCCGCCCCGCACTCCGTGCCGGCCGCCGTCGCGACCTGCTGCGCTCCCCCACGCCCGCGCGGCCCGTCTTCGCCCCGGTCTGGAGGCCCGCCGCGGCCCCGGCCGAGCCCCAGCCGCCTCGCCCGCCGCCCCGCCGCCCCGCGCCGCCCGCCCGTGCCCGCGCCGCCCGGGGGGACCTGCTGCCGCGGCTGCAGCCTCTCGCCCCGCGCCCGCCGCCCCTCGTGCACCGGGGGCGCTGCGCGGGCGCCGAGCCTTCGCGGGCTTTGCCGCCGCCGCCGCCTTTGCGGCCGCCGCCGCCGCTGGTGGGGGAGACGCGGGGTTGGGGGGGGAGGAGGGCGCGCGTGGTGCCGGTGGGGGGCGGCGGCGGCGCCCCCTCCTCCTCCTCCACCTTCTCCGGCGCGGCGGGCTCCTCGGACATGGCCGCGGCGGTGGCGGTGGCGGCCGCGTCCCGGCGGCAGTCGTGCTACCTGTGTGACCTGCCCCGCATGCCCTGGGCCATGATCTGGGACTTCACCGAACCCGTGTGCCGCGGCTGCGTCAACTACGAAGGCGCCGACCGCGTCGAGTTCGTCATCGAGACGGCGCGGCAGCTGAAGCGGGCGCACGGCTGCTTCCCGGAGGGTCGTTCCCCGCCCGGCACCGCGGCCCCGGCTGCCGCCAAGCCGCCGCCGCTCTCGGCCAAGGACATCCTTCTGCAGCAGCAGCAGCAGCTCGGCCACGGCGGCCCCGAGGCGGCCCCGCGCGCCCCGCAGGCCCTGGAGCGCTATCCTCTGGCGGCCGCGGCCGAGCGGCCCCCGCGCCTTGGCTCGGATTTCGGCGGCAGCCGTCCGGCGGCGAGCCTGGCCCAGCCGCCGACTCCGCAGCCGCCGCCTGTGAACGGCATACTGGTGCCCAATGGTTTCTCCAAGCTGGAGGAGCCGCCCGAGCTGAATCGCCAGAGCCCGAACCCGCGGCGCGGCCACGCGGTGCCGCCCACCCTGGTGCCGCTCATGAACGGCTCGGCCACGCCGCTGCCCACCGCGCTCGGCCTCAGCGGCCGCGCTGCCGCCTCCTTGGCCGCGGTGTCCGGAGCCGCGGCCGCCAGCCTGGGCTCTGCGCAGCCCGCCGACCTGGGCACCCACAAGCGGCCGGCCTCTGTGTCCAGCAGCGCAGCAGCGGAGCACGAGCAGCGCGAGGCGGCAGCCAAAGAGAAGCAACCGCCGCCGCCGGCCCACCGGGGCCCGGCCGACAGCCTGTCCACCGCGGCCGGGGCCGCCGAGCTGAGCGCTGAAGGTGCGGGCAAGAGCCGCGGCTCCGGAGAGCAGGACTGGGTCAATAGGCCCAAGACCGTGCGCGACACGCTGCTGGCGCTGCACCAGCACGGCCACTCGGGGCCCTTCGAGAGCAAGTTTAAGAAGGAGCCGGCCCTGACTGCAGGCAGGTTGTTGGGTTTCGAGGCCAACGGGGCCAACGGGTCTAAAGCAGGTAGGGGCGGCTGTGGAGTGAGGGGCTCTAGGGGAGAAAAGGGGACGGAGAGCAGAGGAGGGGTGGTTTTTTTCAAGTCACCATTTTGCCCCAGCCCAGAAACAACAAACACCCCACTTCCTGATCTGCCTGAGGCGGAACCAGTGCTTAGTGGCAACGTGTTCCTGTGCTGAAGCAGCATAACAGAGATGAGTCACACTGGGCTGATAGGCTCTGCCACGGGCTTTTCCTTTCCCAGCACATTCTTGGATGGGAGCATGAGGGCACCAGTCACCTTTTAACCTACTGGGGGACATTAGCGGTCACATGCCCAGTGCAAACCTTGTGCATGTGTAAAAACAGGCAGTTACAAGCATGCCGTTTTCGCTGGCTCCGTTTTACTAAATCAGTCGGCTGCCTCGGAACCCCATACGTCTAAAGGTTTTAAGTTGCATGTGCACTTGAAACTCGAATGAGTCTTTTCTGTCCGTGCTTTTAGAGAGGAGGAATTCTGAAACGAGTTCGCTTCTGGTCGGGAAGAGGGATTCTTTCCAGTGCGCCGTCGTTTATGTTTCCTTTCTCTTTTCTTGTCTTTGTGTTTCCAGTTGCAAGAACAGCAAGGAAAAGGAAGCCCTCTCCAGAACCAGAAGGTGAAGTCGGGCCCCCTAAGATCAATGGAGAGGCCCAGCCGTGGCTGTCCACATCCACAGAAGGGCTCAAGATCCCCATGACGCCTACATCCTCTTTTGTGTCTCCGCCGCCACCCACTGCCTCACCTCATTCCAACCGGACCACACCGCCTGAAGCGGCCCAGAATGGCCAGTCCCCCATGGCAGCCCTGATCTTAGTAGCAGACAATGCAGGGGGCAGTCATGCCTCAAAAGATGCCAACCAGGTTCACTCCACTACCCGGAGGAATAGCAACAGTCCGCCCTCTCCGTCCTCTATGAACCAAAGAAGGCTGGGCCCCAGAGAGGTGGGGGGCCAGGGAGCAGGCAACGCAGGAGGACTGGAGCCAGTGCACCCTGCCAGCCTCCCGGACTCCTCTCTGGCAGCCAGTGCCCCCCTGTGCTGCACCCTCTGCCACGAGCGGCTGGAGGACACCCATTTTGTGCAGTGCCCGTCTGTCCCTTCGCACAAGTTCTGCTTCCCTTGCTCCAGACAAAGCATCAAACAGCAGGGAGCTAGTGGAGAGGTCTATTGTCCCAGTGGGGAAAAATGCCCTCTTGTGGGCTCCAATGTCCCCTGGGCCTTTATGCAAGGGGAAATTGCAACCATCCTTGCTGGAGATGTGAAAGTGAAAAAAGAGAGAGACTCGTGAGTTTCCGGTTTCAGAAAAACCCAATGATTACTCTTTAATTAAAACTGCTTGAATTGTATATATATCTTCATATATATATATATCCAAGACAAGGGAAATGTAGACTTCATAAACATGGCTGTATAATTTTGATTTTTTTTGAATACATTGTGTTTCTATATTTTTTTTTTTTGACGACAAAAGGTATGTACTTATAAAGGCATTTTTTTTCTTTTGTTAACGTTATTAGCATATCTTTGTGCTTTTATTATCCTGGTGACAGTTACCGTTCTATGTAGGCTGTGACTTCTATGTAGGCTGTGACTTGCGCTGCTTTTTTAGAGCACTTGGCAAATCAGAAATGCTTCTAGCTGTATTTGTATGCACTTATTTTAAAAAGAAAAAAAAAGCCAAATACATTTTCTGACATTGTAAGATTGCCTTACTGTCTGTCATTCCTTATTGCTGGCCCCTTTCTCAGGCCGGAGGCCAAGTGGTGGAGAAGGAAAAGAAGTGAGTGAGCGGGCATGCAGTCAAGTGGGCATGCCACTGGGAAACACCACCAGGTTACCCTGAAACATGGTCCTCAGAGGAGTAGGAAAGCAGATTTTCAATCTCTATTTTGTTCTTAAAAGTTGGGTTCCTGAGATACTGATGACTGAGAGTGCTGCTGGGAAATTTTCAGGATTGTGTGGTCTTTTGGGGGTTTTTTTTGTTTGTTTTTAAGACAAAGTTGACCGCTGTTCACTGTCCACGTGATCGGTTGTAAGATTACAATGCTGCATGCTAGTTGGTTACATACACAATTCCAGTGATGGAAGGCGGTTATAATGGATGGTGGTGTGTACAAGATGGCACTGCCATCTTTGAGCAGAGCCCAGCTCTGCAGCGCCACTTCATCTTTTTAAACACCCTAGAGGTCTGTTTGTTGTTGCTGTTGTCCTTGATTTTGAAAGAGTTGCAAGAGAAGTTAGAGTCCAGGTGAACTTGGAGATTGTGGGATTGGTTTTGTTTCTGTTTTGTTTATCATTTACCTGTAGTGCTATTGCTGTTGATACTATCACCTATACCCTGTTTCTAGTGAGTGCTGAATACAGTATGGTACAATGACAGTAACAGCCGCGGGTGCTGCCAGGACTGCCCTTGGGCATATCAGTGACAGCCCAAATGTGGGTGGAGGAAACCTGTAATTTCCTTCTTACATGTGTTTGAAATACCAAGTGAATAATACTGTTCTGGAAAAAAAAGATAAACTAGTGGAAATTCAATAAATTAAGGGTTTTATATAATAGACAGGCCCCACCTCAAAATATTTTTAGAAGTCTTTTTGTAAACTAATTTCTTTTGATCAGTATTTTTCATCAGTAAAATGATTTTTTTAAAACCAATAAATCATCAGTTATTAGAAATAGTTGTCTCACAGTGATACTGGTTTTTCTTTTGTGCTGTTACCGTTTCACATTGACAGGAACACTGTTTTAAATCCTTATGTTCAGGTGTTTGTAACTTGGCCTCATAATTAGGCTGAATCATGGCTTCAAGGTCTACAGTTTATGTGTATGGTTCACAGCCTCGCTTCTGTTTTCATTTGCAAATACAGATTTTTACCAACTTTGGATTCTTTTTTAGTTACGTGTTTTTCTTTTTAAATTGTTCAAAATATCTTTTAATGGTCAAGTTACTAACACTTGAAAATCAGATACTGCACCAAATACAGTATTTTTTCGTAGTGTTTTTAATGAGTGCACCTATTATTACTACCGTGCGAGAATTCATGTTACCAGTCATTGTTATATTACAGACAGACTTGCATGATTAACCAGTTTGTTACACTTTTTTTTCAAATTGGAGTATATATGACTCAGTTCAGACTGGTCTCTCTTATGTGAATGCACACATGCAGAAATGCAGTCAATTTTACATGCCCATAAAGACATTTGTAAAGAATTCAGCTATTATGGTCTGTTGTATAAATGTGTATCTAGGCACTTTATTATAACTGGAATTTGACCTCATAGATGTTACAACTTGATCAGTCATTTGACCTAATTTGTGGTAGCTATCTGTATGTTTTGCAATCTCAATACAGATAAGCTTTCCAAAAAGATTAACACAGAACCATCCTGCTGTTGTGGATAAGTCTATCCAGCTGTGGAAAGGGCAACCTGTGGTTTCTCTGTACTGGTGTTGAATGGGAGAAGAATATGAACAGCCTTAAAGAGCTGTGTATTGTGGTTACTATGATTAAAAAATAAGATATGCATGAGCCTCACCGGCTCTTGGGTGGCCTTTGTGGAAGGCTCGTAGCTGGAAAGTGTTGATTTGGGTTTTCTGGCATTCTTTTAAGTTAAAAAGTTAACACTGGGACATGGGTTTGATCTTTTGTTGTACCTGATGACAGTGCAGAGATTCTCCACAGCTGGATGAAAATGTCAGAAAGCTACTTACTGTACATGGGCAGTATCAGATTTCAAATCCTAGTATTTCATCTGTGCTTTTAATACTTAAAATATTAGGGGATGGGGTGTTGAAGCTTTCCCTTTTTTGCTTTAACAATTTATAGAATTTAACAGATGTACTGTCTTTCATGTGGCCTCACATTTAAAGTTATGACAACATACACACGGTTTACAACTTTTACTATATACCTTTCCTTGGCCACCAAGTATTTTAAAAGTGTGCCACCTTTTAACCTTTACTTTTTTTTTAAGTTGGAGGTGATACTTTTTCTATATATGATGAAACTCATGTCAACTGAAGTGAGTGTAATCTCAGATATCAACATTATTATATTTTAAAATCACACTATGGAAATATCACCTGAATTCTGTCATTTGTCAGATTTACAGTACCTTTTTTTCTTTAACTTTTAGCATTAAATAAAAATAAAATTGGGAGCACTGAACATTTTCTGAGGCCTTTTTTAATTTTCTAAAGCAAACTTAGAATGGCTGTTGTTTTAATCACTAATGGCAATGTGACTAAAGGATGTGTGGGTTTGGGGCTGGGGTTTGCCTGAACGTCAGGAGATAAAAGACATGAAACGAAACAGGCAACTGATGGTATGAGAAAGCAGTGCCAGGGACTGGGGAAAGGGCAACTGGATAGGGAACACACATAAAAGAGCTGAGCAAAGTACAGCAAGAAAGCAGCTGTTTATTTTTCAACTAGCAGTGGAGCCAGCCATTCTGCAATAGTAGATTGGAAGGAGAAGAGTGTGAGGACACTGAAAAGACTGTCAAGACCTGGAGCTGATCTTTGGAAAGCTTTGGAATAAAACAGCTACGTTGGGCCACAGGAAATGCACTAAAGACAGAAGGGATTTTAAAAAACAAAAAGCCCTACACTTCAGAAAGCTTAGAAATGAAGTGAAAGCCAAAGCCATGTATGAGCTTCACTGATGATCTGAACCCTAAATCTGTAAATAGAGATGACACATTTTACTATCTACTCATACAGGAAGACATTTCCTAGATGTTGCAGCCTTTACTCTTTTTATTGATTAACAGCTTGGCAGACTTCTCTGTGAAAGGAAGTTGTGAAACTTTAAAGAGTTTGAGGCAAGGATATACATAGAGTTACTATATGTTTTAAATTAAACAGCAGCAGTGAATGTGTACTTGAATGTATTTACACTAGGTGTGGTCCAGTAACTAGGAGGGGCCCATTACGATATGTTTTCGTAGTTTTTCATTATTAGTAGTCCATTTAAGACTGTTTTCAAGAAACCATATTCTTAGCAAGTTACGGAGTATAAGAAACAATTTTTCATTTAATATCTAGGTTAAAAGAAATAGGTTGAACTACTAATCAGTTTTTTCTAACATAAAAATGCTACATTTTATTTTTAATGAAATTTAAAATAGTGCAGCTTGAAAAGACGTTTTCAAAACTTCAGACCTCTTCCCAAAGATACACTTTAATGCCTGCATTTAGTTTTCAGTTAAGAAAACAAACTGGACTCTTGATGTGGCAGATGTCTTTGTTTATTCCCCAAAGGGGAGTTGGGGAGAGTTAAAAGGAAACTATGGAAATCCTTTTTTAATTCCTAGACTTTTAAGTCCCTCTCTACTCAAAATTGTTTTGCATATGATTTATAGATGGTTTTATTTGGTTAGTGAAGAGTAAAATGTTTCTCTTCCTGATTCCTAAGTGTATACGTGGAATCATTCAGAAAAATGTCAGTTGTGTGTAGGCCACGAGAAGTCCTGAGTCACCCTCATTTGCTTGCCTTTTGTTCATAGGGAACAGCATGAGAAGACACGCCTTTCCTCTGTCACAGACCAAGGTCAGATGCACCAATGAATGGAATACATATTTACCCAATTTCTCATCCGGAGTTCTAGAAATGGTGGGGGGGGGGGGTGGAGGATGTTTTAACTCCTTCTGTGCCACTGGTTAGGCCTCTTTCAACAATAGTACTACAATCAAGTAGAAATTACGGGTGTGACTTTCCAGATTACAAACTATCTAGATCCCTTGTTGCTGTTTCTGTTGACAGCCTGCATTTTCCTCAGTATCTCTGAACCCCTCGCCTAACTTAAAAGGCACACAAGTAGACAATTTATAAATTAACTCAAGAGGTCAGAAGATGGAAAATTAGTAGATTTATGGATTATCTGTGGATTCCTCCATTAATCCTCAGATAAAAATCCATAATTTGTCAGGGATATCCACAGTACCCCTAGTTATTAACAAATTAATTTATACCTAATTTAACAGTGAGTATTGTTTTAACTCATTAGTATGTCATCTGCTCCCTCCCCATGTCAATACAGCTTAACCTAAAATGCTTGATTTGAAACAGCTCTCCTTTGATTTGTTGATTTCTGAAGTGTAGATTCTCTCTAAACGATTTTAGAATACAAAGTCTGTATTTACACTGGTTTTTATCAGCAAATGGTGCACATCTGCCTGGTACAACATAAAACAATCCATACAACCCACGGAACAGGTATTTTTGGGCAGAAAGTATACCTTAGATTATTATTTAGAATCATTTAGGCATTGTGTCTTAAAAAGCTGTTATTTTGAATCCAAAAAACAACTGAGTAAATTTTCTTACTAAACAACCCTATTGGAATGGTATAAACAATTTCTTCTGTAAGACAAACATTTATTTGAAAAATATATAGAATGGCACTCTACCTCACGCTAGCTCAAAACATGGAATAATAAATCTTTAGTACAAGAAAAACATCACAAAATCAGCATGAAAAGCAACTAGGAGATGATTTCTGCCTAGGTCAGATAAGTCTAGAGACTAGACTACAGGATGCCTAGTTGAAATTGAGAGCTTCAACACAGCGGTTGCTCTCATCCTGTGAATGGGCTTTCAGAAGTTAGATTGCGTAATCTAAAGAGCCTCCTCCAGCAGCTCTGCAGACGCCCTTGATGCTGAGATAAGACATCCTGTATAGGGTAATAATGTCACATTTGAATATTTCTAAATATAGTTTACATTTTGGGGGAAATGAACTATATTACATAATCTGTAGATCACATCAGTTAACACTTTTACTTAGCAATTAGTATTTCTAAGCGTATCATCACTGGTTAGCATTCGGATGTCCATCACACAAAAAATGAGTTAGGTTTTGTTATTAAGGCATTCAGCAACTTTAGCAGATAAATATTTAATTCACGGCAAATTCCTCTGCAATATTATAGAAAACATCTTTCCCATACTAGTTCAAATACAGCACTTTGAATTGTGTATGTGGTAATTTATGTCTGTGGGGGCGTTAAAAACCCAGAAACAACATTTCGCCAGAGCTAAGGGGCTCAATTTATTTTAATGCACGGAAAGAGTTTATTAAAAATGAACCTCAAATTACTGAGGTTTTGCCTTCTTTAACTGTATGATTTTTAAAGTATTTGCCATACTAGTAAGAGTTCTGCAGAGAAGTGACATGTAGGAGTAGATTGTCTGGGTCAGACGAAATCAGCATTTCTTTGGCACAGGCTTGGCCTGGGCCGTCTGTGTTTTCCTAGCCTGAGCCGACTGCATGTGTGAGCTGCAAAGCTGAAAAAGGCTGCTGTGAGCTGTAGCCCAGGCTAAGAGCCCGTTACCCCCATTTTATTTCTGCCTACAAACAGCAATTCAATTAGCTTTTCTGGTGATAAAAGATAAAGATTTATTGTACCCCCTATACAATTGAAATCAGAATTTCACAGGAGGGTCACAGTCATTAGAGAAGTTTTGGAATACTATTCTAATAAGCACCATATGGGTTGTTGCTGTTATTATTTAACACCTACTAAGTAGGCATCTCATTCTAGGCTTTGAACAGCTGAGAGGCTAGCTCCTATCTTTTGGGCAGCTTAAAGTCAAAGCCACAGGTAGGAAATGTCACTTTGCTTGGTTAAAGGCAGGTATTGACAAGAGGTAACCACGGGTTTGTTTCCTTCCAGTTTATCTTACATACCACAGTCGGATTCTGACATAGGAACACGGTCCGAAGTCCAGAGTGCTTTCACACAATCAGCTCATTATGCCAAGCGTGCAACTCATGCATCAAAGGGGCCGCTGGACCCCATTATCTTTATACAAATCAAGAGGCCAGTTGGAACAACGAGGCTGGTCAGAATGGGCAAACTGCAGCTTTTTATTTTAATTTATTTTTTCACTTTTTATGTTGCTCAGAATGGCTTTTTTTTTTTTTTTTAAGTAAGTCTCTAGCCCTACCAAACCCTGTTTACTCCAGGGGAAGGAAGGGGAGGAGGCTCCCCCACTCTCCTGCCGCCTGGAGCCCACGAGGAGCCGAGGAGGAGCCCTTGCTGCGGTTTCCGAGACGGCCCCCTGACTCGCGCCGCGCCTCTATTCTAGAACTTTTCCCGGGCTGCAGCAGCTGAGTCTCCGCTGCCCTGTGCACGTGGAGCCGCGCGACCCCGGACGGGACGGGGCGAGGCGGGGCGCGGGCCCGGAAACGGGAAACGGTCCCGCCCCGCCCCGCCGCCTAGTCCTGGCCCCGAGCGCCTGGCCGAGCCCGCGCGCCAGCTGCTGGGCTATAATTAGAGGGACCGCGGCCCTGGCCAGGCCGCCTCCCCGCGCCCCCCGCCCGCGTTCCCGGGGAGGAATGCGCGAGTGCGCGCGAGGGCCCGCGTGCGCCACCGCCGGCGCGCTCTCTGGAGCGGGGACCGCGTGGTGAACCAAATAAAGTAAAAGGTCTGGCTCCTGCTGGGCGAGGTCGAGCGCGGAACGTGCGCGCCAGCGCAGGGGTGTGGCGAGCCCTCGGTGGCCCAGAAAAGATCAAACGCGCGTCTGCAGCAGCCTTGGTTGCCGCCTGCAAGGGTCCCTGACGCGGTCCGGGCTGTACTGGCTGGATTTTCTAAGTTGGAGATGGCGCATGACAAGAGCTGCCCCAAATCAGATGTCAGTCCCTTTTTGGAAATCATGATACTGCCTTTTTTTTTTTTTTTTTTAAGGCAGCAGCTATAATAAGCCAAATGTTCCGTGCTAGTGAAGTAAACACGCATGTTAAAGAAGCATCTGTGTTAGCGCTAATGGATAGTGCATGCTAATAAAAATGTATTTATTAAGCAAACCTCAGGACATGCCCCTGTGAGAACTACCCAAAGTACTGTAACAGTTGACTGCCTGAAAAGGAGTTTGCTTTCTATCAAGAAACTTTTATTTAAATTTGAAAAAAAAGTTTTTATCATAGCATTGTTGTATATCTGGGTCTCTACCCAATTAGTTAACTGCTAATTTTTTATTAATTATTCCCTTTAGTACTCTGCAGCATTATTTCAAAAAATGAACAGAATGACCACTGTCACTTTAAAAACTGACATTATAATATTTCTCCATCACCAGCCTTGGAATTGGGGGAGGGGCAGGGTGCTGACTACCAGAAGTAGCAACTTGATTGTGGATTAAGTATTGTATAATAGTTTTAATCATTGTTTAAAAATGAATGAATGAGTGGATGGATAGAAGGCTAAAAAAAAAATAAAGACTTGCTCCAGGCTTTTGAATTCCTAGACATAATCCTACCCAAAGATTTCTTCCTTCACCAACATATTTTTCTTTCTGGATAATAGGCACAAAGACCATTTTAGAAGCTTGCAATACAGTCTACTCTTTATATATTTTACTGAGGAATCTGTAAGCTTTTCCGGGTTGAAATGCAATTCCTAGGAAATTATTCTTGCTCTTTTCCTGTGGCTGTTTGTCTTGACACAGCAGCAATGCAATTTCAGTGGCTCTGCTCCTGACAAAGACCTTTGAGAGAGAACTATACTGAGAGATGGAAATTCAAGTTTTTCTGAAAACACCTCAGAACTGTCTGGTTCTGTCCCTAGATGAAACCACTGGAATAAAGGTCAGGAAATCTTCAGATGTGCTTGGGCCTTGTGTGGTCATCTCAGGTAATTCAGTTAACTTTTATGTCTGTTTTGCAATTATTAAAAAAAATTGGCCAGACAGTGGCTCACGCCTGTAATCCCAGCACTTTGGGAGGCTGAGGCAGGTGGATCACGAGGTCGAGAGAGCGAGACCATCCTGGTCAACAAGGTGAAACCCCGTCTCTACTAAAAATACAAAAAGTTAGCTGGGCATGGTGGCACGTACCTGTAATCCCAGGTACTCGGGAGGCTGAGGCGGGAGAATTGCCTGAACCCAGGAGATGGAGGTTGCGGTGAGCCGAGATCGCACCATTGCACTCCAGCCTGGGTAACAAGAGTGAAACTCCGTCTCAAAAAAAAAAAATATATATATATATATGTGTGTGTGTGTATATAATTATATATTATATATTTTATTATACATTAAATATATATATTATAGAATATATTACATAATATATTTTATTGTATATAATATTAATATTTAATATATTTTATTATATATAATATATATATGTATATGAATGATGTACTCACCTTAGAGGGGGCTAAAAAATCAAATTAGGCAATCTCTATGACAGGTTTCTGGTTTTTCATTTATCAACCAGCCGTAAGAAAGTGCTGTCATACAGGGCATCATTAGGTGTTTGGGCCCTGTGAGTGCCTACCACCCAAAATAGAGACTTTCAGTTATTATGTTAAACAGAGTAATAGCAAATCTCTTTGAAACACTGGAGAGAAGGGGCTCCCCCTGCTGTCATCACAGAAAATGCATTGTTTCAGGCGGAAGTCTTGTACCTAGAGTACCCACTGTGTTTCAGTCACAGTACCAGAAGATTCCCGAAGTTATCATCACGTTGGAGGGTGTGTAGTTTTATTGGAACTAAAATTAAAATACCACAAAGAAAGGATATGCATATTTTTCTTCAAACACTCTGTGCTCAGATTCATTTACTGAAGGCTCAGCCTGCCTGTGAACCACCAAAATGGACTACCTCACTCCATTTTTGACTTTCAAAGCAAGGATAGTATTTGTGTGGCTGGTAGCAGCTGGTGGTAAGTGGGTTGAAAATATGTTTGAACATATTTCATTTTTGTTAAGATTTGTTTAAATAATGAATCAATAAAAATGATGTATAATGGGAAATAAGAGCATCTTCATTGAATTTTGACCTTGGTAAAAATGTTGTGTTTGTAAAAAAATCATTTCATTTTCTTGTAAATTGTATTTCTTTACACAGGAGCCACTGAGTTCATGAGATCATGAAGAGTTGGGTGTGTCAGCCACAAATTTGTAGCACTGGAAGGAACTGATTCAAGGTCTCAGTAACAAATGTTGGCTGAGCTGAGTCTCAAGCAATGACTAGACCAAGCCAGAGATCTTTCATCTAGGCCATGTTTGCTGAGGGGTTGAGGACATGGATGGAATTAGTCAGGTTGAGACTCTTTATGAACAAGATGAATTGTAAGCAGTTAAGAAGGAAAAGACTCTGGATGTGGTGGTTCACACCTGTAATCCTAGCACTTTGGGAGGCCAAGGTGGGATGATCACTTGAGACTAGCCTGGGAAACATAGTGAGACACCATCTCTGCAAAAACTTTAAAATAAATAAATAAATAAGGAAAAAAGATGGCGGGTGCAAGAGTTGAGAGATTGGAGAGAAAAAATTCCATGAAGGAACCCAACATCTGGTCAGAACCATTCATTCATTCGCTCATTCGCTCATTGGCTCACTTATTCTTTCACTCCACACATCTATCTCATGGTAAAGAACATGGCCTCTGGGGTCAGCCTATTTAATCTTAACTTCCAGCCCCACCTCTTTCTAACCTTCAATATAAAGTTGTGAAGAAACGGCATCTTCAGTTTGCTTCCGGAAACCACTTCCTTCCTTCTGCCACCTCACAGGCTATTCTTTGACAGCTTCCTCCTCATCTCACTTGTTGGACAGCCCCTAAGCCTAGTCCTCAGATGGTTTTTTTTTTCTTTCTGTCTACACTTACTCTCTAGCAATCTCATCCAGGATCATGGTTTAAAAATAACATTATATGCTGACTCTCGGATTTATATCTCTAACCTAGACTTCCGTCCCTAAGTACCAGCATTGTATGTCCAGCTACAACCTACTCGGTTGTTCGCTTGAATATCTAAGTGACGTCTCACATTTACATCCCCGAAGATGAACTTCTGCTCTCCATCCCACCCTCCCCACACCACCACACCACAATCTCCTTTCAGTCTTTCCCGCTTTACAAAACGGCAGTTCCATCTTCCAGTCATATGAGCCACAGACCTTAGAATGGTCTTTGACTTGGATTTTTTCTCAGTCACTCTCCCTCCAATCTATCAGTAAGTCGTCTTGGTTCTACCTTCAAAATGTATTCAGAATCTGAGCACATCTCACTTCTACTAGAAGCCACTATTATCTCTTGCCCAGGCTGTTGCACGGTCTTCCAGACTGTTCTTCCAGTTTCTGCCCTTGTCCTCTGCAATTTATTCTCGGTTCAATGGATAAAATAAACCTTAAAAATATTCATCTGATCTTGTTTTTCCTTTGCTCAAATCCTTTTGGTGAATTTCTGTCTCCTTCAGAGTCAAATTCAAAGTCTTTACAATGGCCATCAAGGCCATGCTGCCTCCCGGACGTGGCTCCTGTCCTTGTCCGTTCCATTCCATGTCAGCCACGCCAGCTTCCTGGTACTCCTTGACCTTGCTGAGCATGCTCCCACCTCATGGCCTTTGCATTTGCTCTTCTCTGCTTGGAATGCTTTTCCCACAGATGTATGCATAGCCCATTCCCTCATTTTCTTCAGATCTCCATGCCAGTGTCCCCTGATTAGTGATCTTCCCTAATCAGTCCCCCAATCTTCCCTCACCAGCATCTATTAGTATCTTCATGCTCCTATAACAACGTCCCACAATTAGTGGATTAAAAGTACACCAAGGTCGGGTGTGGTGGCTCACGCCTATAATCCCAGCACTTTGGGAGGCCGAGGTGGGTGGATCACGAGGTCAAGAGATAGAGATCATCCTGGTCAACAAGGTGAAACCCCATCTCTACTAAAAATTAAAAAAAAATTAGCTGGGCATGGTGGCGAATGCCTGTAATCCCAGCATCCCAGCTACTCAGGAGGCTGAGGCAGGAGAATTGCCTGAACCCAGGAGGTGGAAGTTGCGGTGAGCCGAGATCGCGCCATTGCACTCCAGCCTGGGTAACAGCAGCGAAACTCCATCTCAAAAAAAAAAGTACACCAAATTACTATATTAGAGTTCTGGATGTCATGATCTAAAATTAAGATGTCAGCAGGGCTGGTTTCCTCGGGAGGCTTCAGGGGAGATGCCACTTCCTTACCCTTTCAGCTTCTAGCGGCCACCTGCCTTCTGGGCTTGTGGTCCCTTCCCTGCATCCCTCCAGCCTCCTGCTTCCATCATCCCTTCTCTCCCTGCCTCCTTATGAGGATCCATATGGGGCCCAGCTAAGCAGTTCTAGGATATCTCCTCATCTTAAAAAGTGTTAATTTAATCACATCTGCAAAATCCCTTTTACCATGTAACTTCACATATTCACAGGTTCAGAAGATTAGGACAGAGATGTCTTGGGAGGGTGGCATTATTCAACTACCATAATATATTTTATACACTATATAAAATATAAGCTACTCCACATTCTATAGTCTCTTTCCTCTTTTATTTTCTTCCTAATTCTTTCCCTCATCAAATATTATATATTATTTGCTAATTTATAAGTTTTTGTCTCCCCAGACCCTAGGCCTGGCATGCAGTAGAGCAGGGATCCCCAGCCCTTAGGCTGCAGACCCATATGGGTCCATGGCCTGTTAGGAACCAGGCTATACAGTAGGAGGTGAGTGGCAGGTGCGAGCATTACCTCCTGAGCTCCGCCTCCTGTCAGATCAGCCACAGCTTTAGATTCTCATAGAAGCGTGAACCCTATTGTGAGCTGCACATGCAAAGCATCTAGGTTGCACACTTTTTTTTTTTTTTTTCCAATCAGTTTGAGCTTTATGAGGTTGCTCAGGTTAGCCTTGAACTGATGACCTCGCCTTCGCGAGCGCCATGACCTCCGGCGGGAGCCACTTTGGACCCCCCCAATTTTTTTTTTTTTTTTTTTGCCAATCAGTTTGAGCTTATGAGGTTAGCCTTGAACTGATGACCTCACCTTCGCGAGCACCATGACCTCCGGCGGGAGCCACTTTGGACCCCCGGTTGCACACTTCTTATGAGAATCTAATGCCTGATGATCTGAGGTGGAACAGTTTCATCCCAAAACCATCAACCCCTTCCCTATCAGGTCCATGGAGAAATTGTCTTCCATGAAACCAGTCCCTGATGCCAAAAAGGTTGGGGATTGCTGCCATAGAATGTAAACTCTGTGAGGAGGGGCAAAGTGACCCCCACTGATAGGGTATGGCTCTGTGTCCCCACCCAAATCTCATATTGAATTGTAATTCCCAATGTTAGAGGTGGGGCCTGGTCGGAGGAGATTGGATCATGGGGGATGTTTTCTAATGGTTTAACACCATCCTCCGTGCTGTTCTTGTGATAGAGTTCTCGCAAGATCTGGTTGTTTGAAAGTGTGTAGCACCTCCCCCTTGTCTGTCTGTGTCTTCTGCTCCCACCACATAAACTTCCTCTTTGTGTTCTGCCATGACTGTAAGTTTCTTGAGGCTTCCCCAGCTGTGCTTCCTGTACAGCCTGAAGAACCGTGAGCCAATTAAACCTCTTTTATTTATAAATTACCCAGTCTCAGATGGTTCTTTATAGCAATGAGAGAACAGACTAGTACACTCACTGTCACGATCATGTGTGCTGTAAATGTTCGTTAAAGGAATAAACTTAGTTTCTAATCTCAACAAGGGAAATATGGTGAAAAGTAATAGAAAATAAGAAAAGAACCATAACAATGTATTTATAAGATACAATGGAAACCCAATCAGTCTACCTGGGGAGAGAATGCTGAGGGAAGGAGCCATGAGGTGGGGTTGGCCAGGAGGGAGGGAGGAAGAGCAGAGCTCAGCGGAATAAGAGGGGCTTTGGGATGTTGAGCAAGCATAGGGATCCTACAAATGCTGTTCAGCCAGGACGAAGGGTCCACACAGTGAGATGTGGATCAGAAAAACCAGAAAGAAGCAGTAAGAGGGCGGATGGTAGCTAACCACAGCAGAGTCTCAATCAGAAGGGTGATGTGTCTTGAGGTGCAGAGTTTAGGGAGATTTAGGTAAGATAAAGCAGGAGGAAGTAGGCAGGAAGCCATTCTCATTGCGGCGTAGGATGGTGACTGCTTTGCTCAGGCTCAGCCTGCAGCAGTGGTGGGACTGGGTTCTGATTGCTGGGTCACAGGTGGGTGCTGCTGCCATCTGATCAGTCACTCTGGCCTTCCACCTTCTCCTGGCATGGGAGGAGACAGAGGGAGGGTGGTGGGGGAAGGGCGGGACGCAACAGCTCCTTGGGTGGTCTTAGGAGCACGTTAGCAGCAGTTCTTCTTTTGTGAAAGATTCTGCTAAGTGGACATAGAACAGTGTCATGGTTAGAGGCATGACTGCCTTCAAATCCCAGCTCCACCATAGCTTAGCTGTGTGTCCTTGGAAATACATTTAGTTCTTTAAGAGATCGGCAGGAAGACAGGAGCAATCGGGGTGATGTGAGTCCTGATTATGCAGCAGGCATTAATCGTATCATTCGACTCCAGTCATGTTGTCCTAATACTGCCCTCCAAACAGAGGTAAGGGTTATCCTACCTGACAATGGATAAGTTCTTTGATATCTCTAAACCTCAGTCTGCTCTTCTGTAGGATGGGAATAATAATAGCACCAATTTCTTAGATTCATTGTGAGGGTTAAATGAAGCAATGTACCAAGTCTCCTTGGGTCTGTGATATAATATATGTGGGGTCTTACTATTTATCCAAAAGCTGGACACATCAGAGTTCTGGAAATGTGACTTAATCTCCCCTGCTCTTCCCCTCACACAGCCTTTGTACTCAGGTCTTCTGTGGATAGAGTTCCTCTGGTAGTATTTTTTTCTCCAGATGGAGTCTTGCTCTCCAGGCTGTAGTGCTGTGGCATGATCTCGGCTCACTGCTGCCTCTGCCTCCTGGGTTTAAGCTATTCTCCAGCCTCAGCCTCCCGAGTAGCTGGGATCATAGGCACATGCCACCTCACCTGACAAATTTTTGTATTTGTAGAGACGGGTTTTGCCATATTGCCCAGGCTGGTCTCCAACTCATGAGCTCAAAGCAGTCCACCTGCCTCGGCCTCCCAAAGCACTGGGATTCCAGGTGTGAGCCACAGCACCTGGCCAGTCTTCCTTAAATGCTTATTTAATACCCTCAAACTTCAGAGACCCCTCTCCAGACCCCCACTTGGTGGAATCCATCCCTACCACTTCCTGTGGTAATGAATTTCTGGACCCCTGTCCTTCTCATGCCTGCAGACTCTGCTGTAAGTCTTCAGCTGCAAGCCTGCATCTGCTCTGTCCAGGCTCCTACAAGCCCATTCTGGGGAGCTTTGGTCCCTTTTTGACTCTGGGGAAGAGCACCAAGAAAGGGTACTATGTTGTAGGAGCCAGAGGGGTTGGTTTGGAAAATTTTAAGGCTGATTCAATTTTGGTTCTTTCTCTCCCTAGCAGCAAGGGCTAAAGTCAGTTTTATGCTAAATTAACAAAATGTGCGTATCACTCATCACACCCTAGCTATGGAAAGAACACTAACGCTTATATTATAGAATTATGAGCATGAAAATGCTCTGTAGACACTTAAGTAACATAAAAATGTCGACTTTTATTGTCTAACTTGGGATTTTCTACCCTAGCTTTGCTTTAGTGATGAAGTTGGGGACCTACTTTCCTTACATAATATTTTACAAATATCAAGACCATGGATGAACTCTTCTCTGACCACCTGCAAAGCATGTATCCAGCACAGTTCTTCCAAATCCTAGGCTTGTCCTGAGGATACCACCCTGTCTGTGAATTGGTTCTCATGGATTTGCTGCAGTTCTAAGTCACTGGATCACATCTCCGCACTGGCTTGCAGAAATGCTTTGCTCAAATTTGCCATGAGGTGCACAGTGGGAGGCAGGAGGTCAAAGGCACTGGAAGAGACCACAGCCTTCCTCCTAGCAAGACTAGGAAGACCTGCCAGGCTAGCTGACCTTTACTTGAGTCCCTATAGGAAGGCCACCAGAGACAAAGTCTGAATACAGAAACAGAAGGAGGCTGGTTCCTTTGGGCATATCTGAAAAGAGATTGGAAATGCCTCTGCTGCTTACTAATTGGGGGCCTATACAAATGAGTGTCTCATTTCAATGTGTGGTCAAGAGTCAATGAAGGATTGTTAACATGGGAGCTATGGCCTACCTGCTTTGTCTTCTTTGAGCCATAATAAATGCATTTAGAGGACACCATGGGGGCATTGGGAAGATACAGTCACTCTGCCAGGAGAGAGGTAGTGAGGGGGACTGGTTGTAGAGGAAGAGACACTGAAACGCCTTTGCTCTGGGCTCCCAGGTCCCACCAGGAAGGCTCACATTGTTCCAGTCCCCAGGATAACCCAAGCATGAAGTGGACCTTTGAGTAGCCTCTCCTAGTCCCAAGATCATCTTGTAGCACTGAGTTCCCCTGTGGCTCCCTGAGTTTCCTTCCCTGCCAAGCCCCAGGGCCACTGTCCTTAGGAAAGACTTCTAGGTGGCTCCAGGACCCTAGATCACAGGTCTCAGCTACTCTCTCCCTCTCTTGACCCAGATTGGGCAAGTGCATGGGACACAATTGTGCGTTGGCCCATGCCTAAGCTCTATTTGGTTGCGCTGTCCCACAACCATATGTCTCTTCTAGGACTGCAGATCTACCTTAAGCTGCAGTACAGTGAAGAGGGCTCTGCTGCTTGCCTGGTTTTCTTCCCAGCATCTTGTAGGGGATGGCGTTCTGTCCCAGTTCTCTGTCACCATACCGTGCCTTCCTGTTGAGACTCTGCTACCTCATCCTGGGCTCCGTGATGTCAACCACTTTCTGAACTGTGTCTGAGACTCTTGGGGCCTTAGGATGCTGCATCTCATCTCCGCCCATCACCTCCCAAATCAGATTTTGCCACCAAATCAGTTGAACCAGTGCCTGACCCTTCCTAGTAACCAAGTTTGGTGCCACTGTATAAGTCAGGGGTCTCCAGAGCCTGACTAATAAACAGAACCAGTAGGGTAGATAAAGAGAGAGATTGACGTTCAGGAATTGGCTGATGTGATTGTGGAGGCTGGCGGGTCTAACATCTGTAGAGCAGGCCAGCATGCTGGGATTTCACTGTGGAGTTCATATTGCACTCTTCAGTCTGAAATCTGCTAGAAACTCAAGCAGGCCTTTTATGCTGTAAACTTGAGGCCCACTTCCTTCTTCTTTGGGAAATCTGTCTTTGTTTTAAAGGTCTTCAACTGATTGGATGAGGCCCATCTACATTATGAAGGGTAATTTGCTTTACTTGAAGTCTGCTGATCTAAATATTACTCACACTTAAAAATACTTTCAAGGCAACATCTAGACTGGTGTTTGGCCAACGGGTCACCGTAGCCTGGCCAAGTTGACACATAGCATTAATCATCACGGCCACTCTCCAAGTTTTCTTTTCCTTCTCCCTTGGCCTCCCCAGACCATGATGCCTCTATCAGGTGTGATGCTTTCAAGGGCAAAAATCACAGAAAATCTTACTCAAATAGGCTTAAACTAGAAAGGGAACTTAATGGCTCTTGGGACTAAAAAAATCTACAGTCAGGTAGGCTCCAGGTCTGACTTGCTTATGGTTTAAGCTGCTTCTCTCTCTGATTCTTGGGTCTGTATCTTCGCTGTGTTGATGCTATCTTCAGGCAGTCTTCCCTCCTGCTTACAAGCTGATGCACTTTCTCTTTCACATCCAAGAAGAAAGAGAGCAGAGCATTCCTTCTAGAACAAGTCCCAAGCTTCCTCTGATTGGCTCAGTCCCAACATCATCATTGTGGCCAAGGAAAAGCTCTGCTCCGATTGGCTTAGGTCTGCCCGTGCCCTAACCAATCCCAGGGCAAGGGGATGGGATAGCCATGACTGGCACTTAGTTAGGAGTTACTCCCTGTGATTGGGAATAGCATCAGTCTCACCACAATAAATGGTTTCTGCACAGTGGCTGAGGAATGGACCAGATGCTGGGAGATAACCTTCGTCCTCCACGTCAGCCTCCAAAGCAAGGCTGCTGTGTTGTCTGACTCCAAGAGCCCATGCACCGCTGCAGCCTGTGCACATGGTACCTGCTAGAGCTGAGGGGACCCAGCTGAGTCCCAGGCAGTAGCTCTGATCCCAGGGGAAAACAGCTGCCTGGAAAGAAGGATGCTCCCTGCTGAGATATCAGGGCAGTATCAGTACAACATGGCAGAGGGGGGTTGTGGTTGGTGGACATGTGCTCACTTCAGATGTCCTTGTCCCAGATCTGTCTGCCCCTCCCTTTGCCACTGAGGGAGTGCTCACCTCAACAGGACTGAACTCACAGCAGCTGGCTTTACAACTGTGGGATTTGGGATGTCACTGGAAGCCACCCAGAACTGGGGAGTATGATTCACGCTGTTCTGATCAGTGGCTTGGCAGGGACATAGAATGAAGGAGGAAGGTGGCTTAGAGACAAGTTGGGGCAGCCCAGGAAGAGGGGGTTTGTCTCTGAGATTTTGATCTGTAGTTTGTTTTTGTTTAAAAAACCAACAACTGAGGTGGCAAGACTCACATCTTAACAAGCTGTAAAATGCCTACTCCACCCCGTCCCCTGT
Source organism: Callithrix jacchus (assembly GCF_049354715.1). Classification (NCBI taxonomy): domain Eukaryota; kingdom Metazoa; phylum Chordata; class Mammalia; order Primates; family Cebidae; genus Callithrix; species Callithrix jacchus. Next base: position 50,643,781 of record NC_133520.1, read on the forward strand.
CTATGCCTCTTCCCTGTTTGCTGTGCTGCCACTGCAGTCTCTGGCACAGTCATGTAGCCAACAGAGGGAGGGTGATGCAGCCTCTCCAAAGAGCACACCGGTTCCTCATGCTCAGTGAGACAGGAGAGCATGGCCTGTTGTGTGCCACGTACACTAGGTGTTCCCATTGGTCTTTGAACAAGGGCCATTCACTGAGCAGACACACGCCAGGTACCTGCGTACCACGTGGGAACTAAGAAAGACTATGAAAAAAAATCAGCAGAGCTTTTTGGGGCCTCAGTATCAGTCTGGGGGAGTTAGGCATTTGGGAACCAGACATTGCTGGGGTTAAACAGGGACGCTGCTACCTCAACAGGTTCATAATTCTAAATTGTGCGAGGGGAAAAAGTCATCCTGTTGACTCCAAACAAAATGCTTTGTGGTTTACAAAGCTGTTTGGCCTCTGTCGGGTCATTTAAGCCTCATAACAGCCTCTAAGAAACACTTTTACAGAACAGAAAACTGAGGCAAAGCCGAGCAACTTGCTTCAAATTATATATAGTTACTAAGTGACGCTGATCTAACTCTAATCCCATTTTCTTCTTTTCACTATTTGAGAGTTACATTTTTTTTTGGCCCTATCAGTACAGGGAATATTAGTTAAGACGTGTCATGGAATGGATTATACAAATCCCCCAAACCCCTTTGCTTACACACTGGTTTATACTCATTCTTCATGCTTAGCTTGCTAATGTAGGAGTCACATGTTACTGTTGTCTTTATTCTCCTGGTTTAATCAGGAAAACGAGCCAGAAGAGCTGAAATGATTAGCTTTGGATCATTAGAAGAGGAAAGAATTTATATTCACAGTGACTGCATTTCTAGTCCATTGATTAGGTAATTCTGCTTTTATGAATCACTTGTCATGACTGCTGTGCTGAATAAAACGTGGAATTGCTACCACAAAGAAAACATAAATCATTTCATTTAAAACACATAGTATCTATGCATGGACCGAAATCGTCAATGGAATATTTCTATTTCCTCTTCCTGATTTTTGTTTAGGTTTCCTCAAGGGGCACTCACATAGGTCCCTTGGCTCTACTGTGGCAGGTAGCAGTGTGATTCAGCAACATGCAGTGTCCTGGCATGCGACATCACTGTTTACCTCTCACTGACAACCCGGGTGTAGATGCAGGTTGACTGTTGAAATTGAATATAGTGTGGTTTAGGGGAAACATCAGCGACCACACATACTTTGCATTTGCAGCTCCAATCCCAAAGGCAAGGCATTTCTAAAAATATCACCTTTGGAGGGTCTAGTAACAAATGTACCAGCAACCTCATCTCTTATTCATGTGTTGATTTTTCTCCTTAGGGTATATAAAGGTCATTTCGTAAACTGCACATTTCACACCGATTCATCTTCATGGATTATCTCTTGCTATAGCAAATATGATAATGTCCAATAATTGCAATTAATAATCATGGAATTTTATTTCATGAGAGGATGTTTTGAAAGCCAAATAATCACTGTGAAGAGGAAAGCAGAAAATTGGATAGGGCAGAAGAGAAATGGAAGAAAGAGGGGACAGTAGAGGAACACATGGCAACGGATATAGTGCTTAGGGTACTCAAACGTTAAAGGTTTGGGTTCAGGACTTAAAAGCAAAGGAGATATTTGGCTTAACCACAATGAAGTGTGTGTGTGTGTGTGTGTGTGTGTGTGTGTGGTTTTTTTGAGATGGAGTCTCACCCTGTCACCCACACTGGAGTGTAATGGTGCCATCTCGGCTCACTGCAACCTCCACCTCCTGGGTTCAAGTGATTCTCCTGCCTCAGCCTCCTGAGTAGCTGGGACTACAGGTGTGCACCACCACGCCTAGCTAATTTTTTGTATCTTTAGTGGAGGCGGGGGTTCATCATGTTGGTCAGGCTGGTCTCGAACTCCTGACCTCATGATCTGCCCACCTCAGCTTCCCAAAGTGCTGGGATTACAGGTGTGAGCCACTGAACCCGGCCACCACTATGGGATTTTAAGGATTCTAGATACCAGATATTTCATGGATTAAGTCATTTAACAAACATTCATTGTGTGCCTCCTATGTGTGGTACTGGAGATTTTAGATTGTTATTATGATCCAACAGTCTTGTAGCTTACAGATAAAGGACTGGAGAGAGAGAGAGAGAGAGAGAGAGAGAGAGAGAGAGAGAGAGAGAGAGATTTGATGAACACGAAGGAAAAGGAGAAAGAGAAGGAGAAAGAAAAAGCAGAAATGAAAGTAGCAGTAGCAGTAGCAGCCAATGTCAACAAAATCCCCATTGCAAGCCCTCATTTTTCCCAAGCAAAATACGTATAGTATTTCAGAATGAACACTTGCCCCAGTTTTCTTCAGCAAAGGCTAGTCAATCATGAACACAAGCATATTATATTATTTCTGTAAGTTCTTCTCTCTGGCAGGTACCATCAGAAACACAGGTTAAGATTCACATTCTGTTCTCAAGGAACTTAGAGCCTATTTGGCAATTTCAAGCAAATGCACACTCAATTATGAATCCAATGTAAGAGAGTACACACACAGGTGTGGAGTGGCAGGATTTGGATTGGGGTGTGTGGTAGTTACAGAGGGGGCTGAAAGAGAAAAGGTAGTTTTCATGGAGAAGACAGACTCAAGTGAAGCTTGAGAGGAGGGACATGAGTGGCAGTACAAAGAGACAGAAATTAGCATCCTATATTTTGGGAACTACGAAAGAGAGTCTATGCGATGGGAAGTAAATAGGGTAAGATGAAACTTCCAAGGGCCCAGAAACTCGTGCCAAGAATTCAGCATGGCCCATGAGGACAGTGGCAAGTCAGGCAGCCGATCCTGGCAGAGGCATTTATAAATAATGGAACAAGGGGTGGGGACATGGGGCTAAAGCTGCCAACAGGCCAGTAAGATAACCCAATTCTGAGCAACTGGGCCAGGATGGCAGCAGAGAAGGAGCAGATGAGACATTTCAAAGAAGGGGCTGATAAGGCTCAGAATCTGACCTGTTTAAGGGCATGGACAAGAAGGGGCTTCAACAATGACTGCAGGGTGGCAAATGTGGGTCATTTATGAGAATGGGAGCACTGCGCAGTCTTGGAAGAAGTCTCAACGCTTAGATGACATATTAAGAATGACTTGCTGTTATGCTGGGACATGCCTCAGGGCAGAACAAGATCTTTCTCTCTTCCCGATACCTCCAGGGTTGGGCAAGAGTAATAGTGGCTGATGTCAAAGAACATCAGACAGGAAATGGGGCAGGTTGCTGAGGGGCCAGGTTGGGCTGAGCAGAGCTGGGGCCAAGGAGTTCTGGATCGAGGAGATCTGGAGTTCAGACTAGAGGACGAAGATGAACACAGGAAGTAGGAGAGTAGATTTCATGTTCAGGAGCCCAGACGGAAGTTTCCTTGGTGCTCAGGATGTGTGTACAGAGGAGTCTTTTGGTTACGTAGTCTGTAGATCCGTTTTTGTATTTGTGCTGCTCAAGCAGTGCTTTTCCATTCATCCCTTCACTGATTCACACATTCGACATGCATGACTTCACGTGCACCAGGCACTGTGCTGGGTGCCAGGGCAAAAGGAAAGAAGCCAGACCCTCAAGAAGCTCCCAGCCTACACGGGAGGGCACGGATACACAGACCTTCAGAACTCAAGACAGGAGCAATAAATCCTGGAAAATTATCCGAAAAAACCACTTGGGATATTTTCTCAGAAATTAACCGAAGGGATGTGGTGTTGAACTGGGATCGAAGAGGTTAAAGATCTCAGAGCTCTTCCCTTGGGTATTCTCAGCAGGAGGAGCAAGAGGCTTGCAGGATTCAGGGTTGGAAACATGTGTCTCAGAGTTCAGTGTATCTGAGAATCCAGGGCTATTGTCACAGCAGCTTGAGGAAGTCGCGCAGACCCCACAGAAATCTGGTGTGGCCTCTGAGATACTAGGATACAGAGCACATGCTTTTTGAATTGAAGGGTCAAACTGGGCAAAAGAGAACTGGCTCATTTTTATTTTCACCAATTAGGATCCTTCTAAATCCTGTTTCATGGGTATATAGTAATGTCACAAATGTAGATTTTATTTTCATCAATTTATGTCATAAAGAGAATGGACTCCAGAAAGTAAGCTCACATCTCCCCACAGAGGTTCCTGGCTGCAGGCCAGACAGCATTCTTTTAAGCATCAAGCTTCAAGTAAAGGCAAGCTCTCCAGAAATTCTGCTTCCGGCGGACAGATTGCATCCCAAGAGAAAGCAAGCAAGGCCCCAAGAGAAGAACTTTGCCGGATGGTAGAGACTGGAGCTCCATTCAGCAGCTCAGATGTTCCCCCATCTCTCCAGCATGACTGCCAGCTTGGAAAGGAGCCAAGAGATGGGAGCCCCCTCCTCTGGGGCATCCTTAGGTCTGTAACAACACCATGACATTTCGTCCCTGACACTGCTATCTGACTTCACCTCCACCCCACCCAGAGATATCCCTGGGTCTTAGCTGCATGCATTGCTCCAGGCTTAGGGTAAGAGGGGCAGGAAAAGGAATGAAGCTTAGCAAGGTTGCTAACAGCACAGGTTTGGGCATTAAAAAAAACCAAAAACTGGATTTGAATTCTGTGTCCACAACGTGACTCACTGTTTAATCCTGGACTGGTTAGTTTCTGAGTCTCTGTTCCTTCGTAGACTGGGCATAAGCTAGCACCAGTCTCATAGGAACGTCGTGCATACTGAATGAGATGAGCTCTGTGAGCGCATAGTACTGTGTCTGCTGCCTAAAACACGCTCACTGTATGATCCCTGGTTATTGAGTGTAGCTCTCCAAGTTCTGTGTGAGTTCGAGAACTAAGCAGCGCTGCTTATACGTTTCTTTCCTTCTGTCCCCTGACAACTCAACTCAAATCTCTGCTGCTGAAATAGTAACCTCATTAGTAGGTCGAATCATCTATGAAGTACCTCTACTGTACAGCATAGCTTTCGCCTTGATGCCTTGTCTTCCTGCTAATTTTCTGGTTAATCTGGCACTTTGAACAGGAATGTAGTCCCTCCTTCCCCCTCCATAGTACACATGCGCACACACACACACACAGGCGCATACACACACACACACACACACACACACACACACACGAAGATGGATGTGCAGGCAGCGGGAGAGGTGGGGTCATGACAGACCAAAGGTCAATCCTGCCCCAGCAGCCCTGTAGGAGAGCCCACAGAAGGAAGAGGCTCTTTGCCAAAGGAGATTTTTATTTTGCTGTATCCAAAAGGTAAGAGAACCCTTCTAACAACTTCTTTTTTCTTTTTGCTTACAGGCTCACCATTTAAACACAGGACACTGAATGGTCAGAACCTTGGCCCACCCCAAGTGCCCAGGGCCTGCTGCCAGCACCCGGAGTTTGAGTTTCTGCCCAGTAGGCTTGTAACCTGAACTTTGTTTCTAAACTCCTGGTTCTTAGTAGCCAGCACAAATTCTCGGCCACAAAATTCTGAGAAGTATTGCACTTGTCAGCTGCTAAGTCACATGCCCTTCAGCCTGGTCCCTGCTAGTGGGATAATAGTCCTTCTGTTAGAGCCTATGAATTTCACTGTCACATACAAATGGGCATCCCTAATAATGCCACCCAACACTTGCCATAATCACCCAGAAATATACCATCAGGCCTGTCACAATTAATCAATTTTCAGGATCCCCCAGGGTCTCCAAATACAATGACTGGTAACAAATTAATAGAGTCTTCGGATCATCCCATCTAACTTCATCAAGAAACTGACCCCATGATGAAAATTTAGTTCAATTAGGATAATAGCTCATATTTAAAGAGTGCCTCAAAGCAAAAGAAACCCAGAGATTTTGTCTCTTAGTTTTCAGAACAGTGCCACATGTCACCTAGAGCCAACTTCTAGGGGACAGGTACATTTGTCCCCATTTTGTGGATGAGAAAACCTTGCTGCACATTGACAAGAAGAAGAAGCATAGAGCTAAGGGCCGAGGGCGCGAGCCGGGAGCTCTAGTTCACACTGGATTTGCCTAGTGTATGTCTGTGAACTACGAGCAGCACAAAAATATACACGGACTGACATTTTCTGAGCACATATTTAATGAATAGGGTATCCTGTGTACATGTCAAAGCCATAAATAGATATCAGTAGTGGAATGCTGAAGTGGACAAATATAGGATGTAGCTTGTGCTCAGCGATGCTAGACGCCCCCACAGAGCCCCATGCTGGTCTGTTTGGAAGCTTTTTTTTTTTTTTAGGTTCGGTTGCATGATAGTACAAAGAGCCTTGTGTTACGGTCTCAACACTGCTATTTATACCCTGTGACCCATTAAGCACTGATTCCTTGGTTGGGGTTCGCCCAACATCTCAAGAGGAAAAAAAAAGAGGGAAAAAATAGCCTGACTGGAAAAAAAAAGGAGTTCTCATTTACAATACTTGAGTCAGGAATTTGGAAACATGACCCCAGCCAAAGCCTTCCGAGCCATCGTATCAAATGTTGTTATTTTTGGGTAGCTTGAAAATAAGGCTGGTTGAGGAGTGGACAAGGAGCCGCAGTGGCTGTGGCAGGAAGGGGGGCGGGACGGGTGAGGGACAGGGAGGGGTCTGTTGGAGAGGGGCCCGCCTGGGCCTGGGAATGTCAGCTGCTGGGCTGGCCCCAGAGCCTCCTGGGGAGGAATTGGAGAACTTCACCTGTGGGTGCATGTGAGATGTAACCTTTGCCCTCTAGTTTTCCCAGAGGTGCCTTGGCACTGTTGTGCTTCCAAGTACCCTGGGTAAAGACATTCAGTTAAGTTCAGCCTTCCCGCCCCCAGTTTGTTTTTATTTCAATAGACAACATTGTCCGTGACAGTGAATTGCCTCTCCCTGTTTGGGAAAGTTGCCCGCCAGTGATATTTTTATGCTCTGTTTGCAGCGGGTGAAAGGGAATCCTGGCTGAAGATATCACCGGTAGGGTAATACGCTCCTCCAGCCCCACAGGGTTGTGTCCACGTCAGAACTGAGACACTGCCCATCTTTGGGAATACAACTCACTTGCCCTGTTCCTCCAGTTCTCCTTTCCACCTCAGTGTGTTCACACACACACACACACACACACACACACAGACACACACGGGGGTCAAAAGCCAGATAACTATCTGCTGTGTCATGGGCTTTTAATACATATTTGAGAATTATTCTGGAGGAACATGAGGGAAAACTAAGATATCAAATAAACTTTCCAGAGATTCAGAGACAGGAAGCGTAAACTCGATTCTTGCATTATTCACATGCCCTCAGAGTTACCTTAAATGAAAAAGTCTTTAAAATATTTAGACTCAATTCCTCTTGGTAAAAGAAAAAAAATCAATGTCTAACTGCCTATGAACTCTGCAAAATGTGAGACTGTCTATACTTGGCACAAGTTTCAGGTTTGTGCCTCGCAGACTTTGCTTCTAACTGACCCAGCCACACGGGCCTCTGTGTGTCCACTGAGCCTTTCCACAGAATTTCACCTGTCCTGTAATCAGCATGAATACTTACATTCTTCCTACAGCTTTCTGCAGCCCCCCATGTGAAGATGGACAGCCTCTTACCTCTGAAAACTCACTGTGCCTTTTGCTACTTAGCACATTCATGCTTTTCACCTTTTAAAGGGTGTGTTTCCCATCCTTGTAAGAGATGATGAAATGTCCAAAGACAAACACTGTTCTGTCCATCACCAATGCCTCTCAGGTTGTTCCCAGAGTCCCTTTCCCTGATTGATATTTGTGTTATGTGGGCCAGTGCCAGTGCTGGCCAGGACCACAGTCCCATTGAAAGAAGCTGCCCCACTTATGGGATCAGCTGAGAGGAGCCCAGCCTGCTCCAATGGGCGAAGATGGGCAATAAACAAAGAACCATGAGTGGGATGAAACCAGGATGGGAGGCTCATGGTATAGCATAGGAGCACAAAATACAGCATCACACCTAATTGAGAGGGAGTCACAAGAGGCCTTGCTGAGTAAAGAAATGTTTGAGTTGGGACTGGAGCATGAGGAGGATATGATTTGGCTGTGGCCCCACACAAATCTCATCTTGAATTGTAGCTCCCATAATCCCTTCATGTAGTGGGAGGGACCCGGTGGGAGGTGATTAAATCATGGGGGCAGCTTTTTCCCATGCTGTTCTTATGATAGTGAATAAGTCTCATGAGAAGTGATGGTTTTATAAAAGGGAGTTCCCCTGCACGTGCCCTCTTGCCTGCCACCACGTAAGACGTGACTTTACTCCTCATTTACCTTCCACCATGATTGTGAGGCCTCCCCAGCTTTGTGGAACTGTGAGTCCTTTAAACCTCTTTCCTTTATATACTACCCAATCTTTATTAGCACTGTGAGACAAACAAATACAAGGAGTTAACTGGGCAACCAGGTGATTGACAGAGGTGTGCAGGCAGAGGGAGGATCTGCTCCAAGCCAGACACACACTCTGGAAAGGAAAACAAATGTGTTAGATTCTGTAAGAGAAAATAAAGGAAATTGATAAGGGATGAATTGGGAAAGGAGCAATCCTAAATTTTGGCTGTTCTTATATGCTAAATTAAGGAGTTTTACTCTAATTTAAGGACACAATAGAAAACTATTGTTTTAAGTAGAAGGGAGAGTCTAGACTGCTTGCGTCCAAAGTAATGTAATTAATATTGTGGTCCATAGTGTTTGTAAATGGCTAAATAAATATTTATCATCAGATACCCTGGGAACTCCTGCTCCAATGTGTTAGTTTAGTTATATTTTTCTATTTGAGAATCTTCCAAAATGTGTAGAAGTAAAAACAAAAGTTATCTGTCAATAACGTAATCCCTTCTCAAAATAGGCATAGTATGAATGGACAAGCATATTTATTTGTACCCGAGGAACCATGAGTTGCCCACTCTGTTAAAAATTACCTTTCTCATTTCCCTTTGATAGATAAACTTGGCTCGTTTCATTAGCCTTCTATAACTTTTAGTGGAGCCACAAATCTACAATCTCTGGTACCGAATGATCAAACATTTTTCAATACATACTAGAAAAGATATTATGAATTTAACCTACAACCATTTTTTAGCAAGGAATATGGTTTTCTGCCTTCACAGTGGGAAGTACGGGTCCAGGGTCACATATGGGGTGAAGGCTGACTAACAGCCATGTTCCTCAGAGGGCAATGTAGTTTGTCTTCACGCTGGTACTAGGCATATTGCAATTTTATGTCAACACAATTTTCAGGAGATTTTATCTCCCTGCCTCAGATTCTTCTTCTCCAATACCAGTTTGTTCCATTTTCCTAGGAATTTTGTCTTGCGTTTGGCTCTTTTGACTGATTCTTGGTGGTCTGTGTATAGTTGGAATAGTACAACTCTCAAGATATTTTCCAGGTGCAGTGGCTGACACCTGTAATCCCAGTACTTTGGGAGGCTGAGGTAGGAGGATTGCTTGAGGCAAGGAGTTCAAGACCAATCTGGGCAACATGTTGGAAGAGACCCTGCCTCTACAAAAAATAAAAAAGATAGAAGGGCATGGTGGCACACACCTGTAGTCCCAACTACTTGGGAGGCTGAGGTGGGAGAATCACTTGGATCCAGGGGTTGGAGGCTGCAGTGAGCTATGATCATACCACTGCATTCCAGCCCGGGTGATGTCTGAGTTTAGCCACCCTGTCTCTAAATAACAACAAGAAAAAGATATGAGATATTGGTATCTTATAAATTGTTTCTTCATATACCATAGGAAAAAAGAAACTTACTCTTTTATTCCCATCTTGAATAAATATATTAGAACTCTTTCTGCACATGTCCAAAAAAAGCCTTTATGTTGTTGGTACATGTGAATTACTATGGAAGAAGACATATAAATGACATCTGTGCCTCTCCCACCTGATAACATCTAGCATCAAGATTCGGTTTCTGCCCAATGCAGCAGAAAGTCAGATGGCTGAAAGGAAGGAAAGATCACAGGTACTCTCTACAGCACCTGTGTGATGAGATCTGCTCGAGGCTGTGTCCGGAGATTCTGGAGACTTGGGAGAAGCTGTAGGTCTTAGCCTCTACCTCCTAACTTGGAAACACCTGCCATTGCTTGATATAAGTAAGGTCTGGGACAACCCCCAGGAGATGTCTAGCCTAATTCCAAAATCGTTTTTATTCCTGAAGCATCCTTTCTGAAATGTGCATTGTTTCAAATTTAATTTATCTACGTAGAAGAGAGGCTGACCTTAGCAAAAATAAGACATTTCTTCTAAAAAGAAAAAGTTTTATGCAAATCCCAAGAAACCTTCATCCTGCAGCATTGGGACAGAGAGGTGGAAGTCACTGGTGTTCCTGCCCCGCTCACAGTCCCCGGCCCACGTGCTCCTGTGCCCTGGAAGGCTCCTTGTGCTGAGTGGCACATTATATGTGTTCAGGAGGCACAGCACATGTGGCCGTTGTGTTTCTGAGCCTGAGAGGAAGGTGTATTCCTCAGATGCAGTCAGGCCTGGGTACATCACTGTTCTATGGATGCATTCATCCCACCCTCCTGCTCTTTTCTGTCTGTTCCTCTGCAGAAGCTAATATCCATTTCCTCTTTCCCCTGTTCCCTGTCCCTGTCCCTGTTGTCCTGCTCCACAAATACAGATGAGGGGTCCAGATGGAGGACTTTACATACCCACAGGCAATCACTTGTGACCCAGCCTGTGAATCCTGAAGTGTCACATAAAATTCCGGGTGATATTTGAAAACAATAAGCTAAAATTGTTCATGCAAGCCAAATAATAATGCCCAGCCCAGATCTTATATAACTGCACTCAGAAGAAATTAGGCTTGCTCTTGCAGAGTCCTATAGGCCAGTCCTAAAATTTTTAGGAGCCTGTGAAAATCCAGATTCCAAGTCAGCAGGTCCAGAGTGGGGCCTGAGAGTCTGTATTTTCAATAAGCCTTCTGAGCCACGCTGATGCTGCTGGTCTAAGCACTACCCTTTCAGTGGGGAGGTATAGACCTCAAGCTCTTGGGGGGCCTATGTCAGATCTGATCTGACCCTGTATCCTCAGTGCTTGGCACTGTACCAGGTATGTGTGTGTGTGCTGGGGTGAGGGGTGTTTTGAAGGGAGAAAGGAAGAAAAGAAAGAGATGAAAAGAGAGAGAGAAGGTGTGAGTTTTCCAATGAGTAAATCTTTTCTGTTCTTGATATTTACCACCTATTAAAAACCAAGACAGGCACAGGTGAGGCAGATATGCAGTGAGGCTAGTGGAAGCTTCTTAAAGGATAATGTCTTCCCAGGCCAGGCATGGTGGCTCATGCCTGTAATCCCAGCACTTTGGGAGGCTGAGGCAGGCAGATCGTTTGAGGTCGGGAGTTCGAGACCAGCTTGGCCAGCATGGTGAAACCCCGTCTCTACTAAAAAAATAACAAAAATTAGCTAGGCATGGTGGTGGGTACCAGTAATCCCAGCTACTCAGGAGGCTGAGGCAGGAGAATCGCTTGAACCCAGGAGGCAGAAGTTGCAGTGAGCTGAGATTGTGCCATTGCACTCCAGCCTGGGCAACAGAGTGAGACTCCATCTCAAAAAAAAAAAAAAAAAAAATCTAAAAAACATAATGTCTTCACAGCATATTCATAGATGTGTCTGTGGCACTCAAAGCTTGCTTCTGATTTGGCATGTCCCTATGAGAGTGCCAGCATTCTCTCAAAGATTGGGGAGCCATGGCATGCCCACAGCCACTGGTCACTGAAGGAAGGACACATTCACATCATAGCCTGCTTTTATCTCAAGCTCACTGACAAAGTGGCTTCAGGTCCAGGGAACATCTGAGGGACAGCACTTTCTTTAGGAAGTGATAAGGTTTTTCTGATTGTAGAATTTGTATGAAAGCCTCAAGCCTCTAGGACACATTCATCTCTGCTTCTCCTGAAGAAGACAAGCCTAAAATGCTAAAAGCCGGCGGTGTGCCTGTCCTCAAATTATGTGAACTTGTGCTAAAATTAATCATTATTGAGGCAATCTAAAGAAATCATATATTTTTATTACAAAATTAACCTGGCTGGGCATGGTGGTGCATGCCTGTAGTCCTAGCTATTTGGGAAGCTGAGGTGGGAGGATTTCTTGAGCCCATTCAGGGTTACAGTGAGCTGCGATAGCGCCACTGCACTCCCGCCTGAGCAACAGAGCGAGACCCTGTCCCTGTCTCTAAAAAAAAAAAGAAATTAATCTAATCCAAAATTATTTTAAAAATAGAAAAAAACAAAAACAAGGGAAAAAAGTCATTCCAATGCTTTAATACCTACTATGTTAAACACAACTTCTAAGAACATTTAGCTATAATTTCTTTGTCTTTTCTCTGTATGTTTTTTCGTGTGTACTAATTTTTATATAATTTTGGCATGCGATATGTGTAATTTTATATGGTACTTTTAAAATTTAACATTGTATATGTCATAAGTATTTTCCATCTGTTGTAAGGATTTATGATACCTTTATAACCATCATTTTCACTTCCTTCGTGATAGTCCACGGAATGGCTGTCTCAAAGCGTATCAACTGAGTCACTAATGCAGTTGTGTATTAGGCCTTTAGTTGTTTTGAAAGTTTTACAAAAATAATTGTGCTAAAAATGTAATTTTGGAGGTGCCTGTTTGTACATGCATATAGAGATTTAGATTATCCTAACAAGCTTAAAATCCAAAACAGATATATTGATCCAGATTTTTAAAACAGATACGTAACAGGCAACATAATAAAAGCATTCAACAAATGGTCTCTATGAAACAAACAGGGAATAGACAAAGTTGAGGCTCCCCAGCCTCTGCTAAGGAGACAGGATGAAGCCGCGAGGGCCCAGGCTGCAGAGGGATTTGAAGTCCCAGAAGCCAGGGCAGTGACCACTCATCACACTTGGCAACCAGTTGACTCATGACCTCTCCTCCCTGTGTGCCAGACTCCTCATGGAAACTGGGTAGCAGTACCCACCTCAAAGGGTGTAGCAAGGGTGAATGGAATACACAAAAGCACTTGGGACAATGGCTGTTCCAGTGTGAGCTCTCAATAAAAGAAAACACTATGGTGGCTGGGTGCGGTGGCTCACACCTGTAATCCCAGCACTTTGGGAGACTGAGGCGGGTGGACCACGAGGTCAAGAGATCGAGACCAGCCTGGCCAACATGGTGAAACCCTGTCTCTACTAAAAATAAAAAAATTAGCTAAGCGTGGTGGCATGTGCCTGTAGTCCCAGCTACTTGGGAGGCTGAGACAGGAGAATCTCTTGAACCTGGGAAGTGGAAGTTGCAGTGAGCCGAGATTGTGCCACTGCTGCACTCCAGCCTGGTGACAGAGCAAGATTCCATCTCAAAAAGAAAAAAAGAAAGAAAGAAAGAAAACACCGTGGTGTGGCTGGGAGCAGTGGCTCATTCTGTAATTCAGCACTTTGGGAGGCCAAGGCAAGTGGATGGATCACTTGAGGTCAGGGGTTTGAGACCAGCCTGGCCAACATGGTAAAACCCCAACTCTATCAAAAATACAAAAAAATTAGCCAGGCATGGTCCAGTGCCTATAATCCCAGCTTTTGGGGAGGCTGAGGCAGGAGAATCACTTGAACCCGGGAGGCAGAGGTTGCAGTGAGCCGAGATCATGCCACTGCACTCCAGCCTGGGTGATGGAGCAAGACTCTGTGTCAAAATAAATACATAAATTAAAAGAAAGCACCATGGTGCCAGCATTCACAGTGGTCAAGGAAGCTGCTCCCTCCTGTTATTTGTGGGGGCCCGGGGCACAGGTGCTGTATGTGTAGATATTAAAAAGATAAACAAAGTAAACTGCTAAGTATGTTCCATCCTTCCATCTTGACAAATATTCTCTCATCACAAAAGGTACAAAATATGTGCAAAGCTGTGATATAATGGATGCAAAATGTGACGAAAATTAGCAAACTCTCAAGGAGAAAAGAGTCTGATCATTTGTGAGCCTGTCTGAGATGTTATTCAGCTAGCAATGTTTGGATGAGTAATCAGAATATCCACATATAAATTCACTAATTCTCATATATTTATTAATAAGATTTATATACACATATAAATTCACTAATTCTCATGTATTTATTACTAAAATTTATATACACATATAAATTCACTAATTCTCATATATTTACTAATAAGATTTATATACACATATAAATTCATTAATTCTCATATATTTATTAATAGATTTATTTCCTTGCCTTTCTTAAAATCACCGATTATATTCTTATAATCAAAATGTTCACACAATCTGTGTTCCACTGATAGCAATAATCCAACAGATTGAAAATAAATGTAATTATATTAAAATATACAAAATTTGAGTGCATTTTTATCAATATGCAAATCAATGTTAATATAAAAAACCAAAGATTTAATTATTTTGGATGTTTTCAAAATGTTATTTTTCCTCTCAAATATTCAAAATGATCTATTATAACCAAAATGTAAATTAAGTGAATATCAAAAATTAAAGTTATTTAAACAGATCTGTTTTTTAATTTTTATAAGATTTAATTACATTTTATTGCATATTTTTATGAAAAGAAAATGATTTGCAATTCTAGCAAAGCTCATTTAGTTGCTAAGGTAAATAACTGATTTTGTATTTCATATATTTATATACAAAGGTAAGAGAAACAGTAGTTATGTAATATAACAAAATGTTACCCACAGTGTATGTAAACTATTACATCTACTGTGTGCGATATTTTAGTACCTCTGGAATCCTGAATTGGAATGGGAACAGAGTGAGAAAATGAACTCTTGGTCCTATTGGGAAATAGTTCTGTATTGTGCGAGAATCTATAACATCCTCGCTGTACGATAGGAAGAATCTCACGAGGTAGTGAGTTTGTCTTTTCTTATCTCAGCACTTCCGATGCTCACATCGTCTCCACACTCTGAAGTGGGGTGCGTTGCTGAAGTCAACAGAAAGGTCGCACAGACACCTCAATACTTGGATTAAGTTGACTTTTATTGCCAAGGCAAGATGCAAGGACAGGCAATGTGAGGAAACATTCCTGGGGCCTGAGCAGCATTGGCCAAAAGAGAGGATGTTGAGATTACAGGTTGCTGTGCCTGCACTGAACGCTGGGGCTCAAGTCCTGGCGTGTCTGTGTTCACTTTAATACCGGTATGTGTGTGTGCCTGTGTGATATCTAGGGGCTATTTAAAGCGTGAGACCTGGATCAGTACCTCCCTTGCCCAGGTATAAAGGCAACACTACAGAAAATAAACAAGTGTTACTAAGGACAAATATTTATTGGGATTACATTTTCCTGCAGTGCACAAATCCTTCTTACAAATATAATTATCCAGGTTTCTTCCCTTGTTGATGTTGAATCTATTCTAGGGTGTTTCTCAGAACTTACCTATCCTAAATGACTTGACTTTTAAACATTGAGCCTATGCCAGTTTTGACATCCATTTGTTACAGAAAGTAGAAGAGAGAGGGATCTCTTCTTTCTCATCACCAGGGCCAATTCCAGATTTGACAGCCCATCCTAAAACAGGGCTTCCTATCTGGAGAGAAGTCTCATCATACGGAACAGAGGGGCAAAAGCCGGGAGGAGGAGAATCAGGTCGAAATGCAAGAGAGTCCCTGCTGCGTTCGTTAAGAATCTCTTTAAATCACAACGCTTTTTTCATGGTCTCTGAAGCTGCTGAGTTTTACTTCCTACCAAAAGCCTCCAGCCATTTGTCAGGGGAACAAGACTTCAAGAAAATAAGGGGAAAGTGTGTTTGAATGGGAGACAGTTGTTTCCGCAGCCTGGGCGGTGGCATAATGATATCATTGTCTGCAGGGCTGGGACTCGGCCCTGGGGCAGAGGCAGGATGGCAACCTGAGCTGCCTGGCAGAGTTGTCAGGATTTGCAGAGCCCACCAGCCAGGAGTGGCCATTTGTCCAGTTGCCTATGAAAGATTCTCAGGTAATGCACAAACCCTCAATTCTTCCAGTAAAACTGTCACCGTTTTCTCTAGCAGTCGTTTACATGGATGATCTTTGATTTCTAGGTAGCTTGAGACAGTCTCACTCTGTTGCCCAGGCTGGAGTGCAATGGCGCCATCTTGGCTCACTGCAACCTCTGCCTCCCAGTTTCAAGCAATTCTCTTGTCTCAGCCTCCCTGAGTAGCCTCTCTGAGTAGTACAGGCGCACGCCACTACGGTCAGCTAATTTTTATATTTTTTTGTACATATGGGGGTTTCATCATGTTGGCCACATGGGTCTCAAACTCCTGACCTCGTGATCTGCCTGCCTTGGCCTCCCAAAATGCTGGGATTACAGGTGTGAGCCACCACACCCGGTCAACTTACACTTCATTTTTAAAAGCCCTGTCTCTACCCTGGATTTAGTCTACTGTTTGAATGTCATCATTTCAAAATCGTAATTTCCCTTCTTACTGGGCTAAGGCAATGACTTCATTTCTACCTTAGGTTATAAATCCTCCCTCTCCAAAGCATGTTTTAGGGTAGGGTCTCAATATACTGTCTGTTGCTTTATATATATTATGATTAAATAACTATTTTCTATAACATCAATATATATTTACTTTGGGAATATAAAGACTGACGGGAAGGCAGGGAGAAGGGAAAGAGAATAAATCTGTGGACCAACTGGGAGATGATAAATCGCTTCTACAGATCTTTCTGGAGAGCCCACTACATGTTTGATGCTGTGGCAGTGCTGGGATCGGGGGTGTGTCTTCTCCCCGGCTGCTCATAATCTAGGAGGGAGGAGAAACCAAGCTCACAGATAATTGTCATTTAGGGGAGACTAAGGTGAAGGTATTAGAGAAATACAGTCCAAACACTGTTTACAGCTGTTTGTATGGATCAAGAAACATTTCCTGGCAAAAGAGTTTGAAGAGAAGTGAATGAGCTTGGTCCCAGAGGCCAGAAGACACAGAGGTTTCCAGAAGCAGCCCACTTTGATCTCAGCCGCCATGGGCAGGGCTTGGGAGGTGAGGCTGAGACATGTGCACTTCATTTGGTAGGCAGTGAGAGCATGCCGTTTTTAAGCAGGGAGAGGATATGATAAGAGCTTCATTTAGGAAGATAAATCTGGCAGCAATGTGTATGACAGATTAAAGTCAGATAAAGAGGCCTGTCGGAAGTCATTATGGCGTCTTCGCATGGAAGAAATGAAGGTCTGAGCTAAGAGGAAAAAATAGGACAGTGAGCCAAGTCCTCCTGGGTTTGCTTGTAGAGATATGTCCTGTCAAGACCCAGTGATACTCCTATTCCTGCCTGTGTCTGCCTGCATGTTTTGCGCTCATGCATTTCAAGCATGCCTTTTGCTCATTATGTCTGGAAGGACTGTGTAAAGAACATGGCCAGCAGGCCTTGGGTCCCAGGTTAGGTCACTCATAGGCAGTGCTGGGGTAGCAGGATGGCCAGTGAAGGCTTGGACTAGACATCCAGCACTATTGTTGGCTGAAGGCATAGGCAAATCCCATAACACGGGTAATGAACACCAGAACATTCTAGCGGACTGAAAGGAAGCTAAGATAAATAGTTAATACACATCTGGCAGTGTCAAAGACCAGGTGGGCAGGACAATGAAAGTCCTGGGAAAGGTTTAATACCACATCCCATGTGAGGCCTCACTCTGCCAGTCAGGAGGTGGAGGCCATGCTCAGGTATTGGACACACTTCCGTGTTTTGCTGGATTCCTGGAAATCAGAGTCTGAGGCTGCAGCGGGCGAGCCGAGATGTTCACTGAGGAGTGCTTCAGGGTCAACATCTGTCAGGATGAAGGATGTGGAAATGGGGAAAAAGAGATTGAACCATGAAATGGGTGCAACAGAGGCCTCACCCAACCCCCAGGGAGCTCTGGACTGAGCACAGCCCTTCCCAGTTGACCCCAATTAGGGCTAGAAGGCAGGGCCTTTGTATCCCGCCTTGACCAATTACTGAAGTGGGCGTGGTGATCCCAGGAAAGAGGCATAACCCCAGCCAGGTGGCTCCCATTAGCCAAGGGCAAGTCCTGGAGAGGGTCTCAGCTGTGAACACTCAGCAGCTGACTCTCCTTTGCAGCGGGGAGAATGAGGGCACCATGGCATCCATTACGTCATCTACTTTCTGGGGGTGGGCTTTGCCTCTTCAGAGAATCTTGGGAGAGAGGCCAGCAGAGGGAATGTTATTACCTAGAGCAATGCTGAGGGACTGTGCAAAGCCAGCAGTTGAGGGGGCGTGGGGTGACAAGGCCAGGGAACCCGAGCTGGACAGCCTGGAGGAAGGTAGTTGAAGGTGGTGGCAGGGGTAATGGCCTGCAGCCAGGCACTTGGTCTTCAGTCTGCCACTTACTAGCAATGTGACCTTGGGGACATTACTTCATCGCTTTATCCCTCAGTTTCTTCCTTTGTCAAACAGGGACAAAAATAGTTCTTACCTCACAGAGTTGTGAGACTAAACGAGGTAATACATGCGAAGTGCTTACTGCTAGCCCATAATAAGTAGGGCCCAATAGAGGGTGGCTGCCAGTATCATTATCCCTACTCTTCAAAAGTCTAGTGAAATAGGTCGCCTAACTCGGAGAAGGGCCTTAGGCAAATATCGGGAGCCAGAGTCCTAATCCAAGAGGTCGGAGAGGTAGGAAAATTGGGGCAAACATGGAAGCAAAAGGTGTGTGTTTGTGCAGAGGAGCCTCAGCAGACACCCAAGAGAAGGGCTGCTGTTCCTTTGACTTAGATGTGTTCTCCACCATGTAATAAAGCTGAAGCAGCCACATTTTCAAAAGCCAAGAGTAAAACAGAACCCGTTCCTGGTGAGAAAGTTAACTGCGCTCTTCATTTTACTCTATTCCTTTAGTTAGATTTAATCGCAAACCTCCTTCCCACTGAATTTTGTCTTGGATTCCAAGTCCCGGCTTTGCCACCTACCATCTGTGTGCCTTGGGCAAGTCACATAACCTCTTTGACCCTTGGTTTCTTCATCTATAAAATCAGATGAACAATGCCTGATCGTGTTTGGTGGTTGTGAGATTCTGATGAGAAATTCTGTTTGGAAATGGTTTGCAAATGTAAGACACAGACCGATGTCGCTATTACTAGGACGGTTCTGCCGATTGCTTTTGCTTTTCTGGATGTGAGGCTCGTAACCAACGGAGGCTGGAGTGGAAACCACAGTAATGAACAAGAAGGCTATGGGAAAACTGGGGTGAAAATGGCCTCGATAACAGCTTTCCTGTCTGAGTGAGGATTAGACTATGTGTTGTCTCTTCATATATAAAAAGCCTGTTTCATGACAGACCCAGGTTGATGCCTTTAAGATTGAGGGAAATATAAGATATAGTCCATTCTGTCAAGGTATTCATGACACATCTGTTTGGTTATGTGAATTAAATTCTATTTCCACAGGTAGCAAAAGATGTGCACTGCTTCAACCGCACCTGACCCCCAGTCCTCAGATTATCCAGATAAAGCCCTCTTGGGAACACCAATCTCCTGCCAGGTGTCTGTCATCCTGAATTATTTTGCCATTTGGGGTGTGGCAGCCAACTTTGGCTAGACATCTCACCTCTAGGATGGTGCTACCCAAGTATGACATACATTCACACACAGGTTTAACTTCCTAATGAAATTGGAGTTGGAGAGTGGAGTCATTTTATGAGCATAAATGCTAACCTTTAATGGATTTAAATTTATCAATTTTTATTTTATGAGTCATACTTTTTTTTCTTGTCTAGTTAAAAAAAAAATGTCTCCCTTCTGCGCCATGGTCAAAAAGTTTGAGAAATTTCCTTTTGAGAGTTCAGTGTGAAATCTAATTAGTGTTGATGTCTAGGGAGTATGAAGTAGGGATCTAATATCTTCCCCCCGTGTGTATATATATTTTTAACATAAAGGACATTTCTAAAATGATAGGAAATGTGAATGTGTTGCGAGAAGGAAAAAAACAAACAGAATTCGGTTAGAGATTATAGGAGGTTAAGACTAGGCCAGTCCTCAGAGTTTATTAGGATGAAACCCTTGAAACCAAGGGTAATAATGGCATTTTCTTACTTCTCTGCCCTTCTTGGCATGTGTCATTTTAATTTTAACTCAGCTTCCATATTGATTGCATGAGTCCATGAGCCAAGCTGGGTCATGGTGGTGAACAAGAGCACTTAAATAGTAACCATGCTGTCAGTTTGCCTTAAGAATGCCCGTTGAACCTCTGGTACTGGTATACAACAAGGGATAAGTGTAATTTCTGTCCTCACGGAACTCGCCCCCTAAATATAAGCACACAAATGCTGTGTAGTTTCATAAATAGATGTGAGCATCTCATATTCACGAAATTATCAGTTAAACTTACTCTCATATATGATCCCCGTTATGTGTCTCAGGGACTTGTCCAAGGTAACACAGCTAATTAGCATAGAGGCAGAATTAGAACCTAGATTTTTCTTTTAGTTTGGGTTTTTTTCAACTATTCTGTTTCCCAGCATAATCTCAATTTGCTGTGGCTTTTATTGTACAATTAAATCTCCTGCCAAATCTGTCTCTACCTCCCAATCAACCTCTATCCATCCACCTATCCGTTTATCTGTCCATTTATCTATCCATTGTCTACACATTCATCTATCTCTGTATTATCTGACTATCTATTACCCTGTCTGGGTTGGTGGAGTTGGTGAAAAAAGTATTGGAAAACATTTGAGGCCACCTGAATTCAGCTAGATCCCAGGCCTATGCCCAGCTACTTGCTTAACGCCAAGCCAGTTGCCCTGTATATATGCAAAATTTTTACATCTAAAAAATGAGGATTTGGGATTAATTTTTTTTAAGTATGGTCTGCATCTAATATGATGTCTAAGTTCATTTTGCTGCTATAACAGGATACCTGAGACTAGGCGATTTGACTCATGGTTCTGGAGGTTGGGAAGTCCAAGACTGAGGGACTGCATCTGGTGAAGGCCTTCTTGCTGTGTCATGACCTGGTTGAACGCAAAAAAGCAGAGAGTGGACATGAGAGAGACAGAAAGAAGGAAAGGAATTTGAATTCATCCTTTTATCAGGAACCCACTCCCTCCAAAGTTAACCCACTCCAGCAATAACAGCATTAATCCATTCATGAAGGCAAAGCCCTCACAATCTGATCACCTCCTAAAGGTCTCATCTCTCAACACTATTGCTTTGGGGATTCAGTTTCCAACACATAAACTTTGGTGGACACATTTAAACCATGGTACGTGATTTCTTATTAACTTGATTTTTCAAAGTATTGTCTCCTTTAATATTCTTGTATTCACTAATAGATAACTTCACATTTGTACACCTGCTGTCTACAGCTAACTCCCAGGCCCCTTCTCTGTTCTATTGATTAGGCTTCTTTGATTGCAATTAAGAAAAACAAAATGTAGACCAGGAGTAGAGGATCATTTCTATAATCCCAGCACTTTGGGAGGCTGAGGCAGGCAGATCACTTGAAGCCAGGAGTTCAAGACCAGCCTGGCTAACATGGCAAAACCCCATCTCTACTAAAAATACAAAAATTAGTTGGGTGTGGTAGCACATGCTTGTAGTCCTACCTACTAGGAGGCTGAGGGACAAAAATTGCTTGAACCCTGAGGCGGAGGTTGCAGTGGGCCAAGATTACACCACTGCACTCCAGCGTGGGTGACAGAGTGAAACTTCATTTCAATAAAATACAAACAAAACAAAACAAAACAGAACTCGAACTCACTTATGCAAGCATGAGACTCTATTGGTTTACATAGCTGGAAGCAGTGGGTTGATCAGAACTGAAGCAGTAACTAATAGAACCAGGGCCTCTGGAATGGAACCAGGAATTCTTTTTTTCTTTCCCCCGAGACGGAGTTTCGCTCTGTTACCCAGGCTGGAGTTCAGTGGCGTGATCTCGGCTCACTGCAACCTCCACCTCCTGGGTTCAAGTGATTTGCCTGCCTCAGCCTCCTGAGTAGCTGGGACTGCAGGCGTGCGCCACCGTGCTTGGCTAATTTTTGTATTTTTAGTAGAGATGGGATTTCACTGTGTTGGTCAGGCTGGTATTGAACTCCTGACCTCATGATCCGCCCACCTCGGCCTTCCAAAGTGCTGGGATTACAGGCTTGAGCCACCGTGCCTGGTCTGGAAGTAGGAATTCTAAGCAGTCATATCTCATCTCTATCTGTATTTTATTTATGATTTTCTGTTTCTGTTTATCTATAGAGTTCATTCTCCTCTGCTACAGAAAGGCTTTGCCCATACAAATATGGCTCCTGGCCTCCCCAGCTAAGCAACTTCAGCAGAAAAATTCCTTCTCAGGTTGTGTGTACATCAGTACAAAGGGAAGGACTCTGGCTATTCTCCACTTAAAACCAGTCTATTCTTGGGATATTGGATGATTCTGAAGAGGGTTTCTGTAAGCCACAGCTTCAATACAAACCTGTGGACTAGGGGAAGGAAAGTTCTCCCTCAAAAAGGACGCTGAACAACAATAGTTTTTTAAAAATATCCTTTACTGCCATTAATCCAATAATAAGGGACTTACCCGCAGAAATATCAGCAGGGGGGAAATTAAGGCAGAATAATTGTTAGGATTATGGACCCTGGAAACAGGTTTCCTGGGTGAATTCCAGCCTCACACTTAGAAGCTGTGGGACCAAATGATAAGATCTCTTCAAGCCTCACTTATTTCACCTATAAGAAGAGAGAACAACGTTCCCTATGTCAGTAAGTTACCATGAGGATTAAACAGATATAAAACGCCAAGCACAGAGTAACGATTATGATGTCTGGCGACCGCTGCTTCTATCACTACTATAGCTATTAGTATTAAGATCATACGACAGGCACATGGTAAATGCTAGAGTCTGAACTAAAGCAATGCCCTCTGATGCCTGACCGAAAGCTCTTGCTACTGCAGTGTGGATTAGAGCAGGTGAGCACTGGAGAGCAGCAGGTCCAACAGTAGCAGAGTTGAGTTAGGCAGGATTATGGTGCAGTTTCTAGATCCTCGCCAGAGGCCAAGTGGCCACTGACGCCTTCTTTATTTCTTACTTTATAATTACTATTATTACCCATTTTACAGAAAAGGAAACTGAGGCCTAGAGTGACTAACTTGCGAGCGGGTTACCCACCCAGGAGGTAGGTGCTGATGCGTTAGCAGAATGAGCAGGTTCCTCAGCGTTCTGGCTGGGCAGGATGAACTCTTGTTTCTCTTAACGCTGCGCTTGCCTGGTGGGCTGCCCAGCTCACGGTTGGCACTCAGTCTTTTCAAAGAACAAATGTCAGCCATCACAACTGATGAGGAAGAAAGCAGAAAAATGTAGAACTCAGACCCACCAAGACGTATGTTAGTTTGAAGTTACAGGAAAGTTCCCCCCAAATAAATAACTGTCACCACAGCCACTATTTTGTTAATGAGACGCCCCACTTCCGTGCAAACTTGGAACTGATTTTTCTTTTAAAAGTGAACTTAGATCTACCTAAGACGTTGCCATTCTCCTTTTTTACAATCCAGAAATTTCAAAATAAAGGTATGCTAGGTCATCTGTAGACCTGTTTCCCTGTTACTCATCCCACAGTCTGACAGTCTGCTCTGAATTTCTGTAGGGTGTATTATTCTGTACCTGCAGGAGAGCGGTGACTCAGCCTGTGGAATAACTCCCTTTCCCTCATTATGACATGTCAACTTTATTTCATTGCTGTGGCATGTTTCTTGCCCTGTGGCTGATAAACAAGGTAACCCAGTCAGGAAACCAAAGCAGATTCTCTGCTTCTGAGTCAAAGCATGAAGTCTGCCAATCTAGACCAGAAGACATGCTCTTATGCCTTGCTCAATCCTCTGAGGAAGTTGTTTTTCTCTTCCTGAACCCGATCCCTTCCCTCCCTCCAAGCCTCCAAGAGGACATAACCAGGGAGCCATTTTTACCTGAAAAATAAATCTAGGGGACAAGATCTTTTAGGTTGCATTTATCAAAACATGAATGTGTTTAGAATGTTGACTTATTTAAACATTAAGTATTTGTTTCTGCAAGGACTGATTTATCTGGTGTTGGTAGTACTGAGTTACACACTAGGATTCTATGACTACACTGTAGCTGGATTGTCAGGCTGTCTGTGGTCATGGAGACAGCTTGGTATAATGCATGAATAGAAATGGCACGGCTTTGAGATTTTTGAGCCCCCTTTCCTTACCTGGAAATGGGGATTTAAAAATAACTGCTTTCAGGATTGTTGTAAATTAGAACATATGTAAAGAACATGTAAGAAGATATTCCTTATTTATATCAAACGAATCTTTTCTATCAACTTGCCGTGTAACCCTCATCATGATACTGGTTTCTGCCTTAATTGTCCCAAATGATGAAACAGAGATAATTGTATTTGCCTCTAAATCATGTTTTCAAAAACTGAACTAATGAGATTGTAAATTAGTATAACTTTTCTGGAAGCAATTTAGTTTTATCTATCAAAAAAATTATACATGTGTGTGTGTGTGTGTGTGTGTGTATCTCCCTTAATACAATTTTACTTTAGAAATTTGTTATAAGAAACTAACCAGATATTAGTCATAAGTATATTAATCATGACATTGTTTATAATATGAAAAATTATAAAAAACTACAAATCCCACAATAGAAGATTTATTAGGTAAATTATTACACATCGTTATATTAAGGAATATCACCTATGCAGTCAGTAAAAATCAGGTGGTAGAATATTTATTTATATGGCAAATGTGTACTCTGTAAACAGCATATAGCCAAGAGGATACACTGGTATTTTTAATAAATAAGAAATCCACATGCATGTATGGAAAAATATACTGGAAGGTACTTGCCGAAATATTCATCATAATGCTCTTTGGTTGAAATCCAAGTGATTTTTGTTGTCTTTTGTGCTTTTCTGTGTTTTACAAGTTTTTTTTTTTTTTTTTTTTGAGACAAGAGTTTTACTTTTGTTGCCCAGGCTGGAGTGCAATGGCCTGATCTTGGCTCACCGCAACCTCCACCTCCCGTGTTCAAGCGATTTTCCTACCTCAATTTCCCAAGTACCTGGGATTACAGGCATGTGCCACCACGCCTGGCTATTTTGCATTTTTCGGTAGAGATGGGATTTCTCCATGTTGGTCATGCTGGTCTCGAACTCCCGACCTCAGGTGATCTGCCCTCCTTGGCCTCCCAAAGTGCTGGGATTACAGACATGAGCCACCACACCCGGCCTGTTTCTTTAATTAGAAAAAAATATGCAGTTAAACAAATCTCATTTTCAAATGAGCATTATAGCTTAATCCATTATCTCCAGCTTTAAAATGCTTTAGAATACTGCGACAAAACTTTGTCAATGTCAGCGTTGAAACAAGGCTGGGAGGAAACAGCTGACAAGGTTGACAATGCCCCTGCGTGTCACGGATCACAGGTGATTTCATGTTTGCACCTTATACTTTGGGTTTTCCAACTGTCTACACCCTGCATGTATAACTTTTATACAGCAGAAAAGTGCTATTAAAACGTCTGTTGAGTAATTATATTTATAAAGAGTGATCATTGCTGAAGGTCTTCTGTGAAAAGCTGCTTTATTCGGGCATTTATCTCGGCTGCATTTAGTGGATCTTGCACTCAGTTTAACTGGCTCAACGAAAGCCCCGTTTCTCAATTGCACACTGCCTATTTTGAACAAAATCGAATTTCTTTTTAAAATCTTTCATTCCACTTAGGGTCATTTGAATTTGCAATACTGAGTTGTTCAAAGCTCAAGCCCCGAGATGCCTGAGGGGACACAGTGCTCAAGCACAGCCAGCCGAACCCGGGGAAGGCCTGAAAACCTTCCAGGCCCGTTGGGCTCGTGGGATTGTCAGATGGATTCTAGATCAAAGGGGCTCCAGTAAATGGATTAACTCTAGGCTCTCGCTCCCCCCAATCCTGGGATCCACTGGATGTTTGCCCATCTGGGCTGAGACCTACGGGTGGCTGTTTTTGGAAGCAAGGGTGTCTTGAGGTCACATCTAAAGTGCTGATTTTTATGTCTGGTAAAACAACCAGAATGTGTTTACTAACATAAATGAGAATTCCAAGGTCAAGTCTGGGTTTCTGGCAAAAGAAAAAAAAATACTGATATTCAGGATAGGGACAAAAGGCAAACGAAGTCATAAAGGTCTGGTGCTGGAACTCTCAGTGTGGTAAACTGAGTACAGATGCCTCTCTCTGGCCCTGTTCAATGCACACACCACCTTCTCACCAGCAAACTGGGTCTCATCCTGGACATACAACGGGCAACTAAATTTGGTGACAGATAACATTTGACCCCATCTTTTTCTCTTTTATTAAAGGACAAGAGTTACATTTACTTTTTGAGGAATCTTTATACTATTTTATTTTTGCTTTCTATCTTTTTATGAGACGAAGTCTCACTCTGTCACCCAAACTGGAATACAGGGGTGTGATCTCGGCTCACTGCAGCCTCTGCCTTCTGGGTTCAAGTGATTATCCTGCCTCAGCCTCGCAAGTAGCTGGGATTACAGGCACCCACCACCATGCCTGGCTAATTTTTGTATTTTTAGCAGAAATGGGGTTTCACCATGTTGACCAGGCTGGTCTTGAACTCCAGGCCTCAAGCCATCAGCCCGCCTCGGCCTCCCAAAGTGCTGGGATTACAGCTGTGAGCACCGCGCCTGGCCTCAGAAGTTACTTTTATATTGCAAAAAGACTCTTACTGACAGATGTGAGCAATTATGATGTGTTCTTAGAATAAACACCACCACCAATTTAAAACAATGAACAGAAATCTAGGAGTCACCCTGGCCTTCCCTCTCTCTCCTTCCACCCCAACTCTGATTCCAAATCGTCGCTTAGTTTTCTCTAGACCATTCCCTTCTCCAGTTGCCTACTGCTGTCCTAGCCTGGTCCTCATGACAGCCTAGCTTGCCCCCTGTATCCGCAGGCAGAGTGACTTTTGACCTTTTTCCAGAGTAGTCCTTGTGGAATGCAGACCTAACTACTTCATTCCTGCTTAAATCCTTTCTTTACTTGGATAAAACCTGAGCTCCTTGGTGTGACATTTGGAGACCTCAGGGATGTAGCCTTCTCATGTCTCTCTAGCCCCTCTACCTCTCCTACTTCCCACCTCCGACCCCAGCAACAGCTGAACTTCCTGCAGCTCCCTGTACCCCAGGGGGCGGGGCCCATAAGTCGCAGGGCCCAGTACAAAGTACAATTGCTGCGCCTCTTGTTCAAAACACAAATTCAAAGCTAAAATTATCAAGACTTTCAAAATGGCAACCACAATGCATCACATCTTAGGTGCAAGGCTGGTGAGGGTACTCAGGCCACACCCACATGGCCCTCAGGTATCTTCACCTCTGCCCTTCTGCCACTCTGGTGCTTTGCCTAGAATGTCCCACCCAGTCTCAACTCCTCCACTCCTCCTTCTCTGTCTTCTGTAAAAATCACTTGGCTCAGGGATTGGTGCCAAGAAGTCTCCTCCAGCTTCCCTTTCCATGACCTCAGGCCTGGAGCTGGGGTGGGGATTCTTCCTCAGTACTCCCTTTAGACCAACAATTTCCAAAAGCTGACCCACCAACCACCTCTACATAAGCACCTCGGATAATCGTTAAAGAGGGTTCTGACTGGGTGTTGTGGCTCACACCTGTGATTTCAGCAGTTTGGGAGGCCGAGTGGGGAGAATCATTTGAATGTCAGGAGTACAAGCCCAGCTTGGGAAATATAGCAAAACCCTGTCTCTAGGAAAAATTAAAAGATTATGGCTGGGCGCGGTGGCTCACGCCTGTAATCCCAGCACTTTGGGAGGCTGAGGCAGGTGGATCACAGGGTCAAGAGATGGAGACCATCCAGGCCAACATGGTGAAACCCCATCTCTACTGAGAATACAAAAATTAGCTGGGCATGGTGGCGGGTGCCTGTAGTCCCAGCTACTTGGGAGGCTGAGGTAGGAGAACTGCTTGAACCCAGGAGGTTGAGGTTGCAGTGAGCTGAGATCGGGCCACTGCACTCCAGCCTGGTGACAGAGCAAGACTCCATCTTAAAAGAAAAAAAAAGTTGGCCAGGCTTAGCGTTGCATGCCTGTAGTCCCAGCTACCCAGGAGCCTGAGGCAGAGGTTGGCTCGAACCCGGGAGGCTGAGGGTGCAGTGAACTGAGATTGCACCACTGCACTCCAGCCTGATGACAGAGCGAGACCCAGTCTCTAAAATATTAAATGAATAAATGAGAATGAATCTGGATTTCGGGAGACAGGGCCTAGGCCTCTGCCCTTTAAAATCTCATCAATAGAGCTCTTTGCATGCTGAGATTTGAGAATGAGTGTGCAAAGCACACAGGCTTCTCATCAGGGTCTGTGCTCCATTTCTTTGTTTCCTTTGTGTCTAGACCATGCCAGGCAGGCACCTGCTGGATGTCCACGCCTGCTTGTGGGACTGCAGCTAGCCTCTTCCAGCTTGAGGCCTGCCTTCAAAATCCCACCTGTACTTCTTGATGACGATCCTAGGTCCTCACAGGGAGTTAATGCATCTCTGCGTGACCTCAATGGATGGGCACAGCTGGTATGGGCCACCGAGGGTCCCCAAGAGTGACCTGTGGGGTTGGCACTTCCTGGATGGGGCTGCCAGCTGGTCTGTGCTGGGTCCTTGACTTCTATCATCCTACATCTGGGTCCTTGACTTCCATCATCCTACATCCCAAAGTGAGACTCTGAGCGTGTGCCTTGGCTTTCTGGGAGCTCCAGAAGGGAGGAGAGAGAGGACTCGCTTCCCACAGCTGTGCGTGTGACATGGCACCTCATTTCCTCCGAGGCTGAGAGCCCTCGTATGAGTCTCCGGGCAGGCTGTGGGCCAAGGAGACTGCAAACTGTGCCACAAGGCCCCACCCTGGCAGCATTTCCTCAGCTGTCTCCCTATTCTTCTTTAACAAAGAGGTGGCATCAGGAAATGAGCTAAAAACCCAGGGGCCTGGCTCTGGCTCGTGTCCGGCCCAGAGAGAGTGAGAGGCAGCAGTGAGCTCAGCTATGGCTGTGTGTGGTTGGGGGTCCCAGGGCTGGGAGTATTGATCATGGAATCCAGGGATCTGTGCCCCAAGCCTGCAGTCAGCCCAGTCCCTGCCCGCTGAAGCCCTGGGAGGCAGAGCAGCACCCACAATGCTATAATGATCTGGGTGCAGGCTGCCTCCTGCCCAAGGCCCCAATGCAGGGTGCTGGGCATTTCCTTGCACTGGGCTTAGGGCTTCCTGACCTCAAGGGGAAGAGTCCACCTGGTGTGGGGGGTGGG
Source organism: Callithrix jacchus (assembly GCF_049354715.1). Classification (NCBI taxonomy): domain Eukaryota; kingdom Metazoa; phylum Chordata; class Mammalia; order Primates; family Cebidae; genus Callithrix; species Callithrix jacchus. The sequence continues at coordinate 50,672,964 of NC_133520.1, forward strand.
TGTGCGGAGGGAGAGCAATTGGCCTGAAATCTTTGGCCGCCATTCATTCCTGTCTTGTCTGATAGAGTGCCAGCACTGGCAGGTGCAGCTCAGTGATCAAATACTCATTTCGCTGCAAGAGCGTCCTCTCTGCTGGGCTCACCCTTGGCTCAGCCTTGAGGTCCCAGCCAACCACACTTCCAAGACTAGCCCACAGCCCTCCTGGATCAATGAACCTCTCCACAAGCAGGCCATCAGGGGCCCTTGGGTCTCCCCACTGCCCTCCTGCAAGACATCAAGGGTGCCCCTAAGCGGCAGCCTCTCTTGTCCCTATTTGCAGGTGCAAGCACCAGAAGGTAGAGGACCACTTCACAAAAACTTAGTCCTCTCCCTCCTGTTTTGATTAGATCCAAAATACTTTCACTCTGTTTCAAAAATATTTTTGGTTTATTTTATGGTTGTTGTTTCAAAGAAGAGCTCTTTCTAATTAGGGGCATGATCTGATTAGGAGCCCATGCCAGCCAAGCTAGGCAAAACGTCTGGGCCTCCAGGAAGCCGATACAGAGAGGAGAGCCCTGCGGTTCCCTCAGCATGAAGGAGGACAGGTGGCCCACGGACCATTAAGCAATTGTCTGGGAGCCAGTTGTCTGGTGGTCTGTGCATGGCTGCCTGAGTAAGCAGATGTCCCACGAATCAGGAGATAATCAAGCCACTTACATATCTAGTGCTTCCGCCGTGCACAGTCTCTCACTATCCCCCTGAACTTTTCCTCAATCATGACCACCATCACTCAATAATCATAGCTTAAATTCATGGAGTGCTTGATATGTGCAAGGCACGGTGTGCAAGGCACAGTGTGGAGACTTACAGAGTCTCAGTAAATCCCATAATAACCCCAAGGTGTTGCAGTTGTTAGTGCCATTGATGGGGTGACTGAGGCTTGGAGGTGGGGGGAACCAGTCCAAGGTCATACAGACGTGAAGATTTAAGCTGCACCCGGTGCTGCAGCCATAGTGAACCTTGGCGGGTACTGTTCCCTTAGTGGGTCTCACCACAGGCCCCTTCCCTTGTGCAGCCTTCCCAGTTAGCAGAAGAAGCACGCAGTCCTCTGCCTCCCTGTAGTCCTTCCTTAGCTCTCTGTAGCATTTCTGCTACCTGTGGTATTACACACACACACACACACACACACACACACACACACACAGATGTAAATATGCAGATTTGGTCTTTGCCCCAGTTCCTGACACAGAGCTCCTAAAACCCTTGGAATGTCCTGAGTGATGGGAGTGCCTTTTTTATTGATAATAAGCCTTTTTTGGACACTTGGGTTTCGGCTGATGAGATGCTCACAGGGGTTTACCCAAGCACTGCCCACCCCACCCCCAGAGAGAGGGAGAGGGGCTGGGAGTTGAAGTCAACGACCAGTGACCAGTGATTGAATCAATGATGCCTACCTAATGAAACCACCATAAAAACTCTAAAGGAGCTGGGCGCTGTGGCTCACACCTGTAATCCCAGCACTTTGGGAGGCCAGAGCAGGAGGATCACTTGAGCCCAGAAGTTCGAGACCAGCTGGGGCAACATAGAGAGACTGTGTCTCTACAAATAATTTTTAAAAATTAGCCAGGTGTGGTGGCATGTACTTGTGGTCCCAGCTACTCAGGAGGCTGAGGCAAGAGGGCCACCTGAGCCTAGGAGTTCAGGGTTGCAGTGAGCTGTGATCATGCCGCTACCTTCCAACCTGGGCAACAGAGCAAGACTTTGTCTCAAAAACAAATAACAAACAAAAAGCCCCTGAAAAACCTAAACCTTGGGGTTTGAAGAGCTTCCAGGTTGGTAAAAACAACTGCCTGCTGGGAGGGTGGTGCACCCCGCCTCCATGGGATCAGAGGTTCCGGTGCTCAGAACATTCCAGACTTCGTCCTTTGTACCTCCTCCTCTGGCTGTTCATTTGTCTCCTTTATAATAAACTGTAATGTAAGTATAGTATTTTCCTGAGTTTTGTGTTCGTAGTGAGTCACTGAACCTGACGGGGGCTCGAATGTGAGGTTGGCTGGGCAGAAGTGTAAGTCGCTTGCCGTTTTTGTCTGGCTTGCTATACAAAAACCTCGGCCTGGGTAATTTATAAACAGCAGAAATTTATTGCTCACTTTTCTGGAGGCTGAGAAGTCCAAGATCAAAATGCCAGCAGATTCAGTGTCTGGTGAGGGCCTTTTCCTCGTAAGCGGCACCTTCTATGTGTCCTGTCATGGCTGAAGGGGTGAATGAGCTGCCTCTAGCCTCTTTCCTAAGAGTCCCATTCTTGAGGACTCCACCTCATGACCCAATCCCCACTCAAAGACCCTACCTCTTAACGCTACTGCAGTGCAGGATAGGTATCGACATGGATTTCGAGGGAACACAAATATGCACACCACAGCACATGGGGACCCTATTTATGGCTGGCATCTGAAATGGGAGCTTTCTTGTTGGGCTGAGCCCTTAACCTGTGCGGTCTGGGCTCACTCCGGGTAGTTAGTGTCAGAACTGAATTGACCTGTAGGACACTCAGATGGTGTTGGCGAATCCGAGAACTGATTGGTTGTTGTTGGAAAAACCACCACACCCCTCTACTGACTTTGAGCTTCATAGGTCCAGAGTGGGACTGGGGTTGCTGTTTCAAGAACGTCAGGCTGGGCGCAGTGGCTCACATCCCCGCACTTTGGGAGCCTGAGGTGGGTGGATCACCTGAGGTCAGGAGTTTGAGATCAGCCTGACCAACATGGTGAAACCTTGTCTCTACTAATAATACAAAAATTAGCTGGATGTGGTGGCGCGTGCCTATAATCCCAGCTACTTGGCAGGCTGAGGCAGGAGAATTGCGTGAACCCAGGAGGTGGATGTTGTAGTGAGCCGAGATCATGCCATTGCACTCCAGCCAGGGCAACAAAAGCAAAACTCCGTCTCAAATAAAAGAAGATCAGGGGTCGGCACAGCCCCTGGCACACCACAGGTGCTCAGCTGATTTGACCCATTAATCAGCAATTTCAGGCTCTTGGTCTCTACGTTTGGTTCCCGAAACCTCTTCACCTTCAGTTGAGTTGATGACACAGGTATTTCCTGGTTTGGTCCCGGTAAGCATGGTCTTCAAGTGATGGGTGTTAGTGAGTTTCAGGGCACAACGCCTAAGGTCACATCGATTGTTGGTGACATAACAAGGACCCATCACCCCAGTCTCATGGCTAGGACACAGTACCTCAACCTTACTGCCTTTCCAAAGTCTCTGTCCTTATTTGAAGCCATAGCGATTCCACAGCACCCATACAGAATTGTGTTGCTGTGAAGCTATAGCAGCCTGCCTTAGGAGACCTGATGAAAACTGGTGTCCAGCTGTGTGTCATTCCCATTCCAGACTCTGAGTCGACTACTTTTTTCCCCATAAGGCAGTATAATTGACTCTTACATCCAGGATTTCCCCCTCCCGCTGACTGTTGTGTATCCCAGGCCTCTGAGACTCAAATCCACTCTCCTCTGAAGATGCAGAGAGCGCAGGGCAGATGGGGAGGGAGGTGGTTCCAGAAAGGCCCCTACTGCTGTCAGCAGCTTCCAAGTCAGAGACGATTCGCTGCGGTGGGCAGTTCCCGAGCATGGAGGCTGGCTGGGTATCCATCATCAGCTCCTTTCTCTCCTGGAAACAGTTTCTTCAAAAGGGTCTGCATCAGCCTTGCTGGTGGGGAGGCCTGCTCTGAGCCTTGGGGGTTGTTGGAAGGTGAAGGGGGTGGGGGGTGAGAAGAAGGCCTGGAAAGCTGCCATCAGAGTGCGGCTGGTGACAGCAAGAATCTATCAATCTTGCCTGCAGAGCCAAATATGGTGCTGGGGCTCAATAGGTAATAAACAATGGTCACATTGCAGGCTGGACAAGGAGAGACATTACAGATGAGAGGGAGGGCAGGCCTGATGTCACCACGTGTGCGGTCCTGGCTGGTGCTGACTGCACCACCCCTCCCGGCTCACCCCAGGGTGCAGGGAGTCCATATTTGTCCTTGTTGAGTCTATTTGTGTTTTGATTTAATTTTTAAAATTTTTTGTACAGACGGGGTCCTGTCTTATTGCCTAGGCTGGTCTCAAATCCTGGCCTCGAGTAATCCTCCTGCCTCAGCCTCCTAAAGTGCTGGGATTGCAGTCTTGAGTCACTGTGCCGGCTCTCACATGTGTTTTTTCTTGATGCGCTCAGAAGGGGGAAACTGAGGCCTGCCTGTCATGTTGAAAGTGTATCCTTGGGGCTGTGCATGGCTCCTGGGCTGTCAGAGGCACAGCACGGATTGAGCCCTGTCTCACTGCCTTGCTTGCTTTCAGTGGCATCATCTGCGTGTTGCCAGACTCTTAGCGGTGATGGGAGCGCATATTGTTACTGGAAATGGCCAGAACTGGCAGGTTTTTTAGCATAAATGGTTTGAGCACACATTATGAAAACCTCAGCTTCAGCTATTCCAGCATAGCTGTTTGTAGAGGGCTGAGAACACGCAGACGGCTAAGCACCTGAGGACAGCTTGGCTGGAGAGATAAACACTTGCACATAAACGTCTGAGATGACCACTGTATTTTCTAGCCCAGGGCCAAATAGTCAGCAAGGCAAGGATTCGAGGCCAGGGCCTGGGGAGACATCAGTGGTGTCTTTCTGCACATCAAGTTCGTGCATTGGCTTCACCAACAGGGTGAGATCTATTCTTTTCTCTTCTGCTTCTGCGTGTATTAGGGCTTTTTCTTAATAATCAGATTTCCCAGGAGCTCGTGTCCCATATAATCACACAGAAAAATGGCAGTGAGGGAGGTATCGTCACAGCCTGCTAAGAAAAGCACAGGACTCTGAGCCAGAAAGAACGGGCTTTGAACCCCAGCTGTGCCCATGATCAGCCGTGAGACCTTAGAGCAGTCAGCTAACTCACCGAGCTTGCGTCTGCTTGTCCATACAACGGGGGTACTCCCATCCACTCAGCAGGGCATCGTGAGAATCAGAAACAGCTCTTGAAAGAGCCCGACATAGTAGGTTTTCAATAGATTAGAGTTGCTCTTGAAGCGAATGTGGGTTCTTAAATGGTTAACTGCCTGGAGGTGGTTAATGGCTAGGAACTCTCCTTACCCCCGCTGTACATTTTTGTGGTTCAGCGCTCTTTCCAACAGGCTGTGGCTTTAAAAATGCAGATAGCTCCTGCTAAAGAGATAAAGCTTTCCCAAGGAAGCTAAAGGGCATCCTGTTCTGATTAGCAGTGACTCTGTCTGGACTCTAATGCCTGCGCCCGCGTCAGTCACAGAATGCTGAGCAGGGATCCGGAGGCTGCTTTGAAATGTGATTGCAGGCCTGATCGTGAGACTAGAATACATCACCATCATTCTGTCGGTCATCCTCAAGGAAAATTCACTAAAGATTTCAGAAGAAAAGCCTGGGCAGGGGTCTGCAGCCTGCCATGTGGGAGCTTGACCTGGGGGTGGCCACGATGCATCTCTTGGGCTGCCCAGAAGTGACAAGCTTCCCCGGGTGTCAGGACAAAGTGGCTGCCACACTTGGTGCAGGGAGGGATGCTCACCATATGCAGGCCACGCCGACTGTGCGCACCGATCTGACCCAGTGCTGCTTACTCTACAATCACTGTCTGAATGAAAAATCAGGAGATCCATGCGCATTTGCTTCATGTTGTTCAGGATGGAAAAATCTTCATCCTTTGTCCCCAAAGAAAAATATCTGTGAGGCCATCCGTCTAAGCTTTAAAGGTCATGGAGGGAAAATGTGCCAGAGCCGTCTAACTCTGCTGGACGAAATCCATGAGGGAAATGAGATAAAAATGGGAAATGAATGAGGACATCTAAAAAGAGAGGCAAGCCATTATTAACGCAAGAGTAGGACTCAGCCTAAAATACTACTTGTTGTCCTTCATTGTAAGTTTGCAATTCATATGTCTCCCACAATGAAGCCACATTAAGAATAGTAGATTAAATAAATAAATAAATAAATAAAGAGCAAGGGGAGAATGTGACGATGGCTATTTATCATCCATAAAGATCCACGTTTTTACTCTGTGGCGACAAAATCAGTGATCTAAATTTTAACCAGTAGCGCACATTATAAACCCTTATTTGTATATTATGATCACCATAAAGTCATTACAATAGAAATAAGAACTGTTTTTTATTTTAACTATTAATATTCATCAAATGTTAATGAAAATACCTAACAAATAATTATGAAAAACACATTGCTTAAGTAATAAAGATGAAAGCGATGATAATCGTTGTGAATATTTAATCTGCAAAATAAAGAACATACCATTAATAAGACTTAATTATGTCATTAAATATTTAACTTTACTTTCACTACTAAATTTTGCTTGCATTTTGCATATTTTAAATGTAAAAAGCTTCTTAATAAGATTTGTAGTTTCAGTGACATCAAATGCTCCACCATTTAAATTTGACTTACTGTCTTCATCAAATTGGTCAAACACCATTTTATTTATCATTAAGTGAAATGAACAGCCCTCTTTGCTGTTTATTACAAGTTACGCTTTATCCATAAGGGAAGTTTAATAATTGATTCCAGGTTTATACGCACAAAAATGATGTTTCCTAATGATGAAGAAAATGAATTGCTTCCCTTTTCTGTTTTCTTTTCAGTATCACATAATCGCCCACATTTCCTACTGTTTGTGTAGGAGACTGTGGATCTGACTCGACCTAAGCCTGCTGTAGAGTAGGTTCTACGCTATTCACTATTATAGCCATTCAGTTCTTCACAATTGACCCCCAGCGCTTACAACTCTTGCTTCTGAGAAATCTCATCTCTTTGATTTAAGGTCAAAGAGAGTTGGCCAGGTACAGCAGCTCATGCCTGTTAATCCCAGCACTTTGGGAGGTTGAAGCAGGAGGATTGCTTGAGGCCAAGAGTTCAAGACCAGCCTGGGCAACATAGCAAGACCCTCTCACTAGAAAAATTTAAAAAATTAGTCTGGTATGGTGGCATGTGTCTGTAGTCTCAGCTGCTTGGGGAGGCTGAGCTGGGAGGATCACTTGAGCCCAGGAATTCAAGGCTGCAGGGAGCCGTGATAGTGCCACTGTACTCCATCCAGCCTGGGTGTCAGAGACAGAACTCATCTCTGAAAAAAGATGACAGAGGCTAGGCACAGTGGCTTCTGCCTGTAATCCCAGCACTTTGGGAGGCCGAGGCGGGTGGATCACTTGAGGTCAGGAGTTCAAGAACAGCCTGGCCAACATGGTAAAACCCTGTCTCTACTAAAAATACAAAAATTAGCCAGGTGTGGTGGTAGGCACCTGTAATCCCAGCTACTTAGGAGCCTGAGGCATGAGAATTGCTTGAACCTGAGAGAGGGAGGTTGCAGTGAGCTGAGATTGCACCACTGTATTCCAGCCTGGGCGATAGAGCAAGACTTGGTCTCAAAAAAAAAGACAACAGCACAGAGAGCAAGTCAGATTCCTCGTGCTGCTTACCCGCACTCAAGGGGAGGCCCAGATCTCTTGAGCTTAGCTCAACACAAAGCCAGTGTGCCCAGTGTGGGACCTGGCTGTCTCTCCCACCGTCTCCACCCATGCCCCTTGGAGACCTGGGCTTCCGATGAGCAGAAGATGGGTGGGTGGAGCACAGGTACTCCAGGGTGGTGCCAGGCGTCTCTGTGCATTGGGACAGGCAAAGCTTTCTCATTGTGCATCTGCATCTCCTGACCACTCCCGTGCCTGGTGAGGCAGCCGAGGCAGTGGGGTGAATACCTGTGCTAGCCTTGTCCTTGTCTGACTATGACATGAAGAACTCTTTGTTGGAGACAGAAGACGAATCCTGACATGGTCGCTGTTTGGGCAGGACCTCAACCTGGCTCTGAGGGCCGAGGGGGCAGCTGGACAAGGAGCAGGTTGGCCCAGGCTCGAGGGCCTCTCTCAGGATACAGGAACCTTTGGTGCTAAAACCAAGGATAGTTCAAGACAAACCTGGATGGCTGGTTACCCCTACAGTGTCTCTGATGTGTGAGGCTCAGAACAGTCCAGATGAGACCTAGAGGGCCAGACCAAGAAGTCTGTTTGGAAAGCCTCTTCCTGTCCTGGCAATGGCTGGGAAGGACAGGGAAAGGCCGGGGGAATCCAGAAGCCCCAGGGAGAAAGTCAGTGTTTCCATTCTTGGGCAGGGACAGGGGTCTGGAGCTCAGTGTTTTATCCGTTTAGGAATTCCATTACCTCGTCTCCAGGGCGCTCTGGCAACTTAAGCCCCCAGATGCTCTGGTGGGGGCTGTGGCCGCCCCTCCACCCTCCTCCCGCCTGGCTGTGCAGGAGGCTCATCACTATGCCAGAGCTGCAGGCCTGCTCAAAGCTTCCCAGTCACCAGAAACATGCTCCTCCGGGGCTGCCTTTCCCACTTGGCTGGCGGTGCCTGACTTGCATATGAAACTTGCCCTTGGGGGCAGTAGCCTGACGTGTCAGCTTCTCAACGCTAGACCAACAGACTCAACCAGACTCTCAAGGCGGCCTCAGCCGGCCCTTTCTTCCCAAGAACACATGGGGTCTTTTTAGAAGAGCCATCGTGAGAGATGCTAAAATTTCAACTTTGTAAGAACCAACAACGACGGGAATAATAATGGGGCATGTCTCCCTGACTCTATATGCTTTCATTGTCTTAGAAGGGAGTCTTTTTTTTTTGAGATGGAGTCTCATTCTGTTGCCCAGGCTGGAGTGCAGTGGCGCAATCTCAGCTTACTACAACCTCCACCTCCTGAGTTCAAGCGATTCTCCTGCCTCAGCCTCCAGGCTAGCTGGGATTATAGGTGCGTGCCACAAAGTCTGGCTAATTTTTATTTTTAGTAGAGATGGGGTTTTACCATGTTGGCCAGGCTGGCCTCAAACTTCTGAGCTCAGGTGATCTGCTCACCTCAGACTTCCAAAGTCCTGAGATTATAGGTGTGAGGCACTGCGCCCTGCTGAAGGGAACCATTTTTTGTGATGTCTGTGGTTTCCCATTGTGCCTTGAGCTGCAGAAACCAGGCGGGCCCCGGGGCTGCTGGTTCACTGGTGGTGTAGGAGGTGCTCCTAAAGGGGCTAGGCCCCTGCTGAGGGTGTTAAATGCACAGGCGGAAGCTCATCTTGTCAGTCAGCAATAGGCTGAAGGTCCCCAGGGATTTCTAGAGGGAGCCTTGTGACTTCAGGTATTGTTGAATGTTGATCACTCCTGCACACAGCTTGCCATTTCCCAGGGTTTTCAAGATCTGCTCGGGACCGCCCCTTCTACATTGTCCTCCTTGGTCTCCCCGCCGAGTTAGGGCTTCTTTCCAGGCTCTCCTGGAACTCTGCATAAATCCATCACTGCTCTTACTCCTGGAAGAGCACTTGAGCCCTGAACAACATGGGGGTTAAGGGCACCAATCCCCTAACTGTGAAATATCCATATATAACTTTTGCCTCTCTCAAAACTTAACTACTAACAGCCTATGTTGACCAGAAGTCTTGCTGATAACATAGACGGTTGATTAGTACGCATTTTTTATGTTATTGGTATTAGACACTGTATTCTCATGAGAAAGTGAGCCAGAGAAAAGAAAATCATATGGAAGAGAAAATATATTTGCTGATCATGAAGTGGAAGTGGACCATCTTAAAGGTCTTCATCCCTGATGTCTTCATGCCAAGTAGGTTGAGGAGGAGGAGGAGGAAGAGGAGAGATTGGTCTTGTCACCTCAGGGGTGACGGAGGCAAAAGAAAATCCATGTATAAGTGGATGCATGCATAAGTGGATGCATGTAGAAGTGGATGCATGTAGAAGCTGATGCATGCATAAGTGGATGCATGTAGAAGTGGATGCGTGTAGAAGTGGATGCGTGTATAAGTGGATGCGTGCATAAGTGGATGCATGTATAAGTGCATGCATGTATAAGTGCATGTGTGTATAAGTGGATGTGTGTATAAGTGGATGCGTGTAGAAGTGGATGTGTGTATAAGTACATGCGTATATAAGTGGATGCATGTATAAGTGGATACATGCATAAGTGGATGCGTGTATAAGTGGATGCGTGCATGAGTGGATGCATGTATAAGTGGATGCGTGCATAAGTGGATGTGTGTATAAGTGCATGCATGTATAAGTGCATGTGTGTATAAGTGGATGTGTGTATAAGTAGATGCGTGTAGAAGTGAACGCGTGAAATGGATGTGTGTAGAAGTGGATGCGTGTATAAGTACATGTGTATATAAGTGGATGCATGTATAAGTATATAAGTGGATGCGTGTATAAGTGGATGCATATAGAAGTGGATGCATGTATAAGTGAATGTGTGTATAAGTGGATGCATGTAGAAGTGGATGCGTGTATAAGTGGATGCGTGTATAAGTGGATGCGTGTATAAGTGAATGTGTGTATAAGTGGATGCATGTAGAAGTGGATGCGTGTATAAGTGGATGCGTGTATAAGTGGATGCGTGTATAAGTGGATGCATGTAGAAGTGGATACATGTAGAAGTGGATGCGTGTATAAGTGGATGCGTGTATAAGTGGATGCGTGTATAAGTGGATGCATGTAGAAGTGGATACGTGTAGAAGTGGATGCGTGTAGAAGTGGATGTGTGTAGAAGTGGATGCGTGTAGAAGTGGATGCATGTAGAAGTGGATACATGTAGAAGTGGATGCATGTAGAAGTGGATGCGTGTATAAGTGGATGTGTGTATAAGTACATGCATATATAAGTGGATGCATGTAGAAGTGGATACATATATAAGTGGATACGTGTATAAGTGGATGCGTGTATAAGTGAATGCGTGTAGAAGTGGATACGTGTATAAGTGGATGCGTGTAGAAGTGGATGCGTGTAGAAGTGGATGCGTGTAGAAGTGGATGCGTGTAGAAGTGGATGCATGTAGAAGTGGATGCATGTATAAGTGGATGTGTGTATAAGTGGATGCATGTAGAAGTGGATGCATGTAGAAGTGGATGCGTGTAGAAGTGGATGCGTGTATAAGTGGATGTGTGTATATGTACATGCATATATAAGTGGATGCATGTAGAAGTGGATACATATATAAGTGGATATGTGTATAAGTGGATACGTTTATAAGTGGATGCATGTAGAAGTGGATGCACGTATAAGTACATGCATGTATAAGTGGATGCATGTATAAGTGGATGCGTGTATAAGTGGATGCGTGTAGAAGTGGATGCATGTAGAAGTGGATACATGTAGAAGTGGATGCGTGTATAAGTGGATGTGTGTTTAAGTACATGCATATATATGTGGATGCATGTAGAAGTGGATACATATATAAGTGGATACGTGTATAAGTGAATGCGTGTATAAGTGAATGCGTGTATAAGTGGATACGTGTATAAGTGGATGCGTGTATAAGTGGATGCGTGTATAAGTGGATGCATGTAGAAGTGGATGCGTGTAGAACTACATGCGTGTAGAAGTGCATACGTGTATAAGTGGATGCGTGTATAAGTGGATGCGTGTATAAGTGGATGCATGTATAAGTGGATATGTGTATAAGTGGATGCATGTATAAGTGGATGTGTGTATAAGTACATGCATATATAAGTGGATGCATGTAGAAGTGGATACATATATAAGTGGATACGTGTATAAGTGGATGCGTGCATAAGTGAATGCGTGTATAAGTGAATGCATGTAGAAGTGGATGCATGTATAAGTGGATACGTGTATAAGTGGATGCGTGTATAAGTGGATGCGTGTATAAGTGAATGCATGTAGAAGTGGATGCATGTATAAGTGGATACGTGCATAAGTGAATGCGTGTATAAGTGAATGCATGTAGAAGTGGATGCATGTATAAGTGGATACGTGTATAAGTGGATGCGTGTATAAGTGGATGCGTGTATAAGTGGATGCATGTAGAAGTGGATACGTGTATAAGTGGATGCATGTATAAGTGGATGCGTGTATAAGTGGATGTGTGTATAAGTACATGCATATATAAGTGGATGCATGTAGAAGTGGATACATATATAAGTGGATACGTGTATAAGTGGATGCGTGTATAAGTGAATGCGTGTATAAGTGGATACGTGTATAAGTGGATGCATGTATAAGTGGATGCATGTATAAGTGGATACATGTATAAGCCGATGCATGTATAAGTGGATACGTGTATAAGTGGATGCATGTATAAGTGGATGCATGTATAAGTGGATACGTGTATAAGTGGATGCATGTATAAGTGGATGCATGTATAAGTGGATACATGTATAAGCCGATGCATGTATAAGTGGATACGTGTATAAGTGGATGCATGTATAAGTGGATGCATGTATAAGCGGATACATGTATAAGCCGATGCATGTATAAGTGGATGCGTGTATAAGTGGATGCATGTATAAGTGGATACATGTATAAGTGGATGCATGTATAAGTGGATGCATGTATAAGTGGATACATGTATAAGCCGATGCATGTATAAGTGGATACGTGTATAAGTGGATGCATGTATAAGTGGATGCATGTATAAGTGGATACGTGTATAAGTGGATGCATGTATAAGTGGATGCATGTATAAGTGGATACATGTATAAGCCGATGCATGTATAAGTGGATACGTGTATAAGTGGATGCATGTATAAGTGGATGCATGTATAAGTGGATGCATGTATAAGTCTTCATGTCAAATAGGCTGAGGAGGAGGAGGAGAAAGAGGAGGGATTGGTCTTGTTACCTCAGGAGTGATGGAGGCAAAAGAAAATCCAAGTGGACCCATGCCATTCAAACTTGTGTTGTTCACAGGTCAGCTTGTAGACTTTCTCCTCTAGACTCAGGACTTTAAGCTAGAAGGGACCCTCTGTCATCATTTTTTGTGTCTCCAACAGCCACAACCGTGCTTTGTACACAACAAATGACCAATAAATGCCCGTCAAATTCATTGAATAATGAAGAACGCCTTTCCTTCCTGTGAGTGACAGCTTAAGGGGTTCTCTCTTCCAGGAAGCTTTTTGGGTTGATGGAGGTCACCTGCACCTTTCAGTATAACCCTCACCCTCCCTTGGTTTTGAAAAGAGTTAATGGGGCATAATTAATAATCATATCTAACTTTTGCCAAGCACTTACGGCCTGCCAGGTAGTGTTGTAAGCCCTGGACTTGCATTCCTTTACTTGGTTCTGACAGCAGTCTGCTGAATTAAGTTCTATTACTAACATCCCCACTCTGCAGATGATGAAACGGAGACACTGAGGCACAGAGAGGTCAAGAAACTTACTTAAGGCTGGGTGCGGTGGCTCACACCTGTAATCCCAGCACTTTGGGAGGCCGAGGTGGGAGAATCACCTGAGGTCAGGAGTTCGGGTCCAGCCTGGCCAACATGGCAAAATTCCGTCTCTACTAAAAATACAAAAAGTAGCTGAGTGTGGTGGTGAGCCCCTGTAATCCCGCTACTTGAGAGGCTGAGGCAGGAGAATCGCTTGAATCCAGGAGGTAGAGGTTGCAGTGAGCCAAGATTGTGTCACTGCACTCCAGCCTGAGCGACAGAGTGAGACTTCGTCTCAAAAGGAGAAAAAAAAGTTTCTTAAGTTGACATATGGCCCAAACTGGAGAAAGGATGAAACCTGCCCAGTCTGACTTTAGACCTGCTTATGCATGCTGTCCTGCTGTCTCTGAGTTTTATTTTGGCTGCATATTGAATAAATGACTAAAAATCCAGAGTGATGCTGTCTAGCAGAACTTTCTAGTATGCGGAAATGTTCTAAATCTGAAATGTCCAATCAGTAGCCACCAGCCTTATATGGCTATGGAGCACCTGAAATGTGGTTAGTGTGTCCGAGAAAGTACATTTTCTAATTTCAATTAATGCAAATTTAAATAGCCCATGAGTTTAGTGGCTACTGTATGGGACAATGCCACTCTAAGAGAGAAAGGACCTATTTTTAAATTTTTAATTATTATGCGTACATAATAGTTGTGTATATTTATGGGGCACGTATGATGTTTTCATACAGGCATATGATGTGTAATAATCAGGGTAATGGGGCATCCATCACCTCAAGCATTTATCATTTCTTTGTGTTCGTTTAAAAATATACAATAAATTATTGTTAACTATAGTCACCCTACTGTGCTACCAAATTCTAGATCTTATTTATAAGGAAGGACATATTTTAATTATCTTTTCTAAACATCTTACCATGTAGCCCATGGTCATCAAAAGAAGGACTCTTTCTGAATGGCTCAGAATTGGTATCTCTCTGTTTTGGGAAAACAGCCAGCGATCACTCTGGAGTAAATCAGTGAAATAAACTCAATCTTAGTCCTTGAAGTCTCCTTTCTACTCAAGTGGCTTTCTGAGCACATGGAAAAATGTATGATTCTAGCTTCTTCACTCACAGAGGCCTGGAGAAGATTAGGTACTCAACTCAAGACTGGCGAACAAGCTGGGATAAGGGACAGGAAGGAGCTACCACAATTGTAAAATAGGATTCCCATTTCACACCATGGAAAACTCAGAGAGGTTAAGAAACTCCCTCGGAAAGAGGCACTCAGAAAGTGAGAAGGCTGTGGTTTCAGCTGGGTTTGTCTGATTCCAGTGGCCACGGACTATGGTTGGAGGATGAGGGGATCATTGTTCAATGGCAAAGGGAGGTACTCGAGGTTGACCACCTGTTCAAAAAGTGCATGTGTGTAACTATCGCTCCCATAGTGGGGCAAGGCACGTGGTCAGAGTCAGTGCCTGAGCCAAAGAGACCCCCTCCCTCCCTTCTTTCTCCCTCCCTCCCTCCCTCCCTTCTTCCTTCCTTCCTCCCTTCCTCCTTCTTTGTCTTTCTCGCTCTCTTTTCCTTTCACACACATATAATACACATAATAATAAATCCAGATTTCAAAGATTCAGTATGAAAGAGTATAAAATATCTCATCAAAGATTTCTGAATTGATTTTATTGAAATGATCATATTTTGGATATACTAGGGTTAAATAACATAACACCGAAATTATATTAAAGTTTATTTAACCTGTTTCTTTACTTTTTGGATGTGGCTACTAGAACATTTTAAATTCCATAGTGGGCCAGGTGAGGTGGCTCACACCTATAATTCCGGTGCTTTGGGAGGCTGAGTGGAAAGATTGCTTGATGCCAGGAGTTTGAGATCAGCCATCTCCACAAAAAATTTAAAAACTAGGGTGTGGTGGCTCACACCTGTAGTCCTAACTACATGGGAGGCTGAGGTGGGAGAATGGCTAGAGCCCAGGAGTTCAAGGCTGCAGTGAGCTATGATTGCATGGCTGCATTCCAGCCCTGGTGACAGAGTGAGATCCTGCCTCTATAAAAATAATAATAAATAAATTTCGCCAGGAGCAGTGGCTCATGCCTTTAATCCCAGCACTTTGGGAGGCCGAGGCAGGTAGATCACAAGGTCAGGAGTTCGAGACCAGCCTGGCCAACATGGTGAAACCCTGTCTCTACTAAAGACACAAAAAAATTAGCTGGGCATGGTGGCGTTCACCTGTAATCCCATCTACTTGGGAGGGTGAGGCAGGAGAATCACTTGAACCCAGGAAGCAGAGGTTACAGTGAGCAGAGATTGTGCCATTGTACTCCAGCCTGGGTGACAGGGTGAGACATCATCTCAAAAAGATAAATAAATTGCATACTGGCTCACATCATATTTCTATTGGACAAACTGTCTATAGGACTGCACGTGTGAGTCTGCATGAAAGGCCAATGGTTGTCAAAACTCTCCTCAGTCTGAGCAAATGATTTCATCCCATTAATACCCACAATGAAACAAAGTGAAACTGGTTAGGTATGCACAGACTGGCCTCTGCCTGGTCCATGGCCCCTCTGGGGTATTACGCTCAGGGCACCAGCTGGAATTGCTCACATGTTCTCCCTCTGCACACAGAGCACCTGACACTCTGTCATGTCTTTGCCCTGAACGGCACTAGCTTTTCTTTCTTGAGCAAGGTGCTTTGTCATTCCTAGGAGGAAGGCAGGTGATGAAACCATGACACAGAAAAATGTCTTGCTCCCTCCAAGGCCATTCCCAGAGGCCATGGGCGAGCCGAGCCGAGCCTACCATCTGCCATGAAGCTGACCACTCTCAGCTGCCCGGACATTCTTTCCCAGCTAATGATTTTACGGCAGGTGGGCAGGTTCAACACACAGACTTCCAGGGAAAAGGATGGTGGTGTCTGATAGTCCCTGACCCTCCCATGATCGCAGTATTCAACCCTCCCTGGGCTCAGTGACTTAGTTCCTCCTCTTGGAGGTGGGAAGTGCTATAGTATTCCTCTTTGATGATTTAAAAGTGTGATATGCCTTTTACTCTTTCCTCTTTATATCCAGCCCTCTCCTTTCTCTGTGCTGCTTTTACACCAGTTTCCATAGTAACAACCTCTATTGTATCCCTGACTGAGAAGAGAAATCATGCAGATGTTCGAAGGGATATAACACCTTCCAGCAGCTATTTTGATGCGCCGGCTCCTTAACTCCCTTTCTCGTCCTTCTATCCTCCTTACTGCTACCCCTTCTGCCAAATACTTATGAACCCATCCCAAGCTCCCTCTCTCCCCAGTGTGAGCCTGGGGGAGTGGGTGGGGAGAAGGAGAATGCCAGCAGAGGAGGGAGAGGTCTCATTTATGAATCTTAATCTTTCAGGTGGCTTCAGACAGAACGACAGGCATTGGTCTCAGACGGGACGTGTGCAACACAAAAGCTCTGGGAGGTAGAATCAAAGGTACCAGAGCCCAAGAGCCGTGGAAGATGGCTCTCCGACCGCCATCAGACAAGCACCCTTACCTGAATGCTTGCAGACTGCCTTGACTATCTGTGCCACCAACCCCACGTGGCTCAGCCCTGCCCCAGCGTCATGAAAAGCTCCTGACCCTATCTGTGAGTTTCAAGGTCTGTCTTCCTTCTATGCATTTCCTTTGGGAAGATCAGCCACCTTTTCCGATGGGTGTGGAGGGCAGGGCAGAGATCGAAATATAGAACGAACACACACACACACACACACACACACACACACACACACACACACCCCAGGGCTTTGAAGACACTGCAACAACAGAGTCGCCCACCTTTCCTCCCATGGCCAGGCTCAGCCGGCCACCTGGGAAGGAAGGAGGAATGGAGCTTCATCAGTCATGTCCTGAAATTGTTTGAAGAGTTCTTTGCACCGTTCCTCCTTGGAACTGGACATGATTCTTTTGATTACACAAGCCTGACAGCCTGATCATAATAAACATGTAACTGAAGAGAACCTATTCCTGTCCAGCGGCATTATTTGTTCACCTAAAGCAAAGCCTGAGCTATTTTTAGCATATGATGTCAGCGGGTTGTTTGGATTCTTGGAAATTGGCAGGAAGCCACCTCTCACATGATATATGAAATCACTGATAAATGCTTCTTTTCACCAAAAGAAAAACAGCTTAATAAATGCGGCCCTTTTCTGCTTTCATCTTCCCTCCCTTCCCCTGGCCCTCCCTCCCTCCCTCCCTCTCTGGCACCCTCCTTCCTCCCAGCCAGCCCCTCTCCCTCCACCTCCTCCCACCCCTGCCACATCTGGGATTTGTCTTTCTGTGGCACAGCTCAGCAGAGCCTGTGAAGTGGAAATGAGTTGCTTAGTATCACAGATCAAAATGAGGCTGTTGGGATGCTCAGGATGTTTTTTTCCTCTCCTCGAGCCTGGAAGGCTGCCAAAGTGCTCGTGAATCAGAAGCCCATGCACAAAAAGGCAAATCTATACAACAGTGGCTTTATGGGGCCTGGTATTGACGGCGTACCACTAGCTCTGGGTTGCTGTTTTGCAGGCGAGGATGGGAAATAGATAGTGATTCAGGACTGCCATTAAGTGTGGAAACAGCCCCTGTACAGATTGTGTGTAATAAACCCAGCACAGAGAGAGAAGCTGGAAGAAGCTCTGGATTTGCTGCCCTGGATCAGCCAGGAGGCCCATCAAGTTCAAGCTTCCGATAGGTGTGGTGGTTAATGCCTGGTGCTCTGTCTTCCGCATCCTGCATGGAGTCCATTATACTAAAGCCGTTGGAGGGGTTGGGTGGGGTTGCGTGAGTGGAATTAAATTAATTCTTGCCCTCCTGTGGAGATCAGTTTATATGGCCTGAAGCACAAGATTTAATTACGTTTATCTTAGTTTGTGTAAAAACCGGTGTCATTATTGATCATGGATTCACCCGGTCTCTTTCACAATCGGCTGTGGCATTTAACTCAGTGACCCCCTGCAGGCCACGGGAAATGGGGGAGCAGCAGCTCCCAGTGGTGGTTTACTGACATTTATTTGTCCTCCTTCCAGACAGGAGGCCACTGGAAGATATTGTGAAGACAAGGGAGAGGCTTGTTTCAGCCCTTCAGTATCTTGGATACCTTCGTGATATCCCTTCTAACACATGCTCTGTCAAGGCCAAGCAATCCTGGCATGGGCGCTATCAGCCACGGCCCTGTGAAGGACCTGCAGAGTTTCAAAAACAGCACCATGACACTGGCTGCAACTGGCCTTTCTCCCACACCCACACATGCACAGAGCTCTGCTAGCTCTTCTTCATCCTGGATGGGAAAGAAAAACAAAAAGGAAGGAGGAGGGCGTGAGAGCAAACCATGCCTGTGTTCTTGAGGTAGCTGCCTCGATTTTTTACTGGGTGAGGAATGGATGGAGCAATGAATAGGTAAATACACAGGCAGGTGAATGGATGGATGCATACATCAATTACTCAACAGTGAGAAATCCCACAAAATGAACACCGATTGTAGGAAAACGCTGTTCTTCCAGCCAGTCTTCTAATTAGCATTCATCTGGTCCTCTATCACAGAAACTGCAGGTGAGTTGAGGGCCGTATTATTTTTTTCTTTCTTAAAATGAGGGGTGTTGGAACCAGATGCCCTGTGAGATCCCTTCCAGCCTCTGAAATTCTAAGGTTCTGTAATTCTGCGATTCTGCGACTTTATGAATCACTCAGGGAAAATTAAGTTTGTTTCTGGAAAGTAACTGTCCTCCTCTTCCCCCAGGTACAGCGAGCGAGCTCTGCTCTGAGCTAGGGTCCTATCCTCAGATATGGATGCCTCTGGAATCCTTCCTGCATGGGAGATTGGGACTTCTCTGGGACCTGAAGAGCCCAATAAATACCCTCCTCTGGATGGACATTTGTCTTCACCAAGAACACAGCTCATCTGGGCTTTCTTGAGGGCCAGGATGGTGTTTACAATGATGATGACAATTTCTGTTTTACGCAAAGAATAGTTAGTTTAGCCTAAGCTGCTCAAGAGTTTGTCATCATTTCTATCAGCCCCAGATCTCACATAGAATAGCACCGTGACATCTGGCAGAGCACCACGTGACAGGGACAAATAACCACTCGCCATCTCAGTTTCCCTGGCACTGGGCTGCAATCATAGTCTGTCTCATCACATTACCTTGGAGGAGGTGCGGGAAGCCCAGGCGAGGTCGGGAGAGAGATGGAGAAAGTTTAAAGATTTAGTATTCTCACAGCTCCCTGGGAGAACACTGCACAGCATGCAGGGCCACATGGGAAAGCCTTGGGGTGGGTCAGGAGGCAGAGGGAGAGTGGGACAGTAGCAGGAGCGTTTAGTGTGGTTTCCATGGGAAGGAACACTAAGTCAGCGCATACGGGCTTGGGACCAGCTAGCTATGTTTGCAAGTGGCACCCCTGTGAAATTCACCTTTACTGTGACTATAGAGTTTAAGGTTATCTGAGGACTCCAGATGCCTATGGGTATATTAGCCAGGGTTTTCCAGAGAAACTGAATCAACAGAATGCATGTGGGGTTGGGGGCGGGGTGAAGAGAGGGAGAGAGAAAGAGAGAGAGTTTAAGGAATTGGCTCACGTTATTATGGAGGCTGAAAAGTCCAAAATCTCCAGTCAACTAGAGACCCGAGGAGGACGTGATGTTGGGTTCAAGTTAGAAGACCGTCCACTGGCAGAGTTCTCCTCCTAGGGGTGGGGTCAGGCTCGGCTCTGTTGGAGCCTTCAATTGATTGGATGAGGCCCACCTGCATTATGGAGGGCCACCGGCTTTGGTCAAAGCCTGCTGATTTAAATGTTAATCTCATTCAAAAACACCCTCACATAAACATTCAGAATAATGTTGGACCACGCATCCAGGCACCACGGCCCAGCCAAGTTGACACTTAAAATTAACCATCGCATTGGCTGAGTCACAACTGGCTTAGGTTGGCTAGCAGGACCTTAGGTGAATGTCAAAGCATCACTTCACAGAAATTAAAAGCATGGCTAATACCCAGTCACTGACTCCTTACAGGGGTAGCTCTTGTGGGGAAGGATCTCTGACGGGGCCTCACCTCCCAATACCATCACCCAGGTGACTTCATGCTTCCCTTGGAAAGGCACCTTGTAGCTTGCAAAATGCATTCACTTCCACTGTCTGTCTGATTCTCACCACAGCTAGCAAGGTCAGCCTTATTATCCTCATCTCAGAGACATGAGACCGTGAGTGGGGAGATGAGGTGACTTGTGCTGGGTTGAACAACTTGCAAGTGAAGGAAGTCAGATTGGATTCGATTTCATCTTCAGATTCCAAACGCCAGGAGCTGGCATGCAGTGAGCCATTGCCCGTGTCAGGCACACTTTATGTGCTTTCCTTTGTACCAACTTGATTTTCAGAACAACTCAATGAAGGACTCACTACTGTTTAACAGGCAGGGAAACGGAGGCACTCTCAGTGAATCACACAGGGTGGGCTGGCATCCAGGGCCAGTGTGGAGTCCAGAATCTTCATCATCTCACCCCTGCCTCCCACACAGCCCGGGCAATGGCCTGTCCTCCAGTACCCCACCCCAGCACACCGCTGCTCGCCCGCACCTCTTAGCCTATCTTCAGAGACTGTTAGCAGTCACCCTTTAAGCAAGTGTAACTGAAGGATAGCATAAAGATTTGGAAATGGAAAACAGACCCCCAAAGTGGAACAAGCTCTCAAAACGAGGCTGGGGCTCCCAAAAGCAAGCGCTGCCCCCAAACATCCTGTCTAGGACTGGTCACAGTTGCCCCGGCTTATCAGGAGGGGCTCCAGGAGGGGCTTCCCTCTGAAGCGTCTCTGGTCTCAAAGCGGGGTCCCTTTTACTTGTCCTTGCATCACACACTGAGCCCCGCTGTTGCATTCGCCATGATCTGCCCAACATGGGAAGCACATTCGTTGGAGAAACCTTTGCTGAGTGCCAGGCACTGTGCTAGAGGCCAAGAACTGAGAGACAGGGAGGAAGGTGGCCCTGACCTCCAGGCACTCTCAGGGTAACCGAGGAGACAGACCTGCCAACCAGGCAGTACCAACCCGACAGCCATACCAACCTGATGACTGGGCA
Source organism: Callithrix jacchus (assembly GCF_049354715.1). Classification (NCBI taxonomy): domain Eukaryota; kingdom Metazoa; phylum Chordata; class Mammalia; order Primates; family Cebidae; genus Callithrix; species Callithrix jacchus. Next base: position 50,694,250 of record NC_133520.1, read on the forward strand.
GTTGGCCCCGCCTCCCCATCAAGTCCTCCAGAAAGCACCCTAGACTCACGGAGTGAGCCATTACCAGCTCTGCCCAAGGGATGCTGGCAGCTCTGTGGGGAGAGAGAAGGTGACCCAGAGCGGAAAGACAACCCACAGATGGAAGAAGGGGCAAGGGCAGCCGGTAGAGAGAACAGCACCTGCAAAGACACAGAGGCATGAAAGCATTCAGTTCTGCTCAGCTGGAGCACACGGCATGGAGGACCAGGGCCAGAAAGACACCAAGGAATTTATAATCTAGGTGAGGCCAAGATTAAGTATGTGAAATATTAGCTGGGTGGTATACAGTCTGAGGACCCACCAAAGAGCTTGGCTCTGTTCCTCTCAAAATACCCTGCCTGGCCCTTGTGCAATCTTGCCATCGTTTCAGGAGCCTTGCGAACAATGTGTGAAGGTCTCTGCAATCTCCAGGGAGTTACGGAGTTCTGGGAAGGAGCCTGGGGCTGGATGTTGACTCCTGACCTCGAGGAATTTATAATCTAGGTGAGGCCAAGATTAAGTATGTGAAATATTAGCTGCCGTTCCCCAGAGAAAAAAGAAACGTCAGGCAGCGTGGCCAGGCTAGTTCAGTGTGGTGAGAGGTGGTGAAGGGATGGGATTAGGGTGCTTCCACGTGCAGATTAATAAATCAGAAAAGGTCACTGCTTCCTGCTTCTAAACTGGGCAAAGCCCTCACCACTGGCCTCTCCACGAGACCCTGTCCTTTTCTTAGAGGATGTTCCAAACACAGCCTCACCAGCTCTCTTTGGCCTGCAGACTGTTTTTCCCTTTTGGCCACTACCTATTAACTTAACCTTCTCCCAGCTGAGTTTCACGTTCCTCAGCTGAACCTGATCTGTTCCACCATTTAGGTTCATCCAGGGATTCAGACCCTCCTACTTTTGGGGTTTGCCTAAAACCACCCCAATTTCTCTACATAATGCAGCCTGGGGGATGAGGGTATTCTAATAAACACTTGGATGACAGAGATGTCACGTGCCAGGTTTTCTGTTTAAAGGAGCTCTCTTTCTGCCAAAGCTGGCAATTTCTTATGAATTCCTTTGAATGCACTTGTTTGTAACTGGTAGAGATTCCCTTGAAGTGTGGATGAATGTTTCCCGTGTCATTGCTTCAGAGCAAAGTGGTGTCTGTGTGTGTGTCTATTACCAACATATTAACCACACGTGTGTCCCATCTTCTCCCTTACACCGTGCAGCCAGGGTGATTGAAACAGGACATTTTAAACTGAAAAGCAAATTACAGCAAGGAATTAGTGTGAAATGACTATCCTCTTCTCAGAGCTCCTTTTTAAAAGTCAGGAGCAGCACTCAGGATGCTGTCGGCCTGTCAAACAAGTCCATTCAAGCTTGCAATTCCGCTGTCATTTGCCCGACGGGCTTGTGATAAAGAGCGAGGATAAAAAAAAATCTGCCAAAAATAGTGCCATGGAGAAACCTAAACCACGGCAAACTTGAGAGCCAACACCACCCGCTGCACGGCCCTCTTGGATAGGACGGCCGCCCTGCAGGCTTGTTCTGACAGAGATGTTGTGTTCCAGGGTGTGTGACCTCAGATTTCAGCACCAGAGAGCCTTGGAGAGAAAGGCCAGCGAAGAGCTGCCTCTGCGAGTCCCTGAAGAAAGTTTACACCGAACATCTTGACTTTCCAAACAGCGTGTTGAGGCAACCCCACGGCGGACAGGTTTTGCGGCAGGCCTGGGACTCGCCCGGGACTGCTGCAGCCTGCGGATTCATCTAGAAAGAATATAACAAGCCTCCTTTTCCCTGGTGCCCATGTTACTCCCTGTTGCTACTCTTTCTGAGCCTTCAATTCCCTGGGCAGTCCCCTTGAGTGTGAAAGAGGGAGTGCCCCTTGGAAGCTGGGGAGTGATCTAGGCCCAGGAGTAAATGGAAGCAAATCCTTCGACTGGTGAGCTGTTAGGGGCCACGTGCCTGGAAGCAGGAGCTCTGGATCGAAGGGGTGTGCATGCATCCCGTTCCTGGCTCTCTTGCCAGCTCTCAGGGGAGGTGGGCAGGCCGAGTTCCCAGCTCTGTGCCTCTGCTCCCACAAGTAAGACAGGAGCCCCGTCTGGCAGTTCACTGTGAGGGTTGATGCTCTGGGAGGCCACAGGTCACGTCTGTATACAGATTCCAGCTTTGCTGTTTCAGCTTATATTTATCATGCTCCTGGGGTGCCCTTCGACCGTCCCAACGGCCCTGACAGGCTGGTATCCTGAGCTCCAGTTTACAGGTGAGGCCACTGAGTCTCGGAAAGGTTAACTAACCTGTCCCAGTTAACGCTGCTAGGAGGTGGCTGAGCCAGGAATGAAATCCAGGTCTTTGGGTTCTAAGTCCAGTGCCTGCCATATAAGGAATTGCTGCAGCCTGTTTCCGAGGCAGCGGCTGCTGTGCGTGCAAATGCGATCTGTTTCCACCTCCAACACACCACATCTCCGGGCAGAGATTTTCTTCCCACCTTTGTCGTCCTTCTGAGGTCCCACTACGCATTTGCCATGAGGAACAACTTGCATCATGAACGAGATTTTAAAGTCATTGCAAATATTTATCTAGCAACCATAAAACCTGATTTGTGTTTCTTTTATAAACATGCCAAATGAAGCCACAGAGGGGCTGGGAGGGTCGCAAGGTGGTACACGTTTCCAGGTGAGAGGCTCTTAGAGGGGCCACAGCTTCAAGGCAATCTATTGTTTAATCGGCCCCGATGGCAACCATAATAATCACTGTAGTTAGTATTATCATGATTGTCGTCACTGCTAGATCTTACATCTGTGTGGCACTCTGATCACTAGCTAATCAGAGCGTTTGCCTGGGCCTGGCTTGCCCTGTTCTCACTGTCTGTCTTTTCTGTCACTCATCACAGACTCCTGCAAGCGGAGTAGCCCCTGGGGCGGTTCCCCGGGGACCCTTTTCTCTGGCATCATTTAACAGCTGTCACACTGTCCCAGTTGTTTTTCAAGAAGAAATTCCCCAGGGTTTTACCGAGGCGCACTTGAACTTGACCTCACCGTGTTGATTGGTTCACTTTCGTTTCCCCTGGAAAGAGGGATGCCGAACCCAGGGTGCCCATGGGTGGATCCTGGCAAACTTCTACCTTACGGCTCATCACCTGTTGTTTGCTATCCAGAGCATGCGTTCGGACATGTAAGGATTTCAGCGGTTCCTACAAAGCAAACTTCTCTGGAGGAGCCCGAGAGGCCTCTTCTGTACAGAACAGCCTCACACCCCACAGGGCAGTCTGTCAGCAACACATCTGAAAGGGAAGCAAACACATAGGTAATGCATTAGGTAGGGTAGTGTGAGGAAGGGGATCATTCAGCACTTGCTCCTGAATGTTATTTGCCAAGCACTTTTAAGTAACTTCTGTTAGCTATTACTCTTAAACATCCTTAGGGAGTGGGTAGAAATTGCCCTCCTTTTGAGAATAAAGAAACGAAGAGACAAATGTCTTTGGGGACACATCCAAGGGGGAAGAAGAGATGAGAACCCTTAGTAGTGAGGGTGACCCTTAGCCACTGTCCTCTGTTGTCCTTGGCCCCATGGGCACCCAGCAAACACACTGGGTGGGTGGGGGGTGGGGTGACGAATGCTGGAGTCCAGTTTTCATCCAAGAGTTGTCTAAAACATTAACTCGCTGAGAGACAGGATATCAGTCACTCTCACACAGCACATGCAGGCTCAGAGAAGTAAGCTATCTGCAGCGAATCACAGGATGAAGCAGCACCCAGTGAGCACGGAGAAAGAAGGCTTCTTCCTCCCCATCCTCTCCCTGGGCCAGCTTTGAAGAGAGATATATTTTTAAACACAAGCCTCGTAGAGAAAATATTCGGTAGCATGTCCCCATAGCCTACTAATGGGACAGTTGTTGGCAGCCAGTACTATCAGCCCGTGCTCAGGGCTGCATTCTCAATTTTAATTCTATTCTCGTCCCCTGGTATATGATAGGGGTTGCTGTCCCTGCGGATGTCAGGGCACTGATGAAAAAGGTTTCAGTAGGTTCTTGCCTTGCTCCCAATTCAAGACTCATTTTGTTTAGACTTTGGGCCTGTAGGCCTGAGCTCATTTACTGAGTCAGTAACTGTTTTTATGTTGGTGTTTTTTGTTTTTTTTTTTAATTCTTCAGACTCCATGTAAACTGCCTGAATCTTCCAGAAGACTGGGGCCCCCGCATCGCCCTGAACTGAGAAGGGGCTGAAGTCATAGAAAGTCAGCCACTACTCGATTGCCCAAGAAGCAGCCGCGGCACTGGCCCGACTTCACAGAGGCTCTCGAGTGCTGAGAAAACCCATTAGAAGGGCTTCATTTCCCTACTTTACACATGAGAATAGTCATTCCAGTCAGTTTTGCTTCTTTCTGGGTGCTCTGATTAGGATTTATTTCCTTAGCTAGAGAAAATAAAGGGACCTTCCAAGTCCTAATTACAGCAACTCCTCTCTGATGTAGTCAAGATACCCTCCTGCACTGACCCTGTGAATTGCTATTATTGTTGTTTTAAAGAAGCCATCTCTGACCAGGGTGGCTGAAGGCGACGCCCTCTGTCTGCCTCTCATGGTCCTGGCCCGCGCCGAGGGAACTGTTCCTGCGCTGCTGTGTTTATTTGAGTTATGTAATATAAACAGCTCCAAGGAGATGGCTCCTCCACTTTTGTTTTTAGACTCAGCCTCCAGTTGCCCTCTGCAGAGCTTGTCGCTTGGGTGGTTTCCTCCAGCGTTCTCTGCTTTGCTGCTGGGGAACAAAACAGCCTTGCCTTGACCCTTCTCGGGGACCAGCCCTTTCCTTTCCTTGGCCCAGCAGTGAAAGTGAGGGGCAGCTTATGGTAACCTCTGCCAGGGCTTAAGGATGGAGGGGTGCGCCGGCCAAGTGGAACAAAGAGAAATCAGGGGTGGTCCTGACTTTCCCTGTGGCTGCTTCACTGATACATGGTTCCTCGAAGGACAGAGCACCCCTAGAACGTTTCAAACGTTGTTCCACTTTGTATATGGATTCACGGCAACTTTAGTCAAAACCCTGATTACAGTTAGGGGAAAATTCAAAAGAGATGGTAGATATCAGCTCTGCACGACTTACCATTCACATCTGCTGAAATCACACGTGTTCAAGGCATTTCCTTGGGAAATAGACCAAGCTCATGGTTTAGCCCCTCAATGGCTCCATGCAACCAAGAAACACTAAATCTTTTCTCTCTGAGTTGGGCTTGACACAATGGCATCCGACGTACAGTGATTATAACACGTTTTTAGGAATAGATTTCTTAAAACAACTCTCAAAGGGTTGAGTCTCTTATTCCTTTATTTACACAGTTGCCTAACGCAGATAACAGATAGTTTCAGAAGTGTTATTAACTCTGAAATTTCTTATTGCAGGCTCCCGTGGCCTTCTGTAGAATTTCATCTTGCGACATCCCACCTCTCTCTTGAATTACCCCAACATACATGCTCATCATCTGTCGGTGTCACCCACCAACCCTGGGGTAAGAAAGATGTCCTTTAGAACTGTGAGTCTGGGGGAGAAGGGATTAGAGAGGTGGGAGGCACAGAGGTTTGGAGAAGCAGGTCCCTGGAGGCCCAGACAGCAAGAATGACCTTGAATGGAGCGAGGGGGAGACTCTGCCAGCCACCTTTCTTTTTGAATCGGATTCCCAGAAAACCTACAAAAATATATATAGTACAGCGAAGAGAGGGAACCAAAGAGAATTGGAGATTTTTGTATTAAGACATACTTCAAGATCTACCAGTTGGAGCCCAGTTGGGGCCTCCAACAAAGCCACATGTCATCCTCTCGTCTCTTGCAGCCTTTCAGAATCTCTATGTATTTTTCCAGCAGCAGCAGCAGCAGCTTTCAGCTCTTGCACATTCGCTAATTTGCCAACTCCCCAAAGCTACCCTCCTGTCTCCTTCTGCATTTCTCTCCTTCAATGTCAAACGCCAGTGCCCCTCAAACTTCCAGTGCTTTCCAGTGTAGTGAGAGCATCTGCCTGTGGGGCCCCTCCCCTGCAGGGTGAGAGTGGGGAGGGGCCGGGGTCTTTGTGAGAAGCCCAGAGGAAATCTGTGCAGGCCTTGACTTTCTCACACATATTTCAGATGTGCAGGGGTGTGATTGTAAACAGCGTCTTCAGAGCCGGCCTCCCCGCCCGTGTCCTGTTCGTATCACCCTAGGGGTTCCAGTAATAGGGCGTAAAAGCAAACAAAGAAAAACAGTAATCTGGTGTTCCAATTGCATTTTTTTGTTTTTAGAAAATGTTAATGATAGGTTATTTGATTACCCTAGGTTTGGCCCCACGCGCTCTTGATTAAGCACATCTGGTATTTAGTAACAATATAAGTAGCAGGAGTTTTTTTGGCACTTGAAAAGCAGCTCATCCAATGTTGCCATGCAGTTTGGAAACTCGTCAGTGAGGCCAGCCAAACTTGTGGAGATACAAGACTTTTTCTGCAGGCTGGGCAGTTGGCCAGAACAGCTAAAAAATGTGAATTGGCTAAGAACTGCTGCCACGCAAACACTTCTGGAAATTTCTGTGCTTGGGCCTGCCAAATCCATTAAGCACAACATGAATTACAAGAGTTTCTATCTCTCCAAGCAGTTGCTTTTTGAGCTTAATTCTCCTATACGCTTTATGAAATGCCACACACGCAACCTAAAATGAGAGAAACGCCCCCCAAATCCACTACCGTCCGTTTTTGTGTTTGTCTTTTTTCCATTTGGGTTGCCAAGCTCACAGCTTCTCCTGAATTAGGAGAAATAGCCTCAAACGTTGGTTTGTATTACATTAAATCTAAATGTGGGAGGCAACTGTGCTTCCTGGAAATTCTAGAACGGAAGGATGTTTGCATCCAGGAGACGGCCTAATATCTAGGTAGGAAAAGCAATAAAATGCAACAAAAGAGCTTGGAAGGGGAGAACATGTACACCCTGTGCATGCCCAGCCATCGGGATTTTGGCCTGGCAGGAAGATTTTGCTCAGACTAGAAAGTCCGTGAGCAGAACGTGCCTCTGTCGTGCCTGAGACTGCAGCCCTGCTTCGAGACGCTCTCAGCCCCGAGTCCTGGGTTTCTACTCACATCCCTGCAGACTGTCAACCACATGGGCCATTTTGGAAGCAGCGCCTGCCAAGCAGGTCAAAGGGAGAGCACACAGGAAAGACAGCCAGTCCTTCCAGTCCAATCCTGCGTCTTCCCATGCCTTCCCTCCCTTTCAGGGCTGAGAAAGGTTTGCATCATGTATTTTCTGAATCCAAATTGAGCCTTGTCTTTTGCTGGTGATTCAGATGCGCAGCATTACTCAGACTCTGCCTGGGATTGTTTTGAAGGGCCTGGAGCTCCACTCCTATTCTCCAGAAGCACTGGCATGACATTATTCACAGGGCACACATAATAGCTAATATGAGATAATCACATTAGCACATTCTGAGACATAAAGTACAGCGCAATCCTTCCAATTCCCACTAGGTGTAATGCTGTCTTGACACATAGCCTTTTTCACGATAACTGTAAGGTTATCTCCATCATCCCTCCCCGACCCCTTTATTTCTGGAGGTCTTCTTCTGTCTTAGCTACTCCTGTCCGTTTTAGCCTATCAAAACTGACGTATTCTAAGAGCCCACGGTCCCAGCTGTGCTGTTCCAGCAAGTTGCCACTCGAGCTTGCGTCTCAGGTTCCCTCTCTGTTGGGAGAAAGGCTGTTTGCAGGTCGCCATCCTCCCAGGGCATGATAGAGCCCAGTATGGCAGAAATGTCATGGGATTTGGCATCAGGTGCTGGCTTGGACACTTGTAACTTTGTGTCCGCACTTCTAAAATGGGGACAGGAGCGCCTTCCTCACAACACAGTCATGAGGAACCAAACGTAATGACAATTACGCAACTGCTTTGCAAACAGTAAAGCAATGTACAAATATGGCTTGTTAGTACTATCTTGCAAGTCCTAATTGTAGAAATCTGATGGCTTGTGTTACTGTGAGCCTGATATAGAGAGTGTGGGTGAAGGCAGTCAATGCCATGCATAGCACAATCTGGGAATGTATTAGAGCTGGTGGTGCAAACTGATTGTTGATTCCTGCAGCTGATGCAGGATGACCTCTCTCAAGTATAATTTTTAAACTATGTCGCTTGCTTCTCTCTTTCTCTCTCTGACTTTGTGTTTCTTTGTCTCTCTGCCCCTCTGTCTCTTGTCTCTTTTCCCCTCCATCTCTCTCTCTCCCTGTCTCTGCCTATTTCTCTGTCTTTCTTTGTGCCTCGTTGTCTCTCTGTGTGTGTGTGTGTGTGTGTCCCTCTCTCTTCCTCTCTCCCTTTCTCTCTCTTTTCTTTCAGGAATCAATGGGTAGAAATCACTATTCATATGCCACTTTACTGTATTGACCTAAGGAGGAAGGCGAGGCTGCCAGTGCTAATTAAATTTCCTTTCCGATAGTGAACTGTATCCCAGAACTGGAATTCACACTAAGCAGTTAAACAGGTTTGGGCATTTGAAAAAAAGAAAAAAAAGCTGGGGCCCCAAGAAAGCACTCTTGGCCTCATTTCTATTTGGCTCACATTGTCTGTCCTGTTCTCGGCTTAAATTTGGATCACAGGACACATTTTCTCATTTTCCGTTCCTCGTGTTCCTGGATCTTTGTTGTAGAATTGTAGGAAACAGAGTCAGGAGAGTCAGCCAAGAAGTCTTTCTCCCCTCCCTTGAAGGTCTCGGGCCCTGCTCAGACACGACATGTGCAGGGCCACCTGCATGCATTCCCACCACCACGGCCTCCTGGCCCGCATGGTGACTGCTGTTTTCCTCGAGGTGGCCACAGCTTTTGGATTTGACATTCAGATTGGTTCAAGGGGCTTTTTCCTTTCTCTGTCTGAAGGAGGCCACCCTCTCCATCCACAGTCAGCGCAGTGTCCTCTCAGGAACCGCTGCCTGGTTTGCTTTGGCTCCTGTGCTCCCGGGCTGCCGAGATCACATCTGGAGCTTCTAAATCGGGGTGAGTCCCAGCCGCCAAGGAAGCGCCGAACAGAACAAAAAGGCCACAGCTGGGGAGCTAGGGGCACAGACGGAGCCTGGGAGCCGGGCTGACCATGGGAAAGAAGGGGAGGTGGGGAAGAAGGCCTGGCCACCTCCACTGCTGCAGCCACAGTGACAATGTCACAGTAGTCGAACAATGCATCTGCAGCACGGGTTGGGGGGGTGCTCAGCGGGGGGGGGGGGTGAGGGGGAGGGGGGTTCTGCCTGCCCAGCACTCCAGAGTCTGTTAAAAGCAGTTGGTTGGCACCGATGTTCAGGGAGGTCATGAGGATACTCATAGAATTTTCTGGAATAAGGGTCAGGCTTCAAAGCATTCCACAGACATTGTAGCACCCAGCCAGAAACTTGTGTCATTTAGCATTTAGGTTAGTCTCTGTAATAATCACAGTTCCTTACTGAGCATCCATCATCTCCTGGAAGCCTGGTGCATTCTCTCGCTGAATCCTCACCACAGTAGCCCGCTGAGGGAGCTATCATCAACCCTGTTTTTCAAAAGAAAGATACAAGATTTGGGGAAGTGCAGTGACCTGGCCGAGTTCACACGACTAGTTAGCAGGCGGGTGTGTGTGTGGGGGCACCCATTCTTACCCTCATCCTGATTTAATCACGCTGTTTCTGCATTTGCTGCAAAGTGGGCTCCCCCAGGGGTTACCCACAGAGACACATTTTCTCTATTCTCCTCCACCCATGAGTTCAGCTTCGTGCTACTTTATCTGCCTTGTCTTCCCAGGTGTATTTCAGCCTCTGCAGAGCAGATTGAGACGACGTCTGTCCACCAGGCCCGGGCTTTCCTTGCCCCCACCCAGCTCTCTCCTGTACCCCCAACCTCATCCTATCAGCTAGCGATCACAGCAGCAACCGCAAAATCCCACACTTTCGTTAATAACGCTAACATTAGAAAGAATCACTAAAATGTAAGCTTCAGGGTCAAATCCGCTGAGAAGTGTTTAATAGACTGACCATTTCATCTGACATTTCGGTTTTTTTTTAGATTTTTAAAATTAATGAATCAATAGTTTGTTGTTTATTTTTTAGAGACAGAGTCTCACTCTGTTGCCCAGAGTGAGTATGTGGAGTATGGTGGTGCAAATGTGGTTCACCGCAGCCTCCAGCTCCTGGGCTCAAACAGTCTTCTTGCTTCAGCCTCCCAAGCAGCTGGGACTACAGGTACATGCCACCACACTTGACTAATTTTTTTTTTTTTTTTTTTTAGGGACAGGGTCTTGCTATGTTGCCCAAGCTGATCTTCAACTCCAGGCCTTGAGCAATCCTACCAGTTCAGTCTCCCAGACTGCTGAGATTATGGGTACAAGCCACTGTACCTGGCCTTCTTCTGACATTATAAAGCAAAGATTATTTTCAAGAGCTGATGCTACTCGTGCATATTCCATATTTGCTGAACACCTACTATTGGTCTTACTTACTGTATTTGGATTAACTTACTATATTTCCACTAAGTGCCAGGCACAGTTTTCAGCACTGCTTTAAAGAGTCTACAGGCAACCGGGTACAGTGCCTCACACCTGTAATCCCAGCATTTTGAGAGGCCAAGGCAAGTGTATCACGAGGTCAAGAGATTGACACCATCCTGGCCAACATGGTGAAACCCCATCTCTACTGAAAATACAAAAATTAGCTGGGTGTGGTGGGCATGCCTGTAATCCCAGCTACTCAGGAGGCTGAGGCAGGAGAATCACTTGAATCCGGGAGGTGGAGATTGTAGTGAGCTGAGATCATGCAGTTGTACTCCAGCCTGGGGACAGAGCAAGACTCCATCTCGAAAAAAAAGCAAACAAACAAACAATCAAACAAACAACAGTATCTACAGGCTTAGAAAGAGCCTGGGCATCTCCTGAAATCCAGTGTTCTAGGGAAAGTTTTTTCTGTGGTTTTGAACAGAACCCACCTCTTCTTGTCCAAGGTGACAGCTCCAGCTGGGAGAGAAATTAAAAATGCCTTCTGGGATAGCTATCCGATGTGTCTAAATACAATTACTGATGTTAGCAAGAGGACCTTCCTATGAGCAGTGGGTTGGGCAACCGTGTGTGTGAGGCAGGGAGAGAAAGAGGAAGAAATATAGCTGTCACTATTGTTTCTCAATGGCAAGACTGGTTTTGTTACCAGTTACTAGTGTTACGTATCACCTCTACACATTATTTATGTAGTATTCCAAGAAGCTAAAAAAAAGAATGCTCTTTTTTTTTTTTTTTTTTTACAAAGCTTAGATTTTACAGACACTTGCTAAATTATGTTGAGTAGCCGCTCCTTCCTAGATCATAATTGTGGTGTAACTAATCATCACACATTTATCAGCTTAAAATCACACACATTTACTCACAGCTTCCATGGGCCAGGAGTGTGGGGACAAGTGACTGGGTCCTCTGCTCAGGGTGTCTTTCAAGACTCCATCAGCGTTTCAGCTGGGGTTGGGGTCTCATCTGAAGCTCAGGGTCCTCACTCAAGGTCACAGGGCAGAATTCATTTCTTTGAATCCACAGATCTCATGGCAGCTTGCTTTTTCAAGGCCAGCAAGGGAGAGAGTGAATCTTCTGCTTTTAGTGCTTGGCCTCGCGACCTTCTTTTAAATGGCTCATCTGATTAGGACAGACCCACCCAGGATAATCTCTCTTTGGATTAACTTACAGTCAACTCATTAGAGATCTTAATTACATCTACAAAATCCGCTCACCTTTGCCTGATGACATAGCATCATCACAGGGGCGATGTCCCATCACTTTGCCATATGCTATTGGCTAGAAGCAAATTAAGGTCCTGCTACCTCTCAAGGCAAGGGGATTAAACAAGGGCCTGGGACATCAGGGGTCATCTTAGAATTCTGGCAACCACAATAAGCTACTTGTGGATGGAAGCGTTGTCATATGTATTTTGTATTTTTTGTTCAGTCATTATGCTTAGCAGAGAATAGGCACATAACAAAAAAATAACTGATTGGTACACAGAATTAAGTGATTGGAAATGAATTAATTTTTTTTTCTGATGTAAAATTTTCTTTCTTTATTGATACTTTAATAATAAAATGAAAGTGACCAAATAGCCATTTTCCACCCATTTATCTTTGTATAATATAGAAAAGCTAACATTAAAAAAATCAACAAATAGTCATCAGTATAATAAGAATACTTCTTTTACATGTTTATTTGGTAGTAGGGCTGAAAAAATTAGTTAGAAAATAAGAAAAATATTATGGATTTAGTGTAAAAAGACTACCATATATTTTGCATGTTTTACTTCTTCCTAATCATTTGTGGATTAAATAAACAAAAACATAAATTGCATGTAGCACATAGGACTAATGAAAGAAAAGGTGGAATAATAAAATATGCTCTTAAAGTATTTAAATAATGCATAATTGTCTTGATTGTTTTAAATCAAGTAAGCCATTCTCTTGATTTCCACTCTGGAGTGGTGATTCCAACTGGATTGTTTAGTGTTGCTTATTGAGGTTTGTATTAAACCTTTTAATCTACTAATGAAGTCAATTAAAAAAAGAAGTCAGGGCCCGCGTGGTGGCTCAAGCCTGTAATCCCAGCACTTTGGGAGGCTGAGGCGGGTGGATCACGACGTCAAGAGATGAAGACCATCCTGGTCAACATGGTGAAACCCCGCCTCTACTAAAAATACAAAACATTAGCCAGGCACAGTGGCATGTGCCTGTAATCCCAGCTACTCAGGAGGCTGAGGCAGGAGAATTGCCTGAACCCAGGAGGCAGAGGTAGTGGTGAGCCGAGATCGCACCATTGCACTCCAGCCTGGGTAACGAGAGCGAAACTCCGTCTCAAAAAAAAAAAAATGAAGTCAATTAAAAATACAGGTTTAATGCATTTTAACACTGACATTCTCGAAGTAAAAAAAATTCATAGAGAGCATGAAATACTGAATATTTGGTAGATCTGTTTTTCATAAGGCTCAATACATGAGTTTTTATAGGATATTTTGTTAAAACTGGTACAGAAGCTATATCTCATAATTTTCATTCTGTGGATTTTGCACAGAGAATTTAATGCCATAACTTGTACACTGTCATATTTTCTGAAGCCATATAGAATTCCCACTTGATTCTCATTCATGTGAATTTTTTAATGGAATATATTTATATTATGTAAAACACTGGTCTTAGAATTATAAATGCATTATTTTATTTTGATCCTAATAGTATATATTGTGTACATCTATACATTATTCTGGCTTCCCAGCACCTGAATATCCTCCCTTTTTCTTTTTAGGACACAAAGTTTCTTGCAGAGCACACTATGAAAAAGGTCATTTCCCCCCGCTCTGTCCTACGGGTTGAGGTAGAGTAGTGTGGATAGGTAACAGTCGGAAGAGCACACAGGCTGAAAGAAAGAAAAATGAGCTGGGAAATCTCAGTTCAAATTCCACTTCCTTCCATACAAGCTAGGTGACCTTTTTCTATCTGGAAAGTGGGAGAAATAGTTCCTGTCCTCTCTTGCAGGGCTGCTGAGCAGGCAGAATGAGACGATGGGCTGAGAGGGCTTGGAAAGAACAAACTGGATACAAAGGTCTTATTGTCTTGCCTCGGATTGCTAAGGAGATGGTGGTTAATACCATGCTGCTATCTCATAAGGTGAATGGGTGATCACATTTAAGGGGAAAGAGACGCCTCCAACATTCTTCAAAGTTTTACCCCAAAGTTGAGTTCTGGGTCAAAAATCTCTCAAGCAGCCTCCACAGCCAGCTTCCACAGTCCCCTGTGTGTCTCTTCGAGGAACACAAAGGAAGCCAGATAGTGGGAAGTCTGGGGCCATCTTCAGTCACGTGAGAATTCCCCCTCAGTTAGCAGGGGCGTGCAGGTGCACAGAAGGAAGGCAGCCACGCAGCTCCAGTCCAGGCGGGGAGAGAGCTTTGTAGCTCCTCCTGCCACTGAGCAGGCTTCCCTCCTGCAAGGAGAGAATCTGACGATAATGTGTTAAGATCAGATTAATGCAGGAAATACACACATAATAAATAATCATAGTTTAATAACAGTGGCTGTCATTGCAACGGTTATTTCTGTTGAAAATATGATATCTACACTATAGATTTCTTAGGATAATTTTCCTCTTACTTAAAGGAAACTGACAGATGTACTTTATAAAAATGAAAATAATTTAACAAAGAATTGGAAAACATTGACTCAACACTCATTTTCGTTGTTTAATCATTGCCTTTTTTTAAAACTTAGAAACAGCAAGTAAGTTTGTTTTTTGATTTTGATTTTGTTTTTTTGAGGCGGAGTCTTGCTCTGTCACCCAGGCTGGAGTGCAGTGGTTCGATCTCAGCTCACCGCAAACTGGGCCTCCCGGGTTCAAGTGATTCTCCTGTCTCAGCCTCCCAAGCAGCTAGGATTACAGGCATACACTACCTCACCTGGCTAATTTTGTAATTTCGGTAGAGGTGGGGTTTCTCCATGTTGGTTAGGCTGGTCTCAAACTCCCGACCTCAGATGATTCGCCTGCCTTGGCCTCCCAAAGTGCTGGGATTACAGGTGTTGCTTTAAACACACACACACACACACACACACACACACACACACACACACACACGCCAGGCGAGGTGGCTAGCACCTTGGGAGGCCGAGGCGGGCTGATCACGAGGTGGACAGATCCAGACTATCCTGGCCAACGTGGAGAAACTCTGTTTCTACTAAAAATATAAAAATTAGCTGGGCATGATGGCTCACACTTGTAGTCCCAGCTACTTGGGAGGCTGAGGCGGGAGAATCTCTTGAACCCAGGAGGTGGAGGTTGCAGTGAGTCAAGATCGTGCATTGCACTCCAATCAGGCGACAGAACAAGACTCTATCTCAAAAAAAAAAAAGATATGAAAATTGTACCCTTCCCATCTCTTACCCTTGCCTCAGTTCCCTCCAAGCTGTCATTATCAACAAGGGTACACTTGGGTTCTAAATTCTCCAGAAAACGACATTATTTAATGTCAATCTGAGGCTATTGTCATGAAAAGGAAACGAGGGTTTTAAATGATATGAAAGCCAGGTTGGTGTATGATTTGCACACCTCAAAGCTTTAGGTTAATGGAAACGTCCCAAGGCGATGTTGCTGACTCGTCAGAAGAAACAGTCACCTGTGAGAGAGAACCTGCGTTCTTTCTCCCGTATTCCTCCATCCAGTTAAACATGAATTCTAGACCATGAAGCAATTTGAGGAAACCACCTCGCTTTTGAGTCACAGGTCTGATATTTTTGCATTTGAGATGCTTAACATACAACTTACATGAGACAGGGACACAAATAAACATGGCAAGGTAAGAAACAGAAAGTATAAGAACTGTTTGGTCTAAACTATGGACTTTCTTGGGATTTTTAAATGAGGGGCTCTTGTTTTTAAAAACCATGTTGACAAACTCATACTATATTTTTAGCATGCCTTGAATGGAAAACACGCAAGATATGTGAACAATATATTTCCAAATATGTCACATATTTATAAAACACAGTAAATGCATGACAGATTGAGTAGGCTATGTGGAAAAAAATAACAGCTGTGGTACACCCTATTTCTTAGCAAATTCATACACAACAAATGACATTCATGTCCAATGTTTTCCAAAATCTATTTTTAACCATTTTAGAAAAAGAGTTAGAGAATGAAGAGAAAAGTTTGCAAAAGAAAAATCAGAAGATGGGTGTAAATTTCAGTGACATGTCATGTAATTATCATGTATAAAACTAGCTCTGAATTTTTCCTGGCATGCAGCTGTTTGATGGAAATGAAATTAAATGAAGCATTAGAAATGATCTGCATTTTGAGGTGGCTGGAATGTCCTATTTGAGGATATAGAAAGTTCCAGAATATAAAACATGCAGTATATGTGCCAATGATGCGAACATTGACTTTGATGGGGTAGAGTTTGCATCAAAAGTCAATGAGAAGCATGGTTTGCAGCAACTAAGACAAGATTAAGTTCGACATTGAGAAAGCTCGTAGAAGTCAGATCACAGATGCTCTGATTTAAATCATAGGCCATCGGGATCCATGGTCAATTCCGAAGCAGGGAATGAGCGTGGGAAATTGTGTTTTTTTAAGGTGATAGTTTTAGTAGCTATGAATACGATAGGGGCAAATAACCTTAAGGATAACGGTATGAATACCTTATATCTGCAATATAGTTCAGTGTAATTTACAAATCATTTCCCAGCCCTTAATCTTATTTGAGCCATAGAACAACCCTGTAAAGCAGACAAGAAAGATTTAATCATGTCTGGGCATGGTGGCTCACGCCTGTAATCCCAACATTTTAGGAGGCTGAGGTGGGCAGATCACTTGAGGTCAGAAATTCAAGACCATCCTGGCTAACATGATGAAATTTCATCTCTACTAAAAATACAAAAATTAGCTGGGCATGATGGCATGTGCCTGTAGTCCCAACTACGTGGGAGGCTGAGACAGCAGAATCACTTGAACTCAGAGGGCGAGGTTGCACTGAGCTGAGATGGCGCCATTGCACTCCAGCCTGGGAGACAGAATGAGACTCGGTCTCAAAAGGAAAAATTTAATCATGTATATCTTCCTCACAAAGAAACCAAGCACTGGTGACTTCTTTGGGGACATAAAAAGAGGCGGGCCCAGCCCTAATAACCAAGTTATTTGTTCACTTAGTGTGATATCTGGGAGAGATGGGATTTCAGATAGTTTTTGCTTCCTCTTCCTTTTAGTCTTTCCCCCTTGAATTTTCTACAATACACAAATACTATTTTATAACCACAAAAATGACATTAAATATTATTGCTTCAAAAAAGGGAAGAAATTCTCACCCTCATGCCTTTGAGCCTGGCTCTTTTCTCAGCTCCTTACTTAAAGCTGGAATGGATTTCCCTGTGCCGCCCATTCGTAGCCTCTGCCCCAGGCAGGAGAAGCTGGACCCAGAATACACAACTCTATTCAGCAGGCCCAGCTGCTGAAAGGTAATGTAGAATGGACAGGGCTATGAGTCTGGAGAAATGAATTCACGTCTTAATTTCTACAGAGTGGGAAGTTCCTTCATATTCATGGGCCCTTGTTTCCTGTTCTGTATCCTTTCTGCTTGATAGGAAGTGTTTCAAGATGCTGAAGCAAACATTGCCTTACCAAAGAAAAATGATACTAAAGCTAATTTTCAGACTATTACAATTTCAATATACCACAGTTGAGTGTTCTGTTTAGCCTTGGTCTGATTAGAGGGAGATTTTGGACAGCAGTGGGGAGGGGAAGGGAGGCTGAGTGGGTATGGGGGATGCTGGAAATCAAGGTGTGTTCCTTGAGTTGAAATTGAACTAATCAGGCTGGGCGCGGTGGCTCTCGCCTGTAATCCCAGCACTTGGGGAGGCCGAGGCAGGCAGATCACTTGAGGTCAGGAGTTCGAGACCAGCCTGCCCAATATAGTGAAATGCTGTCTCTACTAAAAACAAAAATTAGCCAGGCGCGGTGGCGGGCGCCTGTAATCCCAGCTACTTGGAAGGCTGAGGCAGGAGAATCCCTTGAACCCAGGAGGCAGAATTTGCAGTGAGCCGAGATTGTGCCACTGCACCCCAGCCTGGGTGACAGAGTGAGACTCCATCTCAAAAAAAAAAAAAAAAAATAAGCTCACTGGCAGGTGGGGGATAATTGAAATCAAATTTCTAAAGGATTTTTAACTCCTTAGAATTCATCAGTTTTAACCTTGGGCTGGGGGCTCCTGGGCCCCTTCGAGAATCTAATGGTATCTATGAGCCCTCCCCCCAGAAAAATATGTACCTATGCATCAGCTTTTCATGTAATTTAGGTGGCTTATGAAGCTTATCCCTAAACTTCTCATAGGCTGAGAGTAAAATAAAACCTACCTTAAAAGAAAAGTGCAATAAACATACAAAATATTAATAATGTATCATTTCTATCCTATAACTGCCATCCTTGTGGCTTGATTGACAAGTCTATTGCCCTATGTCAAC
This sequence comes from Callithrix jacchus, assembly GCF_049354715.1. Classification (NCBI taxonomy): domain Eukaryota; kingdom Metazoa; phylum Chordata; class Mammalia; order Primates; family Cebidae; genus Callithrix; species Callithrix jacchus. The sequence goes on from NC_133520.1 coordinate 50,712,227, forward strand.
ATAGTTATGCTCATTTTATTATTATTAAAAATAACTCGGTTATCTTTGTTGGTGCTCATTCTACCCTCCCACCACCTGTTTTTGGCGGGTTGCAGGAGGAATGTTTGACTATTTTATACTCTGAGGGCTTTGGAACCAAGGATCTATTTGCTGTTGGTCTTTTGTGTAGGACAACATAGATTCCTTCCATCTGAGTATACTCTTGCAAACAAGTAAGAATATGCAAAATTGGACCGGGTGCAGTGGCCTACGCATGTAATTTGAGCACTTTGGGAGGCCAAGGCCAGCAAATCCCCTGAGGTCAGGAGTTCGAGACCAGCCTGACCAACATGGTGAAACCTTGTCTCTACTAAAAATACAAAATTAGCCAGGTCTGCCTGTAATCCCAGCTACTCGGGAGGCTGAAGCAGGAGAATCACTTGAATCCGGGAGGCGGAGGTTGTGGTGAGCCAAGATCACATCATTGCACTCCAGCCTGGGCAACAAGAACAAAACTCCATCTCAAAAAAAAGAGCATGCATAATTGAATTGAGTTTTTAAAATGAGTTCTTCTTTATTGCTCTTGGACAGTTAAAATTGCCATGCCTGAGAGAAAAAATGAAAAGTGGCCCCCTCAACACATTATAGAAGACACTTAAACCTTCAATCCAAGACTGATTAAAATTTGCATAATTATTATTCTTATTATTTATTCTAAAATAACTGAAAAGCAGCGGTCTTGAAGAAAGAAGTTTTTAAAAAGTGATTTTACGCGTAGGTTTAAAAGGAATCAGCCCATTTATCCAATAATGAAAAAGATCATTATTTTCACATTCCCACCTAATGTCATCTGTTTTCATCCATCATTATTTAGCTCAGCTGGGAATTAGGCATATTCTTTAGTTGTGCTTTAAAAAAAGGACTTGTCTTATGAAATAGCAATACCTTTTTTAGACAGCTGGCTATTCTCCATATGGAGACACCTGAGTGTATAATGTATTTTTGTGTGTGTGTGTACAATGTAGAGGTTTGCAGCACCCCAGAATCTGGAGTTCTCTCTCTGTCTCTCTCTCTCCACATATGTATATATATATATATATTTTTTTTCTTTTTCTTTATTCCTTTACTATCTTCTATAAAAAGGATCCCGCTATTGATTGCAACTGGCTTAGCTGCTTGAGTTGATATCTAAGCAACGCTATCCCAGATAGGGATTAGCATTACATCAGCTGTCAGGCGAGGGAAACTGGCAGCCTGCCAGCCTGTAAAAAGGGAACGTGTTTGCGTCACTGTTCCCTTGGTGATGCTTCTTGGAGCCTTGTCAGCTGTCCCCTGAGGTTGTTTCCTTAATATGTCAACAGACATTCCTGAATCTTTAATGCTGAATAGCTCTTTTCCCTTTCCAAAAACACTTAGGTGACCAAGCAGCTGGTGTGTCCTCTTGCTATGATCTTTGAAAATGTATTTCTTTCATGAAATAGGTGTTTGTTCTATTCAAAACATTTGAGGGGATTTAAGAAGGGTTAGATTTCTGCTTCTCCATGTTAAAGGACCTATTTTTGCAGAAACAGGGCAGCCGGCTTAGAGCTGAGAGCTGCCTCTCTGCTTTTATCATTCTTAGGAAAAGCCCTTATTCCCTCACCAGCTTACCCAAACCCTCCAATTATCCTGTTACAGTATGACATTCATGGAACAAAACGGTCGGTTGAAAGACCCAACTGGAATTTGCCCCCATTTATGACTTGCTCTCTGACCTGCTCTGAGAATGCCTGTCCATTGCTCACTGCCAGCCACAAACAAGAAAGACTTGTCAACCATTGCCCATGTGAAATCTTTCCTCATTTTCCCGGCATCTTTATTTGCTGTCCCAGTAGCTTGAGCTCCATGTTCATCCTGGCATATTTTACATTGAAAAGTACCACATGCAAGGACCAAAGGGAGCCTCGAACTCACGTCCCTTCCCTGTCTCTCTCAGCAAGAACATGTAATGCATGGTGGTGGAGTCTTTTTCCTGTGCCCACCCCTCCAGCCTGTCATGCAGTTGCTATAGCCATTAGTCACAGTCAACGGTTTGAGCAGCTTCTATGTGGAGAGGGGTCATTGGGCTTTTGGGAGGTTATTAAATGTTGAGTCGGCAGTGATTAAATGCACTTAATCCTGAGTGACCATGATGAGTGATGAGAAGAGAGCCACTGTCCCTTGAGTGAGCTTGGCAGCTGGACTCCACCATCCAAGGGGCGCTGCTGGTGGGGTCTTGTCCTTCGGTGCTTTTTGGCCAGGGAATCTGCCTTCTGGCTGCGACTCCCAAGACCACTGCTTCCTCGCTCTGCCAGCTGCTATACCCATTCCTGCTTCTGCTCCATGATTCATGTGCCCCACTGCCCTTCCCCTGGGAGCTCCCGCATCAACCTCTCTGAAGAACGTCCTCTCCCATGAACCCTAAGAATGAGAACAGAATTGCCCAAGGGTGAAGAGACTCTGAATCGCCAGGTCTCAGAGTTGAAAAGAATGTTTAGAGTGAAACCCAAGCTTCTCATTTCATTTGGAAAATAAAAATCTGAAGTCCAGAGAATTCCAACGACTTTGCGGGTGTGGCCAAGTTGGCATCAGATCTGGGGCCAGAACCCATGTCCCTGCAGTGCTCTTTGCCCTGTTCAGTACAGCACCCTGTGAGTGTCCAGGGGCAGGGCAGGTCTGGGAAGACTGTGGGCCCCGCTGCCCTGTCCAGTGGAGTGAAAGGCTCTAGGACCAGTAAGCCATGTGCAGGGTGGGTGTGAGCTGTAATCATGGGGTGAGCCTCTCGGGGGAGTAGCCTGAGCACAGCTCAATTTTTCCCCCTTAGCTGAGTGCCCACAGAGAGCTCTGTTCTCTGCACTCCGCTTAGACTCCACCTAGCTGAGGCATGCTGCCCCTAAGGTGGCATGCGCCCCATGGCAAGAATGGAGAGGCAGCAAGGGGCAACCCAGAAGAGAACCTCGACTGTCCTGGTGACAGAATTTAACCAGAGTCTCACTCTCTTTTCCATTGGAGCCAGGAGAGAAAAAATAGTATAGGCACATGCAAGGAGAGAGGAAGGGACCTTTGAGCCCTAACATACAGCCTGCACATCCTGAATACGGTCTCCTTGCTTTTTTCTTCTCCCAAACTCCATGGGTCCCCCATGAGCGGAGATATTGAATGACTGGCTGAGCTTGACAACTATGGTTCAGAGCCAGGACTGGCTCAGACCTCCTGAGTTTCGCTCGATCGCTGTGTGATGCTGGGCAAGCATTTATCCTAAGCCTCGGTTTCCTCATCTGTAAAATGGAGACAATATTATTTATTTTAAGGAATGTCGTAAGGATTAAATGAGATAAAGTCTGTAGGGTATTTGGCAAAGTGCCTGGCACAAAAGTGATTAGTGCATCTTAGTCACCGCAATTGTTATCACTTATAGAACAGCCTTTGGAGAGAGTTCCTAAGGCTGTTTATAATCAGGTGGGAAGGCATGAGCAACCAGTATGTCAGCTTAGTGAACAATAAGGGAAGCTGCAGGCAGGGCAGACAGCTTGGTGGAAACAACACAAACTCCCCAGAGTAGCAACCTCCATCCCAGGTAAGGGTTAGAGCCAGCCCACCCTTGCCAGGGAGCCCACAAGTCTATTTTTAATGGCCTACAACCCCAGCTGTGGGCACTTGGTTCTAACATGCAGTCTAACGATTGGAGGCAGCTGTGGCAAAAGAGAAGCAAGCAGCACGAGGTTGACCATGGTTAGCATATTCATGGCACATTGCCCTTTAGGCAGGGCTTTAATGATCTCTGCAGGTAGCCAATGCAGTGTTTCTCACCGTCACATTTTGATAGATGAAAAACAAATTCTTAGGCTCAGGGACGTGTCTCAGACTGAAGAGCACATAACAGTTGGGAATTAGGCCTCGACCCTCCTCCCTCGAAATCTTCCTCCCTCACTGCATGTCAAACTGCCATGCATACACACTTTAGACAAAGAAGCGCTCACATATATGCACGTATGCACACACCTGTACAAGCACACGCATACACATGATAGACACGTGCTTAAACACATACACAAGCACACGCATATACAGGCATAGACATACACACACATGTGCACACATGTATAAGCACACACACACCTACCTACACACAAGCACACACAGGGTGAGTGAAAATGGGGATGAGGTATACACGCTGGCAAGTGCTGGGTCTGTGCTGCTGTTACTGGTGGCAGGTCCCCAAGTTATCCCAAGGTCCCCATGGCGAATCCTTACGAGTTTGCCGCAATTTCAATTCTTGCCTCCTCAGAAGAAAGAATTCGACTGAGAGGCATGAAGCAGAAGGAGAGACCGAGGCAAGTTTCAGAGCAAGAAGGAAAGTTTATTAAAAAGCTTTAGGAGCGTAAGGAAAGGAAAGAAAAGAAGGGGCCAGGTGTGGTAGCTCACACCTGTAATCCTGGCACTCTGGGAGGCCGAGGCGGGTGGATCATCTGAGGTCAGGAGTTTGGGACCAGCATGGTCAACATGGAGAAACCCCATCTCTATTAAAAATACAAAAATTAGCCGAGTGTGGTGGCAGGTGCCTGTAGTCCTTGGGAGGCTGAGGCAGGAGAATTGCTTGAACCTGGGAAGCAGAGGTTGCAGGGAGCCGAGATGGCACCACTGCACTCCAGCCTGGGCGACAGAGTGAGACTCTATCTAAAAAAAAAAGTACAACTTGGAAGAGAGAGCCAAGCAGGTGACTTGAGAAACCAAGTGCTCAGCTTGCCTGCTGACTTTGGGTTTTATACATGGGCGTACTTCCGAGATCTTGCTGGGAAGCTGGTGATCAGTTTCCAGTGTTTGCTATCTATTAGGAGACAGCCTTTCCCTGGCACCAGCCGTGACTAATCATTACTTTAGAGAAATGGTTAACAGCCACCTGCCCATCACCTGATGGTGTGTGGGTGTGTATGTAGGTGTGAGTGTATGTGTGTGGGGTATGTGTGTGTGTGTGGGGGTGTGTATGTGGGTGTGGGGGGTGTGGTGTGTGTGTGATGTGTGTGTGGGTGTGTGTGCATGTGTGTGTGTGTGTGGGGTGTGGGTATGGGTGTGTGGGGGGTATATGTGGGTGTGTGTGCGTGTATGTGGATGGGTGTATGGGGTGTGTGTGGGGTGTGTATGTGGGTGTGTGTGGGGTGTGCGTGTGTGGGGTGTGTGTGGGGTATATGTGGGTGTGTGTGGGTGTGTGTGCATGTGTATGTGGATGTATGTGGGTGTGTGTGGGGTGTGTGTGTGGGTGTGTGGGGTATATGTGGGTGTGTGTGCATGTGTGTGTGGATGTGTGTGTGGGGTATGGATGTGTATGTGGGGTGTGTGCGTGTGGGTGTGGGTATATGTGGGTGTGTGTGGGTGGGTGTGTGCGGATGTGTGTGTGTGTGGTGTGTGTGTAGCACTCTCCTGCCCTGCTCACACTTGACTACGTACACTGACACTATGCTTGCTCCAGCTCCCCGGGCTTCTTCAGTGGGGTTACTGTAGCGCCTCCCTGGCCCTCACTGAGGATCCCATACACCAGTTCACTAACCAGAGCTTTTGCTTCCCTCAAGAGTCTGGGGCTGAGGGCCTGGGCACACAAAAAACTGGAACATCTCCCTTTTTTCCCATGTTTCTGTTAGCTGTCGTAAAAACAGAGTGTGCTGATTTGGGAACCAACCTTTCTCTATTAAGCTTTGGAATGAGTCATTCAGCAAATAGCTTCACGTGGAAATTATAATTGTCTCATGTCACCTATGGAAATCCTGGTCTTTAGAAAGCACATTGGGATCTTTGTGTTTGTCCATTCTCCTCACTCCTGTGGTGGTGGTGGCAGGATGGGGAATCACGTATCACAACTGTGTGACACAGGTCCATTCTGCGTGTAGTAGTATACATTGAGTTCAGCTGGGAGGGCTGGGAGGTGCCATTTCTGTTGCTAACCCAATTTCTCTACTATCAGGGGCAACGTTCCTCTCCTGCCTATGACTCACCAAAGCAATTTTAGATTTGGCCAGCTGACTCCCAGAGCGAGCGACGGATCTGCCACAATGTTCATCTCTGCATTTCCTCTGTGCTAAGAGAAAGATTTTATTTGGGAATACTTAGGACATATTTTGCGGAGAAATTTTCTGGCTATGAGTTCTGTACAGGATTTCAGGGTTTCTTTTATTCTTTGGAAGATAAAAATTATTACAATAAAACCATCAATCTTTATATGCCTATGTTATGTATGTTCTTTTCAGGTTGATTTATTGAACATTTTACCAGGAAACAAGAAAGTAGTTCATAATTTTTTAATAGCAAACTTCTGTCCCAGTGGCTGCCACACACATGAATTCACTCACGATGTTATTTATTGAGCACCTTCTGTAGTTCAGGTACTGTTCAGGGAGCTGAGGATACGGCAGAGAACAGCACAGACACAGTTCTTGTCTTTAGGAAATTTATATTCCAGGAATAGCTAAAAATAAATTTCATAGATAGGTCATAGACCAAAACCAGAATTAAGGTCAATCCATGAAGCATCACTTGAACTAGATGGCCTATTTTTATTCATACATTTTAAAGTGTTATCAAATCACTTATTGGTGACTTGAAGGTGAGGATTGTGGCTGAGAATTGAGTCCTTAGAAGAGGACTGAGAACCTAATATAATTCAGATAGTTAGGCTGGGCATGGTGGCTCATGCCTGTAATCGCAGCACTTTGGGAGGCCAAGGCAGATGGATCACCTGAGGTCAGGAGTTCGAGACCAGTCTGACCAACATAGAGAAACCCTGTCTCTACTAAAACATACAAAATTAGCTGGGCATGGTGGTGCATGCCTATATTCCCAGCTACTCTGGAGGCTGAGGCAGGAGAATCACTTGAACCCAGTAGGTAGAGGTTGCAGTGAGCTGAGATCTCGCCATTGCAGTGAGCTGAGATCCCACCAGGCTGAGGCAGACAGATCACTTGAGGTCTGGAGTTCGAGACCAGCCTGGCCAACATCTTGAAACAACAAGAGGAACAAGAGGAAAACTGTCTCAAAAAAAATTAATGATAATTAGGTACTTCATTTTTTCTTTAGGGACATGGAAGACAACTATTTCTAAACCAATTTGTAAATCTGGCCTCTAGCTGATTTTAATTGGTGGCTCATTCATTGACTCATTCATTTATCTATTGAATGTTGTGGTGGGCCAGGCACTGTTCTCTGTGTAAAAACACAAAGTTTAATGGTCCCTGCCCTCAAGGAACTCATAATCTTGTAAGGAAAGCAGACATGGAGACGACTGGACTGTGGTGGTACAGCGTGTGTTAAAGTGAGGTGAGGGTGATCAGCTCCACCGGCCATGGGCAAGGGAATGACAGAATTTTCCAGTGCAGAGATGACTTGTGAACTGTGTCTTCAATATGAGCTTAAAGACACCTACAAATCTAGTAAGAGCCAGTGCCTTGTCTCCATCCGTTTCTCTTCAACCTTTGTCCTATGGGGGCTCTAAGGGATTTGGCCACATTATCTGGCCACCAAGAAACAACGGTACCAACCCTTCTATTGAGTAAGCTACTTAGTATTCTATTTTGTGCAATCAGAGATTAAATTCCAAATTCACCGACACTGAAGATGAAACAGCTAATTATACACAGTAATTGCATTTAAAATCCATGCCTTTGAATGACTGATGAAGTCTTTTTTAAAGGCTCCTGAAACTCAGTGCACTCAGCAACTGCCTGTGGTTGAGGCTGGTGTATTTTCAGTTTCGTCGTGTGTAGTCACAGCTTCCCAAGCATGTCTTTTCCTTGAATTCAGTCTGTGCATTTAAAGGAATACTTTTGTTACCCTTGATCTCTGCTTCACAGTCAATCACCGGACGTAAATCAGAACAAGAAAAGTGTATAGGTGCATATAAGTGCATATGTATCTTTAAAGAAAGAAAGTGAGACAGAGAAGGAGAAAAGTATTAGGCTGGCTGTGGAAAACAATCCTCAATGTACAAGTGCGTTAAAACATCACACTGCATACTTTACATATATAAATTTTTCATAAAAATAAAAATTTTCTTAAAGAAAATATCTGGGTGTGGTGGCTTATGCCTGTAATCCCAGCACTTCGGGAGGCTGAGGCAGGCAGATCACTTGAGGTCTGGAGTTCGAGACCAGCCTGGCCAACATGTTGAAACCCCATCTCTACTAAAAATACAAAAATTAGCTGGGCCTGGTGGTGGGCGCTTGTAATCCCAGCTACTCGGGAGGCTAAGGCAGGAGAGTTGCTTGAACCCGGGAGGTGGAAGTTGCAGTGAGCAGAGATTGCACCACTGCACTCTAGCCTGGGCGACAGAGCAAGACTCTATCTTAAAAAAAAAAAAGAAAGAAAGAAAAGAAAGGAAAAAGAAATAGTAAGATAACATAAGTATAACTAAGATAACTATGAAATGTATAGTAAGTATAGATTATAGTAAGATAACATGAATTGATAATAATTGTATAATTATGTGACATAGTAAATTTTATTTTTAAAGTTTTCTATATAATATTTTAAAATGTATAATTTAAGCTTTTAGAATTTGTAGTGTTTTAAATATCTGCAGTGTTCTTACTCATCACTTGAGTCATTAGTTATGAAAATGTATTCAGTCATTTATTGGAATTTATTCATTGAATCCATTATTCATTATAAACACCTGGGGAAATGGAGAAAGTACATCGTCCTTACCTATTGTTTTTGCCTAAGCCCATGCTTCTGCTGTGGAATGCAGCTCAGAACACGGCTGTGTTTTTGGAGGGCATTCAGTTTAGTTTTCTCTCAGCTTTATTGCTAGTTGGGGCTTCTGGAACTGTTTCAGTTGGATGCAAAATGAAGGAAGTTATGTCAGATGAATCATTTCACTGTGTGTTGCTTTACAGAATCACTTCCCCTGGATAATTAATAAAAGATTGACAGGAAGAATGTCCCCGGAATAATTACCAGGCAGTTTCCAAATGGGAACTTTTATTTTTCTCGTGGTTCAGTCAAACTGAGCACCTAGTTTTTGCCATTGGAGGATTTTTGACAGAGACAGGGGCAGTCTTAGAGCCACTGCGAAGCTGGTCTTTGTTAGAACACACCATATGTATTTATGGAGCAACGATCCCCAGTCCTCCTTACCATAAAAACACCATGGAAAATCTTCATGGTGACCACCTGCAAGAGCCCCTGCTCAACTGCGAAAGCTGCCTCTCCAGAATCCCTGGTTTTGCACACTGGTTTTGCATTTTGCAGCTCTGACTCCCATCTTTGTAATGAGGTGAAGTTTCTAGCTTCTGGCAAATAAGTCAGGCACTGCAAAGTCAAGTGGCATAAGGTTTTTTTTTTTTTCATTTTGTTTTTACATAAAATGGCATGGAAATGTTTTCAGAGACAGTGCCAGGAGTCCTAAATCCTGCTTGAACTCTAAAGACTTAGAGTTCACACTACATCTACCAGCTTTGAACCCTACAAACGAATCTGGGGACAATAAACTCAGTTGCTCACTGGGTCAAAATGCTGATCTGATTGCCTTTCCTTTTTCTTATTGTGGTTTTAAATAATTTTGCTTCTAAACTATTTTTGTTCCTCTTTGCAATTATCTTTTCATATATGTTTTATTTCAGCAGGATAATGTTTTCTGACTCAACTGTCAGGCTGATGTTCATTGCAAGTTGATTTTAGAATTCTGATAATCTTGGCCAGGCGCAGTGGCTCATGCCTGTAATCCCAGCACTTTGGAAGGCCAAGATGGTGGATCACCTGAGGTCAGGAGTTCAAGACTAGTCTCACCAACATGGTGAAACCTTGTCTCTATTAAAAATACAAAAATTAGCCAAATGTGGTGGCATGTGCCTGTAGTTCCAGCTACTTGGGAGGCTGAGGCAGGGAAAGCACTTGAACCCAGGAAGCAGAGGTTGCAGCGAGCCGAGATGGTTCCACTACACTCCTGCCTGGGCGACAGAGTGAGACTCTGTCTCAAAAACAACAACGACAACAGCAACAAAGAATCCCGATAATCTTGTTAATATTAAAAATATAACTCTGAGACTAATCAGGTTTGTGACCTCCTGCAAGTCACTCAAATGCTCCGAACTTTAATTTTCCCAACTGTGAAATGAGAGGTTGGCACTAGAATATTTCCAGTTGCTTTCAGTGCCTACACTCTGTGATTCTGAAGTGTGCTTGAGTTAGCTTTGAGCAGAACTGTTCACAGATTTCTTGTTGAGGTCACTGAGGGTTCCCTGTCTAACCTGTACCCTCCAGTGCCACCCTCTGTCTCTCCTGTCTCCATCTCTTATCCACCTCTCCTAGGAGCTCACCCCCAAGCCTTTCATGGGTCTGCTCCCCACAACCCAAGAGCTAAGACCCATAGGCCACATGGAGGAGGCCCACCTTCTCAGTGGAGAGCTGGGCTGCCACTGGGCCATCCTGAGCTTGACTCTGATCTGTACCTGCTGATCCATCCCCAGCACCTAGGGAATCTCATTCCAGCAAGATGGGACTCTGTGCCTTCTGAGATGAAAACAAATTCAGTGGTGTCCCAGCTTCCACCTAGGAATCCTGAGACCAGGAGACATAAATACACATCTCTGGCCAGAGGTGAGAGAGTTCTTTGAAAACTGATGTTAGCCCTTAAAAGTTCATGGAAAGTTTGCATTTCGTTCTATACTAGACCAGTTTATTTTCATGTAAAAATGTTTCAAAAAAAAGTGGAGATGCTAACCAACATGTAACTCCAAAGATCCCCATCGGTCCCTCCGCCCCCATCCCTTTCTGGATCTGCCTCCTGATCATGCATTCCAGTTTCAGAAACATGGAACCAGTGCAAGGAACCGTTTGTGCAGCTGAGAGAAGGAGACTAGTTGCATTTCTTGAGGCTCACAGAGTCATCCTTATTTTTGGAGATGGAGTCTCCCTCTGTCGCCCAGGCTGGCACGATCTCGGCTTATTGCAATCTCTGTTTCCTGGGTCCAAGCGATTCTCCTGCCTCAGCCTCCCGAGTAGCTGGGATTACAAGCATGCACCACCATGTGCGGCTGATTTTTTTTTTTTTTTTTTGTATTTTTAGTAAAGACAAGGTTTCAACACGTTGGCCAGGATGGTCTCAAACTCCTGACCTCAGGTCATCCACCTGTCTTGGCCTCCTAAAGTGCTGGGATAACAGGCATCAGCCACCGTGCCCGGTCTCCCTTTCTTACATATCTTATATAGGTGCATTTAATAATAAATGTACATTTTAGTGATTTTTGTTGTCTTTTTTTTTGGATGGAGTCTTGCTCTGTCACCAGGCTGGCGCGCAGTGGTACGATCTTGGCTCACTGCAACCTCCATCTCCTGGGTTCAAGCAATTCTCCTGCCTCAGCCTCCTGAGTAGCTGGACTATAGGCGCATGACCCCACATCCGGCTAATTTTTGTATTTTTAGTAAAGATGGGTTCTCACCATGTTGACCAGAATGGTCTTAATCTGTTGACCTTGTGATCCCCCACCTCAGCCTCCCAAAGTGCTGGGATTACAGGTGTGAGCCACCACGCCCGGCCAGTTGTTGTTGTCCTTAACCACTTTGTAGGGAGGGAGCACTCTTGGGGGTGCTCTGGAGCACATGGAGCCCCTTTGCCAGGGCTCTGGGCTGCTCCGGATGAGTCAGACCCATCCTGACCAGGGTTTCTTCGCACCTGGGACACTGGGGTATTCTGTTCGTCTCTCCCAGTGCCTATGAACTTTTTCAGTCTTGTTGGAGACTTTGCTATTTCACAGTCTATGGAACTGAAACTAATGTGGCTAATTTTATGTATTTGAGATGATTCCATCACATGTCTACCAGGGTTTTGTTTGGTTTTTGCCTCTGGGAAGAAAGGGAAAGCACCGCCCTCAGGACAGTCTGCTCAGGCCTCCCGTGGGGTGGGGTCTCAGGGAGATACTGTACATTCGAACACTGAGGGGGGAGCAAACACCTGCAGGGCAGGAGGCTGCTGTGGAGTCAGACAAAGACATATTTGAGAATATAGTAACTTGAAACTAGTTTTTCACAAGGTACCATCTCAACTCCAGTGAGAATGGCTATTATCAAAAAGAGAAAATAATAAACGCTGGCAACGATAAGGAGAAAGTGGAACCCTCATACACTGTGGGTGGGAACATACATTAGCACAGCCACAGCGGAGAACAGTTTGGAGATTCCTCAAAAACCTAAAAACAGAACTACCGTATGATTCAGCAATCTTATTGCTGGGAATATATTTGAAAGAAAGGAAATCAATATATTGACGAGACATCCCCACTTCCGTGTTTATTGAAGTACTATTCACAATAACCAAAATATGGAATCAACTTAAGTATCCCTCAAAGGGTGAATAAAGAAAATGTAGTGCACATACACCAGGGAATATTATTTACATAAAAAGGAATGAAATCCTGTTATTTGCAATGACATGGATGGAACTGGAGGACATTAAGTTAAATAAACCAGACTCAGAAAGACAAAGAGCACATGTTTTCACTCACATATGGGAGCAAGAAATTTTGATCTCTTGGAGGCAGAGAGTAGAATGGTGGTTGCTTGAGGCTGGGAAGCATGGTGGAGAGGGCAGTATCAAGAAGGGTTGGTTGGGCCGAACGCGGTGGCTCACGCCTGTAATCCTAGCACTTTGGGAGGCTGAGACAGGCGGATCCCTTGAGATCAGGAGTTTGAGACCAGCCTGGCCAACATGGAGAAACACCATCTGGACTAAAAATACAAAATTTCGCTGAGTGTGGTGGTGGCACCTCTAATCCCAGCTGCTCGGGAGGTTGAGGCAAGAGAATCACTTGAACCCGGGAAGCAGAGGTTGCAGTGAGCCAGATCACACAACTGCACTCCAGCTTGGGTGACAGTGAGACTCAGTCTCAAACAAACAGACAAAAAACAAGAAGGGTCGGTTGGGGGCTGGAGGGCGGTAAGGGGGTGGTTGGGGGCTGGAGGGCGGTAAGGGGGTGGTTGGGGGCTGGAGGGCGGTAAGTGGGTGGTTGGGGGCTGGAGGGCGGTAAGGGGGTGGTTGGGGGCTGGAGGGCGGTAAGGGGGTGGTTGGGGGCTGGAGGGCGGTAAGTGGGTGGTTGGGGGCTGGAGGGCGGTAAGGGGGTGGTTAGGGGCTGGAGGGCACTGCAACCTACTATTTGGTAGCATGAACAGGGTGACTACAGTCAACAAGAACTTAATTGTACATTTCCCTCCCCCGAGATGGAGTTTCACTCGTGTTGCCCAGGTTGGAGTACAGTGATGAAATCTCGGCTCACTGCAACCTCTGCCTCCCAGGTTCAGGCAATTCTCCTGCTTCAGCCTTCTGAGTTGCTGGGACTACAGGTGCACACCATCATGCCTGTCTAATTTTTGTATTTTTAGTAGAGATGGGGAGTTTCACCATCTTGGCCAGGCTGGTCTCGATCTCCTGATCTCAGGTGGTCCACCTGCCTGGGTCTCCCAAAGTGCTGGGAGTACAGGTGTGAGCCACCATGTCCAGCCAACTGTCCATTCTAAAATGAAAAAAAGGCTGGGCATGGTGGCTCACACCTGTACTCCCAGCACTGTGGGAGGCCGAGGCGGGTGGGCCACCTGAGCTCAGGAGTTCGAGACCAGCCTAACATGGTGAAACCCCGTATCTAATAAAAACACAAAAATTTGCCAAGTGTGTGGCAGGCACCTATAGTCCCAGCAACTCGGGAGTCTGAGGCAGGAGAATCCCTTGAATCTGGGAGGCAGGAGTTGCAGTGAGCTGAGATCATGCCGTTGCACTCCAGCCTGGGCAACAGAGCAACACTCTGCCTTGAAAATAAATAAACAAACAAAATAGAATGAAAAAACAAGAGTTGGTTAATGGGTACAAACATTCTGTTAGAAGGAATAAGATCTCGTGTTCAGTAGCACTGTCGAGTATCTAGAGTTAACAATTATTTATTGTATATTTTGAAATAGCTAGAAGGGAGAAGATCTGGAATGTTCTCAACACAAAGAAATGATAAATGTTTCAGGTGATGGATATTCCAATTATCCAGATTTCATCATTACACTTTATATGAATGTATCAAGAAAAAAAAGCAATAAAAAAAAGAAATTGGTATTTCAGATCAAAGCCAAGTGTGGCCCTAGCTGCACCCCAGCACCCTCAGCTGCTCATTTATAGTAGCCTGCTATCAGGGTCCTACCTCACCAGGGGGTGTGGGTGCACTTGAACTGATTTTCTGTGGCAGGACAGGAGTGCTAAGTATTATTACAGTAATATGAAGAGAGCCACCATTAGCATTTGTAAGCCCTAGGGATACTTGAAAATCAGAAACTCACAGAGGTGCTGGGAATGGCTGCCTGAGAGCTGGGAAACTTAGTTACTTATGCACCATCACCAAGCTGCCAGCACTGAACCCATCGTGGTGCAGAGAAATTTGGATTACATCAGCCCAAAAGGGGACTGGGGATCTAGAAGGGTGGTCATTTTTTAAAAAGTCCTTTTCTATGTGTTTATTTAGTCTACAAATATGACTGTCAGAATTTGCTCCTGGGCGGGGGAAGGTAACTCCCGGTGCAGCCAGCCTCCAGGGAGGGAGGAATGAGCCTGAGGGTGGGGCTGGTGGGGAGCTGGCAAGAAGCTGAAAGGATCATGGGGCAGAAGGACAGAAAAGTATTTTGTGGAATGAATGAAAAGTGAATAAAAAAGGCCAGCAGTTAGATGGTCTAAATAGGGCTGGGGTAGATCCAGGATAGTTAGGGGCAGAAAAGCCCATGGCGACTCACTGGATGGGAGGGTGTGCAGCCGCAGAGGTATAGCACGCGTGGTGAAGTCCCGGTTGTAGACACGCAGGTTATTCACAAGAATCCAGCTGTACGAGAAGGTAGGGAGAACAGGGCAAGGGCAGGCTCTGGGAAATAAGATGGCCCAAGTAGCTTTCTTTCTTTTTTTCTGACATAGAATTTTTCTCTTGCTGCCCAGGCTAGAGTGCAATGGCTTGATCCCGGCTCACCACAACTCCGCCTCCTTGGATCAAGCAATTCTCCTGCCTCCGCCTCCCCAGTAGCTGGGATTACGGGCATGTGCCACCACACTCAGCTAATTTTTTATTTTTTTAGTACAGATGGGGTTTCTCCATGTTGGTCAGGCTGGTCTCGAACTCCTGACCTCAGGTGATCCACCCGCCTCGGCCTCCCACGGTGCTGGGATTACAGGCATGAGCCACCACGCCCCAGCCCCAAGTAGCTTTTCTAAGCAACAATGCCAAATCCCACCCAGTCCCATGAACCTCCCGCTCTGCAGGCCAGACTTCTCTGCTTTTCCAGCAGCAGATTTTTGGACCTAGTCTTCCATTTCCATTCTAGCTCCATGTCTTATAAGTAATTTCTCATTTAATCCTTATGTCAGCAA
This sequence comes from Callithrix jacchus, assembly GCF_049354715.1. Taxonomy (NCBI): domain Eukaryota; kingdom Metazoa; phylum Chordata; class Mammalia; order Primates; family Cebidae; genus Callithrix; species Callithrix jacchus. Next base: position 50,727,594 of record NC_133520.1, read on the forward strand.
CTTGATTGTTGGCACTGGCCAGGCTTTCAGATGAGAAACCGAGGCTCAGGAGGTTAAGTACCTTGCCCTAAGCCACACGGCTGGCAAATACGAGTGCTAGGATTCACTCATTATTAAGAAGCTGCATCTGGCTGGGCGTGGTGGCTCATGCCTGTAATCCCAGCACTTTGGGAGGCTGAGGCAGGTGGATCACGAGGTCAAGAGATCGAGACCATCCTGGTCAACATGGTGAAACCCCGTCTCTACTAAAAATACAAAAAATTAGCTGGGCATGGTGGCGCATGCCTGTAATCCCAGCTACTCAGGAGGCTGAGGCAGGAGAATTGCCTAAACCCAGGAAGCAAAGGTTGCGGTGAGCCGAGATCGTGCCATTGCACTCCAGCCTGGGTAACAAGAGTGAAACTCTGTCTCAAAAAAAAAAAAAAAAAAAAAAAAAAGAAGCTGCATCTAAATGACCTCCCAATCCTTCCCAACTCAGAGGTTATGGAACGCCTTGTTGAAAGGGAAAGAACACAGGCTTCCAAGTCAGACAGACCTGGTTTAAAATTGAGCGTACCTGGTCTGAAATCAGACAGACCTGGTTTAAAGTTGAACGCACCTGGTCTGACTTCAAAGCCCGTGTTCCTTCTTTTTCACCAAGACATTCCACAGACCCACAGAACCTCCGAGTTAGGACGGATTGGGAGGTCATTTGGATCAACCTTCTAAATAATGAGCGATTCAATTTTCCAGCATTCTCCATAAGCCAAAAGCTGGAATACTTTGGCTGTGTTCTTGCTTAGGCAAGTGGCAAACAAGGGCAGAAAAAAAGAGGAAGAGAGGGAAGGGAGGAGGAAAGGAATGAAGAAAGGGAGAGAGGGAGAGAACAAAAGTTCAGCTGCAGTGAATGGATTTTGAATTTTTTGATGGGACAATCTGGAAAGAGCTATTTTAGGTCCAGCATGCCTGAACATCTTGCAATGTATGCTTAGCTTTTTTTTTCCTTTGTCCTGGTCTTTTTACCTTAACTTGAGATGTGCTCTTTTCTTTTCAGGCGAGACTTTGCCGCCTCATGATTAAGGTTCTAATTTGCTTCCTAGAAATAATGCTCCTCCATCACCTCTCCCGGTGTGACCCAATGTCAGGATCAGCCCTGGGGAGCACCCACCTGGCCCGCCCAGGCTCCTGAGCATGACTAAACCAGAAAGAAGGTAGAAGACGGGCTATAGGCACCTCCCCAGCTGATTTAGGGAGGAGTAGGACCTTTCTGGAATCCAGTACCTTAGGGAAACAAATCCAATAGCATGGAGTTGAAATCGGCGGCAAGTAGGTGAATTGGTGACGTCATGCGGTATGTGAGTGAAACAGCCCTGCCCACCTTTCAGTATCACTAAGTCAAGCTTGTTCAACCCAAGGCTCAATGCAAATTCGTCAACTTTCTTAAAACACAGTGAGGTTTTTTTGCAATTTTTTTTAGCTCATCAGCTGTCATTAGTGTTTGTGTATTTTATGTGTGGCCCAAGACAATTCTTGTTCCAGTGTGGCCCAGGAAAACCCACAGATGGAACACCCCTAATCTAAACCTTCAAGTTTGCAGATGTGAGGGATTTGATTGTGTTTATCTTGAGGCCTCTCTGGAGTTCCAGGTCAGTGGGGAGGAAGCCTTTGGAGAGGGGGGGCACTGGAGGGGCGGGGGCAGGGTGTCTGGGACAGGGCTGCACCTCCTTGTGCCTGGAAATATGTGAAGCAGCACCTGGCTCTAGGAGCACAAGAAGGCATGCTTCCTGCCCTCTGGTGGCTTAGCATCTAGGCCAAAGACCAATTAGAAGACAGTTACGGACTAAAGTGTAAGAGAAATTAACTCTAAGGATAATAGGAGCTTACAAATGGCAAAGACCTGTGTGGCTGTGGATTGGAAAGATTTGAGTAAGGATTGGGGTGGAGTGGAAAGAAGGGCATCAGGGCAGGGCTGAGGGAGTAGAGGAGGCAGAAAGATGGAAAGTCCCCATTAGGATGCCATGAACTAAAATAGAAAATAGCCTGTAATCCTAGCACTTTGGGAGGTCGAGGTGGACAGATCACCTGAGGTCAGGAGTTCAAGACCCACCTGGCCAATATGGTGAAACCCTGTCTCTACAAAAACACAAAAACCAGCCAGGCATGATGGTGGCTGCCTGTAATTCCAGTTACTTAGGAGGTAGGCAGAAGAATCGCTTGAACCTGGAAGGCAGAGGTTGCAGCGAGCTGAGATTGTGCCATTGCACTCCAGCCTGGGCGACAGAGCGAGACTCCATCCAAAAAAAAAATAATAATAATAAAATAGAAAATAATGACACTTTACACGTGTCACAGTTCTCCAAAGTAATTTTTATATATTGTCTCATGTGATTTTCACAACGTGCCTGGGAATATACAACCCTGTTCCCTGGGCACAGCTGGTTGGGGTGAGGGTGGGGCATCTGACCCCAAGTGGACCATTATGTCTCTTCCATTGGAGTTTTGGATTTGCAAGCTGAGGGAAGTTCAAATTATTATTTTAAGAGAATTTTTTGGCTGGGTGCGGTGGCTCATGCCTACAATCCCAGCACTTTGGGAGGACGAGGCAGGCAGATCACCTGAGGTCGGGAGTTTGAGACCAACCTGACAAACATGGAGAAACCCCATCTCTACTAAAAATACAAAATTAGCCAGTTGTGGTGGTGCATGCTTGTAATCCCAGCTACTCAGAAGGCTGAGGTAGGAAAATTGCTTGAACCCCGGAGGTGGAGGTTGTGGTGAGCAGAGATCACACCATTGCACTCCAGCCTGGGCAACAAGATCAAAACTCCGCCTCAAAAAAAAAAAATTTTTTTTTTTAAATTTCCATAGGTTTTTGGGAAACAGGTGGTATTTGGTTGCATGAGTAAGCTCTTTGGTGGTGATTTGCGAGATTTTGGTGCACCCACCACCCAAGCAGTATATATTGAAGAAGAAGGTTCAAATTAGTTTCTTTCAGGTGGCTAAAGCTGTAGTCGGCAAAGTTTGGAAGAATGGAAAGGTAGAGGCACCTGGTCTGATGGAAGGGAGAGAGGCGAATGGAGGAAGAGGCTTGCACTCGGATATTCAGAGGGAGGCGGGAATGGAGGAAGAGGCTTGCACTCGGATATTCAGAGGGAGGCGGGAATGGAGGAAGAGGATTGCACTCGGATATTCAGAGGGAGGCGGGAATGGAGGAAGAGGCTTGCACTCGGATATTCAGAGGGAGGTGGGAATGGAGGAAGAGGCTTGCACTCAGATATCCAGAGGGACCTGCCAATGTTAGAATCTAGGGCCAAGTTGGATTGAGACATCCCACAATTCTTACACCGAAGTCCCATTGTCACTGAGTCATGTTGAGTTTCTCCTTTCAACAAAAACATTCCTAACTAATATACACACCTTGTCTCATTTCATTCTTGCAACAGTCCTTCTGACAAGATTCGTTTCATCATTTCCCTTTTATGGGCCACTTAAGATTTCAAGAAAGAAATGAGACTCAGTGAGAAATGTGCTCCAAATCATCATCAACTGGTATGTGAGTGAACCTTGATTCGAATACAGATCTGATTTCAAAGCCCGGGATCTTCAACTCCTCCCGGATAGCACCGTCTTCATTTCCTAGGAGTGCCAGGAACAACTCACTACAAACTGCATGGCTTGAAACAACCCGAGTTTATTGTCTCAGGGTTCTGGAGACTGGAAGTCTGAGATGGAAGTGTTGGCAGGCCCACACTCCCTCTGTAACCTGCAGGGGAGAGTCCTTCCTTGCGTCTTTTAGCCTCTGGTGACGCCCCTAACCCTTGGTGCTCCTCGGCTTGTTGCTGCAGCACTGTCTCCCTCTGTCGCCCCCTGGCCTGCCCTCTCCTGTGTCTGTGTCTTGGCATCTCTCCTCCTTTAGTAAGTACACCAGTCACATTGAACGAAGGGCCCTCCTACTCCAGCACACCTCATCTTAACGTGGCTACATCTGCAAACACCCTATTTCCAAATGAGATCATGTTGACAGGTACTGAGGTTAGGACTTCAGCATTCCTTCTTGGGAAGCACAATGCAACCCATCACGTGGTTACGGAGAATGAAATCTAACTTGAAAAAGAACGGAGGCCGGAAGATGCAGTGATTTACCCAGGTGGCTGAGCCAGTAAGGGGTCAGCCCATGCTCAGAACTAGCTCTCTCTCTCTCTCTCTCTCTCTCTCTCTCTCTCTCTCTCTCTCTCTCTCTCTCTCTCTCTCTCTCTCTCCCCTCCCGCTTCCATATTATGGCTGGAATAGTGCTGTGAAAGAAAAACATCTTCAGCCCCCAAAACCACTAAGGAAAACTCAAGCCCAGAACTGGCTTAGGGCAAACCTGCCTCCCCTCCTATTCACAGTCACTCCTCTGCTCACTGAGACAGATGCATATCTGATTTGCCTCCTTTGGAAAAGCTAATCAGAAACTCAAAAGAATGTACCACCTATCTGTGACCTGGAAGCTCCCTCCTGCTTTGAGTCGTTCTGCCTTGGCTTCAAGTTGTCCCACCTTTCCAGACTGAACCAGTGTACTTCTTACGTATATTGATTGATGTCTCATGTCTCCCTAAATGTATAAAACCAAGCTGTGCCCTGACCACCGTGGACACATGCTATCAGGACTTCCTGAGGCTGTGTCATGGGCATGTCCTAAACCTTGACAAAATAAACTTTCTAAATTAACTGAGACTTATCTTAAATTTTCCGGTTTCACAGTGTATTAGTCTGTTCTCATGCTGCTAATAAAGACATATCCAAGACTGGGTAATTTAAAAAGGAAAGAGGTTCAGTGGACTCAGTTCCACATGGCTGAGGAGGCCTCACAATCACGACAGAAGGCAAAGGAGGAGCAGCCACATCTTACAGGGTGGCAGGCAAGAGAAAGCTTGTGTAGGGGAACTCCCATTTGTAGAACCATCAGATCTCGTGAGACTTATTCACTATCTCAATGAACAGCACAGGAAAGACCTGCCCCCATGATTCAATTACCTCCCACTGGGTCCGTCCCATGACACATGGGAATTATGGGAGCTACAATTCAAGATGAGATTTGGGTGGGGACACAGCCAACCCACATCAGATAGGTAAAGATATAGTCATAGGAGAAAGGTCACAGAAAATAATATAAATTTGAGGTGGTTTGACAAAAAGCAGATATCTAAATCTTCGATGAGCTTGCTAAAACAGAGCCTAAAGAAACTAAAAGGTCAATGGGAGCAAGGAGTGAGGAAAAAAGAGGAGTTAGCAATCAAAACACAGTAGTCGGTGTATTCAGTTGTTCATTCATCCCATGATTAAATGGGCACAGTGGAGTGTGGTTCACCTAGTCAATTTTCAATGGGTGGTGGCCATTATCAGTGTGCATTTGTGTGTTTAAATGCGTGGTTGACATTTTTTTTTCTCCTGTCCTCTGTTATACGTCTTTGGATAATTCCAAAAGATGATTTGGCTTTATAGTCTTTCAAGAACTAAGATTTTTGGCCTGAAACTTAGTCTTGGCCATTGGTAGTAAATTTAAAACCAATGTCCCTCGGGAAGTACTAGAATTAACTAAACAAGGGAAGGAAAAAATGGACAAGGTGTGTGAGTAATTACAACACAGATAATATGACAATTCAGTTTATCTCTGGAAACTCCTAACTGTTATCTCCAAAAGACCCTTCATGTTGTCATAGACAGGCTTTGGTTAAGTGTCCATCACCTTCAAGATCTGCATGGTCACTTTATTCTCCAGGAAACAACATAACAAGCAGCTAATGGCAGAGGGAACATGGAAAATTAAACCATCTGAGCTTAAGAAATTTATGGTATTTTAGGGGATCTATTCTAGGAACCTCCAGAAAAAGTGGGGATGTGTTATCAAATCCTGGATTAAGCACCAGGTGCTTAAACATCTTTCCCGTTCCCAAATTTTCCTCCCTTTTCCTTTCCGACCCTAACGGCAGGCATCCTTTTTCAATCTCCTCCCTCTGGGCCCAGGGCTACAGTACCCACTTCCTAGAGCCCAGACCCTCTAACCTTTGGAGGCACGTGCACCCCCTGACGTGATGTCAGGCGTGTTCACATGTACCCACCTCCCACGTGAACAGATAGCTGTTAGGAGCTGAGTGCCAGCATGGCTGGTAGATTAGCACACTACTCTTTCCGGTTTTTGATTAGACATTTATTCATTTATTTTCTTTGTATACGTTAAAGTCAATAAGGCACCCTCTTGAAAAAGTTAATACATTGGAATTCCTTAGTTTGGACTTCACCCTCTGACCTACCTGTCCTGGCTGACCTCTCACTACAGACAGGGCACATGTGTAGATAAGTGAGTCTATCTCTGTCTCTCTCTGAATGTCAAATGATATATTTAGAGAAGAGGCAGTTACAAATTAATCAAGGACTTATTATCCAGTTTGAACTGGGACCAGGCTCTCAGTTTTCTCCTTTATTCCTTTCTCCCAGCCTTGAGGATGTTGGGGCCACCATTGCCAGCCAGCAAGGGAAGAAAGTGATTACCTTTTTACATAGCAGTTCAAACACAAATTCTTTTTTTTTTTAGATGGAGTCTCATTCTGTCATCCAGGCTGGAGTGTAGTAGCATGATCTTGACTCACTTCAACCTATGCTTTCTGGGTTCAAGTGATTCTCATGCCTCAGTCTCCAGAAGCTGGGATTGCAGGCATGCGCCACATCACCCGGCTAATTTTTTTTTGTATTTTTGGTAGAGACGGGGTTTTACCATGTTGCCCAGGCTGGTCTCAAACTCCTGACCTCAAGTGATCACCTGCCTCGGCCTCCCAAAGTGCTGAGATTACAGGCATGAGCCACCAAACATAAATTCTTGCAAGGTCTTCGAATAGTCGCTGTACCTAGATATGTCCCAATTCCCCTGATTCCATTAATTAAACTGTATTATCTCAAGCTAATCACATACAGGACCTTAATGATTTAAAACAAAACACTCTCTACCTGGCAGTGTCATTAGAAGGACATTTGATCCTCTATCCTAGTGTGTGTGTGTGTGTGTGTGTGTGTGTGTGTGTGACAGAGAGAGAGAGAGATGTCATCTAATATATCCTCTGCATGTAAATGAACAATCTTTGAGAAGTACACAAATAAGTTAGCCTGGTGACCTGCCTGGCAAGAATGCTTTGAGGAGTTACTAGTTAGAGGATATAAGGTACTACAGAAACCTAAATTGTTTCTGAAAACACTAAACAAGACATTTCTCAAAAGGGCCTCTGTCCCTTCAGTATTTTACAGGAATTCCAACTCTAGCAGCTTTACACAGGCATTATCACTTAATTACCAAGAAAAATCTCACTAGCAACTTCCATAACTTCCTTTGCAAAGGAACGTGCACACCTCCTAAATCATTCCCTCCATTTCTCTGTCTCTCCCCAAGTTATTCCTTGAATGGCTCTGAGAGACTCCACAGCAGCTGGGATTTGTAGAGGCCCTGTTTCCAGGTGTCCTTCTAGGCCAGCATGCACTTTGGGACATGTCAACACCAAGTTGATGGGATTGTACCTGGTTCCCCCTCAATCCCATCCATCCCTCCTGGCACTGGTGGAAGTCAACACATGGCAGAAACCTGGTTCCATTTGCTTGAAGGATTCACAAAGCATAGCAAACTCCTTAGTGACCCAAGGCCAAGTTTCCGGTATGTCATGAAAACTGAAACCTGGTTTTGAGTTTCCTTACCAAATTCACCCAGAGCCATGACGGAAGACGTGTGAGGTAGCAAGCACGAGCAGCTCCAGGGCACAACTGAGACACTCAGCACTTGACTCTATTTCTAGCACTGCCACCTCCTTGCTATGTGGCCTGAGGCTGGCCACCTGCTCTCTCTCAGTCACCTTTGCCCAGTACTGCGAGAGAGGGGAGGTTTTTATCTGATCTTTCCAGGACCTGAGCGGGTGTGTGCTGAAACGGTAGCATTCCTTTGACTCTCTGTGAGTTCCAGTGCACACATCTCCAGGATATCATAGACATCCCATTCATACCAACACGTGCCTTCTCTTCCTAGTCATTTTTCTTCCACTATTCCCCCTTGAGCTGGGCTAAGAGAACAACGGTGTGGACTCATTCCTTAGGTGCATCGTTGGTCCTTTCACAGACTTAAATATATACATGTGTCCCACTCTTAGAGCAAATAGAAACATCGATTACATGTATTTTAGGACCTCTGTCTGAATTCTGAAGTCTTGCTCTGACTTCTTTTCAGGCTTCCACTTTTGATTTCAGGCACATTCACACTTGTTTAGCTTTCAACTTACAGAGAATGCTGGAAAAGGGATTCATGCATTATTTAGAGCATTCATCTAAATGCCCTCCCAGATCCCTTCTAACCCCATGAGGTCCCATGAGTCTGTGAAATGCATGGGCAAAGGAAAAGGAACTGAGGCTTTGAAGTCAGACCTACCTGGTTCCAACTCCTAGTTCTCAAGTTTACTAGTTGTGTGATTTGGGGTGAGCTGTTTACCCTCATAGGGGCTTAGGGTCCTCATCTGAAAACCTGGGTCAGTGCCAACTACCAAGCCAGGGCTGTGAGGATTAAATGAGACATTACTTACATAAAAACATGGAACAGGATGGGCGCAGTGGCTCACATCTGTAATCCCAGCACTTTGGGAGTCCAAGGCTGGCAGATCACGAGGTCAGGAGTTCAAGACCATCCTGGCCAACATGGTGAAACCCCGTCTCTACTAAAAATACAAAAATTAGCCAGGCATGTTGGTGGGAGCCTGTAAGCCCAGCTACTCGGGAGGCTAAGGCAGGAGAATCGCTGGAACCCAGGAGGCAGAGGTTGCAGTGAGCTGAGACCTTGCTTTTGCACTCCAGTCTGGGTGACAGAGCAAGACTCTGTCTCAAAATAAAATAAAATAAAAAAGAAATAACATGGAACAGAGTAAGAGGCATATGTAGGTGCCAAGGTATGTATTAGATTCTGTTCTTTATTAACGTGCAAGTTCCTGACGGCTCCAATATGTAGGCTATTGTATATCTGAATATTGCTTCTGTCTCAACTTCCAGGTTTTATTTCAAAAAGAGAAAGAAACAAGGAAATAAACAGTAACTGTCAGAAGTCCTTTGTAAAGTATCACCCATCCATTGAAATGTGCTTTCCATTCAAAAACTAACTTATTAATTATTCATTGCTTTTGGAACTGAAAATGAGAACAGAGTTTAAGACCCAGAGTTGGCTAAGAACAGTGTTCCAACTGTCTGATGTCTGTCATTTCCTGGTATCCAAGCAGTTCATCCCAAATCTGAGATTTGCAGTTTCGGGAGTCCCGTGAACTTTAGGCTCGACGATCAGTCAGGTTTAGTCCCGTTTAGCCAATGCCTGGAATGACTGTTCTCTTTACTTTCATTTCCACTCGGGGCACTGCATTTCTGGGGGATTATTTCACTGCATGGGTGGTCCGAGTCCCTTGGCCTTCAGCCTTATGGCTCATTCCATTGCTCTGGGCAAGCCGTAACCACCCGAACACGCAAGTTTTTCTTTCATGCCCCAATGCCATGAGTAACACCATTAACTCTTCAGGACTGAGTTTGGGATTACCAAAAAATCTTGCAACCCCCTGTGTTTGCAGTCAAAACGCAGAGGAACAGGATGTTTGCAGGGCTTGTTTTCACGCCAGAAATGCGGTTGCCCTCATAAACAATCCTTGAGATGTTTTTTACCTAACGATTGTACTTCGCTGGGATTGCGGGTTACAAAATGGAAGCTCAGTGCTTCCTGCTTCGAGTTCCAGCAGAACAAATGTGCGAGAGATTCCCGGGCTTGGAAACTCTTCAGACCAGGAAGGGCTGCCGATGTGTCCCCAGCAGGGAAAGGGCAGGAGGAGCACAGCTGTGCAAGGGGGTGTTTCACATGCTTCTCTAAAGAGGAGCTTCCTGAAGTGTAAAAAGGCTGGGGAGACGCAGGGCCACATTTCCCAAGGCCTGGGGCCAGTGCGGGGACAAACGCGAGGCGGGCGCAGGTGCTTTGCGGGTTCCGCGCGCCATCTGGTGGCTTCGGGCTGACATTGGGCGCACCATCCGGGCTTCACCCCATTGACAGAGGCTGCACAGGAGGAAACCATTGTGGGCGTCTAAGTTCTGTTGGCAGGGATCACCAGGGCCCCCAAAGGAAGACAACAAGGGCCAGATGCTCCGAATTCCATTCCTTATTCTACAAATGGATACTCAAAGCCTCAGGTTCCCCTTTGAGGAGGAGGCACTGATCCTTCCTTCAGTGCCAGCCTTTCCATGACACAGCAACATGAGCACTGGGCTCTGCACAGTCTGGCCCCTCTGTGCCTGCTTTCCACGTCGTGACCCCTTGCCCCTACCTGCAGCAGGCGTCTTCCCCTTGCCCCTACCTGCAGCGCGTGTATATTCCCTTCCAGGCTTCTGAATCCCATGGTTCTCAAGGGTGATTCCACAGGCATCTTTACATCCTTAGAATATTTGCCTCCTATTTTGTTCCTGCTAGTGTTTCCAAAGTGTGTTCCAAGAATGGTGGTTTTGTTAAGTAGAATTGTATCTCTTTTTGAAAAGGCATTCGGGCCGGGTGCAGTGGCTCACGCCTGTAATCCCAGCACTTTGGGAGGTCGAGGCGGGCGGATTACGAGGTCAGGAGATCGAGACCATCCTGGCTAACACAGTGAAACCCCGTATCTATTAAAAATACAAAAAATCAAAATAAAAGATTAAAATCAGCCGGGTGTGGTGGCACGCACCTGTAGTCCCAGCTACTGGGGAGGCTGAGGCAGGAGAATCGCTTGAACCCAGGAGGCGGAGGCTCCTGGTGAACTGAGATCACACCACTGCATGGCATTCAAAGTTTGGGAAAGTCGGGGTTATGCCAAGGTCAAAGGGACATGATCGCAGGCTATCTCAGGAGCATTAAACATGCTGAGAATGTAGTGGATCTCTAAGAAGGAACTAGAGTTCGCTATAGTTTCTAAACTTTAGAAGGTTTTGGCATCAAAACCTTCCTCCTGTCTCCACCTTTGGAGAGCATCCTGCAAATACTGCATTTAATAATACAATTTTAAGGAAAAAGAGTGCCCTGTTCACTTGACCCATGATTATGTAGCTATCTTTTTAAAACTGAAAGACACCTGTATTTGTTTGCTGGGGCTATCATATTGCCTCACAGTTGCGGAGGCTGAAGCTCCAAGACCAGCGGGTTGGCAGGGCTGGTTCCTTCTGAGGTTCTGAGGTTCTTCCCCTTGGCTTAGAAATGGTCATCTTCTCTCTGTGCCGCCACATGATCTCCCCCGTGTCTATCTGTGTCCTAGTTGCCTTCTCTTTTTCTTCATTATTTCTTCCTTCTCCTCCTCCTCCTCCTCCTCCTCCCCTCCTCCTCCTCCTCCTCCTCCCCTCCTCCTCCTCCTCCTCCTCCCCTCCTCCTCCTCCTCCTCCTCCTCCTCCTCCTCCTCCTCCTCCTCCTCCTCCTTCTTTTCTTCTTCTTTGGTAGAGATGGAGGTGGAGGGTGGGTACCACTATGTTGCCCAGGCTGGTCTCAAACACGTGAGCTCAAGTGATCCTTCTGCCTCAGCCTCCCAAAGTGCTGGGATTATAGGAATGAGCCACTGCACTCAGTCCTATCTCTTTATAAGGACACCAGACATATTGGGTTAGGACCCACGGACATGACCTCATTTTACCTTAATCACCTTTTTAATGTCCCTATGTCAAATTACGGTTACATTCGGAGGTGCTAGGGGTTAGGACTTTAACAAAGGAATTTTGGGGAGCCAGAGTTCAGCTCATAGCAACATCTTATTGTTGTATCTGTAGGGTAAAATGTATGCTTCAATGGAAAATTACGCATTGATTAGAGCAGGGTTGGCAAACTCCAGCCAGTCAGCCAGATCCAGCCAGCCACCTGTGTTTATAAATAAAGTTCACTGGCACACAGCCACATTCATCCTTCACATATAGTCCGTGATTACTTGCATATTAATAGCAATTGAGTATCTGTACAAAAATCATATGGCTTGCAAAATGGAAAACATTTACTATCTGGCCCTTTAGAGGGAAAGGTCTAGAACCCACCCACCCTTCGGGGTTATCTAATTTTGATCCTATAGGGGCTCCGCACCTTTCACAGCCTTTGAGCTATTTTACAACTCAATAAGTTGTAGGTAATGGATAACAATGCAAAATAATCCTTGCCCATAGACAAGAAGCAGCCAGCTTTGCCTCAGTTTGCTTATTCCTTTCAGTATCCTTATCAATAAATCTGTCTCTTCTTTGGGTTCTCTTTTGAACTGGTTGTAGCATCTTATAGTTTCCTCATTAATAATGAATTGAATAAATCTTAACTTTTTTTAGTATCTGAGGAGTCATAATTTTGCCTTTTTTTGAAAAGTATCCTTCAAAATACCAATGCTAGGCTTATCGAGTGTGATAACGGCATTGGGATTATAAAAGACAGTGTTTTCGCTCTTAAGAGTACACACCGAAACACTTAGGGTGAATCGGTTATCACGATGCTTACAATTTGCTTTCAAATGGTTCAGCATGAATGAAAACGAACGTGTGTGTGTCTGTACATACCCACATATCCAGCACATATATGGGGGAAAGCGGGAGAAAGAGAAAGAAAATTAGTAAAATATAAACAACTAGTGAATCTAGGTGAAATATGGTGCCCTTGAGTGGTATACTATTTGTTGAACGTTTCCATATGTTTGACAATTTTCAAAACAAAAATCTGCACAAGAAGGATAGATTTATGTCACATTCCTCACTAAGTGTGCCGTCAGCTTCATGTCCTATTCTTCTGGATGTTCTTCCACTATCAGAGATTAGCCAATTATAGATGTTTGTTAGTGGTCTGACTTCTTGCAGTGGGGACTGCAAATAAGAATAAGTAAATGATTGGGAGGCCGAGGCCGGCCGATTGCTTGAGTCCAGGAGTTTGAGACCAGCCTGGGCAACATGGAGAAACCTCACATCTATAAAAAATAAAAAAAATTAGCTGGGGATGGTGGCACACGCCTGTAGTCCCAGCTATTAGGGAGGCTGAGGTGGGTGGATGGCTTGGAGATCAAACCCAGGAGATCAAGGCTGCAGTTAGCTGTGATCATGCCACAGCACTCCAGCATGGAACATTAATGTTTCTACTATCACATGGCTCAATTTCTTCTAGAATTCTTAATAGTACCAAGCAAATAAGATGTTAAAGTAAAAAAAAGTAAAAAAATGTTTAAAGCTAGTAATGTCCTATTCAGAAAGAATGCTCTTAAAAAAATGAATCTTTTGGCCAGGCACAGTGGCTCATGCCTGTAATCACAGCACTTTGGGAGGATGAGGCTGGTGGATCACCCAAGGTAAGGAGTTCAAGAGCAACCTGGCCAATATGGTGAAACCCTCTCTCTACTAAAAATACAAAAATTAGCCAGGCATGGTAGTGGATGCCTGTAGCCCCAGCCACTTGGGAGGCTGAAGCAGGAGAATCGCTGGAACTGGAGAGGTGGAGGTTGCAGTGAGCTGAGATCATGCCACTGCACAGCCTGGGTGACAGAGTAAGATTGCATCTCACACACAAAAAAAAAAAAAAAAAATGAAAGAAAAGAGAAAGGAAGAAGGAAGGAGAAAGAAACAGAGAGAGATAGAGAAAGAAAGGAGGGAGCGAGGGAGGGAGAAAGAAAGAGAGGGAGGAAGAGAGAAAGAAAGAAAGATAGCTCTTTCAGGACAAACCCTGGATCTGAGGACCTCTTACACAGTGCTCATGTTCAAGTTTAAGGCTTTATTTATTTATTTATTTATTTATTTATTTATTTTTGTGAGCCAGAGTCTTGCCCTGTTGCCCAGGCTGGAGTGCAAAGGCACGATATCTTGGCTCACTACAACCTCTGCCTCCTGGGTTCAAGCGATTCTCCTGCCTCAGCCTTTTTAGTAGCTGGGATTATAGGCACCCGCCACCATGCCCGGCTAATTTTTTGTATCTTTAGTAGAGACAGGGTTTCACCATGTTGGCCAGGCTGGTCTCGAACCCTTGACCTTGTGATCTCCCCACTTAAACCTCCCAAAGTGCTGGGACTACAGGCGTGAACCATGGCACTCAGCCCGAAGGCATTACTTTTTGTGGTGTGTTTGGGGTGGGGGTGGAGGTTAACATTTGTGTCCCTCAATGACTGTATAGTTTTGCACACCCTGCCCACCCCACCCCAGCTTGACACCACGGTCTTAATACAGTTAGAGACCCCATTCATTGTGATTGGACTGCGGCTTGAGCTGGAACTGTAAGATTCAGAGCTCTTAGCATACTTAGAGGTATGAATAGTGCAGTAACAATGAGGAAAGAAAGTAAGTTAAATTCTCAAACATTGTGTCATTTAGCATAAAGGTTTAAGATTGAAATTTTCTGCCTGAGGGAAGCAGAAAAAAATGAGTTTGAACAGAATGCTTCCTGTTTCCGAATTTAAAAGGCACACTAAAAATAGCTAAAGGGACTGAGTTGCCTAGAGGCTTCTTGGGTTGCCCAGTGGGAGTTCCTGCTCAGAGAAGCTATCCTTCAAAGCTGCTGCTGCCCACAGCCCTGAGAGTCGGTGTGTGATGCAGAGCTCTCCTGGGCAGATTGCATTTGGTCACAAGGAAGCAGGAGCTGAAGCAGATGGAGATGTTTCTTAATGGAAGGATCCCCTAGGGGAAGAAACGTTCTACCTCTGACAGAGGCTGACAGTCCAGAAGGTAGAGGCACATTGTGGGCTCAGAGACCAGACCTTCCTGAAATCAGGGTCAACCAATTGCAAATGGGCATTAACCTCAAAGAAAGAGTCCTTTCTTTCCGTGGCCACTGACACTGTGTCATTTAAAACCCTCATTTTTTTCTTATCTGGGCTATTGCCATAGCCTCCTCTCTAGGCCCTCTGTCTTCAGCTTCCCCCCATCTCCGATTCACCCTGCATTTGGGCTCTGATGGGATTTTTCTGTGGCCTAATTTAGTTCAGGTGGTTCTGTCTATGTTTAACTTAATTTAATTTTTTAACAAATCAGACAACCAACTAACCAACTGATTTACCAAGCAAGCAAGCGAAAACCCTCCAGTGTTTCTTCATCTGATATTGGCTTGGTTTAAACATCTTACCCAGTCCTGTTAACTAGTTCTGTCTTTTTCATCACATCACTTACCACTTACTTATTTACTCCACCGAAAGCTGCAGAGAGAAGGGTTGGGGGCATTTTCCTGTCTGTTTGGGGTGTCAGAGGCTGTCATATTTAGGTTTCTAAACCCACAGTGTTTAGTATAGTGTTGTCCCAGAATCAGGATTCAGGAAAAAACCTTTGAGTGTATCTCTACAGAATAATTAAAAGCAGAGCCTTGGCTATCCGTACACCCATGTGCACAGCAGCGTTATTCACAATAGTCAAAAGGTGGAAGCAATTCAAGGCTAGGATTTCCCAGCCTCCAGAACTGTGGGAAATAAATTTCTGTTATTTATAAGTGACTCAGTCTATGATATTGTCTTCTAGCAGCCAAACAAAGATAAACGAGACTGTAAGCTCCCTGGGGAGGGCAGAGATAGTAACTGCCCCAGTACAGTGCCTGGTACGTCATAGTCATGCAAGTGTCTCTTGGATCCCACGTTGTTCTTACCGATCTCAACTCTTTTCTCCATCTTCAGGGGCATGACAAGTGCTAAGAACCTAGGCAAAGTAAATTCATTTGAGTATAGCCATTGGATGGTCCCTGGTGCAAAAAACAGGACAAAGTTATTAGCAGCAACAAGCTCTTCAAGAAACCACCACTGGCCAGGCGCGATGGCTCACACCTGTAATCCCAGCACTTTGGGAGGCTGAGCAGGTAGATCACCTGAGGTCGGGAGTTCGAGACCAGCATGACCAACATGGAGAAACCCTGTCTCTACTAAAAATATGAAATTAGCCAGGCATGGTGGCACTTGCCTGTAATCTCAGCTACTCGGGAGACTGAGGCGGGAGAATCACTTAAATCTGGGAGGCGGAGGTGGAGGCTGCAGTGACCCAAGATCACACCATTGTACTCCAGCCTGGGTAACAAGAACAAAACTCCATCTCAGAAAAGAATAAAAACCCTCCACCATAGTGTCCGACTGGTGGGCATCAGTATTTATAGAGAACTGTGGTCAGGTGTGAAACTGCACAGCCCTGCTCATTCACAGATATTAGTATTTTCCATGATGTCATCTGTAGCTATGAAAAGAAATTGCCCAAAGAATACTAGATTTGGTGATAGTGTACTGATACCTAGATTTTCAAACTGAATGCAAATAAGACCAAGGACAATTTCTTTTACATCCTTTACAGCGAAATCCAGCGCTTTGCTCCTCCTTAGCAAAAGGAATTGGGGGGCGACAGTGGGGCAGTATATTTCGCAGTAACTTACTATTATCCTCCTCTCACTGTTTCTTTGTCCTTTAACACTTTTGCTTACACAGCCCCTCCCTCACTCCACCTACCCCCACAGTCTTCTTGGTCTAGTATCAGGCCTGCTGCTGCTAAAATGCTCGGGCTTTTTATGTTCTTATCTGCTGCTGTATAAGGGGTGGGATGCCCTCTCTCTCTCTCTCTCTCTCTCTCTCTCTCTCTCTCTCTCTCTCTCTCTCTCTCTCTCTCTCTGTGTGTGTGTGTGTGTGTGTGTGTGTGTAAAGGAGGAGGGAAGAGGTCTTCAATTTTGAGGATGGAGGAGAGAAACAGGAAGAGGTTTCTTCCAAGGTCTA
Organism: Callithrix jacchus; assembly: GCF_049354715.1. Lineage (NCBI taxonomy): Eukaryota > Metazoa > Chordata > Mammalia > Primates > Cebidae > Callithrix > Callithrix jacchus. Next base: position 50,744,294 of record NC_133520.1, read on the forward strand.
GTCTCTGGGTAAAGTATCTAAAAAATAATTCATCCTTTTACACTGAAAAAAACTACCTCCTGCTGGAATATCTCCTTTATGGCCTTATGCTACGCAGCTGGCTGTCTCCTTCCCATGCCTGGCTCACATGACAAGCTCCCTTCTTTTCCTGTAGTACAGGGAAAGGGGGAGGAAGATGAACCTGCCCTGTCACAGGGGCCTTTGTGAAATGCATAGGGAGTATATAGCAGACCGAGGCTGATTAAATCCATCTTGACTAATTGACTGCTAGATTGAGAAAAGTTAAATACTTAACTAGTACCTATTTCCTACAGACCCAGAAACACTGAAGTATTTATTAGCTGATAGGAGCAACACTGAACTTAAAAAATAAGACTACTCATCATTGGAAAGATATGAGATTACCAGCTTAAAAACACAAGTCTTTAAACTGAACTTCTCAACACTTTCAGCTAAGATGTCTTTTCCTTTTCACTTTATGGCATTTGATAAACAATGTTTTCAGAAGAACTTAAGAGTTTGGGAACTCTTGTGTAGTAGAACTCTCCAGGGAAACAGAACTCATAGGATGTATGCATATATAGAAACAGATTTCTTCTAAGGAACTGGCTCACGTCATTATGGAGGCTGGCAAGTCCCACTGTGCAGTATTGGCTGGCAGCCTGGAGACCCGGGGGAGCTGCTGGTCGGCTGAAGTTCGAAGGCTACCTATTGGTGGAATTCCCCTTTGCTCAGGAGGCTGATCTTTCTGTTCTATTCACATTTTCAACTGATTGCATGAGGCCCACCCATGCTGTGGAGGGCAGTCTGTCTTACTCAGAGTTCACCAATATAGTGTTAGTCTTATCCCAAAACATCCTCATTTACAAAGAAAGAACCCAGCAGACAACATGTTTAAGTGGGAAGAAAACAGACGCCACACTGCAGAAGAACCAGGACAAAGTCTGCACAGTGCCTTGCAGAGGTGACGGACGCCAATGTCATCCGTTTTGTGAGGTGTAAGCCACTTTTGCCCTAAGTAGGAAAAAATCCCCAAAACCCATACACTATCTCAAGTGTGATACTTGAGGTATTGAAAACTGTCTCAATAGCTCACTTTACGAGCCTGTCACACCCTCCGTGAGGAATCAGCAATATCTACTTAATAGGCAGCCAATGCCCTCTGGCTCTGAGTCCTGGTACAAAAATTTAGATCTACTCACCAGACCCTCTAGAAGGATACCTACTTACAAAGTAGGGAAAGGGGATTCCCAGTATTCCAGGAAAAGCTATTAGTACCTCGGCAGCTGTTGTTATTGGTGATGATTTGACTGGCCTGGTACATCCAAGTCTCTGGCTAAATGGAGCAGGTAAAACGTGTTTAGAAGTGTTTTCTATAGACTTCAATCGCTTATCAGTGGGCTAGCAAAATAAAGACAGCTGATAGTGGATTTCACCTCCTTCTTTATTGCAAATGCAGCTCTTAAAGGCCCCTCCAGCATGCTCACACTGGCAGGAACTCCCCGGGCTTCAAATTCTCCCTGCAGTGATGTGCTGCCTTGTATGGCATCACAATTCATCATTTAATAGGACTCCTTGTGTGACCAAATCTATTGCCATCTCATCCCTGTGTCAGAAGCAGCAGAGTGAGCGATTCTGACAGCAGCAGAGAGCCTGAGAATTCTGATTTTGCCTCAGAAGCAGGCTGGATGGGCAGACTTAATCCTGCACTCTCTGCCTGCCAAACCCTTACGGATTTGACTGAAGACTACAGAAGCCAGACCCAGGACCGGAAGGAGCCTCCGTGGATTACCTTACACGTATTGAACCGGTGAAGCCCACATAAGTAGGGGCTTTTTCTGTTTGCAGAAAAGCAAAAAAAAAAAAAAAAAAAACAGGAAATGAAAGTAGTAGTGGGAGTAAGAACTTTTTAAAAAATGCTTTTAGATTGTGTTTAAAAGATAAACTGATGGAAAATTTGGTGACTCCAATTGTTCATAGCAGTTCTACTGGAGTCTCAGGCGACACGTACAGAAGCAGTCAGTATATGAGCATAGTCTTGGAGACACTGTGAGAGTGGGTGGGCCATCCTTTCCCCCCTTTCCTCCCTTTCCTCCCTTTCCTCCCTTTGATTAGTCCAGTGAATCTCGAAGTAGCCTGTGCTTGTCTTTATGTCCGTTAGCCAAAGAGCAAGGCTGACCCAAGCCAAGGTGAGACGGTTTCTATAATGGAATGATTCGCTGAATGTTGAAAGGATGGCTTATTCCAGTAATTAACTATTTTCCTTCCTTTCCTCCACAATTTGCTATGCGTATCTCCCATGGGTGTGAGGAATGTGTGAGTGAGGCCAGCAGTTCTCAGTTCACTTTTGGAACCTTAAAAAAAACACGGATGATGGGGCCCTGTACTCAGAGTTTCTGGATGAATTGGGTCTGGGGTGAGGCCCAGGCATTCAGTATAAACATGTGTCTCCCAGTGATTAAAGATTCCTGGTGATTCTACTTGTTGCTTTCTGTTTCTGTATAGGTCTAACCAGGAGGACTGGGGCTGAGCAACAGTGAATGTCAGTTTCGAGGCAGAAATGATGGTGGCAATCAGTCAGGAAGAGGCTCCTAACTATGGAAAGAGTGAAGTACTCAAAACTAATGGAGCTAGCAATACTAAACGATAAGCAACTGGGTGGGAGTCCTGTACCAGGTCGAAAGATAGAAAATGCAACAAGGGAAGCTTGAACATAGGGGGAATTGTTTTTCTCATATTATAGACTTTCAAGAAATAGATATTCACCAGCATTGGCTGAGTGGCTTCAAGGAACCCAGGTTCCTTGTGCATTTTCTCCCCTGCCACTTTTCATGTGGCATTTGTCATCTTGTGCTTGTTCTCTCATGGGTTCAAGTTGGCTGCTATAGGTCCAGAGAGCACTCTGTGATCAGGCAGGAAGGAGCGGAGGAGAACTGTGGCGGTGATGGTCTCTCTCCTTTTATCAGAAGCAAAAGCTTTCCTAGACACATCCCTAGCAGACTTCTGCTTAGGTCTCATTGTCCAAGACTAGGACACAGCACCCATTGCCTGACTTGTAATGACAGTTGGACATGCAGGGAACAGGCCTGTCCTTTTTGCTGCCTAAGCATGAGCCATCAGCCAAGGGTTAGTATGTTGCCCATTCTGAGCAAAATGAGGGTTTGACAGTGAGGGAGAAGGGAAGATGGTTGTGGGGTTAATAACTGTTGGAAATAGATGCTCAAAAGAAAAATAGTGCCACAAAGAAAAATTAGCACTGAGACGAAGGATCTTTCAGTAATGCAATTTGTACTTCCTGGACTGCAGGAAGGGTACTCTCGCTAGCCATCTTGCCATGAGAGCACAATGAACAAAGGAAAACAGACACATTTATCCCTTATGCATTTGGGGTTGTCCTTACTGCTATGTCTGATCTCCATTGGCTGGAGCCAGACCTCACAATTTAAACTAAAACCCGATTGGCTAATAACTTAAAACTTTTCTAAACAGGTACAAGCAGTGGAGACCTGGGACTTACCTGTGAGCACATCCAGCACAGATATCTTGCTTAAAGTACAAGGACATAAAGTGTCCTACACGCCTGTAAGCATGCATGTTTAACAGCTACATAGGATAGGACTTAACAAAGTTATTAGCACACTGATTCTTTAACGAGAAAGGAAACTTTAAAAAGGAACTTTTCTACTTCCCACGATAATGAATGGTGTCTGCCACAGAGCCCCACTGAGAATTTGAGTTTTCTAGATGTCATGCTTACCATAAACATATTAATGATTCTGCAGCAGCCATTTTTTCCACAGAGGTTCTCTGAGGACTTTCAGGGGAGAACATCACAAGGTAAAAATTTCAGACAGAGCCTATCAAGAATCTCCTTCCAGCTGGGCATGGTGGCTCACACCTGTAATCTCAGCTTTGGGAAGCTGAGGTGTGTGGATCACAAGGTCAGGCGTTCAAGACCAGCCTGGCCAAGATGGTGAAATGCCGTCTCTACTAAAAATACAAAAATTAGCCAGGTGCAATGGCAGGTGCCTGTAATCCCAGCTACCCGGGAGGCTGAGGCAGGAGAATGGCTTAAACCCGGGGTGGGAGGCTGGGGGGAACTTGCCATGAGCTGAGATTGCACCACCACACTCTGGCCTGGGAGACAGAGCAAGACTCAGTCTCAGAAAAAAAAAAAAGCAGAAGAAGAAGAAAAGAAAAGAAAGAATCTCCTTCCCTGTCTTAGACCCTTAGAGATAAATAGCTGAAGGCTATAGCTGAAGTCTTGCTATATAATTGCTATTTTCTTTCTTTTTATACTTGTTTTCTGCTTTGCAGCTATGAATGTTTAGTTGAAAGGACGGAAAAAGCACACTGCATTGACAACAGCACCATCTTCTGTCCAGAGAAATGTCAGCTTCTGAACAGATTGTAGTTTTTGGGTATGCAACTGCCTGTGCATTTCAAACCATGAACGCATGCAAGATCTGTGCATTGCAGAAGGATCTGTTCAGTGGCGTTGGAGCTCCCTGTACCTCTCAGGTCAACATTTTCATCATTCGTTATGTAGTCCTACAGCACTCACAGTGCGAGGGCGCCCTTGCCCACTGCTTTCCTCATGGCACTACAAAAGACTAAGTTCAGCACCTGCAGTTTGTACCTTGAAAATCCCAAACAGTGAGTCCATGCAAACACTCTTTTTCTTTTCTGTAGAGACAGGGTCTCACTCTGTTGCCGAGGCTGAAATGCAGTAGGGTAATCACAGCTCACTGCAGCCTCAACCTCCGGGGCTCAAGTGATCCTTTTGCTTCAGGCTCCCAAGTAGCTGGGACTACAGGCATGTACATACCACCACACCCAGCTTATTATTATTTCTTTTTGTTTTTGCTAGAGACATGGTCTCCCAATGTTGCCCAGGCTGATCTCAAACTCCTGGCCTCAAGTGATCTCCCTGCTTCTGCCTCACAGTGCTGGGATTACAGCCATGAGCCACCATGCCCAGCCCCATGCAAACACTCATGGAGGAAGCAGACATTTGAGAGAACATTTATCTGGATCAGCTTCCCTGACTTAGGCTTTCTGTTTCCGTTTTAAATCTTGCTCCTTTCTCCATTACCCTTACTAAGAGGGAAGCAGTGTCAATTTCAAGTTGGGAAAGTGACAAGAGTCAGAATTCAAAGTCAGAAATGCGGCAGAGCAATCACATCTGTAGCTGCTCCATTTCAGATCAGAAGGAAATAAAAATAGGTATTTTTAGACATCTCATGGTGAGTTTTAAAATATAAGGTGTTGCCAGTAATACCCCTACACTCGAAGTTTGTTGGAACTGGTGTAGGCAGAGCTGTGGGAGCCAAGGGTGGAGGAGGGCTCTCAGGGCAGAAAATAACTCCTCCGAGGCCCCTGCTGGACACTCCCATTCAGGATGACAGAAGCACAGGGCTCTTTTTAAAAACTGTATGTATTTGTTGCCCGAGGAAACAGGATGCGGCTGAGTTTGGGTGTAAGACAGCAGTCCCCAACCTTTTTGGCACCAGGGACCAGGTTTCATGGAAGACAGTTTTTCCATGGAGCAGGGAAGGTGGGGTGGGAGGGTGGAGATGGTCTGGGATGAAACTGTTTTACCTCAGGTCATCAGGAATTAGATTCTCACAAGCAGCACACAACCTAGATCCCTGGCATGCACAGTTCACAACAAGGTTCGCGCTCCTAAGAATCTGATAGGAGGCGAAGCTTAGGTGGTAACGCCCACTCGCCTGCCGCCCAGCTCTTCCTGTGCAGCCTGGTTCGTAACAGGTCACTGGTTCCGTGGCCTGGGGTTAGGGTCCCCTGCTGTAAGGGATACAGAAGCTAGACTGAAGTAATTAAACTTTACTACTTTAAAGAAAGGAAAACTCAGACACTCATTCATAGTACACCTGCTTTTGATGTTAAAATAACAGTCACAACTCCAATTCATCTATGGATGAAGCAGGAAAATTGCAAGGAATGAGGAAAGAAAACTATTCTAAATCCTATTCACATATGGCTTCCAATGCAACTATTGGTCTCGGTGAGGATGAGGAGGGGTGGCTGGCTGTTCACAGGCTGGATCTCCTCTGCCTATCAAAGCTGAGTATCGTTTCATGTTGAACCAGCCACAAAGATTTCAGCTTGCAAGTGTTCATGTTTCAAGGGTAATTATGTCACTAGAAATTTTCCAGCTGATTAACTTAGAATGCTATCACTATAAAATACTGAATTTTTATTCATCCAGTTTCAAGTACTTATTAAGTAACCAACATGCTTCTGGTGATATGTTTGATATTTAGTATACAAATGAATTAAAGCAAAATCCCAATTCTTTTTTTTGTGGGGGTGCTTTGTTTTATTTTTGAGATGGAGTCTCACTCTGTCACCTAGGCTGGAGTGCAGTGTCACCATCTTGGCTTACTGCAACCTCTGTCTCCAGGTACAAGGGATTCTCCTCCCTTAGTCTCCCAAATAGCTGAGACTACCGGCAGATGCCACCATGCCCGGCTAATTTTTTGTATTTTTAGTAGAGACGGGTTTTCACCATGTTGGTCAGGCTGGTCTCGAACTCCTGACCTCCTGTCCACCTTGGCCTCCCAAAGTGCTGGGATTACAGGTGTGAGCCACTGTGTGCAGACAAAATCCCACTTCTTACGGGGCACATAAGTAGTTGTAAAAACTACACCTCCATCCATTCATACAACCATAATTTACGGAGTACCTACTATGTGCTAAACATTGAGAGTACAGAAATTCTATAGGCAGTACACTGGACATGGCAATTGTATATTTTTCTTTCTTGATGTTTTGGAGCTAATGCAGAAAAGTGCACAGCCTCTTTTTTTTTTTGACAGCATTTTGCTCTTGTTGCAGAGGCTGGAGTGTAATGGCATGATCTTGGCTCACCGCAACCTCCACCTCCGGGGTTCAACAGATTCTCCTGCCTCAGCCTCCCGAGTATCTGGGATTACAAGCATGTGCCACCATGCCCGGATAATTTTGTATTTTTAGTAGAGACAGGGTTTCTCCATGTTGGTCAGGCTGGTCTCAAACTCCTGACCTCAGGTGATCTGCCTGCCTCGGCCACCCAAAGTGCTGGCATTACAGGCATGAGCCACTGTGCCCAGCTAAAATGGGCTTTTCTATACACAAATCAGCACCATTTGTGTCGAGGGAGTGAGATTTATCTACTTGCTTACAATTTTCTTTCTCCTGCCTCAACACCCTTAGTAGCTGGGATTCCAGACAGGTGCCACCACATCTGGCTTATTTTTGTATTTTTAGTAGAAATGAGGTTTCAGCATGTTGGCCAAGTGGTGTTGAACTCGTGACTTCTGTGATCTGCCTGCCTCGGCCTCCCAAACTGCTGGGATTACAGACATGAGCCACCGTGCCTAGCCGACAGCCTTCAGGTCAGACAGCTCTGCTGCTTTTTTCATCCTGTGATATCAGGGCAAGTAACTCAATCTCTTCCATCTTCAGTTTCCTCATCTGCAAAATGAGAAAAGTAAAAGCACTTCGTTTATGAGTTGCTTTGAGGGTGATGTGCAATAATATATACAGATAGATATTACCATGTCAGTTCTTTAATAAGAGTGGTAACTATTAGCCATTATTATTACTACAATTAAAAGTTGGGGGAAGACCGGACATGGTGGCTCATGCCTGTAATCCCAGCACTTTGGGAGGCTGAAGTGTGTGAATCACGTAGTCAGGACTTCGAGACAAGCCTGGCCAACACGGTGAAACCCTGTCTCTACTAAAAACACGAAATTTAGCTGGGCCTGGTGGCATGCGCTTGTAATCCCACCTACTCGGGAGACTAAGGCAGGAGAATTGTTTGAACACAGGAGGAAGAGTGAGCCAAGATTGTGCCACTACCCTCCAGCCTGGGCAACAGAGTGAAACTTTGTCTCAAAAAAAAAAAAAGTTTGGAGAATACAGAAATAGAAGTAAGTTATAATCAGGGGCATTAGGAATGGCTTCTTAGAGAGATCCTTGAAATTTGGGTCTTCATAGTGGAGTGGGAGATGGTTATTCACTCAATAAGCGTTACTTAATGGTGATATAGCTGGGATGAGGTACTGATATGAGTACAGTAACGGAGAAAACCTCACACCCCCTGCCTAGCCCTCGGATTGCTTACCGGGAAGCAGTGGGGAGCAGAAAAGGGCAGAGAAATAACCTGCAATTGCAACACAGTGTGACCACTGCTGTGTTAGTGACATGCCAGGATGTTTGGAGAATGTGAAAGAGGGTCACCTAACTTAGCTGCAGTGTTGGGAACAGGAGAAAGGTGGTAAGAAATGACTTCCTGGAGAGCTAACATTCGAACTTCGCCTGGAAAGAAAAAAAAGTAAAGGGGTAAGCACTTCCCAAAAGAGAAAAGGGCTTTAAAACAAACAAACAGACAAACAAAGAAAAGTGAGAGCACACATGTTTTTGGGACTTCAAAATTAAGGTGTATATGGGGCTTGTCAGGAGTGTGAAGCTGGAGAAGTAGGCAGGCATTCTGTCTTGCGGCATCTTGAATGACATACCAAGGACCTCAACCACGATGCTGAGGGTTCTGGGTAGCCAATGTTTAACTGTAGGAAGATTATCCTAGTAGCAATATGGAGTATGTATTACATGGGAGTGGGGTAGGGGGCGATTGCTATTTTCTTGGTAAGAAAGGAGGAGGGTCTAAATCTAAGGTATTAGTGAGGCACAGAGAGGAGGGACCACCAAGAGATTTAGAAGTTGCATGGATAACTTTGAGGAGTGATTGCATATGAAAATCAAGTAAGCGAGTAGGAAGTCTATTGGTTCCCAGGTTTTTGACTTTGGCAACTTGGGAATGATGGCCATTCCCTTAAATAGGGAACTCCTGGGAAGAAGTACATTGGTGGGGAGTCATGGTGCTGGGGGAAGGGATGAAGGGAATGAGGATAGTAAGGTTAGATTTGTAAAAGCAGAGACTGAGAATGAGGTTCTGAGTAATATTCAGGCGAAGACGTGTGGTAGGCAGTTGGAGAAATAGGTTTGGAGCTGTTTCCTAAGGATAGGTCTCAGGAGAGAGACCTGGGCTGGTGATATAGATTTTTTTCATCATTAGCATGTAAATGGTAATCAGATCTATAGTGTTAATAAAGTTATTCAGAGAGAATTTACAGAGTGAGGAGAAGAGAGACCTGAAGATAAAACCCTGGAAGCATCACTATGGACAGGTCAGGACGAAAAAGAAGATGCTGAAAGAGACAGAGAAGAAAAAGCTGAGAAGCAGGAAAAACGAACAGGAGGAAGTCATCGATGAAAATCAGAGAAAGACAGTGTTTCAAGAAATAGGAAATACTCCACAGTCTATCAAGAACAAAAAAGGCAGCTTTGGCAATTAGGAGATCAATGCCCACGCTGGTGAATCAGAAAAGTGGTGTCGTGGGAAATATTCTAGCAGACAAGACAGTGCAAACATGTTGTGGGTAAGGAAGGGAGTTCCATGTGCCTGGGACATGGGGTGGAGTAGGGGAAATCAGGTTATGAGGCCAACTGGCTTTCCCCAATCCCAATAAGCCTTCAATGCCATGCTCTGCATGGCTTTATTCTGTAGGGAACAGGGAACAAAACACATAGGCCAACTTGGTTTTTTTTTTTTGGTATTAAGTCATTTTTCGAGATTGAGGCGGTTTCTGCAAAGCAAAATGCATAGATCTTATGGGTTTAGTTCAAGGAGTTTTGACAAATGTGTAACCAACACCCTGGTCAACATAAAATATTTTCATCACCCCTGAAAGTTCCCTTGTGCCCAATTCTAGTCAAATCTCTACTCCCTACATGCAACTATTTCCTCATTTCTATCCTTCAGATTACTTTTGTCGATTCTTGAATTTCAGATAAATGAAATCACGAGGATGTAAACTTTGTGACTGCTGTCCTTTGTTTAACATATTGTTTCTGAGACTTATCCATGTTGTTGAGCAGATTAACAATTTATTCTCTCATTGCTGGGAGCATTATTATATACGTAGATCACAATGTTTAATTCATTTTTCTATTTGATGCACATTTAGGTTGTTACATAACACCTCTTAGGTTGTTACAAGCCTTTGGCTATAATGAATAACATTGTCAAAAACTTTCTTCTGCAAGCCCCCCTTTTTTTTAAAACATGTTTTCATTTATTTTTAGGTAATTACCTGGGGGTGAAACTGCTTAATCATAAAGTAGCTATATTATAACTTTCGGAGAAAGTTTCTAAAGTGACTATTTTCATGCCCCCAGTAATGTAGAGTTCCCGTTGCTCCACACTCTTGGTCTTTGCCATTTCGTGTTTTTGATCCTCTAAATGTTAGTCATTCTTATCAGTATGAAGTGGTAGCTCACTGTGGGTTTAATTTGCATTTCTTAGATGACTAATTATGCTGAACACTTTCCAAGTGCTTATCATTTGTGTATCTTCGTTTGTTAAGTGCTCAAGACTTTGCCCATTTATATTTGTTAGATGTATGTTGAGAGAAATGATAGTTGTCTGCACATTTTATATTGAAAGTAATTGATATTTACTGACACATTCTAAAAGGGCTTAAAATAGAACCATTTATGCATTCTGTCAATGAAAAACTGAATGACCCTGAAATATGAAAAAAAGTCTTGCCTGTGTAATGTCAGATAACTTTAAATTGTATAAAAGACTTTACATTTAAATGACTTTATTTTTTGTCTTATCATTATGTTTAGTACATGTCAAGCTCTTTGTAGTTGGGACCATGTTTTCCCTACTAAGGGGCAGATCTTTGGCTTAGCAGCAGAGAAAACCCAGGCCAGCGATCCAGTTTGTCTCAAATTGAGCCAGGAACCAAATCAGCGCCATTCATGCTGAGGTGAGGTTGTCTGTTTCTCTATTTAGAAATGGATGCTGTCAGAAATACAGAAAAGACAGACACAGGGACTATTTTTGAGTTTGCACATGGGAGCACATGCATTGTGTAGGAGGCTCTGCATGGTGGAGTCATCTTGGGCATTTGGTTCTGGGGCTGGCATGGGCATCTTGGTTTTAGCTGAATCCTGGCACACTGCTATAGGTACATTGCTATAGCTACGTTGCTATAGGTACCTCTGAGGCAGGAGAATAGGGCCTGGAGGTAGGGAAACTAAGGATGTCCTAGAACCAAATCAGGTGGAAACACTTCAGCTATGACAGGAAATACCCTCTCATTTACATAGGGCGTACACCAAGTAAATAACTTTGTAACTTCATTTTAGCCTCATTTACATAGTGTGTACCAAGTAACCAATGGAAACCTCTACAGGTATTTAAACCCCAGAAAATTGGTAACCAGCCCCCTGAGCGGCTTGCTCAGGTCAGCTCTCACCCTGTGGAGTGTACTTTTTCAATAAATCTCTGCTTTTGTTGCTTCATTCTTTCCTTGCTTTGTTTGTGCGTTTTGTCCAATTCTTTGTTCAAGAGCCTGGACACGCTCCACCGGTAATACTTCTCACTTCTGGCCTTAAGTCTAAATCATTCTTGTGTTTTCATTACTACTTCTTACTTTTTGAGGCAGAGTTTCACTTTTGCTGCTCAAGCTGGAGTGCAATGGCACGATCTCGGCTCACTGCAACCTCTGCCTTATGGTTTCAAGCTATTCTCTTGCCTCAGCCTCCCGAGTAGCTGGTATTATAGGCATGTGCCACCACAGACGGTTAATTTTTGTATTTTTAGTAGAGACGGGGTTTCACCATGTTGGCCAGGCTGGTCTCAAACTCCTGACTTCGTGATTCGCTCGCCTCGGCCTCCCAGAGTCCTGGGATTACAGGCGTGGGCCACCGCACCTGGCCGAATTCATTATTTTTAATGCAGATGTCCAGAACCAATTTTAGACCTATCGTGTCACTCTCTTTGTGGATGGTGCCCGGCATGCAACCTTCTGAAAATAATCTAAGGTGATTGCGGTGTGCGCCTTCTGCGAACCTGTGTACGCTCACACGCAAGCCTGATTTAGGGTCCTGGGCAGACCAACCTCCAATCAGGAATCGATGGAGTTGGAGTCGGTACATTCACTTTTAAGGAGGGCCTCGTTTCTCCCCCTAAAAATAAACAAGAGATCAGGCCGGGCGCGGTGGCTCATGTCTGTAATCCCAGCACTTTGGGAGGCCAAGGCGGGCGGATCACGAGTCAGGTGCTCAAGATCAGACTGATCAACATGGTGAAACCCCGTCTCTACTAAAAATACAAAAATTAGCCGGGCTTGGTGGCATATGCCTGTAGTCCCAGCCTGTAATCCCAGCTACTCAGGAGGCTGAGGCAGGACAATCGCGGGAAGCTGGGAGACCGAGGTTGCAATGAGCCGAGATCGGGCCATTGCACTCCAGCCTGGGCGACAGAACAGACTCTGTCTCACAAACAAACAAACAAACAAAAAACAAGAAACCAGATAGGTTCTAGGCAGGGTTGGTGGCAGGAACCCAAGACGCGCTGAACCGGACCGAGTCTGGCTGGGATCCCCCTCTCAGCGGCCGCGCGCCCGGCTCCGTCGCGCACGCGCACGCAGGAGCCGGCCTGTCCTGTGCGCACGCATCGCGCACGCCGGCGCCTTCCTTTGGGAGCCCGGGCCCGCGGGGCGGGCGCGCGGCAAATGGAGGGGGTGCTCGCCGAAGCGCTGCTCTCGCAGAGCCGGGACCCTCGGGCCCTGCTTGGGGCGCTGTGCCGCGGGGAGGCGTCCGCGGAACGCGTGGAGACACTGCGCTTCCTTCTGCAGCGGCTCGAGGACAAGGAGGCGCGCAGCGGCGGGGGTGGAGGCGCGCTCCCGGAGGCGGCGCGCGAGGTGGCCGCCGAGTACCTCGTGCCGCTGCTGCGGAACCTGCGCGGGCGCCCGGCGGGCAGCCCTGACCCGGGTCTGCCGCCGCGCCACCGCCGGCGCGTGCTGAGGGCGGCGGGCGCGGCTCTGCGCTCGTGCGCCCGCCTGGCCCGGGGTCCACAGCTGGCGACCGCGCTGGCGGAGGAGGCGCTGCGCGATCTGCTCGCGGGGTGGCGCGCGCCTGGCACCGAGGCTGCCGTGGAGGTGCTGGCGGCCGTCGGGCCCTGTTTGCGGCCCCGCGACGACGGGCCACTGCTGGAGCGCGTGGCGGGCGCCGCCGTCTCCCTGGCGCTGGGCGGGGGCGGGGACGGGGATGAGGCCGGGCCCGCGGAGGACACGGCGGCGCTGGTGGCCGGGCGACTGCTGCCGGTGCTGGTCCAGTGCGGCGGGGCGGCGCTGCGGGCAGTGTGGGGCGGGCTGGTCGCGCCGGGGACGTCCCCGGGGCCGGGCCACGTAGAGGCGAAGCTGCTGGTCCTGAGCGCCCTTGCGGAGAAACTGCTGCCCGAGCCGGGCGGCGACCGCGCCCCCGGCACGCGGGAGCCGGGCCCAGACGCCCGGCGCTGCTGGCGCTTCTGGAGGACGGTGCAGGCGGGGCTGGGCCACGCGGACGCCCTGACGCGCAAGCGAGCGCGCTACCTGCTGCAGAGGGCGGTGGAGGTGTCGGCGGAGCTGGGAGCCAACTGCACCTGCGGGCCCCAGGAAGGAAACGGTACCCACCTCTTTGCCCCCCAGCCCAGTCCTGTCTACTTGGCTGCCCCGGAGGGGAGCCTTCCTGCTTCTGAAATTTAGCTTCTTGGGGTCGTCACTTCGATCCATACAGAATTTGTTTTTTCCGGGTTGCTCCCCTAAAGCCTGGAAACCTTTGGAACCCCCTCTCGAGGGTGTTCTCGCAGTGACACAGATAACTGTGGTTGAGAACGTTCTGACCCATAGCCGGTGGAATACAGCACCCGTGGAATAGTTTAGGAAGATGATGGAGCCCGTGCAAGATTTTACAGACCCTTATCTGCGGTTTTAATGGCAGATTCATCCCAGTAGGCATGGTTGATAGCTATCAAATTGAAAGAAAAATTATCTGTACTGACCAGTGAATTGAGTCTTGGAGTGTCAGAATTAAGCGTCGAAGAGGCCATCACACTCCTTTGAAATTTCCCCTGGTAATTAGGATCAGGCTTTACTAATATTTGTTAACATGTCGACCTTTCGAGTGTATTTTTGCTATTGATTTAATAGAATGAATCAGTTTTTCTTTTTAACATTGTTGAGCTGTGCTCCCTACTATTTTGTGGAAGAGTAATGAAACAGCAAGGTCTCCCTTCAAGGAGGTATGTTACTGTTTTTTTTTTTTTCTTTTTAATTTTTTTTTTTTAAAGATGGGGTTTCACCATGTTGGCCAGGCTGGTCTCAAACTCCTGACCTCAAGGGATCCACCCACCTCGGCCTCCCGAAGTGCTGGGATTACAGGCGACTGTTGATTGGTTTGACTTCAGGCATGTTAAATTTGCGTTTGAACTATCAAAGTACTAAGTAGATTGACTCAAAATTGTCTCAAAATAGAATATTTCTACTTTTTCAACTGCAGCTGACCGTTTATTCCAGGTAAAGGATTCTCATTTGAAGTTGTGAGGTTATATTTTCAAGTAATTTTAAAACATTAGATAGTAAATATTTGAACAGTCCGCAGATGGGTATGATCATCCCGTGAGTTTTCACTGGAAAACATTTGAAAAATCATCAAAGTTAAACATTCATATAGTTGAATGAATAAGTTATTTTGCAGTTTTAAGGATAAGCAATAGTCTATCCATGTTTCCCATGATTCCCATTTCCTCTGTTACAGAAAGCAAATCCTGTTGCCTTTTTCAATGGAATATTTTGGGATTTACTGCTATGTCTTGACCTAGTATGTCTTAGTTATATCATAAAATATAGTCACAGTTAAAATTTTGGTTAAAAGCATGTTCAGCATTTATAAAATTATGACTGTAAATGCTGCTCGCAGGTGATTTGTAGGAAATGGATACTTTTTCTCTTCCTGCGAGTTCTTAAATTTTTTTTTTCTTATTTTCAACAAACCCACCGCAGAGTTCTTAAAATTTTGACATTTTAAAATGTGTTTGGTTCTTTCTATACTTATCATGAATTCTGTCTTAAATTCTTAGCCAGTTGTCTAAATCTTTCCTCTACAAAATCAGATATCAGAGGTGTATTTTTTTTTTTTTTTTTTTAAGACAGAGTCTAGTTCTTGTTGTCCAGTCTGGAGTGCAGTGGTGTTACTTGGCTCACCACAACCTCCGCCCCCTCCCCTACCCCAGGTTCAAGCTATTCTCCTGCCTCAGCCTCTGGAGTAGCTGGGATTACAGGCATGCACCACCATGCCCCGCTAATTTTGTATTTTTAGTAGAGACGGGATTTCTCCATGCTGGTCAGGTTGGTGTGGAACTCCCGACCCCAGGTGATACGGTGCCCGCCCTCATCAGAGATTTTATAAGTTTTCCTGAAGAAGTCTCTCCCAGCGTCCTCTTACATGCCCAGACGTGGCTGCTGTCTCCCTGTGCCTGGTGCACAGACCCTCACCCCGGGATTGCCTTCACTCGGGTGCCCTGTTGGATCTCATTTCCTGTAGTTCATATCTTCCTCTTTTTTGCTTTAGTCGCTTGTGTCAGTGCAGTGCATTCTGTAGCAGTTTCCTGAAATAGGATTTTTTTTAAGCTTCTGTATGTCCGATAACTCCATCAAACACTGCTTTATGTCTGCCGTCATGTTTTAATTCTCTCATTTCCATTTGACACTTTTGGAGTTATTCTCCTGAAAATCCTCATCTGCTCATCTGTTTATGCATGTTTACCTTTTCCATGCGATCCTTTAGCATGTTAATTATAGTTATCTGCAAGTTCGATACCTGGACCATCTAAGTTTGGGTTTGTTCTCTGTTGTAGTGTTTGGTTATGGAGTCGCTTTTTTTTTTTTTTTATCTTATTATAATAACAGAGACGGAAGTAAATACTTTTGTCAAGGGATAGGCACCCTTACTTTGTGGCGTGGAGTTAGTCTAGTTAGTAGTTGAGCTGGGTTTGGCATTTGTTGCTGTATTTTCTTTCAGTGCACGCTACAAACTTTCCAGGTGGATTCGGTGGCTCCTTTACTGTTATAGTGAGATTCTTGGGGAGAGAAAATAGAGCTTAAATGTGCAAATCTGTCATTTTTACCCAGAACTCCAAAATAGTAATCCCAGTTTAAAAAAAAAAAAAATCTCCCTCTGAAATTCCCAAGCCTCCTATCCAGGCTTTGATACAGGGACAACTCCATTATTAGAAAATACATTTGGTAATAGTGGCGTTATTTCAAGAACTGCTGTCGTTGAGACACTTATGAAATTTGCAAAAGGAAGAACTAATTTTCTTTTTTAAACCATATCAGGCCCAAGTTTGTTTTGGTGGTCTGAGAAGAAAAAAGATGAGCTTCTGAAGTTTTGGGAAAATTATATTTTAATTATGGAGACTTTAGAAGGAAATCAGGTAAGTGTTTTTTTGATTTCAGCAAATCCTACAGTAGATAATTTTTCTTTTTTAAAAACATTCATTGAAAGCAATACAAAAAGATCAACTCAGATATAGCTGGTGATGATAGAATCCAAGTATGTTTTGTTTTCTGGCATAAATGTAACTTAGAATGTAAGTTCTTTCAGGAAATTGAAGAATACTTTCAGTTAACCTAAATTATTCAAAAAATTCAATCTTATTTGCTCTTCCCTTGCCATTCTAAAACTTGAACGTTTCTCTCATCACCCAAATAGCTTGTCGTAAAGCATAAAGTGCTGATGTATTTTCATTTCATATGTTTTTATGCTCTTATTTTTAGATACATGTTATAAAGCCAGTTTTACCAAAGCTGAACAATCTGTTTGAATATGCGGTATCAGAGGAAAATGGTAATGATTACTTTTATTTGATTTTTTAATAACGTTCATGGTTTTCTCCTCTGATTTTATAACTAATTCCTGTTCATTGTAGAGGATTTTGAGAAACAATAAAAGTTACAGAAGAAAATATGAATCATCTTGTAACGCTGCTACCAAGATATAATAGCTGTTACCGTTCCAGATACACCCCGTGGGTCATGTTGTCCATGTTTATTTCACTTAGCATAGTATCTATATCCTCACTTAGCATAGTATCTATATCCGTCTACTCATATCCTTAAATAGTCTTTAAGAACACAATTTTAAATAGCTGCAGAATTTTCTATAATTTAGATATGGTTAATTTTTTAAACTGTGGTGATGGAAAATTTCAAACATTTATAGAAGGAGGAGAGCGTGTGTGGCGCACTCACACTCTCAAATGACGATCCTCTCATGGCCAGCCTTGCTTAGCGTATCCTATGTAGTCTTTCCTGTTCCCTTCTCACTAAATGGTTTTGAAGCACATCACTAGATGTCCTGTCATTTTATCTATAAATATCTCAGCACATTTCCTTAAAAGATAAATTCCTAGGGTTTTAATGATTATAGAATCTGTGGTTTTAGTACTCACTGTTTTTTTTTTTTTTTTTTTTGAGATGGAGTCTCGCTCTGTAGCCCAGGCTTGAGTGCAGTGGCATGATCTTGGCTCACTGAAACTTCTGCCTCCCGGGTTCAAGTGATTATTTTTGCCTCAGCCTCCCAAGCAGCTAGGATTACAGGCATGTGCCACCATGCCTGGCTAATTTTTGTATTTTTAGTAGAGACGGGGTTTTGTCATGTTGGCCATGCTGGCCTCAAACTCCTGACCTCAGGTGATCCACCCACCTTGGCCTCCCAAAGTGTTGGGATTACAGGTGTGAGCCACCGCACTTGGTCAACAGTTGCTCTTTGGTATGAATGTATCTTTTAACTGCCTTTCATTCTTATTCTCTTAGTATATCTTTTCCAGTGTTTGTTAGAGTTACTTTTCTTAAGCTTTCAATTATTGTTCTGTATCTTGTACTTCTTAGGAAGAGAAAATACCAGGATATAATTTTAAATACTGTTTGTAAGCCTTTGATCACTATCATAGGAGAGCTTTTTAGGAGATACACAGTGAAGCTGGAGCTTCCTAAACTTATTCTATAAAATTAAATGTAGATTAATGAAACAGCTAAATGCAGGCCAACAGTGTTTTATGTTCATATGAATGCTAAAATGCTACATTATTGTGTTTACATATGAGAATTAACCTAGGTAAATGGTTTTTAGTGCCTACTCTAGATAATTACAACTTTAATAGTTTGACCCCTTAGGAACTGAGCTTTATTCATCTGATTGTTGTAGTTGTTTTCTGATATCCTGGGATTTTTCACAGAACATAAGCATCTATAGTTACACCTGGGGCTAGAATTTAATTGACTCTTGTGACTTCCCTTATGCATTTACCATTAAAACGATGCTCTTATTACTGCATTTTGCCCACAGCTCTTGGCAAACCAAATCAAATAGCAGTGACTGATTTCGAAAAATTACCATTGCCAAAGAGTTGAACAAGCATCTTGGTGTAAATTACAAATAATGGATTAATTTATTTATAGAATGTCATGGGTTAAAGATGCTGAGTATTTTTCTCTAATAGAATTAAAAGATATTTCAAAAGAGAAAACATCTCTAAGATATTCATTTATTCTGTTTTTTTATTTGCTCACGCATTTATTTACTTAATAAATATTTACTTAGTGTCTAGTATGTTAGTTGGTGCAAAACCTAGTAATTACTGGTGGTAAAGTGGTGAGAGAGCTGCTGTATTTTTCACCTGACTTCTGTTTTTTTCTATGACAAAATAGTTTGGATTGTAAGGTATACGAGGGGAACAGATGAGGGGCTGATGAAATGGACTGAAGGGTGAGTGGGGTAGTCAGGGAAGGCCTGTCTTAGGATCACATCTAAGCTGAGAGTCCAGGCTGAGGAGGCATGCAAGCCCTGAGATGGGAGCAGCTGTAGGAGGCGGAACAGAAGGACCAGCAGGGCTGCAGCAGAGCTGGTATGTGGAGCAAGGGATGAAGTTGGAGTGGCAGTCAGGATCCATTCATGCCTTCTTTGGACTTTGTTCTAAGAATAATGGGGAGATGTTGAAGGAATTTAAGCAGAGGAGTGACAGTTTCAGATTTCTGTGTGAAAAATGGATTGAAGTGG
The DNA here is from genome assembly GCF_049354715.1 of Callithrix jacchus. Classification (NCBI taxonomy): domain Eukaryota; kingdom Metazoa; phylum Chordata; class Mammalia; order Primates; family Cebidae; genus Callithrix; species Callithrix jacchus. The sequence continues at coordinate 50,763,257 of NC_133520.1, forward strand.
GTTAAGAGAAGAATTGGTTGAAACTGTTCCAAATCTGAAGTTCCAACCTGCATGTGTGGGGTAGTATTTAATTTTTCTACACTGTAGCAGCTATAGCATTCAGTTATAGTCTTCCTTATTTTTTCAAGACAGAGCCTCACTCTGTTGCCCAGGCTGGAATGCAGTGGTGGGATCTGGGCTCACTGCAGCCTTGCCTCCCAGGTCCAAGGGTTCAAGTGATTCTCATGTCTCAGCCCCTTCAGTAGCTGGGGTTACAGGCAAGTACCACCATGCCTGGGCTGATTTCTGTGTTTTTAGTAGAGGCAGAGTTTTGCCATGTTAGCCAGGCTGTGCTTGAACTCCTGGCCTCATGTGATCCACCTGCCTCAGCCTCCCAAAGTGCTGAGATTACAGGCATGAGCCACTGCGCCTGGCCCATTTACAGCCAATCAAAACAAAGCTGCCTGAATGCAGAATACTGAATACCAAAATTATTTTGGTTATTCAGTAAGAGTACGTACTCGGCTGTGACTGGAAACAGGCTGGGTATGGTGACTTATGCTTGTAATCCCCGTGCTTTGGCAGGCCGAGGATAGAGGATCACTTGAATTCAGGAGTTCGAGACCAGCCTGGGCAACATACTGAGACCACGTTTCTAAAAAATATTTAAAAAATTGTCTGGGCATGGTGGTGCATGCTTATAGGCCTACTATTCAGGAAGCTGATGCAGGAGGATTGCTTGAGCCCTGGAGTTTGAGGCTGGAGTGAGCTAGAATTTTGCCACTGCACTGCAGTCTGGGTGACAGAGTGAGAACCTGTCTCTGAAAAAACAATAACAAAAACTTTTATAGTGTTATAATGAAGTAACTGTGTTTGTCTATACATGTATTTATGAGTATATAGTCTTTATGGCAAAACAAAGAATCAAATATCAACATTAGCTGTTTATTTTCACAGCATATTGGCTCTTTCACCCATCCTGGCATATGTGTATTTATAAAAGAATGTTTGACAGTGAAAACAAAATCCTGACCAAAGAAGGTGTTATCCACTTTTTGGAGCTATATGAAACAAAGATTCTTCCATTTTCACCAGAATTTTCTGAGGTATGACAGCCTGTCCCCTTCCTTGTTCCGTTGTTGAAAGATGAATGGTAAAAATACACTAGGACTCTGCATCAGCAGGTAACAGTTCATAGATTTGCATCCAACAAATCATAATTCTCTAAACCTAGCCATCCTATTTGGAAAAAGCTTGTGTTGTTTCTCAGCAAGCAGAACAGTAGAACTGCCTGCATTATTACCATCGTGGAAAAGTAGTTCTACGTTATCAACATTCAAAACAGCGTAAGTCAAGAATCATAAGCAAAGTCAAGTTTTCACCGTAGGAAAACTGTGGTCCAGAAGCTTTCAGGTGATCCTGTTCTCATGGTTCTGAGCCACTGATCACTGCTGTTTAGTGATGCTGCTTCCCAGTTCTGACTCAATGAATTGCTGTTGTCTACTATGTGAAACAGAGATTGCCTTCTGAGCAATATTTATTAGAATCCGTACTTCCATTTGTCAGGAACTACACGAGGCAGAGGCAGTGGGAGTTACAGCTGTGATTTTAAGTTTTATATTACGGTGCCTTGTGTGTCCCATGATGACATTAGGTAGAGTAATCTGCCTCTCATTTAAAGGTGACCTAAGTCAATTTTTTTCTTTTTTATTTTTCAGTAGCTTTTTTTTTTTTTTTGAGATGGAGACTAGTGCTGTTGCCCAGGTTGGAGTGCAGTGGCGTGATCTCAGCTCACTGCAACCTCTGCCTCCCAGGTTCAAGTGATCCTCCTGCCTCAGCCTCCCGAGTAGCTGGGGTTGCAGGTGGGCACCACCACCACACCGGCTAATTTTTGTATTTTTAGTTGAGACGGGTTTCCACCATATTGGCCAGACTGGTCTCGAACTCCTGACCTCAAGTGATCCACTTGCCTCGGCCTCCCAAAGTGCTGGGATCACAGGCGTGAACCACTATGCCTGGCTGTTGCTGCTTCTTTTTCTTAAAAGATGATTGTATTTATTTCCCAGATAGTGATATGATTTTTATTTTTTTCTGAGACAGTGTTTCACTCTGTCGCCCAGGCTGGAGTGCAGGAGTGTAGTGGCTTGATCTTGGCTCACTGCAACCTCCACCTCCCGGATTTAAGGAATTCTCACGCCTCAGGGTCTCAGGTAGCTGGGACTACAGGTGTGTGCCATCATGCATGGCTCATTTTTGTAATTTTAGTAGAGACGGGGTTTTGCCATATTGTCCAGGCTGATCTCAAACTCCTGGCCTCAAGAGATCCGCCTGCCTTGGCTTCCCAAAGTGCTGGGACTATAGGTGTTTGCCACTGTGCCTAGCCTAAGTTGGTTTTTTTCTAATTGTCTTAATATATGCTATGATATATTGATATACCTCATGTTTCTGCATTCTATTCTTTCTGTACTTCATGTAAGCTTGCTTTTCTGACCAGTATCTAATATTAATTTTTGAGTATAATTTCTTTATCCTCTAGGCATAGGGTCTTATGCTTTCTCTAGAGTATCTTTTTGGTTTTCTTATCATTACCTTTATTATCTAGCATATGTTACTTCTTTGGCTTCCTTTCTTCCTTCTTGACCCAACGCATGAACTCTCTTCTTATTATGGCATAAGTTTTAATCAGGTGGGAAAATTCTGTAGTTACTTTGTTTTTCGGGTAGAATTAAGCTTCCCCTCCAGGACCATCACTAAATTTAGCCTGCAGAGTAAGAGATCAGCTTTGCTTTTAGCAGGTGTTCTGTAAGCCAGCATAGGATGCCTTGTCAGGGAAGCTGATTTCAAAATTGCATTTACAACTTAGTATCAATTATGTGTCTTTTTTTTTTTTTTTAGTTTGTTATTGGACCACTAATGGATGCACTTTCAGAGAGCTCTCTGTATAGCAGGTAAAAAGACATTGTTATGATGTATTTGATACATAAATTTCATGTCAGGAGACATGACCAGATTGTTTGATGCATTTGATATATACAGTATGTTGCTGACTAGACAGTCAAGTTTTTCTCATCACGTGGTCCTTTCTGTATTTGTTACTCTTGCATCTGATTTGCATCAAGTGTTTCTCCTTTCTTTTTTTTTTTGCTTCCTTTTTTCTGCCTTGAGCTCCTCCATTCTTGGGCTGTTGGAAACCATGTCTTTTACAACTCACTTTCTTCTCCCTATTCCTGCTTTCTGATCTCTTGGAAGTTGCAATGACTTTAGCTAACCAACACTTTAAACTTATTTTCCTTCTTCTTTTGAATTTGTTTTAGACTTGTAGGCAAGTCTTGAGAATAATACAAAGAATTCTCTTTTCTCTTTCATCCATACTCCCCAAATGTTAATGTTTCACTGCATTTACTTGATCATTGCCTCTCCCTCTGTGTGTATCTTTCTTAGCTCTGTCTGCTAACCAGACTTACCCATCTGTATTTGTTTCAATGCCTGTCTATCCATCCGTCCGTCCATCCATCCATCCATCCATCCATCCATCCATCCATCCATATTAGCAACCATGAATCCACACCAGGACATCCACTTTCAGTTCAGTACTGCAGGGTTTATTCAGACCTTTCCATATCTGACAGTGGCTGCTGTTATTCATCCTCTCTCTACTTACAGGCCACAGTTATGTTTTGAAAAGGTTGACAGTGAGAAGTTTGTCAGGATTGTACCTTAGCTTCATTTTTTTGAGCATCATTTATGACTCTTCAATTCTATCTTCAGAAATTTCCCTTGCTCTTGAAATTATGTTGTCTTTCTAACATTAACTAAATTTATAGTTGTGAGTCTTGCTGTTTGGTATGTCTCTAAACAGAAATACATCCCCCTCAGCCAATTTCTTGAAACATTTTTAATTAGTCTATGCCAAGTTGTATTAATATTTAGTCTAGTTTAATAATATTGAAGAGCATAGCAACATTTGATTTGCCAATTATTTTTGGTTTTCAAATAACTCATTACTATCGAATCATTTTCTGAAGCAATTAGACAGCTGGAGAGCAGTAAAACCAATGAAAAGATCTTGGTGTTTTCTAAGAGTCAACAAACACATTTATTATGAAACGTCCTCAGTTTTCTTGCACTCTAATTTGTTCAATTAGCAGATAATGTTCTGGAAGAAGCATATAGCAGAAAAAATGTAACTTCAGTAGATGTTAACAATTAAGTGCTCTTGCAAAAGTAACTTATTACTAATATATGTCTTTGCTATGAATGTTACTTCTTTTGTTTTAGACCTGAAGATTTAGAGTCATTGGATTATATGTTGAGAACAATTAAATATAATTTTAAATTGTCATTTCAGGCTCTTATTTTTTATGATATTATTTAGCAAGATTCATATATGTGGAAGAGAAAGTGTCACAAAAAGGAAATCCTGAGTATAGTAGTAGATTATTAACTCACGTCCATTTTTCTACAAGGTCCTGATGTTTCTATAATCAGAAAGATTTTCTGAATTTTACTGAAAAGTAAAATGCAGGTTCAGAAAAATAAGATGGTCTGGTTGTTTTACTGTTGAAGGACTTTTGGGCCATGGTCCATGTAGGCTAGTTTCAGTGTAATCACTTGTAAATAAATGTTAACTATTTGCTTCCCCTCCCTCTCTGTCTGTAGGTCCTCAGGCCAGCCAATAGGAAGCTGTTCTCCATTGGGATTGAAATTACAGAAGTTTTTAGTTGCTTATATTTCTCTTCTTCCAGAAGAAAAAAAGAGTATGTGTCAGTAAAGGTTTTTTTTTTTTTAATGCATTAATTTACAGTTTGTTTGTTTTTAGCAAGATTGGTTATAAGTACCATCAACTATTATAATAAATATTTTCAAAAGCTTTCCTTTTCCAGGATATGCATATTCTCTGAGAATTACACAGTATCGTTTTTGAGTACACTTTAGTCATTGTGTATAACATCTGATCAGTATTGGCATGAGTAGCATGGAGGGCATTTTAGGAGGTGCACTGCAATTTAGCCATCTTTTGTAATTGTCTACTATTCAGTTTCAAGATTAGTAAAATATACACAAGAAAGAGGGAACCTGCTTTTAGGGAAAAGTTGTAAACAGAATACCCATTGTGGCAAGTTGTCCCTTTATAGATACTGACTTAGAAACATAGAAAAAATAAGCCAGAGGCAGTGGCTCACGCCTGTAATCCCAGCACTTTGGGAGGCCAAGGCAGGTGGATCGCCTGAGGTCATGAGTTCAAGACCAGCCTGGCCAACATGGCGTAACCCCATCTGTACTAAAAATATAAAAATTATCTGGGCATGGTGGTGTACACCTTTGGTTCCAGCTACTCGGGAGGCCAAGACAGGAGAATCATTTGAACCCAGGAGGCAGTGGTTGCAGTGAGCCAAGATCGTGCCACTGCCCTCCAGCCTGGGCGATAGAGCAAGACTGTCTCAAAAAAAAAATTACTTATTTTATGTAAGACCTTGTCCTGGAACCATCCCGGATCTTCAGGTTGGAGATGTGTTCTAATGAGGAAGGTTGGAAGGCAAAGGACAAAACCGTGTGATTGTTTGCTGAGCAGCAGCAGCAGGACCTACTCTGCTTTGTGAATCCTTGATTCACTCCCACCTTTGTGATTTATAAAGTGAGCCTAGGTATGAAATATGTATTTTTTCTTTTGTATTTAATCTGCAAATAAAGTGACAAGATGACCAATGGCAATATCTATTCATACATCAGAAAAAAGGGACAATGTGGTCTGTGTATCATGACTTTATAGAAAATTGATTGTTTTGAATACTTCTTTTAAAAAATGAGTTACTGGGAAAGAGAACTATTAGAGCCATTCTTTAGTTTGGTAGTTTTCAAAAGTTTAATTAAGCTTCTGGGCTGCAGCCATATGGGGGTGAAATTGTCAGCCACGTTGCCGCCTCGCATGTCAGTAGCACACGAGTGAAATAAAGTTGGCCAGGGCTTCCTAGAATTTGAGAGCCAGGTGTTTGAGGTCCAGGGCCAGGCATATTCCAGATGCTTGGTAAATGTGTTGAATCAACATAAAATGGAAGCTTGGCCATTGTCATCTTCCTGGTGTCATGAGTGAGGTTTTAGGCAAAAGATGGGATTTACTGAATTTAATTGGTGCAAATGGAAGGGAGAACAATTGAGGCCAGGAGTTCAGAAAGAGAGAGTAACTAAAACGTTCATTCACAGTTATGTAGTCATTTCTCAGTCACCAATTTCCAGTGAGTATCTTCTGTGTATTCTGAATATCTTTCATGCTAGGTATTTTGGAAGATAAAAAATAGACACCCTTTAAGGAGCTTCTGAGGATTTCTTAAAAGTCATTCCACAACTATTTGAGAAAACAGACATTTTCACTAACTGCATGAGCTGAGAGTCCTTAACAAAACACACATTAGCAGAGAGGACAGAATGAAGCACTATCCCTTTGTATCTCAAAATAGAAATGTAAATAATCAAGATTAGATCCAAGGTAGTCAAGAAACAGCCTATGAGAAAGATGTTACTGTTTGTAGATACTAGAGGCCACTAACCATTAATACTTGCTATCCTGTTTTTCCTTAACATCTCAAGTAGAAGAATGGCTTCTAATCGTAAAAAATTTATTCTTTTACCGGCTGAGTGCAGTGGGTTGCCCCTATAATCCTGGCACTTCAGGAGGTCGAGGTGGGTAGATCGCCTGAGGTCAGGAGTTTGAGACCAGCCAGCCAACATGGAGAAACCTTGTCTCTACTAAAAATACAAAAATTAGCCAGGCGTGGTGGCACATGCCTGGCATCCCAGCTACTCGGGAGGCTGAGGCAGGAGAATCTCTTGAACCCGTGAGGCGGAGGTTGCATTGAGCCTAGATTGAGCCACTGCACTCTAGCCTGGGCAACAGAATGAGACTGTCTGAAAAAAAAAATTATCTTTAAAAAAAACCATAGCTTCGTGGGTGTCAAAATCTCTATAGTAGAGTAGAAATCTTACTAAATAAAAATGAAATAAAATTAACTTTTTATTTTACAAGAGCTTTATTGAGATATAATTCACCATTTTAAACCATTTGATTCAGTGGTGTTCAGTATATTCACAACGGTGCACTACCATTACCACTGTAATTCCAGAATATTTTTATCACCCTCAGAAGGAAACCCAGGCCTGTTAATAGTCGTCACTTCTCATTCTCTGCCCTTTGCCCCTGGTAGCTACCAGTTCACTTTGTCTCTGTAGATTTGCATATTTGCAAGATTTCATGGAAATGAAATCATAAAATACATGGCTTTTTGTGTCTGGCTTCTTTTAGTCAGCATAGTGTTTTCAAGGTTTATCCACGTTGTGGCATGTTTCAGCATTTCATTCCTTTTTGTGGTTGAATATTTCACTGTATAGATATTTCACATTTTGTTCATTCATTGGTAGACATTTGGATTTTTCACTTTCAACTGTTATGAGTAATGCTGTTATGAATATTCATATACAAGTTTCTGTAGGAACACATTTTTAATTCTTGTGGATACATACCTAGAAGTAGAATTGCCAGATCATATGGTAATTCTGTTTAAGTTTTGGAGGAACTGCCACACTGTTTTCCACAGTGGCTGCACCATTTTTCATTCCCAGCAGCATTGTGTGAGGGATCTGGGTTCTCCGCATCCTCCCCAACGCTGATTATTGTCTGTCCTTTAGATTATAGCCGTGTTTGGGCAGTGGATTCTCACTGTGGTTTTAACTTGTATTTCTCTAAGACCTAATGGTGTTGAGCTTCTTTTCCTGTGCTTACTGGCAACAATGATAATTTGCAACATTTTCTTTCAGGTAGCTTCTTATTGAAGTTTATTCGGAAGATGACAAGTAGACATTGGTGTGCTGTTCCCATTTTGTTTCTATCTAAGGCTTTGGCAAACGTGCCAAGATACAAGGCCCTGGGTATAGATGGGCTTCTTGCTCTCAGGTAATTTACTCTGTATAGGTACTTGTATGGTTATTTGCCATGACTTTCCATCCATGTGTATGTTTTTCATCTGCTTTAATCTACAGTAAATGGTTATAGTTAATGTTGGCATTGGGATGTTTGAGCTCTTAATTTTACATAAGAAAAAGCAAACTTTAAAAAAATTATTCATATAGTTGAACTTACTTTGTTTCACAAATTACTAGTTTAAGTGAGTACTGAACTATTTGCTATTGAATTTTGACCTCTTCAAATAGGCCAGTAAGTTTTTTTAAAATGCATTCGTAAGTAGAAAACTAAAGATAAAATATCAGCAATAATATTTGTTAGAAAGTATTTTTAAAATGTCAGTAAAAAGGAATTTGAGGAGACAAAAGTATTTCAATAAATACGAACTTCTTTAAAAGCAACTTCATTTATAGTCTTATTTTTAAAAGAGAATTGTTTCATATTAAAATTGAGCTCTAGTGGAGGCCATAGTGGGAAATAATACCTTTGAAATTCTGCTGATTTTCTGCATTAGAAATTGTAGATGTTATAAATCAACTTTTCGATGATCGCAAATGATCAGAATTGCCTTTGGGAATATGGAACTGCATTTTTTTGTATTTTGCTGTCAGGGACGTTATTCATTGCACTATGATCACACATCAAATTCTCCTGAGAGGGGCAGCCCAATGCTACCTTCTTCAGACAGCTATGAATTTGCTGGATGTGGTAAGTTTATCTTTTGCTTTCATTTACGAGTCTTTCTAAGTGAGTGGGTATGCAGAAATGAGTTAACACAACAGACCTAAGATACTACCATCAGAAAGGCCTGCTTGTAAGGTTGGCCCTTGGCTGACACTGGGACCTTGGATTTTGGGAGCATTTACACTAACCTAACTGCTAAGAGTGCTTATTGTATCTAAAGTGTTTGTTCAATGTGGTTTATGTGGAACACCTGCTTTCCTTCTGGGAGTCTGGAATTTCAGTATGTATGAAGCAAAGGGTGCCTACATGACCACGTCCCAGTAAAAGCCTGAGGCACTGAGTCTCTAGTGAGCTTCCCTGGTGAAAATCTCCGTGAGTCTCTAGTGAGCTTCATGGAGATTTTCACTGTGTTGTTACAGCTTGTTGCTATGGGAGCTAAGGGTGTCCTGGGTGGCCCACTGGGAGAGGACTCTTGGAGCTTATGCCCTGTTCCCTCTATACTTTTTCCCTCATCTTCCCCTGTATCAGCATTCAAGGAATGTATACCATGCTTACTCTGTGCTTTTTACAGAGCCTCAATAAGTATTGTTTCCTACAGGGGTCAGAAAACTCTGTGGCACTGCTGCCAGGTAGCAGACGTTTTTTAAGCTTTGCAGCTGGCTTTATGATCCCCTTTGCAACTTCTGAACTAGATAAACAGGCACTAGCTATGTTCCAATAAAACTATTTACAAAGCAGGCTGTGAGTGGTTTTTGCCATCGCCTGACCTACACAGAGTAAGGTATCTTAATTCAAGATACATAACCTTAAGGGAATGAAGATCTAGGTGGTTTTCTTAGGGGGTCATTTTTGTAGCATCAAAAAGAATCACATTTTTTTTTTTGAGACGGAGTTTCACTCTCATCTCCCAGGCTAGAATGCAGCGGCGTGATCTCAACTCACTGCAACCTCCGCCTCCCAGGTTCAAGTGATTCTCCTGCCTCAGCCTCTTGAGTAGCTGGGATTATAGGCATGTACCACCATACCCGGCTAAGTTTTATACATATATATATATATATATATATATATTTTTTTTTTTTTTTTTGAGACGGAGTTTCACTCTTGTTACCCAGGCTGGAGTGCAGTGGCGCGATCTCGGCTCACCGCAACCTCTGCCTCCTGGGTTCAGGCAATTCTGCCTCAGCCTCCTGAGTAGCTGGGATTTCAGGCATGCGCCACCATGCCCAGCTAATTTTTTGTATCTTTAGTAGAGATGGGGTTTCACCATGTTGACCAGGATGGTCTCGATATCTTGACCTCGTGATCCACCCGCCTCAGCCTCCCAAAGTGCTGGGATTACAAGCTTGAGCCACCGCGCCTGGCCATTAAGTTTTGTATTTTTAGTAGAGACAGGGTTTCACCATGTTGGCCAGGCTGGTCTCAAACTCCTGACCTCAGGTGATCCACCCCCTTTGGCCTCCCAAAGTGCTGGGATTACAGGTGTGAGCCACCGAGTCCAGCCTCACATTTTGATTGAAAGTAATTTCTTCTTATAGAATGTTTTTAAGATTGTGACCACATTTAAGATAGTAACCTCAAATTTAAGTTAACATGGTATCTTTATGTTAAAAGTTGAATAATATTTTCTTTTTAAAATATAGCTTATTTTTGATTTAGCTAATGATAGCCTACTTTAAATAGTATACTTGGTTGCTTCCACATTGGTTTTATTCAATTAAACATTTTAATATAATTTTTAAAATCTTTCCTGCCCTGCCCAGGAGAAAGTGTCACTTTCTGATGTCTCAACTTTTCTCATGTCTTTGAGACAAGAGGAATCCTTAGGACGAGGAACTTCATTGTGGACAGAGGTGAGATTGAAGATAATTTAATAAGGTCTTTGAAAACTGTAAAAAATGGTGTTTTTAATGAATTTCTTACTAGCCATTTATATAAAATATAATGACTGCTTTGTTATCTGTCAACAGACACTTTGAAATATTATATATTTGCTTTGAGTGGACTTAACTAATGCTGCTAAGATGCTTATGGAGAGGTGGGAGAGAGGAAAATGTTTGCAGTAGAGATAGACCTATTTAGAAGAAAGATGTTGCTAGTGGGCAGATCTCAACTCCCGGTGAGATGCCGTAGGAGTAATGACTGTTAGACTCAAACACAGTAAGTGACACGAACTCCTTTCTCTGTTTTCTGTCAGTGAACAGCCTCTTCCTCCACCCAGTTGTGCAGTCCTCACATTTTGGTAATTCTCAGTTTGTCCTGATTTTTGCATCCAATTCATCATGAAACCCTCCTATCTCATAAACATCTTTCCTCTTCTCCATGCCCCACTGTGGCTCTAGCTCAGACCCTCCTCATGTGAAGCTTCTTCCCTTGTAATGATGTCTTGTTGATGTCGCATCCCTGGCCTCCAGGTCTTGCCCCCCTTTTTCTTAGGACTCTTTGGGGCCAGCCTCCTTTCTCGTTTTGTAAACGATGGGGTGTAGTTCATACGACTGACTTTAGTGTTTATTCGTTATGTATGTGGTTGAGTTCTGATGTTTGTCCCCTCTAGGTTATATATTTTTTGAGACACAGGAACCATGTATTTTCAACATTTCTCCAATGCCTGAGTGATCAGCAAAACTAGGGATTATTTCTTTTAGAAGGCAATTCTATGTGTATACATAGAGAGAAATAAGAGAAATCAGCTTGGAGTATGTTATAATCCAGGCATGAAATAATGAGGGCTCAGGAAGTAAGTTAATGGCAGAAGAAATGAAGAAGGGGCAAATTGGAGCCTTTAAAAAATGAACGTTTGTTAAAAAATTTTTTTTTGCAACGGAGTTTTGCTCAAGTGCAATGGTGTGATCTCGGCTCACTGCAACCTCCGCCTCCCGGGTTCAAGTGATTCTCCTGCCTCAGCCTCCCTAGTAGCTGCGATTACAGGCACGCACCACCACATCCAGTTAATTCTTTAGTATTTTTAGTAGAGACAGGGTTTCACCCTGTTGGTCAGGCTGGTTTTTAACTCCTGACCTCAGGTGATCCACCTGCCTCAGCCTCCCAAAGTGCTAGGATTACAGGCATGAGCCACTGCCCCCAGCCACAATTTTGTTTCATTTTCTTGATGCCAATGCATCTGATTACATGGAATTTGAAAAATATGGAACCATATAAAGAAAGTAAAAATCACCTGTAATGCCTGCCATCAAACTAAATGTGTATTTTTTTGGTTTAGTTTTTAATTCTTTTTCCCTATGAATATAATATATGTATTCTCTTACTTGCTTTCTCATTATGGATAAGTATATGTATATTTAAAATGATGATAATACATTTGAACTTTCTTTTTTTTTTTTTTTTTTTAATTTTTTATTGGATTATAGGTTTTGGGGTACATGAGCAGAGCATGCAAGACAGTTGCGTCGGTACACACATGGCAGTGTGCTTTCTTTTCTTCTCCCCTTCACCCACATTTGGCTTTTCTCCCCAGGCTATCCCTCCCCACCTCCCCCTCCCACTGGCCCTCCCCTTTTCCCCCCAATAGACCCCAGTGTTTAGTACTCCCCTTTCTGTGTCCATGTGTTCTCATTTTTCATCACCCACCTATGAGTGAGAATATGCGGTGTTTCATTTTCTGTTCTTGTGTCAGTTTGCTGAGGATGATGTTCTCCAGATTCATCCATGTCCCTACAAACGACACGAACTCATCATTTCTGATTGCTGCATAATATTCCATGGTGTATATGTGCCACATTTTTCCAATCCAGTCTATTATCAATGGGCATTTGGGTTGATTCCAGGTCTTTGCTATTGTAAACAGTGCTGCAATGAACATTCGTGTACATGTGTTCTTATAGTAGAAGGATTTATAGTCTTTTGGATATATACCCAGTAATGGGATTGCTGGGTCAAATGGAATTTCTATTTCTAAGGCCTTGAGGAATCGCCACACCGTCTTCCACAATGGTTGAACTAATTTACACTCCCACCAACAGTGTAAAAGTGTTCCTTTTTCTCCACATCCTCTCCAGCATCTGTTGTCTCCAGATTTTTTAATGATCGCCATTCTAACTGGCGTGAGATGGTATCTCAATGTGGTTTTGATTTGCATCTCTCTGATGACCAGTGACGATGAGCATTTTTTCATATGATTGTTGGCCTCATATATGTCTTCTTTCGTAAAGTATCTGTTCATATCCTTTGCCCCCTTTTGAATGGGCTTGTTTGTTTTTTTCCTGTAAATCTGTTTGAGTTCTTTGTAAATTCTGGATATCAGCCCTTTGTCAGTTGGGTAAACTGCAAAAATTTTTTCCCATTCTGTTGGTTGCCGATCCACTCTAGTGACTGTTTCTTTTGCCGTGCAGAAGCTGTGGAGTTTCATTAGGTCCCACTTGTCTATTTTGGCTTTTGTTGCCAATGCTTTTGGTGTTTTGTTCATGAAGTCCTTGCCTACTCCTATGTCCTGGATAGTTTTGCCTAGATTTTCTTATAGGGTTTTTATGGTGCCAGGTCTTATGTTTAAGTCTTTAATCCATCTGGAGTTAATTTTAGTGTAAGGTGTCAGGAAGGGGTCCAGTTTCTGCTTTCTGCACATGGCTAGCCAGTTTTCCCAACACCATTTGTTAAACATGGAATCCTTCCCCCATTGCTTGTTTTTGTCAGGTTTATCAAAGATTGTATAGTTGTATGTATGTTGTGTTGCCTCCGGTGCCTCTGTTTTGTTCCATTGGTCTATATCTCTGTTTTGGTTCCAGTACCATGCTGTTTTGATGACTGTAGCCTTGTAGTATAGTTTGAAATCCGGTAGTGTGATGCCCCCAGCTGTGTTCTTTTTGCTTAGAATTGACTTGGCTATGCGGGCTCTCTTTTGTTTCCATATGAAGTTCATGGTGGTTTTTTCCAGTTCTGTGAAGAAAGTCAATGGTAGCTTGATGGGGATAGCATTGATTCTGTAAATTACTTTGGGCAGTATAGCCATTTTCACGATATTAATTCTTCCTAACCATGAACATGGAATGTTTCTCCATCTGTTTGTGTCCTCTCTGATTTCGTTGAGCAGTGGTTTGTAGTTCTCCTTGAAGAGGTCTCTTACGTTCCTTGTGAGTTGTATTCCAAGGTATTTTACTCTTTTTGTAGCAATTGCGAATGGCAGTTCGCTCTTGATTTGGCTTTCTTTAAGTCTGTTATTGGTGTAGACGAATGCTTGTGATTTTTGCACATTGATTTTATATCCTGAGACTTTGCTGAAGTTGCTTATCAGTTTCAGGAGTTTTTGGGCTGAGGCAATGGGGTCTTCTAGGTATACTATCATGTCGTCTGCAAATAGAGACAATTTGGCTTCCACCTTTCCTATTTGAATACCCTTTATTTCTTTTTCTTGCCTGATTGCTCTGGCTAGAACTTCCAGTACTATATTGAATAGGAGTGGTGAAAGAGGGCATCCTTGTCTAGTGCCAGATTTCAAAGGGAATGCTTCCAGTTTTTGCCCATTCAGTATGATATTGGCTGTTGGTTTGTCATAAATAGCTTTTATTACTTTGAGATACGTTCCATCGATACCGAGTTTATTGAGGGTTTTTAGCATAAAGGGCTGTTGAATTTTGTCAAATGCCTTCTCTGCATCTATTGAGATAATCATGTGGTTTTTGTTTTTGGTTCTGTTTATGTGGTGAATTACATTTATAGACTTGCGTATGTTGAACCAGCCTTGCATCCCCGGGATGAATCCTACTTGATCATGATGAATAAGTTTTTTGATTTGCTGTTGCAATCGGCTTGCCAATATTTTATTGAAGATTTTTGCATCTATGTTCATCATGGATATTGGCCTGAAGTTTTCTTTTCTTGTTGGGTCTCTGCCAGGTTTTGGTATCAGAATGATGTTGGTCTCATAAAATGATTTGGGAAGGATTCCCTCTTTTTGGATTGTTTGAAATAGTTTTAGAAGAAATGGTGCCAGCTCTTCCTTGTGTGTCTGGTAGAATTTGGCTGTGAACCTGTCTGGACCTGGGCTTTTTTTGTGTGGTAGGCTCTTAATTGCTGCCTCAACTTCAGACCTTGTTATTGGTCTATTCATAGTTTCAGCTTCCTCCTGGTTTAGGCTTGGGAGGACACAGGAATCCAGGAATTTGTCCATTTCTTCCAGGTTTACTAGTTTATGTGCATAGAGTTGTTTGTAATATTCTCTGATGATGGTTTGAATTTCTGTGGAATCTGTGGTGATTTCCCCTTTATCATTTTTTATTGCATCTATTTGGTTGTTCTCTCTTTTATTTTTAATCAATCTGGCTAGCGGTCTGTCTATTTTGTTGATCTTTTCAAAAAACCAGCTCTTGGATTTATTGATTTTTTGAAGGGTTTTTCGCGTCTCAATCTCCTTCAGCTCAGCTCTGATCTTAGTTATTTCCTGTCTTCTGCTGGGTTTTGAGTTTTTTTGGTCTTGGTCCTCTAGCTCTTTCAATTTTGACGATAGGGTGTCAATTTTGGATCTCTCCATTCTCCTCATATGGGCACTTATTGCTATATACTTTCCTCTAGAGACTGCTTTAAATGTGTCCCAGAGGTTCTGGCACGTTGTGTCTTCGTTCTCATTGGTTTCGAAGAACTTCTTTATTTCTGCCTTCATTTCATTGTTTACCCAGTCAACATTCAAGAGCCAGTTGTTCAGTTTCCATGAAGCTGTGCGGTTCTGGGTCGGTTTCTGAATTCTGAGTTCTAACTTGATTGCACTATGGTCTGAGAGGCTGTTTGTTATGATTTCAGTTGTTTTGCATTTGTTGAGCAGTGCTTTACTTCCAATTATGTGGTCAATTTTAGAGTAGGTGTGATGTGGTGCTGAGAAGAATGTGTATTCTGTGGATTTGGGGTGGATAGTTCTGTAAATGTCTATCAGGTTTGCTTGCTCCAGGTCTGAGTTCAAGCCCTGGATATCCTTGTTGATTTTTTGTCTGGTAGATCTGTCTAGTATTGACAGTGGAGTGTTAAAGTCTCCCACTATTATTGTATGAGAGTCTAAGTCCTTTTGTAAGTCCTTAAGAACTTGCCTTATGTATCTGGGTGCTCCTGCATTGGGTCCATATATGTTTAGGATCGTTAGTTCTTCTTGTTGTATCGATCCTTTTACCATTATGTAATGGCCTTCTTTGTCTCTTTTGATCTTTGTTGCTTTAAAGTCTATTTTATCGGAGATGAGAATTGCAACTTCTGCTTTTTTTTGCTTTCCATTTGCTTGGTAAATCTTCCTCCATCCCTTTATTTTGAGCCTTTGTGTATCCTTGCATGTGAGATGGGTTTCCTGGATACAGCACACTGATGGGTTTTGGCTTTTTATCCAATTTGCCAGTCTGTGTCTTTTGATTGGTGCATTTAGTCCATTTACATTTAGGGTTAATATTGTTATGTGTGAATTTGATACTGCCATTTTGATGCTAAGTGGCTGTTTTGCCTGTTAGTTGTTGTAGATTCTTCATTATGTTGATGCTCTTTAGCATTCAGTGTGATTTTGGAATGGCTGGTACTGGTTGATCTTTTCTATGTGTAGTGCCTCTTTTACGAGCTCTTGTAAAGCAGGCCTGGTGGTGACAAAATCTCTGAGTACTTGCTTGTTCGCAAAGGATTTTATTTTTCCTTCACTTCTGAAGCTCAGTTTGGCTGGATATGAAATTCTGGGTTGAAAGTTCTTTTCTTTAAGGATGTTGAATATTGGCCCCCACTCTCTTCTGGCTTGTAGTGTTTCTGCCGAGAGATCTGCTGTGAGTCTGATGGGCTTCCCTTTGTGGGTGACCCGACCTTTCTCTCTGGCTGCCCTTAGTATTCTCTCCTTTATTTCAACCCTATTGAATCTGACGATTATGTGCCTTGGGGTTGCTCTTCTTGCGGAATATCTTTGTGGTGTTCTCTGAATTTCCTGCAATTGAGTGTTGGCCTGTCTTGCTAGGTGGGGGAAATTTTCCTGGATGATGTCCTGAAGAGTATTTTCCAGCTTGGATTCATTCTCTTCGTCCCCTTCTGGTAAACCTATCAAACGTAGGTTAGGTCTTTTTACATAGTCCCACATTTCTTGGAGACTTTGTTCATTCCTTTTTGCGCTTTTTTCTCTAATCTTGGTTTCTCGTTTTATTTCATTGAGTTGGTCTTCGACTTCAGATATTCTTTCTTCTGCTTGGTCAATTCGGCTATTGAAACTTGTGCATGCTTCGCGAAGTTCTCGTATTGTGTTTCTCAGCTCCTTTAATTCATTCATATTCCTCTCTAAGTTATCCATTCTTGTTATCATTTCCTCAAATCTTTTTTCAAATCTTTTCTCAAGATTCTTAGTTTCTTTGCATTGATTTAATACATGATCTTTTAGCTCACCAAAGTTTCTCATTATCCATCTTCTGAAGTCTAATTCCGTCATTTCGTCACAGTCATTCTCCGTCCAGCTTTGTTCCCTTGCTGGTGAGGAGTTTTGTTCCTTTCTAGGAGGCGAGGTGTTCTGGTTTCGGGGGGTGTTTTCCTCCTTTTTGCGCTGGTTTCTTCCCATCTTTGCGGATTTGTCCACTGGTCGTCTGCGTAGTTGCTGACTTTTCGATTGGGTCTCTGAGTGGACACCCTGAATGTTGATGATGAAGTATTTCTGTTGCTTGGTTTTCCTTCTACCAGTCTAGCCCCTTCGCTGTACGAGTGCTGAGGTCCGCTCCAGACCCTGCTTGTCTGGGGTGCACCTCTAGCAGCTGTGGCACAGCGAGGGATGCTACCAGTTTCTTTTTCTGCTATCTTTGTCCCAGGATGGTGCCTGCCTAATGTCAGTCTTTTGGATATAGAGGGGTCAGGGAGCTGCTTGAGGAGACAGTTTGTACTTTATAGGGGTTTAATTGCTGAGCTGTGAGCTGTGTTGTTCATTCAGGGCTGTTAGGCTGCTATGTTTGATTCTGCTGCAACAGAGCTCATTATAAAAACCCTTTTTTTTTCTCAAATGCTGTGTTGAGGGGTTTGGGCTTTATTTTTGGATGTCCGTTGAGGTCCTGCCCAGCTAGGATGCAGACTAGCCACTGTTTGCCTGCCGAGGCTCCGCCCTGCTGTTGTGAGGCTCGCCCTGGCTCCCTGTTCTGCTGTTCTCCGCCACGCCCTGCGGCGGAGTCTCTCTGTTGTAGCGGGTGGCCTCGGCGACAGCAGGCTGCGTCAGCAGTGGGCGTGTATCTCAGTAGGGACGGGTTGCCTCGGCGACGGCTGGCTGTGTCAGCAGTGGGCGTGTATCTCAGTAGGGACGGGTTGCCTCGGCAACGGCTGGCTGTGTCAGCAATGGGCGTGTATCTCAGTTGGGGCGGGTTACCTGGGTAATGGTGGCCGCCCCTCCCCCTCAGAGCGTCTCGGGCCGTCTGCATGGGGCTTGTTTGAAATCGCGGTTTTGTTCGTCCCGCTGGGCCAATCCTAACGCTCTGTTCCTGCAATCCCCTGGGCTGGCCCCCTGTTCAAGTCTAGCTCAGTCTCAAGTCCAGCCCTCTCACGTCTCCAGTTGCCGGTTCAACGGGGCACCCGGACAAGTGCGCCCTGTGGGGAGCGCTGGGTAGGGCCGGCCGCCGCCATATCTGCCTGGCGTCCCGCGTCTCCTCTTCACTTGGGAATTTCCCCGTTCCGTGAGCAACAAAGATCATTCTGGAAATGCAGCTCAGACTCACCTCTCCGCAGACAAAACGAGAACTCCAATCCTGGGTTGTTCTCACAGCGCCATCTTGAGTCCTCCTGAACTTTCTAAATATATATTATACTGTTCGAAATTTCATTTCTTGTATTCACATATATACGAGAATAATTTAGCATGTTGCTAAGTCATTTTTCGAGATGGGGTAGTAAAACTTCAGTTGATTAAATCTTTCAAAATTTATTGAATCAGTTCCTTTTCTTGGACTTTGTTTCAAAGTTTTTGCTTTTACAAATAACATTGGGCTGGGTGGAGTGACTCAGGCCTGGAATCCCAGCACTTTGAGAGGCTGAGGCGGCGGATCACTTGAGGCCAGGAGTTTGCGACCAGCCTGGCCAGCATGTTGAAACCCCATGTCTACCAAAAATACAAAAATTATCTGGATGTGGTGGCACATGCCTATAGTCCCACCTATTTGGGAGGCTGAGGCAGGAGAGCTGCTTGAACTCCAGAAGGGTGGAGATTGCAATGAGCTGAGATTGTGCCACTGCACTCCAGCTTGGATGGCAGAGTCTCACTCTGTCTCAAAAAATAATAAAGAAATACATTATAACATTGGGAGGAACTTATTCCCATATGTTTTTATTTATACCTGTTCTTTAGGATAAATTCATAAAATCGAATTTGCTATATTTCAATATTTTTAAAGTTCTTGATATAGATTGAGAGAGGTTTCAAAGTATGACAGTGGACATCCACTTTATCTACAGTGATACAAGACCAAATGTATCAGCATGCTAAATTATTTGCCACTTTGATAGATAACACAGCATTTGGTGACTGCATTTCTCTGATCGCTGGTTTTTTAAAACGTTTTTTTCATGTCTTTGTAGTTTTTCTTCTATGAATTGTCTATTCTTGTCCTTTTCCCATTTTGTTTTGGGATTTTAGTGTTTTGTTTTGTTTTGTTTTTTCCTTGATTTGTAAGTACCCTTCTTATATTAAGGGCATTGACAAGTTGTTATACCTATTGCAAATAATTTTTCTTAGTTCTTTTTTAAAAAAATTAGCTTTGATTTGAAGATTCAAAGGATTGCTCAGAAGTGTCTTTATTTTTGTTTTGCTCTTCAATCCTGCCTTGATCCTTATCCTACCCCACCCCGTTCCTAAACAAAGGTGTTTTTGATAGAGATTCTGCTTACTACCTTGCAGGTTTTAGTTAAAATATATATTCTTAGTGATTTCTTTAAGTCAATAGGCAAAGACCCTTTTTGTTCTTTTTTTTTGTATGCTTGCATAGTATTCCATCTGGTTGTTGTACCATTGTTTATTCAGCTTCCCTGTTGCTGAACTGTTGAGTTGTCCAGTCTTGTGGCTTTTACAGACAGTGCCACAATAAATAAATAGTCTCTAGGAACATCTGCAGAATGGAGTCCTAGAATTGAGATCTCTGGTCAGAGGTTGGGTGCCTGTGTAATCTCTCTGGGGATTGCCCAGTTTCCCTCTATAGTTGCCTATGGCTGCTGTAATAAATTACCACCAGCTTGATGATTTAAAATAATATACATTTATTCCCTTACAGTTCTGGAGGCCAGAAGTCTGGAATCCGTTTCACTGGGCTGCCATTAAGATTCTGGCCGGCCCGTGCTCCCTTGTAGGGCGAGTCCATTTCCTCATCTTCTGGAGCTGCACTGCTTGTGTTTCATGGCTCATGGCCTTTCTCCATCTTCAAAGCCAGCAGTCTAGCATCTCAAGACGTCTGCTTCATCTTCACATCATATTCTTCTCTTCTGTTTCTATGTCAAATCTGCCTCTGTCTTCCTTTTATAAGGACACTTAGAATTACCTTGGGCCCCCTCAAATAATCCAGCATAATGTCTGCATCTCAGAATACTTAATCTGCAAACCTCCTTCTGCTGCACAAGATAACATTCACAGGTTTCGGGATTAGGACCTCAGTATCTTTGGGGCCTACCATAGCATTGCAGAAATCTCACAGTATGATAGTGCCGATTGTGAAGCAGGATTTTTTGCCAATCTGGTCGTTGGGAAAGGCATTCCAGCGTAATTTTAATTTATCATTCTCTTAAAATTTGTAAGTTCGGGCATCTTTTCAGTTTCATTTTGATTTTTGATTTTGTTTACTTTTTTCCTGGTAGCTTTTTAGTTATGAAAAATTTAAAAATTCTTAGAAGAGTATAATGAATTCTCACATGCCCATTACCCACCATCTACCATTGCTGCTCATGGGTGGTCTTCTTCCACCTGGACATCCTACTCTCCCTTCCTCTCCCGGTTATTTTGAATCAAATCCTATCAAATCTTATTTTTCATCTATAAATATTTGAGTATGTATTGCTAAATGATAAGGAGTTTGAAGGGCTTAAAAAATAAGCCCTGGGGCCAAGGCGGGTGGATCACGAGAGATCGAGACCATCCTGGTCAACGTGGTGAAACCCCGTCTCTACTAAAAATACAAAAAATCAGCTGGGCATGGTGGTGCGTGCCTGTAATCCCAGCTACTTGGGAGGCTGAGGCAGGAGAATTGCCTGAACCCAGGAGGCGGAGGTTGCAGTGAGCTGAGATCGTGCCATTGCACTCCAGCCTGGGTAACGAGCGAAACTCCGTCTCAAAAAAAAAAAAAAAAAAAAAAAAGCCCTTACCACACCTAAAAAAAACTAACGATGTTTTAAAAATGTATTTATTTTTGTTTGTTCAGATGTTCAGTTTTGTTTGTTCAGGTATTCAAATTAGGCCTATTCACTGCGGCTAACAGGCGTAGCTTTAAAATTGTGGACTTTAATCCAGCTGGAGTTTATTTTGGTGTCTGGTATGAGTTGTGAGGTTTGAAAGGGAAAATTCATGTAAAAATGCTTTAGGCTACCTTTAGCCCATATTAAATGTAAATATCTACTGTGACTAACGGCTTTTCACCATTTGGTTTAAGGAGTGAGGCATTTGCCTGTTTTATTGTTTATTTGTTTTTAAGGAGCCAGCTCTTAGATTTCTGTGTCTGCTCCCCTGGATTTCTCAGCTCTGTGATACATCAGTGTCTGTTTTCATCTCTTTTCTTCTTTTACTCTCCTTTCATTTGTTTTGCCTGTCTCCTGATGTCTTGGAGTCGTCTGTTGAGAACTGTGTATTGCAGGCCACGCCCTGTGCTGAGTGTTGGGAATGCAGTGGTCAGTGAGAGAAACATGTTGGTTACCCTTAGAAAGTGTATAGTTGGTGATTTATAGCTGAATCCAGATTTCATTCTTTTTTTGTTCGAAGGCACTTACATATATGTGTATATATTTTAGTGTAGATTTGACTGTATCCTATAACTTTCATTACATAGTGTTCTCATTATTACCTAATTTAGTTATTATATTATGTTAAAGCATGTAAAATCATTGATATTCAGTCATTTTAAACCTATAGAAATGCCACTTTCATGTAGCTCATCCTAAATAATTTTTTAATTAATAGACTTTATTTTTTGAAAGTGTTAGGTTTTCAGAAAAATTAAATAGAAAGTA
Organism: Callithrix jacchus; assembly: GCF_049354715.1. Classification (NCBI taxonomy): domain Eukaryota; kingdom Metazoa; phylum Chordata; class Mammalia; order Primates; family Cebidae; genus Callithrix; species Callithrix jacchus. Next base: position 50,784,999 of record NC_133520.1, read on the forward strand.
CAGAGAGTTCTGGCCACACATGGTGGCTCATGCCTGTAATCCCAGCAGTTTGGGAGGCCTAGGCAAGCAGATTGCTTGAGCTCAGGAGTTTGAGACCAGCCTCGGTAACATAGAGAGACCCCGTCTCAATATATTTTAAAAATAAAATAATAATATAAAAAAAAATACAAAAAAAGTACAGAGTTCCCACATACTCCCATAGTGCTCTTTCTATCCCTACATACAGTTTTCCCTATTGTTAACATTTTGTATTAGTGTGTTACATTTGTTACAGTTGATAACCCCCATATTTATTATTAACTAAAGGTCATAGTTTACATTCGGGTTCACTGTGCATTGACAGATGTGTAATGCCATTACAGTGTCATACAGAACAGTCTCACTGTCCCCAGAATTCTCTGGGCTCTGCCTGTTCATCTCTCCTCTCCCCCAAACCTTGGCAGCTGATCTTTTTACTCTTTTTGTAGTTTTGTCTTTTCCAGAATGTCATACAGTTGGAATCATACAGGACATCATGGCCTTTTCACATTGGTGCTTCCACTTAGTAATATGCACTTAAGGTTCCTTCATGTGTTTTCATGGCTTGATAGCTCATTTTTTTTTAGTGCTAAGACTTCATTATCTGGATGTCCCACAGTTTATTTATCCATTCCCCTACTGAAGGACATCTTGGTGGTTCCAAGTTTTGGCAGTTGGGAATAAAACTACTGTAAACACCTTTGTGCAGGTTTTTGTGTGGACATAACTTTTCACCTCATTTGGGTAAATGCCAAGGAGCACAATTGCCAGATTGAGTGCTAAGATTATGCTTAATTTTATGAGAAATTGCCAAGCTATCTTTCGAACCATACTATTTTGCACAAAGAATGAGAGGTCTTACTGCCCCACATGCTCTTCTTAGGGTTGTCAGCGTTCTGGATTTTAGCCACTCCAGTAGCTATATAGTAGTGTCTTATTGTTTCAATTCCCAATTCCCTGAAAATATATGACACTAAGCATTTTGTATATGCCGTTTGCCATCTGTATGTCTTCTTTGGTAAGGTGTCCAGATCTTTTGTACATTTTAAAATTAGCTTGTTTGTTTTCTCATGATGAGGTTTTAAAAGTTCTTTGAATACTTTGGATACCAGTCCTTTTTCAGATATGTGTTTTGCAAATATTTTCTCTCATTCTCTGGCTTGTCCTCGTTCTCTTTATGTGTCCAAATAGATTTTTGAGACTTGTATTTTAATGGGGAATCAAGGGAGCCTGCCTACCAGAGACTGCCATTTAGATGTCATTTTAAACCATAAGTCTTGACATGAAAACTCTTTAAAGGGGAAATACTCTGAATTTTGTGACAGATTTGATAGAAAAAAATCCAATATGAATTAGAGTTTAGTTGTCAAAAATAATTGTACGGCAGAATCATGCCTGTGGAAATATAAGATTTGAAAAGCCTCACGTATTTTATAGCAATAATTAGGAAACTTAGTCTGGCCAGTTTTAGAGGAATACAAAGAAAAGTGTATACTGTTAAAAGATAAATACTGGCTGACCTCGCTGTTAGACAGATAATATCTTAAGATCATCTGACTTGTTAAAGACCTGCCCAGAACAATTTCTTTTAGCATTACTGAACTGCTCATTCATTGTACCTTGTAGTGTTGGTCTTGACCAATTCATTAATTGAGTCATTCATCATCAGTTTTGTCTTTGGTCAAGTGATATATTCTTCCTTTGCCTCCTTATAGTTAACTTTGAATAACCCTAATGGATACAAAAAATAATTTTTCAAAAATGCTTACTTTTTAGAAAGACTCACTTCATCATAATTTTTTTTATATTTAAACTCAGTTATTGAATTTGCTTACTAAGACAGATACTATAGAAAGGAAATTAAGAACATATTTAGATTTTAAAACAAAAGTGTCACCATTACACATAATCAAAGATGAGTTGTGAAATTGTGTGACTTTTGTTTGCAGATTTTCTAAGAGATGTAATGGAGAAGGCCTTGGGCAGTGTTTCTCTTTTAAATTAACATACAGTACTTTCATATGCACATATAATAGAGAATAAATTTGTGAGAGGAGGGTAGGAACTTTGATTATAACTTACATTTCAAATTCTACATTCTCTCAAAGATGAAACTTCTTGTTTTAGCATGTAAAGCTGGAAGAAGTTTTAGTTGAAGGCTGTAATTTGTTTTACATAATGTGTTATTTTTTATAGAGATCTTTAGAATACCTCATTAAAATGTACGTTTTGTATAAGGTACATTAGAAATTCTTGCCTATTGAAGTTTATACTTGAAGGAGATTAGAGAACACACATACACATATATATATATATATGTCATACGTATATATACGTACATATATATATATACACAGATAGTTTTTGTGTTTTTACTGTCTGTGGAACTCAATTATCATAGTAAATGGTTTATTACTTTGTAGTCAGTTATTTAAATTCAGTTTATCGTGAAGGAAAGAAAATTGGCTTAAGGAAATTAGAAACCCTTTGTTCAGTTAGGTTTTTAAAATAAATTAATAACTGTTTTCTTTCCAGCTGTGTGACTGGCTACATGTTAATGAGAGCTATTTTAAGCCATCCCCACTGTGTAGCTCCATTGGACTTCAGAAGACATCTTTAAATGCTTATGTGAAGAACCTTGTTCAAGAGTATGTTAAGTCATCTGCTTGGGAAAGTAAGTCTGCAATCATTTTTATGGATCGATAAAACCAAAATATTTTCAAAGAACTTTTAACTATTTTTTGAGACTGAGAGTTAGGCTTTATGAAATATGTGATGATTTATTGATGCCAAACTTGTTGAAAGTAGAAAAAAAGTAAAGATACTGTCTCCTAACCTGTAATTAATACTTTATTTGTTCTGAGACTTGAGATTTTAAATTATTTTATGTTTAAGGAAGCTAGTAAGTTGCCAGAGTAAAAAGTGGACACAAAGTAATTTATTTATTCTACAATTACTGGGTCCTTGTGAACTAGATACTGCAGATATGGTTTTGGAGCCTCTAAAGGAGAAATATGTGCAGTAGAAACATGTGTTCATCTTTTTTGTTTTTAAAGCACTATGTTCAGTATATACTGATTGTGGAAAACAATTTTAAACAAAAACTGGATAGTTTTATTAGTTTTCTTTTCAGCAGATACTTTTTTTTTTTTTTTTTTAAATTTTTTATTGGATTTTAGGTTTTGGGGTACATGAGCAGAGCATGTAAGACAGTTGCATAGGAACACACATGACAGTGTGCTTTTCTTTCCTTCTCCCCTTCACCCACATTTGGCATTTCTCCCCAGGCTATCCCTCCCCACCTCCCCCTCCCACTGGCCCTCCCCTTTTCCCCCCAATAGACCCCAGTGTTTAGTACTCCCCTTTCTGTGTACATGTGTTCTCATTTTTCATCACCCACCTATGAGTGAGAATATGCGGTGTTTCATTTTCTGTTCTTGTGTCAGTTTGCTGAGGATGAGTTCTCCAGATTCATCCATGTCCCTACAAACGACACAAACTCAGCAGATACTTTGCAACATCAGTTTTACAAAGGTCCTTTCTTTGAGGAAATATATAAGACTTCATTAGAGAAGCACTCTTCGTTTTTTGAAACGGAGTCTTGCTCTGTCACCCAGGCTGGAATGCAGTGGTGCGCTTTCTGCTCACTGCAACCTTCATCTCCCGGGTTCAAGCCATTTTCCTGCCTCAGCCTTCTGAGTAGCTGGGGTTACAGGCGTGTACCACCATGCCCGGCTAATTTTTTGGTATTTTTAATAGAGATGGGGTTTCATCATATTGGCCAGACTGGTCTCGAACTCCTGACCTTGTCTCGAACTCCTGCCCATCTCTTCTGCCCAAAGTGCTGAGAATACAGGTGTGAGCCACCGTGTGTAGCCTAGAGAAGCACTCTTAACAGATTCATTAATTAGGATTCTTTTTACATTCCTAATGCTTCCACTTCATTAAAGTCATCAGTGATAATTTTGGAAAATTGCATCTTCAAATTTAACATTTCTTCAATTTCCTAGCTTTGTCTCACACAAAGTCATTTTCATCTCCTGATTTCATTAATCTAACCATGGAATAGGTCTTAAATGATCAGATAATTATCCTTCCAAAATGCATGAGTTTATTCTTGGAACATTTCTCTTTTGTGTTTTTAGTCTTTTTTGGTCTCTCTAGTAAATGTCCTGTGCTGTTACATTGGAAGATTATTTGAAGTAAATATATGTTAGTCCCTATTAAAATAGATATAAACTGGGGGTCAGATAGAGGTCTGAGAGACCATGGCCTCTTTCTTCATTTAATGTCTTTATTCATTTAATCTCATTTCTGGTCACATTTAAGGGAACATTCTCTCAGCTGAAATACTGGAATTGCCTCTTAAGGGATTACCTTGCATCTACTCTTGCTTCTTCTACAGTCTCTTTTCCACATGGTACCTAGATAAATATTTTCAAAGTACAAATTTTGATCTTAGATAATTTTCCTCCGCTTCTTTGTATATATTCCCTTTAACCTTCAGTGGCTTCCTTTTGCCTTAGGGCAGAGTCAAAGGTCCTCTGTGTGGCCTACAGTGTTTCCTGGTCTCTCTCCTGCCGTTTATGCCACTTCAGTTTCTGCTACTCCCTGTCACTTAGTGTACACATGAGCATCCTTCTATTTTCTGGAATGTAGCATGCCTTCTCCTGCCAGAAGACCTTTGATACGCTCGTCCTTCTGTTTAGAAAGTCCTTGTGTCCCTTCTTCTTTCCTCTTGAGTTGTCACACTCAGCCCAGTTGTCATTTCTTCAGGGAAACTTCCTCTTACTCTCCAGATGAGGGCATGTCTTCCTAGTGTACATTCCACTAGCACTGTGTACTTCTTTATAGCCCTCACTACAATTGCAGTTTTATATGACTTTATTTCTTCTTTGATTGATGCTTTTCTCCTGTAACTTTAAATTCCATGAGCACAGAAGCCACTGTGTCTGTAGCACCCAGGTAGTTGCACGGCATGTGGCAGGCACACAGATTTGTTTTTTGTTCATGTTGAAATATGTGTGTATAATAATGAGCCATGCTCTAGAGTGTTCTACTGTCTTTCCTCTCAGCTGTATTTCTCTCCTAATTTAATATTAATAAAGCATAATCATTTAGCGGTTTTGTTTTTAAGCATTATCCTTGAAGACTTTTGTTAATGCTTTGTAAACCTTAACTATTGTATTTTAAGTGGGAGAAAACTGCTTTATGCCTGACTGGTTTGAAGCCAAGCTTGTTTCTCTGATGGTCTTGCTGGCTGTGGATGTGGAAGGAATGAAGACTCAATATAGGTAATTGTTTCTATAATTGAAAAGAAAGCCTATTTAAAAAAAAAATTCTGATCAGAATTATGATGTGTATTCAGATTTTTGAATGATTGAAGTGAGTTGATCACAGCTATTAAGATAGGGTACTAGAATATTAACAGTATACCAAAAAAATGTTTAAAGTTAAAAACAAATAGGAATAAGGGCATATTATTGCTTTTAGATTGGTAAATTAAATGTTAAACTTAACAACTTAACGTTAATTAGATGACTGGGTATAGTGGCTCAAGCCTGTGATCCCAGCACTTTGGGAGGCCAAGGTGGGCAGATCACCTGAGGTCAGGAGTTCAAGACCAGCCTGGCCAACATGGCAAAATCCTGTCTCTACTAAAAATACAAAAATTACCTGGACATGGTGGCATGTGCCTGTAGTCCCAACTGCTAGGGAGGTTAAGGTGGGAGGATCACTTGAACCGGGAGGTGGAGGTTGCAGTGAGCTGAGATCATGCCACTGCACTCCATCCTGGACCACAGAGTGAGACTCCATCTGAAAGAAAAAAATTAGTGTTAAATTAGAGAAGATTAAAAAACTATAATAATAATCACTGGTTTTATATCAGAGTATTAGAAATAGGTTACAAGATTCCATTAGGTCAAGAGATTTATTGGATTTGACTCCTTTGTAAAATACATGATTTTAAAAAATGATAATAAAGATAATATTATTTATATTTTGTGAGAATGTAAGCAGATCAGTTTTCACTAGATTATAGTTTTGCAATAAGCAGCTTCAGTAGGTAGATCAGGTAGGATATTTGCATGACATACAGTTAATGTGATTTATATCAAATCTCTTTTCCAGACAAAGATTTAGTACCAAAGTTGGTTATCTAGCCTGGGAAAATAAGTGAGACCCCGTCTCTATAAAAATTAAAAAAAATATTGAGCATGGTGGCTCACACCTGTGGTCCCAGCTACTTGAGAGGCTGATGTGGGAAGATTGCTTGAGTCTGGGAGGTTGAGGATGCAGTAAGCTATGATCACACCACAGCACTCCAGCCTGGGCGACAGAGTGAGACCCCGTCTCAAAAAAAAATATTGGTTATAACAGTTCTAAATAAATCCTTAGGTTTTTTTATTTTTATTTTTAAAAACATGTTGTATTTCCTTGACTAAGTTATGTTTGTTTTGATTTTATATTTTTGTATTATGGAAGCAGGGTCTCAGCAATTTAATTTACAAATAAATTGGGTCTAGGATTTCCTTCCTACTGGCTCCTGGCATTGAGGACAGCTGTTCTTCCCTGTGCTTTCTTTAGTGAATCGCTATACTCACGGGAAGGCACGGACCAGAAGATGAGTCCTCCATGGTGCTGGTTGTCTGGGTCTTTCATGAGAGTAACTTTGTCTGATTGGAACCATTAACCAAGCATTTTCACAAATTATAGGTGGGAAGTAATTTGCTTATGCTTTTGAAATGGTTGATTTTGGCATGTCTTTTAATGTCTAGTGGAAAGCAGAGAACAGAGAATGTATTGCGGATATTCTTAGATCCTCTTCTGGATGTGCTTATGAAGTTTGGAACTAATGCCTACATGCCCTTGCTGAAGACTGACAGATGCCTCCAGTTGCTGTTGAAGCTGTTGCATACATGCAGGTTGAAAGGTTCCTGTGCCCAAGAGGGTAAGGATAAGTTGTTTCTCTTGGTATCTTGCTTGATATATCATTGGTATTTAGAGTAAAAGGAAATTTCTGACTTTAAAATAAAATAAACATTCAATAAATATTTACTGTGTGTCTCCCAGTGGTGCTAGGGGTACAGTGGTGAAGGAGCAACCATCTACTCTCGTGAGTTGACATTCTAGTGGTTTACATGCATTGGTTACTATAATGTGATTTCATTTGCTTTTTTAAAAAGTTTATGTGTGCTTATTGATTTCTAGATCATTTAAAATGATCACTATTTTGTATGTGTTTTAGCAGGATCCATTTATGATTTCCACTCTGCTAGAGCACAAGAATGGTGGTAATTTTATAATTACTTGTTTTTTCATATGTTAATCTCTGAGTGCCTTTTAAGTAGAAAATACCTCATAAAGTTAGTGATAACAGATAGAAGCATTGAGCTCCTTCTTCTCTCCTTCAACCAAGGTATGTAAAACAGCAGTTGAGAACTCAGACATCAGAGATGAGAGTAGTGACGAGTGAACCTCCCAATCCTTGCTGACCACTGGCATTTGCAGTTTTAGAAATTTCCTATTTAAAAATTCTAGAGAAGCATTAGTATTCGGTTAATCCTGAGAATAAAATTCGTATGGTGATATTTTAATATATGCTTAGGAAATACCCTGATTTTCTTTAATGATAGCAGCAGAATCAAATGCTGGGAAAATACAGTAATTTTTTAAATAAGACTTTGAACTCCTTAAGAACATACATTCGAATTCATCGGACATGTCCTGACTACTATTCCTATGCTCAGTGCTTTCAGATGTAGAACTGGGTCACATATGCCCTTGAAAAATTGCCATATTTTGGATGCAAACAAAAGAATTGTGATATGTAAGTTACATGTAAGTTAGGGTGCAAAGTAAACACCTGTGTACTCACATGCAACCTAAAGCCAGTTTACCTGTTCAGTGCCCTTCTGTTACTCTTTGTCTTCCTATTATGACTTTTTTTATATCCATGCATTTTAGAAAAGAGTTTTTACCACATATATAGATATTCCTCAACAATATATTGGTTTTTTCAAACTACTTTATTAAGGTATGATTGGCATGTTAAAAGGCTTTACGTATTTAATGTATGCAACTCATTAATTTTTGGGGCTGGGTGTACACCCCTGAAACCGTCACCATCATCAAGGCCATAGACGTATCTTTTTACCTCCCAAAGTTTCCTCTAGCTCCTATTATTATTACTATTTGTAATTCTTATTAACTTAACCTAAGATCTGCCCTCTAGCTCCTATTATTATTACTATTTGTAATAAGAACCCTTCACCTAAGATCTGCCCTCTTACCGAATTTTAAGCATACAACACTAGCTATTAGGCATTATGCTGTGTGATAGACCTTCAGAACTTCATTGTTTTGCGTAATTGAAACTTCATATCCCTTGACCTTCCCCTCGAATTCTATAAGTTGCCGTTTAATTTTGTTGACTTTTTTTTCCTTTGCTGTGCAGAAGTGTTCAGGTTTCATGTATTGTTTATTTTTACTTTTGTTGCCTTTGCTTTTGGTGTCACATCCTAAAAATTATTGCCAAAACTAGTGTCAAGGAGTTTCTTCCTTGTTTTCTTCTAGGAGTTTTACAGTTTCAGGTCTTACAGTTAAATCTTTTTTTTTTTTTTTTTTTGAGATGGAGTTTTGCTCTGTTGCCAGGCTGGAGTGTGGTGGTGTGATCTCGGTTCACGGCAACCTCTGCCTTCCGGGTTCAAGTGATTCTCTTGCCGTAGCCTCCCGAGTAGCTGGGATTACAGGTGCATACCACCACACCCAGCTAGTTTTTGTATTTTTAATAGAGACAGGATTTCACCATGTTGGTCAGGCTGGTCTTGATCTCTTGATCTCATGATCCGCCCACCTCAGCCTTCTGAAATGCTGGGATTACAGGGGTGAGCCACAACGTGTGGCCTTACACTTGAATCTTTAATCCATTTGGAGTTGATCTTTGTGTACCGTTTAAGATAAGGGTTTACTGTTATTCTTTTGCATTTGGACATGCAGTTTTCTCAACACCAGGTATGGAAGATACTGCCCTTTCCTCACTTTGTATTCTTGGAGCCCTGGGAGAAGATTAGTTGGCATATATTTGGGTTTAACAACATATTGTTTCATTTTCTTGCTTTTGAACTTTATAGAAATGGTATCTTAGTGTAAGAAGTTTTGTATAACTTTTCACTGAACATGTTTCCAAGATTCATCCATGTCCTTTCTTACACTTTATTGTTTTCCCTCTTATAGAACCTTCTGTTGTATGAAGATACCACAGTTCATGCGTTCTCCTCTTGTTGGACATTTGATTACATTTATTACTGTTACGTGCAGTGCCACCATAAACACTTTTCCACCTGTCTTCCGGGGCCTGTGTGTGAGTCTCTCCAGGCTGTGTTTCTAGAATGAAAGAGATTATTCTTAGGGTCTGTGCTTATTCAGCTTAATGCAAAATTGTTTTTCTGTGTAATAATGCATACATTCTGTGTTCTCACCTGTGAGATGTTAATACGAGTTAAAGAGTTGGGGAGGGGATCTGTGACATAAGTAGGGGAGGTCTTCCTGTAAAAGGGTTGACAGGTGAAGAAGCCCTGCTGTGAGAGCTGGCCACTTGAGGGGCAATTCGGAGACCAGCGAGGTAGGAACAATAGGAGATGAATTCCGAGAGGTAAGGCTCGGGGGCTGGAGTTGTGTAGGAGTTTTTTGGCCATTTCCAGGGCACTGACTTTTATTAGGGGGTTGTAGCTGAGGAGCATCTAGATCTGCCGTCAGTCTTTAAAGCTGTCTCTGGCTATAGTGTTGAGGGTAAATTAAAGAAGGGGAAAGAGCAGAAGCCAGAGGCACCTGCTAGGCCCCTGCCAGGGCCCACTGTGGGTGCAGTGAGGTATATAGAGATTTTGGATGTTTCTTGATGGTACCACCAAGATTTGCTAACTGGTTAAATGTGGGCTGTGAGGAAAGGAGAGAACCCAAAGGTGACTCTCTTTTTGGATAAGTTGGATAGCTGGAGTTGCTTTTAACTGAGATCAGAAAGACCGACATAAGGCCAGACGTGATGGCTCATGCCTGTAATCTCAGCACTCTGGAAGGCCTAGGTAGGTTGATCACCTAAGGTCAGGAGTTCAAGACCAGCCTGACCAAAGTGGTGAAACCCTGTCCCTACTAAAAATACAAAAATGAGTTGGGTGTGGTGGCGGGCACCTGTAAACCCAGCTACTCGGGACACTGAGGCATGAGAATTGCTTCAACCTGGGAGGCGGAGGTTGCAATGAGTCGAGATAGCGCCACTGCCCTTCAGCCTGGGCAACAAGAGCAAAACCCTGTCTCAAAAAAAAAAGACTGGCGTCAGAGAGTGTGATGCCTCTGTACCTGAGTGGAATTGTTGAGTTGGCATTTGACTTTATGAGACTGTAGTTCAAGGAGAAGTATGAGTTAGAGATAGAAACTTGGGAGTCATTAGCATACAGTGGTATTTAGAATCATGAGACTGGATGAGAGTGTTAGGGGAGCAAGTGTAGACGGAGAAGGGGTCCAAGTACCTTGGGGACACCAATGTCCAGAGGTTAGGGAAGTAAAGAGGAACAGCAGACGGTACCCAGGGGAATTTACAGCCAGAGAGGAGGAAAACCAGGAAGCCAGTGAAGAACGTGTTTTCGGGAGGAGGGCGGTATCCCACATCAGAGGCTGCTCATGACTGATGGAAGGACTGGGAATTGACCGTCCAGTTTAGCAACATGAAATCAGTGGTGACCTCACAGAAACAATTGGGGGCAGTGGTGGGGGCCACTCAGGGAGAGAAATGAAAATAGTGAGTAAAATAGCAAGCTCTTTCAAGGAGTATTTTATGTAGAGGAGCAGAGAAATAGGGCCGTTGGTGATGGGGAAAGAGAAGTGTTTTTGTTTCCTTAAGAGGTGAATATAACAATGTTTATGTGCTGATGGAAATGATTTCATTGAGGGGAGTTTTGAAGACATAAAGGGGCAGTATTTGCTGACTGGCATCCAAGCATAGGTGAACGTGTATGGAATCCAGGGCACAAGTGGTTCTAGAAGGTTCTAGAAGGAGCATTGGTAGGTAGGTGCAGGTAGGTGGGTGGAGATAGGAGGTCATAGAAGTTCTTTTCTAATTTATTCTGTTATTTTAAGGAAAGAGGAGATAGAGTGAGGATGGGATAGAAGTGCTGGCAGTGTGAGGACTGGATATATAAGCATCTGTCTGGGTAAGAGGCTTTGTAAGTGCGCTAAGGCAGTGCCGTAGGGTTGCTGGGCTTGCTGAGTGCACACTCAAGTTGGCGATGGTGAATTCACAGTGACGGCAATCCGCATGGCTGTGTTTTCCTCCTGGTACTGTACTGTGATGTGCACAACCACTTCAGACTGTGCTAATCAGACGAGATTCAGGGATTGTCATTCTGCAGATACAGTTTCTGTAAAATGATGTTTCCATTGTTATATTTTTAATCTGCAATACCTGTATAATGTTTATTTTTAAATTTGAGGAAACGTACTTTAAGTTATATTACATTTCATTACACTGGATTATATGGGTGAACGTAATGGACCTTCAAGAGTTACTACTGCTTCTCCTCACTACTGGCTGGATTTGTCACTGTGCTGGGTCTGGTTGCTTTGCTGAATCTCACTTTCTTCGTGGGAGTAATCTCTTGTGTATTGGAACTTTTCTTCCTGAGGTAGCTTTTTATACATATTTAGTTTTACACATAGGTAGTTTTATACATAACAAAATTTACATTTTCACTATATTTAAGTGTGCAGTTCCGTGACATAAAGTACATTCACAGTGTTGTGTAGCCATCACCATCCTTCATTCATTCATCTCCAGAACATTTTTCTCTTCCCAAACTGGAACTCCGTCCTCTATACACTAATTCCCCGTTTTCCTCTTTCCCCAGGCTCTGGCAGTCACCATTCTGCTTTCTGTCTTTATAAATTTGACTCCTCTGGGTAGCTCATATTAAGTGGAATCATACAGCATCTGTTCTTTTGTGTCTGACTTATTTCACAGAGCATAATGTCTTCAAGGTCCATCTGTTGTAGCATGTATCATACTTTGCTTCCTTTTAAAGGCTGAGTAATATTCCATTGTTTGGCTATATTATATTTGGTTCTCCATTAATGTGTTGATGAACAATTGGATTTCTTTCACCTTCTCTTTTGTGAATAATGCTGCTGTGAACATGGGCATATAAATACCTGTTTGAGTCTCTGCTTTTAATGCTTTTGGAAGTGGAATTTCTGTATCATATGATAATTCTGTTTAAGTTTTTGAGTAACTGCCATACGCTTTTCCACAGTGGCTGCACCATTTTACATTTTCACCCGTAATGCCCGAGGGTTCCAGTTTTTCCGCATTCTCTCCAACACTTGTTAATGGGCCTTTAAAAATAATACCCATCCTAATGGGTATAAAGTGGTACCTCATCATGAGTTTGACGGTGATCACTTTTTGACTAATTCTGGTACCACTTCTTTAGGGATTCAGTTTACTACTATAAATTATATGAGGCATAGAGGAGGAAACCAAAGCATAATTTTTATCCTGGCTTGAACTTTTGCTCACAGTTTGTATATTGTGACAGGGTGTTAAATTCCAAGATGTGGCAGTGACCAGGGGATGTACCTTGAGGGTGAAATAGAGGCTCTTCTGTATTGCGGTAATGAAGAGGAGGCTCTGTGGGAGGGACGATAACATTGGATGACTTGATGGCAGCTATTTTTCTTGATGCCGTTTTGTTCTCTGTTCTCCAAGGCCTAGGCTTTCCCTTGAAATCTCAAATTTATTTTAATTGAAGGAGTTCGATTGTATATGAGGAAAGTAAATCATTTTATGCTGTTAATGTAAGTTCAGTATTTAAGGAGTTGACTATACGTATAGGAGAAGGAAAAGGCAAAAGAGTAGTACCTACTGTTTTGGAATGTGGAAGACAGGAGTATTCTGTTCTTCCCATATTCGTTGGTTATAGTTTTTAATTTTTTAATAAAGGCTTTCACTTTCCAATCATTTTCTGGTGGCTTCTTGACCTGGAAAGTGACTCACGAGATACTCCAGAGGCCACATAATAATGCCCCTGGGTAACATGAACATTTAAAATTCATTTTTAATGTATGTAATCTCTTAAAGAAGGAACGCTTCTCAGAGTGATAGATGCAGCATGTTAAGAAGTGTCTCCTCAATTCTTTTCCTAGTTAGTCCTTTGTTAGATCCATGGTTTGCACATATTTTCTTCTTCTCTGCAGCTTATCTTTTCAGTTTCTTAATAGTATCTTCTGCAGAGCAAAAGTTTTTATTCTGATGAAATCCAGTTTATTTTTGTTTTGTTTTATGGATTATGCGATAGGTATTATGACTGAGAACTCTGCCTTAGCCCCAGGTCATATAGGATTTTCTCCCTTTTTTCTAAAAGCTTTATAGTTCATTATTTTACTTTTAGATTTATGATATATTTAGGGTTAATTTTTAAGGTGTAAGGTTTAGTCAAGGGTAGGTTGTTTTTTTTTTGCCTTTAGATGTGTAGTTACACCAGGATCATTTGTTGGAGAGACTGAGTATATCTTTTCTCTGTTGAATTGTTTTGTACTTTGGCCAAAATTAATTGGCCAGGAAGGAAAAAATCCAAAGTACATGGGTAGATGGATAATATGTGGTTTATACATATTCAACTTTAAGAAGGAGTGAAGTAGTAATACATGTTATAACATGGATAGACCTTGAAAACATGTTAAGTGAGAGGTGATCGGTAAAGACCACATATTATATGATCTAATTTAACTGAAATGTCTGGAATAGGCAAATCTATACAGACAGAAAGTAGATTGGGGTTGCCTAGGGCTGGGAAAAAATAGGGGTTAAGGGCCTGATGGTTTAAAGGGTATGAGGTTTCTCTTTGTGGTGATGAATGTTGTAATATTGACCTTGGTGATGGTTGCACATATCTGTGACTATACAAGAAACCATTGAATTAGATACCTTTAATAGGGGGTTGAATGCTCTGTGAATTTTCTCTGAAAAAATTGTTTAAAAATAATTAATTTGGGCTGGGTGCTGTGGCACACACTTGTAATCCCAGCACTTTGGGAGGCTGAGACAGGCGGATCACAAGGTTAAGAGATCGAGACCATCCTGGCCAAAATGGTGAAACCCCGTCTCTACTAAAAATGCAGAAATTAGCTGGGCATGGTGGCACACGCCTATAGTCCTAGCTCCTCAGGAGGCTAAGGCAGGAGAATTGTTTGAACCTGGGAGGCGGAGGTTGCAGGTGAGCCAAGATCACGCCAGTGCACTCCAGCCTGGTGACAGAGTGAGACTCCATTTCCAAAAAATAATAATAATAATAATAATAATAATAATTTGACTGTATTTGTGTTAGTGTAATTCTGGACTCTGTTCTATTCTTTTGACCTAAGTATTCATTCCTTTGCCAATACTGCACTGTTTTGGTTATTACAGATTTATAATAAGTCTTAAAATATGTAAATGTGATTCTTTTGGCCAAAATATTTTTAGCTATTCTAGTTCCTTTACCTTTCCATATAAATTATATTATCAACTTATATGTACCTACAAAAAAAAGTCCTGCTGGGCTCTCGACTAGAATTGCATTAAATATGTAGATCAGTTTGTGGAGAATTGCTTTCTTATGCTGAAACTTTTAATGCACGAGTATGGTATTTCTGTACATTTATTTATCTATTTAGAGACAGGGTCTCATTTTGTCACCCAGGCTGGAGTACAGTGGTGAAATCTCAGCTCACTGCAGCCTCTGCCTCCCATGTTCAAGCAATCCTGCTGCCTCAGCCCCCCAAGTAGCTGGTAGTGCAGGTGCTCACCACCATGCCCAATGTATTTATAGTAGAGATGGGGTTTCACCATGTTGTCCAGGCTGGTCTCAAACTCCTGACCTCCAGAGATCTGCCCACCTTGGCCTCCCAGAGCACTGGGATTACAGGCATGAGCTATCATGCCTGGCCTGTCTCTACATTTATTTAGATTGTCTTTGATTTTTTTCTTCAGAGTTTTATAGTTTTCAGCATATAGATCTTATACAGGTTTTGTGAGATTTATAACTATTTATTTTGAGGGGAATGGTTATAAAAAGGTGTTGTAAATGATAGTTTATAAAATTTTGATTTTTAACTGTATGTTACTAATATATAGAAATATGATTCATTTTTGTATGTTGACCTTATATCCTGTGACCTTGCTGAAGAACTTATTAATTCTAGGAATTTGTTTGAAGATTCCTTGGGATTTTCTTTGTAAATATCATCTGTGAATAGGGACAGTATAATTGTCAGTAGTATTCCCTTACCTTTTTAATGCCTGTAGGGTCTGTAGTGATAGCTCCTTTTTTAATTCCTTATAGTGATAATGTGTGCGTGTGTGTGTGCGTGCACGCGCGTGCTTACTCGTGTGCTCTCTCTCTCTCTTTTCCTCTGTCTCTCTCTTTCTCTGTCTTGTTAGTGGTTTATTTTATTGACCTTTCAAAGAACGAGCTTTGGTTTCATTGATTGTTTTTCTATAGATTTTTTTTTGTCAATTTCATTGATTTCTGTTTTTTGTTTGCTTCTTTCTGCTTGTGTTTGGTTTATTTTGCCTTTTTTTTCCTTTTAGGGTTAAGGTAGAAGCTTAGATTATTGACATTTAGACGTTTCTTATTTTCTGAAGTGACAGTGCTGTAAATTTTCCTCCGAGTGTTGCTTTAACCGCATCCCACAAATTTTGGTATGTTGCATTTTCAGTTCAAAGTATTTTCTAACTTTGCTTGAAGCTTTTTCTTTGACCTATGAATTATTTAGATAATCTTTGGAGACTTTTCTATTGTCTTTCTCTAATGGCTTTCTAATTTAACTATATTGTGGTCACAGAGCATACATTGTATGATTTCAGTTTAAAAAAATTTTTGAAGATTGTGTAGGCTACGGTCTGTCTTGGTGAATGTTTCATGTACACTGGAAAAGAACATTATTTTACTAGTGGCTGACATGTTGAATAAATGTCAGTTCTATTCAAGAGTTTTCATGCTGTTTTTCAGTTCTATATCTGTGGTGATTTTCTGTTTATTCCTTGTATCTATTACAGAGAGAGGAACCTTGACGTCTCTAATTATCATTTTGGTATAGCTCATTTGCATTTCATGTAATTACTTAAGTTTTGGTTTAGGTCTGTCATCTTATTTTTATTAGAGCTGCTTTAATTATTTTTGTCAAATCATTCTCATACCTGAGTCATCTTGTTGGTGTTATCTCTAGATTTTTTCCATATGATCGGGGGGTTTTTGTGGTTTTTCATATGTTTAGTAATTTTGGATTCTATCCTAGCTGTTTTGAATATTACAATATGAAACTCCGAATCTTGTTTAAATCCTGTGGAGAATGTTGATGCTGTTGTGCAGCACACAGTCAGCCTGGTTAAGTTGAGGCCTCGCGTTCTGACTTAGCTTCCATGGGTGCTGGTTCTGCTGTCAGTTTTGTCTTCACCTTTTTGCCATGTTCTTTGGACCTATGCCACGTGTGTTCCATCTGTTGGCCACTCTGGGACCGGGGCAGTGGCGACTCTGTGTGTTCAGTCCTGAAAGTCTGTGGCATGCTGATTAGCATCAGATCCATGCACGTGCAGCTTGGAGGTGAGCCCAGGAGTTCAGAAACAGCGTTCTGAGGCTGCTTTCCTGCATCCCTCCCTCTCTGGAATCTCCTCAGTGTTCACAGTCTGCTCTCCTGGAGTTCTTCTGTTTCGTTCTCTGACCAGAAAGCTGGTGCCTGTTCTACTGTGCACCTTGTTGACTGCTGCTGCATCTGGCTACAGTCAGATGGGAGGAGGACCTGGGGGGGGGCATTAGTAAATTGATCACTGTTCAGTGTTACTTCTCTCTGAATCTACCTGCTAGTTCTTCCTTGTAGAGTTCTCAAATACCTGCTTTGTGCATTCTGTCCAGGCTTTATAGCTGTATTCAGTGGTGGAGGGAAGAGTGTCCCTGATTCATTCTACCCTGAACTGGGACTCCTACGTGACTTTTAAGATTAAGTATAGATTTCCCCATGAGATGAATGATTATTATATTATTGCAATTTATTTTTGGCAAGTGACTCACTCATGTGCTTAGCCCAGTTGTACATTTACTAGAATATCTGGTGTGTTTTGTACCGAAGAACTGCTATCATTTTAGTCACATGCTTTTTTCCCCCATACAGATGAGGTGTTTACTGTTCTTCAGAACTTTGTCATGTCTACTACAGAGAGCATTTCTGAGTTTATTCTCAGAAGACTTACCACGAATGAGCTGAATAGGGTAAGTACTCTTTGGAATAACTTACTTTTTCTTTTCTTTCATTATTTTCACCAATACAACACAGAAATGGCTCTTGCTCAAGTTGTCAGTGACTGTTTTGTCATAAACATAATGGATGCTTTCCAAACCATGTGATGATATGTTACAGTCAAGGACAAGGTTAGGCAGTGACCGTGCATTCAGCAGAATTATGGCACATTTCACAATAGAGTCATCTGTCTCCCCACCTGGATTATGAGGCCTTAATACAATGAGGCTTAGTAATGAAGAGTTAAATAACTTGTCCTATGTCACAGCTAGTGAATAATAAAGCTGAATCCATTTTATTCTGGGTGCATGAGTCAAAAAGTTTGCATTTAATGCTGTCCCTCTTACTGGCTCTGAGCTATTGGGAAAGTTGTTTAACATCTCTGAAACTTAGTTGTCTTACGAAAGTGGGACAGTGACTTTTTTTGTGAAAAGTGATTTTTGTAAACAATGGAAGTAGTCATTGCTATAACCATTACCGCTATTATTTTTGATGTACTCACCTTGGGATGTACGAATTGATAGATGGTAATTTCTGCCATCTAAGGTCTCCCTCACAGGTGGGGAGACAGATGACTCAATTGTGAAATGCACCGTAATTGTGCTGAGTGCACAGTCACTGTGGAAGCACAGAGAAGGAAGTCCTTAGCTCTGCATGGGAGGTTATGGAAGGCTGCTTGGAGAAACGGACTTATTTTCTCCTCAGTGTCTTGTCGTAGTCCTTTAAGTAAACCTTTCCTGCCTGAAAGCTTGTAGTTTTGTGAAAATCATGGACGTTGCTTGTACCCATAAGTGTTTTAATCCTTGTTTTAGGTTTCAGATCTGGATCGTTGCCATTTATACCTGATGGTGTTAACCGAGCTTATAAATCTGCATTTGAAAGTTGGGTGGAAAAGGGGTAACCCTATTTGGAGAGTTATTTCTCTTTTGAAAAATGCATCCATTCAGCATCTTCAAGAGATAGACAGTGGACAGGTAAGTCTCTTTGATTCAAGATTTGTAGTTATCTTGAATAAGGTATACAGGGAATACATATTCAGTTGTAAACGTTATTTTGATACCATACAAAGCATTTACTAAAATTCAGATTTAAAATAATACCCTCTGGTGATAAGATGTGGTTAAAATTGATACTCTTTTTTTTCTTTTTATTTTTTTTGAGACGGAGTCTTGCTCTGTCACCCAGCCTGGAGTGCACTGGCATGATCTCGGCTCAGTGTAACCTCTGCCTCCTGGGTTCAAGCGAGTCTCCTGCCTTAGCCTCCTGAATAGCTGGGATTATGGGCGCATACCACCACGCCTGGCTAATTTTTGTGTTTTTAGTAGAGACGGGGTTTCACCATGTTGGCCAGGCTGGTCTTGAATTCCTGACCTTGTGATCCACCCACCTCGGCCTCCCAAAGTTCTGGGATTACAGGTGCTACTCTTAATGTAATATTAAACATATAAGAGGCATCGATCTTAAAACCCTTTAGATGTAGACATTTGACCTGTGCTAGGTCTTTTGCCCAAGCATGTCCGGTACAGGACATTTTATTAGTCTGACATCAGAGCCCTCCACGCTTGGCTTCCTACCACATTTTCTAGCCTACCTGTCCACTGTCCACTGCCTTTCCCCTCCTTGCTACAGTGCCACAACATTGCAACCACTCGAGGCTGCATAGAGTTTTACAGATCACAAGCACGTGTCATATCTTCCTCATCGAGGCTGTCGTTCAGTCTGGTCCCTCCATGGAGAATGAGTGCCCTCTCTTCCAGTATACACTCGGCAGCATCTGGTCCCTCCTTTGTGGACCAACTGGGATCTCTTTTCTCTAAGAGGTTCTTCTTTGATTAGTATCTCATTCACCTTCATTTTCCTGTTGCTTTTTATGCCTTAGTTACAGTGTGTATTTCCATCTTTCTTGTTTTTGGAGGAATGTATATATATATACATATCTTTTCCTAGATTTTTTTGTTTTTCAGACTGAGGCTCACTCTGTCACCCACACCGAATTCAGTGGCATGATATTGGCTCACTTCAGTCTCAGCATCCCAGGTTCAAGTACTTCTCCTGCCTCAGCCTCCCAAGTAGGTGGGACTACAGGCATGTACTACCATGCCCAGCTATAATATTTTTGTATTTTTAGTAGAGATGCAGATTTGCCATGTTGGCTAGGGTGTTCTCAAACTCCTGACCTCAAGTGATCTGCTTACCTCAGCCTCCTGAAGTTCTGGGATTATAGGGGTGAGCCACCTTACCTGGCCACAAAGCATTTCTTTCTTTCTTTCCTTTTTAAAAATCTGAGATGGAGTTTCACTCTTTTGCTCAGGCTGGAGTGTAGTGGTACTATCAGCTCACTGCAACCAGCGATTCTTCTGCCTCAGCCTCCTGAGTAGCTAGGATGGTAGGTGCGACACGCTCAGCTAATTTTTGTATTTTTAGTAGAGACAGAGTTTCATCATGTTGGCCAGACTGGCCTCATGTGCTCTGCCCTGACCTCAGGTGCTCTGCCCTCCTTAGCCTCCCAAAGTGCTGGGATTACAGGCATGAGCCACTGTGTCCAGCCAAGGCATTTCTTAAACATAGCGCAATAAGGCTTAGTAATGAAGAGCACAGGCTTTGGAATTAGAGTTGCTGGGTTTTACTTCTGGCTTTATTTTTGCTAACTGTGTGACCCAAATTATTTAACCTCTTTGTGTCTCATTTACTGCACCTGCAAAATGGGGATTAAAGAACTGATGTGGGAATTAAAGGAAGCTCAGATAGGTTAAATCTTTTGACCTGTACCTGGCACGTAGGAAGTTCTCAATAAAGGTTAGCCACTTCCACTTAATATGTGGTAAGTGTTTAATAAAGTTGAACTCAGCTAGTCCAGGCTACTGAGAAAAACAAAGAAGGTACTTGATTGCTTTAATAATTTAATTGTATTAGCCTAGAAGGAAATGATCAAGAAGATGATTACTATTTCAGCAAAGGAAATGAAAGAACATTGTGAGTTCTAAATGTAGAACAAAACCGTGAGCCATGCCACAGTAACTCTTATTCTTAAAAGTCGGCTTCCTTTAGTAATTCACTAAATTACGTTAAGGTTAGCAAGGACCATAGTTGGCTCAAAGGTAAAACTAAATTCTATTTTATATGTTGGCAGTGTTGATAGGTAAAATTTTTCTGTAGAGATGGTTAATTTATTTTTGGAGAGTGAGGGAAGAGTGTGTGATAAGTAGAGATTCCCTTTCTAGAGACATTACTGGTTGGCAGTATTTGAGAGAGCTGCTGCTGTAATCTCTCAGTGCTGTTGTTTTCTGTGTCTGACTTCTTGCCTGCACTCCTGGCTTGGTGAGAGATTGTTGATTTTCTCTTTAAGTGTAGACCTGGCTGTCTTGGCTACCCTCCTTTCCTACAGGTAGAGTTCCAAGTGTTTTCGTGCAATACCCCATGTACTTAATCTTCACAATAACCCCATGAAGTAAATTCTGTTACTGTCCCCATTTTACAGATGAGAAAACTAATGTGTAGTATGTCTACCCTCGTACTGGTAGTAGCACAGAGCTGGGAAGCAGACCTGGGCTGTGTGGTTCCTGTGTCCAGCTCTTAACTGCTGGGCTATGTGACTTCTCCAAAAGTAGTGTGCAGCCGATTGAAGGAATTATTTGTAACATGGAGCCTTTTTTTTTTTTTTAACATGTTTCAGCAGACAGTTAAAATAAGGCTCACCCACAGGAATGCTGCATGCAAATGTGTATGTGAGTAGGAGAAAGGTTGAGAAGGACTTACGTAGCAAATCTGTCATGTACTAGTTCCAGGTACTTGTTTACCAAATGAAAAGATCCCATTGTTGTCTTAACCTAAATTGCTGAGTTCTTATTGCCACTTTAAAATTGTTCACTCCCAATCTATAGAGAAGTAGTGAAAGTGAATGATGTGTGCTGTATTTCCTTTCATTTCTCCTGATACTCAGAAGCAGGAGGAATAGGGAAAAAGAGAGCCTGAGCTTTCCGTAGACTGGCAACTCAGGTCCTTACTGATTAAGACTTGTGCAGGTTAAATAAATCACTGTTACATTTCCTTTTCAGGAGCAGACTTGTGCGGGTTAAATAAATCACTGTTACATTTCCTTTTCAGGAGCAGACTTGTGCAGGTTAAGTAAATCACTGTTACATTTCCTTTTCAGGAGCCAACGCTTGGAAGTCAGATTCAGAGAGTAGTGAGCATGGCTGCCTTGGCCATGGTGTGTGAGGCCATAGACCAGAAGCCTGAGCTGCAGCTGGACTCTCTCCATGCTGGGCCCATGGAAAGCTTCCTTTCCTCTCTTCAGCTCAATCAGACACTGCAGAAGCCCCATGCAGAGGAGCAGAGCAGCTATGCTCACCGCTCGGAGTGCAGCAGGTACAGGGGAGGTTAAGGCTTAAGAAGCCATTCCTCTTGTTGTCATCAGGGCTCATGATTGCCCAATGTTGCTTATAGAGTTCTAGAATTCTGGAGCTGAAGCTCCATTCAGGATGAAAGTGTAGTATACCTTACTCATCTCTGTTACTGGAGACTTGCTGACTTTTCTGCGTCTAGTTCTCACTGAATCATTTAAGATGAGCAAAAGTGCCTACTTTCAGAGAAGTTAGAAAATTAAGGTTTATGGGGTTTCCTTAGTTTTTGGTAGATAGCCTGTTGGATAATGACCGTTTATATCTGTACACTCGCACCTTTAGAAGGATAGTGTGCTACATGCAAAAGTCGTGGGGGCAAATTGGGGAAGAATGGCCTAGTAGCTTTATTTCAGTGTTGTTTTTTTAATTTCAGTGTTTTGGAAGAATCATCATCTTCCCAAGGATGGGGAAAAATAGTTGCACAGTATATTCATGATCAGTGGGTGTGCCTCTCTTTCTTGTTGAAAAAATATCACACCCTTATACCAACCACAGGGAGTGAAATTCTGGAACCATTTTTACCTGCTGTTCAGATGCCAGCAAGGACTTTGCAGTCTGCACTGGAAGCCCTCACAGTTCTTTCTTCTGATCAAGTTTTACCGGTGTTCCATTGCATGAAAGTGTTGGTTCCCAAGGTAAGATAGAGTGAAACATAAATTGAAGAGTAACTACAGGAGTGGCGAACAAAGTTTTGGAATAAAGTATGTATTTTTTTTTTCCCCTGCCAGCTTCTGACCTCCTCTGAATCACTCTGCATAGAGTCTTTTGACATGGCTTGGAAAATTATATCTTCTTTAAGCAACACTCAGCTGATATTCTGGCCTAATTTGAAAGCTTTCGTTCAGTTTGTTTTTGATAACAAAGTTCTTAGCATTGCTGCCAAAATCAAGGGCCAGGCATATTTCAAAATAAAAGAGGTAACAAACTTTATTTTTCTTTTTGCTTTTCTGTTCATGTGTGCGAGCTTCAGCACATGAGGAAAACATGAGTTATATTTGTAATTAGAGTTTTGGTTCTTAATTCCTTCAGTCAGAAAATATTTTTGAACCTTCTTAAATATCGAGTAAGAATGAGAAAATCTGACAGATGTAGAAGAGAAGGTACTAAACAGTAGTCTGGAGCCACATCTGCCCTCAGAAAGGGCTTATTTGGTTCATACAGTGTTTAAAATTTTGATTAGCTGGCAACTTTTAATTGTTGGGACATCTGGCCGGGTGTGGTGGCTGATGCCTGTAATTCCAGCCCTTTGGGAGGCTGAGGCAGCTGGGTCATCTGAGGTCGGAAATTTGAGACCAGCATGGCCAACATGGAAAAACCCCATCTCTACTAAAAATACAAAAATTAGCGGGATGTGGTGGCACATGCCTGTAATCACTTGAACCCAGGAGGCAGTGCAGTGAGCTGAGATCATGCCACTGCACTCCAGCCTGGGCGACAGAGCAAGACTCTGTCTCAAAAAAATAAGTGTTAGGAAATTTATATGAAAAACTGGATTTCTCCTTCTCTTGGAAACTGAGATAATCTACCAACACTGGTCATTCCTCCGAGAAGGTGTGATTTGATTGCTGGGTTGAGTCGCAGTAGTTGGCATGCTCTTTCCGCAGTCAGTCTCATTTCCCCTAGATCTTGCAGGCAAATGTCGGGTGCCGTTTGTCATTGCACTTTAGCTGGGTTTTTTTTTTTTTTTTTTTTTTGTAGAGAAATATTTTTCCAACTGTAATTCTTACCAAAAGGTCTTGCTGGTTTCTAGAGGTGTTTTCATTTGCAGCCACTGAGACAGTAGGGATTCTACCAAGGTGGAATTCCAGTGTACCTCCTGATCCCAAGGGGAATGAGGAGAGTCAGATTCTGTTATTTCTCTGCAGTCCTGTGCTGCCTTTCTTGGTCTTTTTCTGCCCCATAGTACATACTTCAAGTCACGGGTCTTTGCTGCCTCAAAGGAAGGCCACTGGCAAAATGCAGACAAAGGAAACTGAAATGTGTTCAGGGTGAGGTGTTTTTTTTCCCTTTGAGTCTACTGATTTGGGCAGTTGTTCCTCTTGAAGAGTTCTATATGCATATCACTATCAGTAAAATCTTACTTATTTTTATTACCAAGAGATGAAATAGTGAGCATTCTCTGATTATTGATCACCTTGCAAAGTTATTCTAACAATAAGGAATTATTTTTTAAACCATGATTATGTTGAAACTAACTTTTTAGCAGCACTAATTTTTTTAAACTAAATCAAAGGATAAAATGATCATTGTATTTTATTCCAGATTATGTACAAGATAATTGAAATGTCTGCTGTAAAAACTGGAGTCTTCAATACACTGATAAGTTACTGCTGCCAGTCTTGGATACTGTCTACTTCAAATGTGTCTCAAGGATCTTTATCAAGTGCTAAAAATTATAGTGAACTTATCCTTGAGGCTTGTACATTTGGAACTGTGTTTAGGCGTGATCAAAGGTAAAAGATGCTATTATTTCAACTTGTATTAAGTGCCTGCTCGGGTGTAGATTTATCTCTGTTTTGAGGCTTTTTCAATTAGGAGATTATAACTTATTAGTTAACTTTAACCTTGGGGATTTAATTTTTTTTCTATTTAAAACCTGTTGTTCTTTATCAAATGTTTTTTATGGAAAGACTTATTCAGGATGTACAGACCTTCATAGAAAACCTTGGACATGACTGTGCAGCAAATACTGTTACGGAAAAGTGAGTATGGTAGATTTTCTCTGTTTTTACATAAATGACATGTTAAAAATGTAATGTCATATGGCAGACATTCTGTAATTGCTAAATTTAATAAATGTTGCTGGCAACATCTAATATGTTAATGAGATGAGCCTTCAAAAGTATGTTCGAAATTATAGTCCCTTGCTAATATACTGTCTTTACATATTTCACTGTTCACTAAAATTTGGTAACATTTTAAAAGTTTTTAGTGCAGAGTCCAGCATAAACAAGGAAATTACTCAGGAGAACTTGAAACCCCTGTCTTTCTTTTGTGGGGTAGGATGATCATCAGCACAGACACTTCATTCTCCAGTCCTTTTTTTGGCTGTAAAGTTTAATATGAAATTAAAATTCACCATTTAACAAGTTGGTATGTTACACACAAAAATAGAATTACTCTTGGAACAGATTATAACATTTTTTGGTTTTTAAAAAACTCTTGATTGAGGTATGATTGACATGTAAAAAGCTATACATAGTTAATGTGTACAACTTGATGAGTCTGGGGATAGGCCCTAAAGTTTTGATTTCTGGGCTAAGACTATTTTTATCTAACCACTGAATTAATTTTTTTGGAGCTTGCCAAATAGCTTTTTTTCAAGTTTTATTTTTTCACATGGCTTTCGAAAATGTGTATGTGTGTTTATAAAGAAGATAAAAATAGCATTGTATCATTCACTCTCATTTTAGAGTTTAGGACATCACATGATTATAATATTTAGATATCATAAAGTATTTATTATTCTGAGAGTCCTATGTTTTAAATCATCTGTCCTTCCTCATTAAATATATATAGTTTTTTCATTGTTTTTAGTTATTTTTTCTTGGTTGGCTTAGTGTGGCAATAAAAGTGAATTTTTCTAGTTGGTGGTTGCCAGATAATTTGATTTTGATTTCTACCTGACAGTTGCTTTGTTATTAAATTTAAGTATATATTCACATTACAACAATTATAATGGAATGTGAAAATACTAACAATTTCACTTTATTTATCCCTCCACATTTGGCTACTGAAAATGCCGCGTGTTCAGAGCACACAGTGCTTCCTGAGTTTGCCCCTCATTTGGGGAATGTGCACTGATAGCACGTGGTAGAGACAGGCCATTGACGTGTCTGACATGCATTCATGCCCCTGAGTGAACGGAGGTGTCTGTGGTCCTCTTTCAGGGACAGGCTCGTGAGCTGTGATCTGTTTTGTCCACAGATAAGGTATTATTAACCTAGGTTCAACAGCGTGTGCACTGATTCTCCGGAAGCCTAGATTAATTTGTGCTCACTCATATTTTCTGTACAGACCCTCCTTGTAATATATTCATTTGTCATCTTCTGTTATCTATTCTGAATTTAAAAGTATTGTCGTTAAGTATGGACCTACTTAATTTTAGAAAACTTCGAGTGGTTTTGATCATGTAATGATATTTGAAACTAATATTTGATGTTATCTTTCTGTTTTCAAAATATGTTAACAATTTATCATTTAATATTTTTAGTACTAAGAGAGAAGACCATTATGTGAGAATTTGTGCTATCAAATTCCTGTGTTTATTAGATGGCTCCAATATGTCCCACAAGTTGTTTATGGAGGATCTTGCAATCAAGCTGTTAGATAAAGTAATTATATTTTACTTTAAATTATCTTTGTTTTTAACAAGTCAGAGGTCAGCATCTGCTCTTTATGTTGCTGAAATATGTACTTTTAAATCTATTCTGTCAGGAGAAAACACAGAGTTTATGTTCTGTGTTTTTAATTCAGTCTTGGTTAGGGTGGTCATTGTGCCTCATGCCTATAATGCTAGCACTTTGGGAGGCCAGGAGTTTGCAACCAGCTGGGCCAACATAGTGAGACCTTGTCTCTACAAAAAGAAAAAAAGAAAGTGGCCTGTTAGTCCAGTAGTTAAGGTATAGGGCTTGTAACTGCAAGGTTGCTGGTTCAAATCCTCAGTGGAGCCAGTCTTAAATTAAAAAAAGAAAAAAAAGCCTCTTGGCAAAAAGAAAAAAAAATCTTGGTTAGTAATTATCCAACTTAAGTTTGGTTTTAGCGAACAATAATGGTAATGTTTTCCTGTACCATCTATACTTCACTCTGTATTTTCCCGTACCAGTCAAACCTGGTTATGTTTTTTGTTTGTTTGGTTTTTGTTTTTTTGAAATGGAGTCTTGCTTTGTTGCCCAGGTTGGAGTGCAATGCCATGATCTCGGATCTCTGCTCACTGCAACCTCTGCCTCCCAGGTTCAAGCGAATTCTCTTGCCTCAGCCACCTGAATAGCTGGGATTACAGGCACCCGCCACCACGCCTGGCTAATTTTTTGTATTTTTGGTAGAGACAGGGTTTCATTCCATGTAGGCCAGGCTGGTCTCAAACTCCTGACCTCAAGTGATCCGCTCGCCTTGGCCTCCCAAAATGCTGGGATTAGAGGTGTGAGCTACTGTGCTTGGCCCTAGTTATGTTTAAAGTGCTATATTCATACATTGCTCTATGTAAGAAATGGAATGAAAAAGTAAAAACTGAGAAAATGGCATCAAATGTTAGGAATTGATTGCTGTGATTTGAGAGCCCATGAAAGATTACCCCAGGATATGCTTCCAGTATATTATATTGTTATTTCTAGATCTGGATATGTGATGTTTGTCTAAGATTGATGAAAATTCCTTATCTATTCAGATAAAAACAATTCAGTTACATTGTTCTTTAGTCTGCTTAATCGTTTCTAAATGAACATCATAGCGTCTGGAGAACAGGTTTAGTAAATCTGGGGAGTTGTTAGATAGGAAGGGGTACAGAAGAGTTGTGCATGGTGCTCTGTTCCCCAATGAATTTTTTTTTTTTTTTTTTTGAGACAGAGTTTCGCTCTTGTTACCCAGGATGGAGTGCAATGGCGCGATCTCGGCTCACCGCAACCTCCGCCTCCTGGGTTCAGGCAATTCTCCTGCCTCAGCCTCCCGAGTAGCTGGGATTCCAGGCATGTGCCACCATGCCCAGCTAATTTTTTTGTATTTTTAGTAGAGACGGGGTTTCACCATGTTGACCATGATTGTCTCGATCTGTTGACCTCGTGATCCACCTGCCTCGGCCTCCCAAAGTGCTGGGATTACAGGCTTGAGCCACCGCGCCCTGCCTGAATGTTTAAATGACAGATAGAGTTACCTGTCATGTAAAGCCGAGGTCAGGGGGGTGCCTGGTCTGCTTTCTGACCTTGGTGTGGACATATGGATGATTACAGAACTCATGTAAGTTCCTGTGTTAAAACAGGAGTGTTCATCATACTTTTATTTTTTGAAGGTAGCAAGTCAGCTTTATTATATAAAACCTAGGAAGTATTTTTTATGCAGCAGTTCCCTCTGCAGTGTTGAAGTCAAGGAAGATGCCCCAGAGGAAATAGTATGTTACTGCTTTTCTAAAAGATGGGTATAGTTTAAAGTGATGGGAACTGGGTATGGGTCTTCTATCAGAACAAAAATACATGTTTTAATATGTATTTAGTATTTAGATAGGGGGTCAGGGCTAGGCATGGTGGCTCATGCTTGTAGTCCTAGCACTTTGGAAGGCCGAGGCAGGAGGATTGCTTGAGGTCAGTAGTTTGAAACCAGCCTGGGCAACACAGTGAGTGAGATTACATTGCTAAAAAAAAAAGTATTCAGAAAAAAAAGAGGGGGTCAGGAGGGTCTAATCAGGTGACATTTGGGTTGAGCTCTGGGTGAATAAAGGAGGATACCAGGAGAGGATGCTGTTCCGAGACCGAGCAGGGAAAGGAAGTCCTGCTTGGAGGGTTAGGAGGCCTCAGGCCGGCCATTAGATCGGCTGTCTTGGTCACCTTGACAAAGGCATTTCAGTGAAATGGTGGGATGAGAACCTAAATACAATGGGCCCAGAAGAAAATGGAACTTGATCGAGTAGAGACAGTGAGTATAGACTCTCTTAGGAGTTTGTCCTAGAAAAGAGGGAGTAAAAGGGGTGGTTCCTGGAGGGGAACCTGGAGTTCAAGAAGGGGCTTTTTAAAGATGGGAGATAATTGGAGCATAATTAGTTTGCATGTTGAAATAAATGCTCCAGTAGAGAGGGAAGAATGACAGGGGGAGGCCAGCAATAATCACACAGGTGAAATACTAGCCACTCATACCCACTGGATGGCTGTTAAGAAAAGAAACTAAAAATAATGAGCTTTGGTGAGGAGGTAGCAAAATTGGAACCCTCATACATTGCTAATAGGAATACAAAACGGTGCAGCTTCTTTGGAAAGCAGACTTGAAAAAGCAAAACACTTGTCCAGTACACTAATGCTAAAGTGTGATCTCTGGATCAGCAGCCTCAGCATCCCTTGGGAGCTTGTTAGAAATTCATATTGGTAGTCCCTGCCCCAGTCTACTGAATCAGAAGCTCTGGGGGCGGTGCCCAGCAGTCTGTTTTAACAAGCCTTTCTGGTGATTCTGGAGCTGATACAGTTTAAGAACTACTGGTCTAGCAATAATGAAGGCCCAGATAGAACAGCTGGAGTACATATTTTTAAACTTTTAATTTTTGTGGGTCTATAGTAGGTGTATATGTTTATGGGGTATATGAGATATTTTGATGTAGGCATATTATGTGTAATAATTCCATCAGGTAAATGAGATATCTTAAGCATTTACCCTTTATGTTACAATCTAGTTATACTCTTAGTTATTTTAAAATGTACAATAACTTACTGTAGACTGTAGCCACCCTGTTGTGTTGTCAAATTCAATCTTAATACATATATATATCTTTTTCTTTTCTTTTTTTTCTTTTTTTTTTTTGGAGATGTAGTTTTGCTCTTGTTGCCCAGGCTGGAGTGCAGTGGTGCGATCTTGGCCCACCACAACCTCCACCTCTCAGTTTCAAGCGATTCTCCTGCCTCAGCCTCCCGAGTAGCTGGGATTACAGGCATGCGCCACCATGCCTGGCGAATTCTGTATTTTTAGTAGAGACGGGGTTTGTCTATGTTGATCAGGCTGGTCTTGAACTCCCGACCTTAAGTGATGTACCTGCCTCGGCCTCCCAAAGTGCTGGGATTACAGGTGTGAGCCACCGTGCCCGGCCTCTATCTAAGTATATTTTTATGCTCCATACATCCTCTCCCAACCACCACTACCCGTCTCAGCTTCTGTGGCAATCGCCATTCTATTTTCTATTTCCATGAGTTCAATTGTTTTATTTTTTAGCTCCCACAAATAAGTGAAAACATGCGAAGTTTGTCTTTTTGTGCCTGGCTTATTTCACTTAACATAATGACCTCCAGTTCCATCCAAGTTGTTGCAGACGAGAGGATTTCATTCTTTTTATGGCTGAATGGTGCTCCATTGTGTGGAATATGTATTTTTAATGAAGTCAGTTGTGGTTGGTGATTTTAGTTTTCTTCAGTAATACCTGGCAATAAGTTGAACAGACTAGTAGAGAAAAGATATTCTGAAAAGGAGCACATTGAGTGGAACAGGTAGGACAGAATAAGATTTTGAGCTGAGAAGGGAATTTTAGAATCCTCAACTTCCAGTTGAGGACAGTGACTTGGTGAGGTCCTACAGGCAGCTTTATTGACATGCCGATGCATCTTCTGAATGCATGAGTGATCTACTCTGCTGATTCCATCTTTAGTTGCGTTGAGGTTGCGCAATAAATGAAACCTAAATACACCTATATCAGAAGAAAATTTTCTAAAAGAAATTATTTAGAGATTATGAGATTGTAAATATCACTGGGAGTCATTAAAATCAATATTAATTTAGCTATTGTCATGAAACTTTGTACACACCTAAATGCAGAGAATGAGATTATGGAAGAAGAAAGGTCAGAGAACTTAAGAAGTAGATGAGGATCGTCTGCATTATGTGAAAATGGCTTTGGAGGTGGTGAGTGACTTCACCTTTAAGACGTTTGAAAATGTTGACATACTCTTCAGTGCCATCTTGCTTTGCAGCCAGAGCACTAGTAATTATGGTAATAAAAGCAAACTTTGCAGCTGGCTGCATTTAGGTGGCACAAGCCAAGAAAAGCCGGGGAGAGCTCTCTGCTAATATGAAAGGCTCCAGTGCTGCCATTTTCTTGTATCTAGGGACACATCATGCGTAGAGATGCCTTGCACTGTCCATGTACTGGGGTGGCTTCTGTCTTAGTGGTATTTGCATCAGATTGTAGGTAGCAGTATTCCAAACGTGAATATGACAAGGGTGCACAAGGTGAGAGGTGCCCCTGAGGTACATGGTAATATGTGGCAATGTATGTCCAGTACGTCAATCTCTTCTCGCCCCTGTGACCCATAGCTCCCAGTTTTTTAGCCTCTCTTCTAATTTTAAAAACACGTGGCCGGGTGTGGTGCCTCATGCCTGCAATCCTAGCTAGTACTTTGGGAGGCTGAGGCAGGCAGATCACCTGAGGTCAGGAGCTCCAGCCTGGCCAACATGGTGAAACCCTGTCTCTACTAAAAATACAAAAATTATCTGGGCATGATGGCATGCACCTGTAATCCCAGCTACTCAGGAGGCTGAGGCAGGAGAATAATCGCTGGAACCTGGGAGGCAGAGGTTGCACTGAGCTGAGATGGCACCACTGCACCCCAGCCTGGGCAATAGAGTGAGACTCCATCTCGAAAAAGGAAAAACAATAAAACAGTTAAGTTAAACAAAAGCAGCTAAGTTCAGTGTATGCAATGTTTTATTTAAAAAAAAAATTTATTTTTCTTACTACTCAGCCCAAAATGTCAATGTTTGAAAATTTTTAAGGTGCCATTCTTTTTCTCATCCTCCTAACAGCTTTTTTTGGGGGGCGGGGAAAGCCCTTATGACTGATTTAAGCCTTTTAATTTCAAGTTGTCATTGATTTTTTTCATTAATTACAAATTGAATAAATAATTTAGTATTGACTCCCCCTCTCCTTTTCAGGATGAATTAGTGTCCAAGTCCAAAAGACGCTACTATGTGAATTCTCTACAGCACAGAGTGAAAAACCGCATATGGCAGGCTCTGCTTGTACTTTTCCCTAGACTTGATCAGGTATAATATTTTTATTTACTATATTTGTACCTTTGACCCATATGATTTTATGGCTAAACTATTTTGCAGAAACTGTCATATACTATTTTAAAATTGGAAAAAATGGTTAAAATTTATACTTTACTTTTTTAAATTGAAGTTACTCAAAAGTTTTTATTAACAGAGAGAATACCAAGGCAATTAGGTATTATAAAAATAAGTTCAAAGTTGGTTTACATGGCCCCATTTAATACTTTTTCTCTTTAGTATTTTATTGTAACATTTTAACTGTTTAAAGTCTCTTTTGCCATTTGATAAGAAAATGCAAATACTTAACTCCGAATTTGCTATAGCTAAGTTACTTTAGAGTGTTACTATTTTGGATTATGTATACCTAGAAACTAGGCAAGTTGTATGGTTTGGGATGGGAATGTTGTTTCACATGGTGGATTTCCTTGCTCTTGATTTCATGAATAGTGTGACCACATAAACCAGCTAAGGAAAGGCAAGGTATCTTTATCCAAAGGTACCTTTTCTCTTCTCTGAGGAGGCAAGAAACAGTTTTGAATGAAGGATTTGATTTTTCTAACCACCTTTGCTTAATCTTCCTGCTAAGAAAATAGATCATCATTATGGGAAAGCGATGGCATATGATCATGCAATTTTTAAAAACATTTTTCAATGTAAAAAAACATCTTTCAGACTTTGAAATTTCCCACTGTTCTCCCTACCTTCTTTTAAATGTGTGAGAGAATTAAAAAATATATACCAGCCTCTTTTTTTTTTTTTTTTACAATTTTATGAAGTCTTATATCTGTGAGAGAGAAACATTTCAAAACAGTGTAAATAAATAAGTATATTCAAATATAACTATGTTGAATAATTTGAAAGGAAATACCTAAAAGAATTGCTTCCGGGGAGTGGTTTTGTTGGATATGGGGGTGTAGGGGAGGTTGCTGTTTTTCATCATAGGTCTCTTAGTATTATTTGATTTAAAATGCGTCATTAAACATAAAGATGTATTAAGAAAGGAAACATTTTAGAAATGCTCGACTAGATTACTGAGAGCATTTTTTTCTTAGAATGGAGAGGCCCTTCTAGAGAGAAGGTAATGTTGGAGAGGGTGGGGACGTGACCAGGCACACCTGCCAGGAAAAGGAGCTCAGAGTTAGAAACTGTTAGATCTTACGGTTTTGTTTAACCTCCCTGATACTCTTCCAAGGTAGGCCATACATATTCTCATTTTGCCTCGAAGAGCACTGCAGTTCGGAGAGGTTAGGTGTCCTGCCTGTGAGGTAATACAGCTGGTGGTGAATGGTAGAGGTGGAATTCAAAATCAAGCCTAACTACACAATTCATGCTCCACTTTACAGCACTCTCAGGGCTTAAAACGAGCCCTTTTGCTTTTTTTCTACCAAGTAGAAATTTTTGTAAGATAGATTTTTCGTCCTTCTTTGTCTCGCTGTGTTGCCAGGCTGGAGTGCAGTGGCATGATCTTGGCTCACTGAAATCTCCCCCTACCGGGTTCAAGCAATTCTCCTGCCTTAGACTCCAAAGTAGTTGGGATTACAGGTGCACGCCACCACGACCAGCTAATTTTTGTGTTTTTAGTAGAAATGGGGTTTCACCATGTTGGCCAGATGATCTCAATCTCTTGACCTAGTGATCCACCTGCCTCGGTCTCCCAAAGTGCTGGGATTACAGGCAACACTTTGTGCCTGGCCTTTTCTTCTTTAAACTAAAGAAATGTACATAAGACATATTGCCTGTAGATGCTTATTTAAGTAGATACTGGTTTTCACTTGCTACTTAGATAGGTTCGGTCCCCCAGATAGAAATACAGTTTTGAAGAGGAGAGGGTGGAAGGGGGAAGGATGATTTTGGAGCCAGAGATAGTGCAGTAGTTGTGGGGCAGCACAGACCCTGTGGGTAGGAGGACGAGGAACCTGAACAGAGGGCTCAGTGGCCTGAGACCTGCCCCTCTGGGATGCTGTTTCCCGCCTGCTGACTTCAGTCTCTGTACCATCCCTTGTCACAAGGTTTAAGCCCTGGCATCCTGGCAGATCTTGATTTGAACCTGACTTCTTCCACTCACTAGGTATGTGACTTTGGGAAGGTTATTCAGCTTTTCTGAATCTTTTCCTTTCCCTTTAAAGTACAAGTGATAAATAACCTTCCTTATACACAGAACTGATGTCCAGGTAAATTATAAAGTACTGAATGAAGGTACTTCATCATTATATTTTAATCAGTGGTTTTAGTGTCTTCGCTTGGAGAGTTGTAGATTCAATAAACTGCTTACAATAAAAAAACTTCAAGCCATTTTATTTTAAATGGAGACTGTAAATTAAAATGAATAACTGTAACTGTTTAATTGTGAACTTTCTTTTTCTCAGAATTTCCTGAATGGAATTATTGACAGGATATTCCAGGCTGGTTTCATCAATAATCAAGCTTCCATAAAATATTTTATAGAATGGATTATTATATTGATTCTTCATAAATTCCCTCAATTTCTTCCAAAGTTCTGGGATTGTTTTTCTTATGTAAGTAAAGAACTTTTTAAAATATTTTTTTTTAAAGTAGGAAATGATTCTGACAATGCTGAGAGATTTGTTTCACTTAAATAGTCTTATTTACTCTCATTTGCCCTAATGTATTGACATAAGTTATGTTTTGCAAGATCTGAATTAATTCAGAAGACAGAAATCCCTGGCATTCATATTGAGTATTTCATGGTTTTTATTTGAGAGCTGTTCTGTTCAATAAAATAAAAATGGAAAAGGAGTTTGTCTTAATGAGGGAAATAGGTGCTTTGTATATTCTTATTTACTAAGCAATGGCTTTGTTTGATCTTAGAAATATTAATGATCAGGAATTAATTGCATTTCTTAAAATTAAAAAAAAGGTTTTGGGAGATTTCAAACATGATCCAAATAGAAAGAATAGAAGTATTATCAGTCATTTCCTTTCTTTTTTCATCTGTACCCTCACACACTCCCCTAATCCCTTTCCAACATTTCTCATATATTGAAAGTCCTTTTTAAGGAATTGATGCTGAAATTAGTGATAGAGTCTGTAATTGCTGGCTTCCTTACAGATAGCAACTTGTTTCTAAGTATCATTTCTAAATCTCAAATGCTTTCTTTTGGTTCCCAGATTCACCTTTCCCTTTCATAATAGATGATCTTGTCTTCTACTTTGTGTGAAAATGGAGGTGACTTTCTCAAAGTATCTCTTTCCCTGTTTCTTCTTATTTCAGGAGAGATGTCCTTATTCTTTTTTCACACCTATCCCCTGTGACCTGATTGTATCTCCTTTGTGACCTCACCAAATTCTTCATCCTTGTTCTGCTGACTTTTCCTCCAGCCAGCTCTCATCCAGTGTCTTCTTTTCTCTACCGTGAAACTTCAATACGTGATCTTTGCCTGCCTCAAGCCACTTTGGTCCACTCCATTTTCAGCAGTGGTACATCAAGGATTTCCTCTGAGCTGCAGGCAGCCTTTCCCTTTTCTTTCGTACTGCCCCCTTTCATTTCACGCCTTCCTGTTGGTGGTGGCTTTCTCCACAGCTGACCCTTACACTGCAGTCAACTTCATAACTCCCTTCCTGTTTGTGCTGGTAGCTTCTCTATTTCCTTCACATGCTTGCTTCTCTCTCCCAACCTTTACACTTGGTTTTATCTGAAGAATTGCTGGTTTGCCCGTTTGCTTCTCTTTCTGTGCTCCCTTAGCATAGTAAAGCCCATCCCTGCTTCTCCAGCCACCTGCAAGGTCTTTCCACAGTCACTTCAAACTTCACCCTGTGTTAAACTAAACTGGTAATAGCATCTTGCCCTAAAATTGGCTCCCCTTTCTGATGTCTTTCATTCTCCCAGTCTCCTAGCTTCAAACTTGGGTGTCACCATAAGCAGCAGCAATAGCAGCCTCACAATAATCCTCAAAGACAGGTTTGGGATTTTTACCCTTAGGAAGAAAGCAATGATTAATACAGTTGCCACACCACTAAGAAATAACAGTGCTTTGGCCTGTAATCCCAACACTTTTAGAGGCCAAGGCGGGAAAATCACTTGAGGTCAGGTAGTTTGAGACCAGCCTGGCCAACATGGTCAAACCCTGTCTCTACTAAAAATACAGAAATTAGCCAGGCGAGGTGGTGCACTGTGGTCCCAGCTACTTGGGAGGCTGAGGCAGGAGAGTCGCTTGAATCTAGGGAGGCAGAGGTTGCAGTGAGCCGAGATGGCATCACATCAAAGTGAGACTCCATCTCAGAAATTTTGACCTCTTCCCAGGCTCCTCGGCTCCTCTTTCTCATCTTCATGTTACTTTAATGAAGAAACAGATTCTTTTTCTTTGCTTTTTAGACCTATGGCTTTATTAATATAGTTTGTTCGTGACAACTCTCAAATGCGTTAGTGCCACCCTAGGAATTCTCACAAAGAGCGGATTGGTTCTGGTGTACCCCCCAAACTTCCTAATGCTCCCGTCCACAGTAGTGCCAGTTGTTAGTTTGTCGTCGTTGTTTTGCTTAGCTCAGCCTCTTACTTGTCCTTAGACCTTGTATATTCTCTTTGAATCTGATTTTATCCTGTGGACATCGGAGTTTTTTTTTGATGTAGGCAGAGGAAGCTTTTGCTGATGGAAGCCAAAAGGTAGTGGGTAAGAGGGTAGTAGTAGGTAGCTTACAGAATGCTGGGAAAGCTACAGAATCAGGTCTGGAAAATTGGCAGTGAGGGGAGGCTCAGTGGCTTCCAGAACAGCAGCCACAGGCAAGCCAGAGAGAGCTGGTTCACTGGGGACATCACCCCACTGGACATACGGCGACTTCAGCAGGGCTCTGCCGTAGCCAACTGTATACCTGCTGTCTCTGCAACCTGCAGTGGAGAGTTGTAAGTTCTCAGTTTAGAAATTGGAAGTGGGGTCTTTGGAACCGGGTCAGGTGCCTTTTTGTTAGTGGCAAGGAGGCTGGGAAGATGATAAGATGGAAGAGTTCCCTAATCCTGGAAGGGGATTCAGGATACATATCAAAGAAAGGGTCCACTACACCTTTTCCTCCTTTATTTGAAGCAAATTACCTTACCCTTTAT
The DNA here is from genome assembly GCF_049354715.1 of Callithrix jacchus. Taxonomy (NCBI): domain Eukaryota; kingdom Metazoa; phylum Chordata; class Mammalia; order Primates; family Cebidae; genus Callithrix; species Callithrix jacchus. Next base: position 50,821,533 of record NC_133520.1, read on the forward strand.
TTTTTAAATGACAACTACCACATAGGAATACCTGTATCTTCTCAATAGCAATCCGACAAATCTGCCTATGTCAGTATCCATCTGAGATTTCTTCCCTCCTTTACCATAAAGAATGAGAATCTTCTCCAGTGCCAGAGTAATGCTTCCACTGGCTCTTTGGCCCTCTTGCCTCCTGCCTTCTTCGTCATTTGTTGCTGTCAGCCTGTCTTCTCTCCTCAGTCTCTCCTTAACCAAATGGTCCATAGGCTTTTCTTGACTTGGCATCCATTTTCTATGGCTATTTACACGGATGTTTTCTCATCCCTCTCCTATAATCACCGTGGCTCTCTACTATTTCATTGTCAGACTTCTGAAAGAGGTGCTTGTGTTCACAGGTTTTTAAATGTACTTATTTATTTATTTATTTGAGGCAGAGTCTTGCTCTGATGCCCAGGCTGGAGTGCAGTAGTGTGATCTCGGCTCACTGCAATCTCCGCCTCCCAGCTTCAAGCGATTCTCCTGCCTCAGCCTCCTGAGTAGCTGGGACTACAGGCACCCGCCACCATGCCTGGCTAATTTTTGTATTTTTAGTAAAGACAGGGTTTCACCATGTTGGCCAGGCTGGTCTTAAACTCCTTACCTCAGGTGATCTGCCCACTTCAGCCTCCCAAAGTGCTGGGATTACAGGTGTGAGCCATGGCAACGGGCCTTAACTTTTGACATCCTTCCCAACCCACTCTGGAATCCATGGTAAACCAGCTTCCAGTTCAGTCACTTCTCAGAAGACGCCATTGCTGGGGTCAAGGGTGACCTCCATGAGTCACTGGTCGGCGTTTGTCATCTTCTCTAGGCTGCATGCATGCTGCTGACCATTTTCTTAATTCTCGGTTCTAGTGACACACACTTTTCTGGTTCTTCCTGCCCTGTTTTCTGTGTCCTTTCCAGGCGTTTCCTTCCCTGCCCACCTCTTAAACGGTGGTACTTCTCTAGGGCTAGGCTTTCGTTTTTCCTTATTTTTTTTTTTCCTCTTTTTGTAGTCAGTCTTACCTGTGTTGTGGATTCAGGTGTTACCTAATGTGAGTGACTTACTAATTTTTCTTTGTATGCCACACCTCTTCCCCTAAGCTCTAGATCAGGGGTTGGCAAGCTACAGCCAAATTTGGCCTGGCAGAGTTATACTGGAAGACAGCTATGCCCATGCATTTTCATACTGTCTTTGGCTGTGTTTGTGCTACCATGGCAGAGTTGAACAGTTGGAATAAAGACTGTGTAGACCGCAAAGTCGTATTTTTATTTATTCCTGGGCCCTTTACAGAACAAGTTTTCTGTCCCTTGCTGTAGATGTTTTCCTTGTAGATGATTTTCCCTTAGACTAAATTATCCAAAATGTAAATGTTGAATACTGAGTGCCTTATTTTTTCCCCCAAACTTGGTCTTCTTCCTACTCTAGTGAACACCACCACTATCTGTACAGTTGCACAAACCAGACACCTGGAGACTTTCCATGCTCTGGGTCTGATTCATGACCAGGTCCTGATCTTTCTGCCTGCATATTTCTGAGTTCTCTCTCGACTGTCTGCCATTGTATCTTGGTCCACACTACTGTCATCTTGCAGTGGTTCCCTCACTGGGCTGCCTGCATCCACTCTTGCCTCTGTTTCCATCTGCTGTCCACCCTGAAGCCCAGGCAGGGTTTCCACAATGAGAATTTGAACAGATGACCCCACCTGCTGAAGACAGTGTCTTACGACTTCTCAGGACAAAGGCTACATTCTCCGGAGTGTCCCATAAGGCTTGCATGATCATAGGCCCCTTTCCTCTCTAGTCTCTCTGTGTGTGGTCCATTCCCAGTTTGCTACATTAGTCACATTGATTGTCTGTTTTCCATTTTGGAGAGTTCCACACACTCTCCAAAATTTCGTGGTGTAAACGAATTTTTTTTGAGGTGGAATTTCACTCTTGTTGCCCAGGCTGGAGTGCAGTGGTGCGATCTCAGCTCACTGCAACCTATGCTTCCCAGGTTCAAGTGATTCTCCTGCCTCAGCCTCCCAAGTAGCTGGGATTACAGGCACCTGCCATTGTGCCTGGCTAAATAAATTTTGTATTTTTAGTAGAGACAGGATTTCACCATGTTGGCCAGGCTGGTCTTAAATTCCTGACCTCTGGTGATCCACCTGCCTTGGCCTCCCAAAGTGCTGGGATTACAGGTGTGAGCCACCCTACCCAGCCTAAATGGTGTTTTGTTCTTTTTCATGATGTGTGTGTTGTCTGGTCCTGGCTGGGCAGTTTTGCACCTTGTGGTATCTTCTGGGTCTGGGATTTTTAAATGGGTTCTTTGCTCACATATTTGTCACCTCAGCTGCAATAGCAGGAGCAGCTCTGGTGACTGACATCGCTGCCACTCCATGTCTCCAGCAAAGTAGCTGGACCTCTTTATATTCAGAGCTCCAAGAATGAGCATTCCGGGTAGGAGGTGTACAAGTGCTCATCCAGCCTTTGGGTGCATCAGGCTTGCTAATGTTCATTGGCCAGAGCAAATCATATGACCATCCCTGCTAGGGTGGAAGGGGCCTGCATGGGGCATGCATAGGGAGGGTTGGTTGACTGGGGGCCACCTGGGATAACTGAGTACCACACTGACCTTTTTAATCTTTCATGCTCATCACTAGTCCTTTTGGTTTCAGGCTGTCGCACGTGTTGTGCCCTCTACACAAAATAGTCTTTCTTCTCTTTATCTAGTTAACTCTTTCTTTCCCTTCACATCTCAGTTCTCAGTTCTCGTGTCTTCTTTTTTTTATTTTTGAGACAGTCTTGCTCTGTCACTTAGGTGATTATAGGTCACTGCAGGGTCTTGAACAACTGGGCTCAAATAATCCTCCCACCTCAGCCTCCTGAGTAGCTGAGACTGTAAGCACATGCCACCATGCCTGGCTAATTTTTTTCTAAATTTTTTATAGAGATGAAGTCTTGTTATGTTGCCTGAGCTGGTCTAGAACTTCTGGCCTCAAGTGATCCTTCTGCGTTGGCCTCCCAAAGTGCTGGGACTGTAATCAGGAGCCACTGCACCTGGCTTGTATCGTCATTGTTAAAGGAAGTTGCCTCCCGGAGTATTTAGATCGCCTTATTTTAGGTTTTCACAGCACATAAATATTACTGCTTATAGTTAGAATTTTAATCTGATTTGATTTTTTTCTTCTCTAGTAGATTTTTACATTACAGGAACTTGTTTCTATAGTAACTGTTATGTAGAAGACATTCATTAACTATTAATTAAATAAAGGAATTAAATAATCATCTGATTTGCCTCTTGGAGAGGTTTCCAAACTGATCTTCCTGCTTATATGCTCTTTTCTTTCCAGTCTGTCTGGCATATATCAGTTTATTATCACTAAAATAATGTATTATTCTAAACCACTATTATGGAGGTTTCCAGATTCTAGTTGAACAGTCTTTTTTGGAAATTTTCCTCAAGATGGCTGATTAAGTGTGACATAGCTTTTCACTATACCTTTTTAAAGCCTCTACAGTGTGATTCCATTTAACTTTAGAGCCTTTTCCCCATCCCTCCCTGCCCAGCTGGCTTTATCTCTTCTCGGTGCCTTTCCCTTAAGTTTGCCTTTGAGTCTTTGTTCTTATTCACTTACCTGTTCTCTCACCTTCCTGCTCCTTCTCCAGGCCAGTCCTTCCCATCCTGAAGGCATCACCTCTCCTGAAGTGAGCATGCCCTTGGCTCTGCCATGTATAGTCAACCCTTGGTATCTGTGGGGGATTGGTTCCAGGCCCCCCACGGATGCCAAAACCTGAAAATGCTCAAGTCCTATTTATTCATTTATGAATGAATGAATGAGAGAGAGTCTTGCTCTGTTGCCAGGCTGGAGTGCAATGACACAATCTCGGCTCACTGCAACCACCACCACCCGGGTTCAAGTGATTCTCCTGCCTCAGCCTCCCAAGTAGCTGGGACTGCAGACACATGCCACCACGCCCACTTAATTTTTGTATTTTTTAGTAGAGATGAGGTTTTACCATGTTGGCCAGGATGGTCTGGATCTCTTGACCTCATGATCCGCCTACCTCAGCCTCCCAAAGTTCTGGGATTACATACAGGCTTGAGCCACCATGCCTGGCCAAGTCCTTTATTTAGAATGGCATAGTATTTGCATGTAACTGACATGCATCCTCCCATATACTTTAATAATCTTATATAACTTATAATGTATAATGTAATGTACATGCTATGTAAATAGCTGTTACATGGTTTTTAATTTTATTTGTATTTTTAATTGCATTGTGTTTTTTAAATTTTTATTTTCGTTAAATATTTTCCGTTCATGGTCGGTGAACTCATGGATGCAGAACCCATGCATACAGAGGTCACAGGTCACACTGTACTTTATTTTCTGGAGACTTTTTGAGACAGCGTCTCGCTCTGTTGCCCAGGCTGGAGTACAGTGGTGCGATCTCGGCTCACTGCAGCCTCTGTTTCCTGGGTTCAGGCGATTCTTCCACCTCAGCCTCCCCAGTAGCTGGGACTACAGGTGTGCACTACCACGCCCAGCAGATTTTTGTATTTTTTGATAGAGACGGGGTTTCACCATGGTGGCCACGCTGATCTCAAACCCCTGGCCTCAAGTGATCTGCCTACCTCAGGCCTCCTGAAGTGCTGGGATTATAGGTGTGAGCCACTGCGCCCAGCCCTGCTGTACTTAGAGTTGAGTTAGTTAATACTTTACGTGACCTGTTGATTTTTGTGTGCACTGACATTTGCCTCTGGGAAGTTATTTTCTTTGCTTTCCTGCTCCTCCCCCGCCAACCCCCTTCCCATCCAGACCTTGGGCTGTTTCAGGGAAGAGGCCGTCTTCCATCCTGGGCCCTCATAGAGTCCAGCATGGCCAGCGCCTTGCACATGCATGGCTCACAGTAAGCTTTGAATGGATATTTGTTTATCTGATTCTTTTTTCAGGGTGAAGAAAATCTTAAAACAAGCATTTGCACATTTTTAGCAGTCCTGTCACATTTGGACATTATTACTCAAAATATTCCAGAAAAGGTGAGTTTTAAGTTGTTTGTAAGAACTTAAACTTGACTATAAAAAAAGAATCTTATGTATTTGTACCAGTTTTTTATATGTAGAGCATTTCTGTGGTGTTTTTTTCAGTTTCTCCCTTTCCACTGCCCTGCTAATGTCCACATATATTAGATACAAATACCCAGTAAATGGAATTACTCATTGACATGCATATACACTGAGGTGTGCTTGAGTACATACCAAATTTATAGACAAATTACTAGGTAAGTTTTTGTTGATACTAGTATAAAATTAAGAATTATTTATAATTCTTAGGATTGGGATTACTCAGGATTCTTTAAACAGGACTTTCCTTACTGCATTCTGTGACTGAACGGTAGTTATTTAACAAACGCTCATGCAAAGAAACTTATGGCCAGACTATTAATAGCTGTTGGGCAACTGAAGGTGATATAAAATGACTGTCATCATTTGGAGTGTGCAGTCCAGTTACTTCATGTTTCTCAGGTTTAGAACAATGTCCCCAGTGGGTTCTCACACAGATGAGCAGAAATCATAACTAATTTTGGTTAATCACTATGGCAACTGTTGAAGAATTTAGGAGAACCTGCCAGTAAGATTTGGAATAAGATTCTATATTATTATATCCACTGAGAAGAATGTACTGATACACTGTAAACTCTAGGAGAAAACTTAATTGAAATAGTGTTATTAAGTATTGAAAGTACCATAAAAATATAAGGGAAAATACGCTTTCCTAGAATTTTTCTTCTCTCTTTTTTTTTATTCTCTTTTGACATGGAGTCTCACTCTGTTGCCCAGGCTGGAGTGCAGTGGCACACTCTCAGCTCACCACAACCTCAGCCTCCCGAGTTCAAGCAGTTTTCCTGCCTCAGCCTCCGGAGTAGCTGGGATTATAGGTGTACAGCACCAGCCTGGCTAATTTTGTATTTTCAGTAGAGACAGGGTTTCACCATGTTGATCAGGCTGATCTCAAACTCTGGACCTCGTGATCCACCCGCCTTGGCCTCCCGAAGTGCTGGGATTACAGGCACGAGCCACTGTGCCTGGCCTAGAATTTGTCAAGGTGTTCTAGTTTTTAGACGGTGATATGTTTTTTATTGACCTGTTTCATCAATTCTAAGACAGTCCTTTCTCCACACCACATTTTAAGCTTTAAAATCATGATAACGTTTTTAAATTGATGGTGTCTTGCACTGTGTATCAGCCAGATGGCAGTGTGTTACAGTTCCAGGAAAACCTGTTCACACTTTCCATAAGATCAAGAAGGCTCTGGCATCAGACAAGATCAAATGTTATCTTTCTGTTTTAAATATGTGCAGGAAAGAGATTTGCTTACAATCTATTGTGAAAGCTAAAACAGAGCAGACATTGTCCTGCTGCAGGGTAGATCAATAGCCTAAGAATAGTTTAGACACATTCTGAAAATGAATTTATCTTAGAAGATGTTCATGTTAGATCCCATAAAAAAAAAATGTTATTTTTCCATCAAGCCCTTTTTGTACTTGCCGTATATTACATATTTTAGATTTATTTTTTTATTTTCCAAGCATCCAAAATGGAACACCAATTAGTAGAATGGAATAATTTCCATTTCAACACCTTAGGGGAAAAAAAAAAAAAAGCCAGACTTAACATACCTAAGAAAAGGCCAAACTGATATATTTTGTCAGTTTCTTCATTTCTAATACATAAAGTCCACTGTTACCTAGCTAAATGTAGGGTTGACTTCTTGGAAGCAATCACGTAAGACTTTCTGTTTTCTTCAAAGTGTTTTACTTAACCTGTATATGGGGTCTGTACTAGCAATTAGAGATTGAAAACAATTGTCAAACACGACAGAGGTTGTAACTGCCCAATGGGCTCACCTTTTCTGCCGCCTAAACAGAGCTGATTTATCAAGACAGGAATTGCAATAGAGAAAGAGTAAGCAGAGCTGCTTGTGCAGGAGACTGGAGTCTTCTTATTACTCAAATCAGTCTCCCTGAGCATTCAGGGATCAGAATTTTTAAGGATGATTTGGTGGGAGAGGGAAGGCCAGTGAGTCGAGGGTGTTGATGGGTTGGGTAGGAGATGAAATCATAGGGTTGAGGCATCCTCTTGTGCTGTCAGTTCCACGGTGGGGGCCACAAGATCAGTTTATCAATCTGGGTGGTATCAGATGATCCATCAAGTGCAGGGTCTGCAAAATATCTCAAGCACTAACATTAGGAGCAGTTTAGGGAGGGTCACAATCTTGTCGCCTCCAGCTACATGACTCCTAAATCATAGTTTCTAATCTTGAGGCTAATTTGTTAGCCCTGCAAAGGCAGTCTAGTGTTTAGGCAAGAAGGAGGTTCATTTTGGGAAAGGGCTGTTATCATCTTTGTTTTAAACTATGAACTAAGTGCCTCCCAAAGTTAACTATGCCCAGGAATGAACAAGGACAGCCTGGAGGTTAGAGGCAAGATAGAGTTGGTTAGGTCAGATCTATTTCACCGCCTTGGTCACAGTTTTGCAGTGGTTTCAAAGTCAGAGCACAAAGTGTTTCTATAAAAGTAAAAAGGAAGAAAGAAACAGCCTTTCCTAATTATGCTCATAGTTGTGTATTGTCCTGTCAGCTTGTTTATTGGATAAAGTGAGCAGAACATGAGAATTCAGGAGCAGAGCCTTTTACACTGATATTTATGAAAGCCTTTTACACTGATATTTATGAAAGCAGCAGTTAAGTCTTCAAAGGCCCAGCCAAGCAATCACTTGCAATATCAACAGTTTTGAGCATAGGCTCCATAGGAAGCACTGCTTTCCCTATTGAGAATTATAGTGGGTTTTATTTATTTATTTATTTCATTTACAAGTAATGTATACTTAGCTCCAAGATCTTGGTTGCTACCACCATTCTCCAATAAAAGGAACCAGGGATCCCTGGAGAAATATTTGATTCTAGAACTAGGGCAGAAGGTATACAAGATGAGCCTAGAGCATCCTGTAGAGTCAGAAAGCAAGGCAGAGCTTTACACATACACACAGTGATGTGAGATGGGCGTGCAGAGGGAAGGTGCTCCCAGTGGCTAAAGCTGAAACAGTGTGAGCAACAAAGAACAGCAGTATTGGATTACAACTCAAAGAATAAAATAAATATCCCCAAGCCTACACCAATGTAAATAAATGATTGACTCAATAAATGAGTCCAGGTGCGGTGGCTCATGCCTGTAATCCCAGCACTTTGAGAGGCCAAGGCAGGCAGATCACTTGAGGTCAGGGGTTCGAGACCAGCCTGGCCAACATGGTGAAACCCCGTCTCTAATAAAAATATAAAAATGAACCAGGCATGGTGGCAGGCGCCTGTAATCCTAGCTACTTAGGAGGCTGAGGCAGGAGAATTGCTTGAATCTGGGAGGCAGAGTTTTCGGTGAGCTGAAGTTGTGCCATTACACTCCAGCCTGGGTGACAGAGCGAGACTCCATCTCAAAGAAAAAAAAAAAAGGGATGGACTAGACAAATAAAAAAATGACAAGTAATTTTTGTAGATGTTCTGTAGGGGAGCGTGACTTTTCACTCCTTCAGTGTGGGCTGCATGGAGTGACTTCCTTCCAAATGAGATCATTATAACAAAAGACTGTAACTAGGACTATGGAAGTTACAAGCCAGGAATTGTGGACAAAAACCAGGGTATATCATAACATCACATGTCGTAATGTTGGCAGTACAGTCACTGACCTTTGGTAAATGATGAGATGTTGAGTAAAGGAGTGAGAGAAAGAAGATTCTTTATATCTATTTTTATCTTTCTCAGAGAAACTTTGGGTAACTGAAGTGTGTTATCAGCCATGCTGATGACTTTAGTAAACTGTTCTTTGAATGTGGATGTTTTTATTTGGTCAGTAGAAACTGGGCTGCCAGGAGCAGCCTGGTGAGCATTTCCACATGAGCCTTAGGGGAGAAGTACATTTGGTAGGAGCATCAAAATAGCTTCTGGTATTTTCTTAAGAGTTTGGATCTGTCTTACTCCTTCTTTAATACACGTCACTTCCTTTGACTTTCAGTTATCTGTTGAGTCATGTGATTTTAGAAACAAGGGATTGCATGAAATCTCTGGGCTCTGAAGACTGAAGTTCACAGGAAGAGACTACAGGGAAATGGAAACAGTTTTATTATTTTCCCCCCACGTCTTAACTTTCCTGCCACTACTCAGTACTGTGCGGGAAGGCAGAGTAGCTCAGAAATCAGTGGCAAGGAGGAAGACAGCACTATATGTGGTATATTACTCTAGGAGCATTTTCAAGCTGCCAAAAGTGGGACTCTTGAATATTTCTGACTTTTCAGCACAAATTAAGAAAATAAGTCATGGAGGCTCCATTTGAAAAAGACTGCAGTGGTATAATGGTTAGCATAAAATGTACTTTTTTCAAATTAACCCAGGTACTAGAGTATGGGGGGAAAATGTACTGCAGCATTAATGAAAACTAGAGCTGGGAGAATTTTTTTTTTCCTTGAGAAAACTGCAAATGCCAGTGAACCTAATTTGTCCAGGAGGGAAGAGTGAGAGGCCCTGGTAGCAAAGCCAGTCAAAGAAGTAATACTAGGAGCAGTTCTATCATTCTGATACTTTTTTGTGTCATACAAGTAAGGGTAAAATGGCTGTGTTTTGAAGAGTTTACCGCCTTTCTTTTCAGAAGCTCACTCTGAAGCAAGCCCTTGTTGTTGTGCTGCAGTGGTGCTTCAGTCACAATTTCAGTGTTCGACTGTATGCTTTAGTTGCTCTTAAGAAACTCTGGACCATGTGTAAAGAGTTACATGTTGAAGAATTTGATGCCCTGACCCCTGTGATTGAATCCAGCCTCCATCAAGTGGAAAGCATGCATGGAGCAGGGTAAGGAGCCTTTGTGGCCCTCTTCATCCTTGTCACCCTCCAAGCAGGGCCCATAGGGAGGGGGCGGTGCTCATGCCACATCAGCTTCTCCTCCTTCCACATCCTTGTTCTGCCGTCCTGGAGCACCGAGGGCTTGGACTGGGCCAGGCATAAGCAGCTCACTATGGGGTGTAGTTAATTATAGTTAATTGTCAGCTCCACCTTGACCCCTTATTGCCCTTTTATCCTCAATCTTTTATTGTGCAAGTAATCTTTTACATACTTTTAGATGTTTCTCTTCAGTATAGCTAAATGTCATCCTCTGTTGTTTGAGGACTGCTTAGAAGTGACAGGACCTGACTTTAAAGACATGCTCTTAACCTCTCAATATTACTTACAGCTCAAGGCTTTTCTCTTTTTCTTTTCTATGAGAACTCTCCAATTCCCCAAACAAAATCATACATGGAAGCTCGGCATCAAGCAGGTGACATGGAGGGGGTGTTAGGTCTTATGTTTAAATCTGTAATACATCTGGAGTTAATTTTTGTGTAAGGTATAAGGAAGGGGTCCAGTTTCAGCTTTCTGCACATGGCCAGCACCATTTGTTAAGCAGGGAATCCTTTTCCTATTGTTTTTGTGAGGTTTGTCAAAGGTCAGATAGTTGTAGATGTGTGGCATTACTTCCAAGGCCTGTATTCTGTTCCATTGGTCTATATCTCTGTTTTGGTACCAGTACCATGCTGTTTTGATTACTGTAGCCTTGTAGTATAGTTTGAAGTCAGGTAGCATGATGCCTCCAGCTTTGTTCTTTTTGCTTAGAATTGACTTGACTATGTGGGCTCTCTTCGGTAGCATAGTTGGGGGATTGAAACCGAATTAAAATGGATCCAAGAGGGGACCGGGTGCAGTGACTCTAGCCTGTAATCCCAGCACTTTGAGAGGCTGAGGTGAGTGGATTGCTTGTATCAGAAGTTCAAGATCAGCCTGGGCAATGTGGCAAAATCACACACACACACACACACACACACACACACACGTTAGCCAGGCGGTGACATGCACCTGTAGTCTCGGCTCCTTAGGAGGCTAAGGTGGGAGAATCACCTGAACC